>NW_023416346.1:39860403-40471653 GCF_014108235.1 Myotis myotis
CTGGCATTGCTGGTTTGGTGGTAATAAACTCCCTTAGTCCTTTTTTGTCCTGATTTCACCCTCAACTTTGATTGATAGCCTTGCTGGGTACAGTATTCTTGAATTCAGACCCTTGCTTTGCATGACTTTATATATTACATTACATTCCCTTCTGGCCTAATGTTTTTTTTCTGTTGAGAAATCAGTTGATATTCTGATGGGAGATCCCTTGTAGGTAACTTTCTGTCTCTCTCTGGCAGCCTTTAATATTCTTTCTGTGTCTTGGTGTCAGTCTTTTTGGGTTCATCTTGTTTGGGACTCTAAAAGCTTCTTGGACTTGTGTGAATTTTTTCTTCTTCCCAAAATCAGGGAAGTTTTCTGTCATTACTAGAGGCCCAGTGCATGAATTTGTGCATGGGTGGGGACCGTCCAGCCTGGCCCCTATCAGGGCAGATTGTGGACGGGCCTGTCTGGAGGAGGAGATGGTGGGAGGTTGGCTGGCTGGCCCATCCAGATCGTGGCCCAATGAAGGCCAGTTTGGATAGGGGGAGGAGCTGCAGGCAATTGGCCAGCAGGCCCTACCCCTATTGGGGGGGCCAATTGGGATCAGGGCTGGATGTGGGGATGGGCTGTGGGTGGTAGGATGGGCAGCCTTGCCCCCGAATGGGGTGGGGGGCTGATTTGGGGTCAGCAGCTGGGGAAGGGGCCATGGGAAGTTGGCCAGCCAGCCCCACCTCTGATTGGTGTGTGGGGGAGCAATAGGGAGTGGAGCTGGCTGGGGGGAAGGGCCATGGGCCAATTGGGGTGGTGGTGGTTGATGAGGGGTGGGGCCTGATGTGGGGAGGAGCTATGGATAGAGGGCCAGCCATTACAAACCTTGAATGGGGTGGGGAGGCCGATTGGGTGCCAGCAGCTTGGGGGAGGGGCCATAGGTGACTGGCCAACAGGCCCAGCCACTGATCAGAGTAGGGGGGCCAATCGAGGGTGGAGCTGGCTGGGGAGAGGGGCCATGGGCTGATCAGGATGGTGGGGGCCCATCAGGAGTAGGGCCAGCCAGGGAGAGGGCCCACAGGAGTTTGGTCGTCCCTGTCACTGATCGAGGTGGGGGGTCAATCTAGGGTGGGGTGGGGTGGGGGAGGGGCTGCAGGAGGTTGGCCAGCCAGCCCCACCCCTATTGGGGTAGGGGGGCAATCAGGGGTGGGGCCAGCTGGGGGGAGGGTCTGTGGGCTGATCGTGATGGGGCTGGATGAATGGGGGCTGGGCTGGCTGGGGGAAGGAACATGGGGGAGTTGGCTGGCCAGCCTCACCCCCTAGCCCCTCCCCAATCAGGCAGGTTGATGGCTGCAGTGGGCATCATAGCGACCTGTCATTCCGGTCATTACAGCATTCGGGTCACTGGCTTTATATATATATATATATATAGATTTCTTCACAGGTTTTCTATTCCTTGCTCAGTTTTCTCTCCTTCTGGTACCCCTGTTATGTGTATGTTCTTTCGTTTTGTGTTGTCCCGAAGTTCCCTTAGGCTCTCTTCCTGTTTTGTATGTGTGTGTGTTTTTTTTCTAGTTGCTGCTATGCTTGGATATTTTTTCTTACCTTGTCTACTAGCTCACTGATGTGGTCCTCCACTTCTAAGCTACTGTTGAAGCTTTCCATTGAGTTCTTTATTGCAGCGATGTTGTTTTTTCATTTGTTCTTGGTTCTTCTTCATTTTCTCTTGGTTATTACACATATTGTTGAATTTGTCTTCCATCCTTTTCAGCATCTTTATGACAATTGCTCTGATTTCTTTCTCTGACATATTGCTTGCCTCTATTTCATTTACTTTATTTTGTGCTGATTCCTCCTTTCTGTACTATGTGGGCTGTTCTTTGTCTCCCCATGGTCGCTCCCCTCAGGGTGTCTGGTTATGTAGCTCTCTCTCTCCTGCGTTGACTTAAAGGCACAAAATACAACACGACAAGACAGAATGCACAGGGCACCAAACACAAATGTATCCACGATACAAATAACCCCAAATAAAGGTGACCACCATAGAACAGAGAATTAGGGGAGAGAAAAGAGTGCAAAAATGATATTAAGGAAAAAATGTAAGAGAAAAAAAGGAAAAGAAAAAAGAAGGGGGGAAATATATGCATATGGGGAGAAAACTCCAAAAAAAAACAATAATTAACCTAAAGAAAGGCAAACAACAAACACCCAGAGATGAATGAAAACAACAAACAATAACTAATCTAACAAATGCAAACAACAAACACCCAGATGAATCAGAGGAGGCAGAGCTTATTTCTAGAAGATAAGGTCAAGGAACTGAATGAATGGGAAAATAGTCACAATTCAGTATAGAGGAGATAGAAAGAGAATAAGTGTATAAGGAGAAAAGTAAAAAACAAAATACAAAAAAATAAAAACATAGAAAAGAAGAAAAAGAACAAATATATATTTATTATATATAATTTCTCCTTTCTCTAATCTATCTATCTATGTATTCATCTACTATTGGAAAAGGAGAATTGAGAGTAGATAGTCCTGACTTGGTGATTGGAATTAATTAAGCTATTAGTAGAAGAAGATAACAAGTGAGAGGAAAAACAGAAGCAAAAAAAGAAAAAAAGAGCTAATAAAGAATCAACAACAAGACAGAAATAAAGAAAAAGGGAAAAAAGGAAGTAAAAAATTGGCTAGTGAAGAAAGAGAAGAGGGAAGCGTACATGAACTTGGAGCAAAGGAGAGGAAATTAGATATATAAGTAAGAAGAATTTTTAACAGGGAATAAAAAGAAAGGATAGAGGAGAAACTACAGCAGTTGCAGGGTAAAAGAACAGGATGAAAAAGGGGAAAAGTAAGGAAGAGAGTGTTGGCATAAAGGAAAAATTGAGATAGAGTAAAATAATGCTAAAATAAAAATAAAAATAGAATCTTGGACAGTAATCCAAAAATAAAATAAAATAAAGAAAAAGTAAAATAAAATAAAACTTAAAAAAAGGATAAAATAATAGTAATAATAATAATAATTAAATATAAAAATCCTACCTAATAAAAGAGAAACATGGTAATTAGTGTATGACTGCTACCCTTCCCATTGGATAATCAGGGTGATATGCAAATTAACTGCAAGCCAAGATGGCGGCCGGCAGCCAGGCAGCTTGAAACTAACATGAGGCTTGCTTGCTTCAGTGACGGAGGAAACCAACGTTCCCCGCCTGCCTTGCCGGCCTCTGAGCCTGCAGTTTGAAACATTGTAAAAAATATAGAAGCTAAACAAAACCACAGAAACCTGCTTTCAGCGAGCCGGGATCTCAGAGCTGGAGTTATACATTGTTTCGATTATAGAACCCAAACAAACAAGATACCTGATTTCAGCAGTGGAGGCCTAAGAGCTGGAGCCTCAGAGCTAAAGCTGGCCCAGAATAAAAAAAAAAGAAAAAAAGGAGCCGTTGGGAGCTTCAGTCACCCGCCAGCCTGAAAACAGCCCTCAGCCCCTCACCCAGACTGGCCAGGCACCCCAGTGGGGACCCCCACCCTGAAGGGGGTGTGACCAGCTGCAAACAGCCATCATCCCCTCACCCAGGCTGGCCAGGCACCCCAGTGGGAACCCCCACCCTGATCCAGGACACCCTTCAGGACAAACCAGCCGGCCCCCATACGTGCACCAGGCCTCTATCCTATATAGTAAAAGGGTAATATGCCTCCCAGCACCGGGATCAGCGGAGCCATGAGGCCTCCTGGTACCAGGATCAGCATGACAGGGGGCAGCGTGCAAACCCCCTGATCGCCCTGCGGCTCTGTGTGTGCCAGGGGGTGGGGCTGGAACCTCCCTATCCGCCCTGCTCTGTTTGTGACAGGGGAAGGCACCCCAACCCCCTGATCAGCCCTGCTCTGTGCCTGATAGGGGGCAGCTCCCCAACCCCCTGATCGCCCTGAGGCTCTGTGTGTGACAGGGTGCGGTTCCCCAAACCCCTGATCGGCCCTGCTCTGTGTGTGACAGGGTGCGGCGCCCCAACCCCCATCCCCACAGGCCCTGCTCTGTGTGTGACGGGGTAGAGCCATAACCTCCCCATTGGCCCTGCCCTGAGTGTGACAGTGGCAGCGCCCCAACCCCATGATCGGCCCTGCTCTGTGGGTGATAGAGGGCGACGCCCCAACTGCCCCCCATGGGCCCTGCTCTGTGTTTGACGGGGTAGAGCCATAACCTCCCCATCGGCCCTGCCCTGAGTGTGACAGGGTACAGCTCCCAACCCCCTGATCCGCCCTGCTCTGTGTGTGACAGGGGGCGGTGCCCCAACTCCCCTATCGACCCTACTCTGTGAGTGACAGGGGGGAGCTCCCCAACCCCCTAATCGACCCTGCTCTGTGCGTGACAGGGTAAGGAGCCCCAACCCCCCTGATCGGCCCTGCTCTGTGAGTGACAGGGGGTGGCACCGCAACCTCCCCATCGACCCTGCCTTGAGTGTGACAGGGGGCGTTGCCCCAACCCCCCAATCAGCCCTACCCTGAGCGTGACTGAGGGTGGCATCGCAACCTCCCGATCCGCCCTGCTCTGTGCGTGACAGGGGTGGCACCCCAACACCCCAATCGGCCCTGCTCTGAGCCCAACCAGGGGCTGCACCTAGGGATTGGGCCTGCCCTCTGCCACCCGGGAGCAGGCCTAAGCCAGCAGGTCGTTATCTCCCGAGGGGTCCCAGACTGCCAGAGGGCACAGGCTGGGCTGAGGGACTCCCCCTATCCCCCAAGTGCACAAATGTTTGTGCACTGGGCCTCTAGTATAATAATAAAAAGGTAAAATCCAGTGAGAAAAAAATTTAGGTTCTTAAGTAAAAGATGAAAAATAAGTGAGGTAGTTAAGGTCATTCATTTCCTCTACTGATCTGCTTGGCATGTCTGTTTCCTGTCAGGAAGTCAGCACAGTGGTGAAGTTCCCTGCAATCCACTGCTCCTCTGTGTCATAAGCCACAACCTTGTTTTCAAGCAGGCGGGATCTCTCCGCTCACTTTGTTTCTCTGCCTGCCTTCAGTCCCTCTACCCAGTGTTTAGATTCTTCTTTCCCTGCCACACTTAATACTGGATTGGTGGGATGGGCTGACCCAGAGCTGGTTTCCTGCTCATCTCTCCTTATTCTGGTCCCCAGTTTCTACAAAAAAAACTTTCCCCTGCAGTCTTGGTGAGTGATTTTAATGGGAAGGTCTTATGTACTAGACTTAGCAAGCAAAAGCAAGGAAGTTAAAAAAAAAAAAGACAAAGAACCATGCCAACTCATGTCTTTTTCACCTGGCAGTGCATGGCTGATATAGAGCTTCAGGCTGCCTTTCTGGCATAGACTACCATGGCTGAGTTCCCCTCAGCCAGCAGCCCTGTGGACCTCCTTCAACTTTTGAGGGCTACACTGACCCCACAGGCCACGGGTTTGGTGGAATGCAGTCTCCCTCTGAGACTCTAGTCCTTACAGCACACATTTCTCCCTCCAACCTGAATCCAGATCTCAGCTCTCTCTAGCCCAGGGGTGGGCAAACTTTTTGACTCGAGGGCCACAATGGGTTCTTAAACTGAACCAGAGGGCCGGAACAAAAGCATGGATGGAGTGTTTATGTGAACTAATATAAATTCAAAGTAAACATCATTACACAAAAAGGTGCGGTCTTTTTTTTTTTTTAGTTTTGTTCATTTCAAACGGGCCAGATCTGGCTCGCGGGCCATAGTTTGCCCATGGCTGCTCTAGCCAGTGGCTGAACCTTGGCTGCACATTAGAATCACCTGGGAATCTTTTTAAAATCCTGATTTCTGGGCCTCATCCTCCAAAAATTCTGTTTCTTTGTTATGGGGTGGGGCCACAACATTAGTAACAAAGAAACAGAATTTCCGGAGGATGAGGCCCAGAAATCAGGATTTTAAAAAGATTCCCAGGTGATTCTAATGTGCAGCCAAGGTTGAGAACCACTGCTCTAGGTGAGTGGTCGGCAAACCGTGGCTCACGAGCCACATGCGGCTCTTTGGCCCCTTGAGTGTGGCTCTTCCACAAAATACCACGTGCAGGCGCGCGCACGTACAGTGCGATTGAAACGTTGTGGCCCATGCGCAGAAGTCGGTTTTCGGCCTGGGCGAGTCTATTTTGAAGAAGTGGCATTAGAAGAAGTGGGGGGTGGACATATAGAGAGGATGAACGAAAGGAGATAGACAAAACAAGTATACAAGACGAGTGTGGATGGGAGAGTTGGAAGGGGTCAACCTCAGCGAACGTACCTCAATCAGATTGAGGACGTTTTTAGCAAAGGCCAGCTTAGAAGAACCCTAATTAAGTTAATAACAATGTACCTACCTATATAGTTTAAGTTTAAAAAATTTGGCTCTCAAAAGAAATTTCAATCGTTGTACTGTTGATATTTGGCTCTGTTTACTAATGAGTTTGCCGACCACTGCTCTAGGTGATTTCTGAACTTTCCATCCACAGAATGCCTCATCAGCTGTGTTTAATTTGCCAATTCCAGGTGGATGTTCTTTGATTCAGCTGTTCCTTCTATCTGCTCTGTGAGAAGGTGGAGGACCCATCTGCATATTTGGCGCCACTTTGTCTCCCCCTGGACAGACTTTTTAGGCACCCACGGCCAGGGAGGCTGGAGTCTCAGTGTTTGTGGGTTCACAGCTGAGGCAACTGGTCCCCAGGCGTTGTAGTTGTAGGGTCCTGGGAGGTATCCGAGGTCTCCCTGGGTGAAGGTAAGGCTGGGCTTCCAATCACAGCCACTCTCCTTTCAAGATGGCATGGCCTCTGCAGCAAAGCCAGCCACTCCGGGAGAGATTTCAGTAATAGTAGAGGCTGCCCGGCCAGGGGAGCCTGGTCTGCCATTCCCTAACAATCCTGTGGAATATATCTGTCCCTCACTCACAAATACAGACACTCCCCGCACATCCATGCACTCTCCTTTCACCCTCTCACACACTATCTTGCAGCCTGATGTCCCGTCGGCCACCATCTTGAATCCCTCTCTTTTCTTTTTAAATTTATGTTTATTATTGAAAGTATTACAGATGTCCCCTCCCCCTCTACTAGCCCCCTCCACCTGGCACCTGCCCCTACCCAGGCCTTCACTGAACTATTGTCCATGTCAGGCTTTTCTGATACCATAGGACACACAATGGAAATTTTGGGAGGAGCACTTTGTGGAGTGTATGACTGTCCACTACTGTTCACATGAAACTAATATAAAGTAATATTAGATATAAACTTTAATTTAAAAAATAAAAAACATAAAACCTTTTTTATTCAAAAATAATAATAATTACTATCTCAAAATGCTTACTTTGGGGTACAAACTCTGCTTTCCCTCATAATTTAAAAGAAACTTTTTAAATGACCAGAAAGAATTAAACAGAACTTCTAGAAATAACAATACATAATAAAAATTATAAAAATCAATCAATAGTATACAAACAGAATAAGTATAGCTGAAAATAAAATTTATGAACTAGAAAATAGGTTTAAAATAGCATAAAATGTAGCAGAAACAAAAGTTGGAAAATATGAAAGCTGAAGAAACAATGAAGATTGAGTAGAGACACCTAATATACATCTACTGTATTAAAGAAAGAAACAAGAGAAAGAATGAAGAAGAAATAATATTTAGAAACTATAGCTCTAAACATTCCAGATTGTTACATAAACTCTCAAATACATTAAGCACAATAAATTTCAAGCAAGAAAAAGAAGTCTATATCACAACTTGTCACAGTAAAACTGCAGAATAGCAAATTCAATAGTTAAAACCTAAAAGCTGCCAGAGAGAAAAGACAGAATGTGCAAGCAAAAAAATAAAATGTAGATGGATAGATAACTTTGCAAGAGTAATAATAAAATCTGGAAATAGTGTAATAATATCTTAAAAGTGCGGAGATGAAATCATTGTTAGCTTAGCATTGTATATCCAGAAATGGGTCTTCATGCAGGCAAGTTAAAGATTTTCAGACAAACAAAAGTGAGGGAATTCATGACCAACAAATATTTACTAGTGAAAATTTGAGAGAACATAATCTATGAAAAATACAATGATTCTAGAATGGAGGCAAAATGTAATGGTGATTATATGGCAACCATGGATTTATAGCAAATATAAACACTTGTTCAAAGTAAATACTATAGAAAACTAGAATTTAGTTTGATTTAAACTAAAGGAGAAAACTAATTACAAAGAGGAGGAAATAAATAATATAAAAATTAGGGTATGACATTATAAAATAAATGGTTTATTCACTCCAACTTATTAAGAATTGTTCACCCCTCCCATACTGAGAATTTTGTCAGAATGTGCTGCTCTTCTATAGACAATAATGACATCCTGGTCTAACAATACTAGAACATGCTCTATGAGTTATTTCACAGGGAAGGATGAGTTTGCACTGAGATAGCTAGATATATCCTTTTATTTAGTAGCCCCTGGTAACAAGTGATCCAAGGAATATTTATAAGGAATATAAGTAGTGTTAATGAGGGCTGCATTGTCAATCTGAGCAACAAAGAAAAACTGAGAATTTGCTGAAAAAAATTGGTTCAGTTGGGTGAAATTTCACCAGCTCCTCTATGGTTTCAGATTACTTTTATCACAGAGAGTGTATTCTATGCCAGACTGCTAATGGAGAGGACCTGGGGCACATCAAAGATGGGGAAAGATAAGCAAGCACATACAAGGAATATCTCGTTATCCTTAGCTGATGAATTGGCTCAATAATACAATCACTTGCAAATGCCAAGGAGTTCAGTATTGGTAGAGAACAGATTACAAATATATACATATATACATATATATATATATATATATATATATATATATATATATATATAGCTAAGCAACTGGCTGACCAGTAGTTATGACACACACTGACCACCAGGGGGAAGACGCTTAATGCAAGAGCTTCCAAGCAACACCAACTTTGCAGAGTGCCCTCTCCTACTCTGGGACACCTCGGGGAATGTTGGCCTGCCAATTTCAGCCTGATCCTCACAGGCCAGGCTGAGGGACCCCACCTGCCAAAGGGACCCCACTCACTCTTTAGACACCCTTTGAGTCCTAGCACTGCCCCAGGTGTGGCTGGCTGGGACCACGGGAGGTTGGCTACAGGACATGTCAGGCCTGTCTCTCCTAGTCTCACCCCGCCGGCCACCTCACAGTTAATTTACTTCCAATGTGCACAAATCCGTGCACCGGGCCTCTAGTCTATATATATAAAAGGTTAAGCAACCATTGGACCATCTGACTGGCTGGTAGATATGATGCACACTGACCACCAGGGGGCAGATGCTCAATGCAGGAGCTGCTGAGCTGAAGTGACTTGGCAGCAGCAGTTCTCAGGTGATGCACCCTGGAACCAGAGAGGAGGGAGCCCGATTCCTCATGGGGCCATGCAATTCCACCAGGCCATGGGACACCACCTGCTGAAGGACCCCACTCACTCCACAGACATGCTTTGAGCCATGGTACTGCCCCAGGGTGCGGCGGCTGGGGAGGGACTGCGGGAGGTTGGCTCCAGGGCATGTCTGGCCCATCTCACCCAGTCCCACCCCGCTGGCCACCTTCTAGTTAATTTCCTTTCAATGTGCACAAATCCATGCACCAGGTCACTAGTTGTTAATAAGTTCGAACAATGTATGACCCAATTAGCTGCATACAAGGAGAATGAGAAGCTAGGGACCTATTCAAAATTGAGAGCTTGGAGATAGCCATTCTTAAGGAAATCTCAAAGGGAATAGGAATATTGTTAGGTTCATGAAGCATCCCAGCACTCCCTATTCTATGTCATTTAATATCTTTAATTGGCTGGCTTAAACCCTCAAGAAAAGGAAAGGACTTCTTTCAGAACTTCCAAGAGTAGGAGTTGAGGGGTTTGAAGAAAAGTTAAGAGAAGAAGGATATTAAATCTTCCCATTTCTGGAAACACCTGTTCTACATTGTCTTATTCAGGATACTACAAATACATACATGATAATATGATAATGCCTTATTTTGCAAATTATTTTGCGTTTATCATCTCTTTTTTATTACCACATGCATCCAACAGAGTAAGGAAAAATTTAGTCTCCATATTCCAAAGACAGGGAAACTAAGAAACAAAACAAGTTAAGTGACTAGGATGGCATGGCTTATTGGCAGTGGAATCATTAATTCCCTTTCCTCTGCTCTACTGAATGTGACTATTAAGAGCTTGGGTACTAAATTCATCCCTCATGGGTTTGAATCCCTACTTTGCCATTTGATACCCATGTGAGATAGAACATGTTATTAAATTATCTAAGTCTTTGAGCATGTTTGAGGTCTCTCTCTCTCTCTCTCTCTCTCTCTCTCTCTCTCTCTCTCTCTCTCTTTCCTTCTCTCTCTCCCTCCCTCTCTCTCTGTGGAATCAGGTTGCCAATGATGATTAAATGTGATATTCACGTATAAAGGGCATTATATAATAAGTTATCTATGTGTAATTGATTTACTAGGCACTTTCTGCTTCCTAGGCAAATTTCAAAAATACTTAGTCACTTTCAACTATTAGAAGTCAATCCAATTTAAAATTCTAATATCACATTCAATTTAATTACATTCCTTTCACTGCCCCTACCACTTGCCTTCACCGCCCTGCCCTGCCAAGCTGGCCAGGCTTTTGCTCCCAAAACCTAAAGTGAGAAGTGAAAATAAGGAGTGGGCTTCACTTACACTTCCCCTTCCTTGCCAGTGCTATGGGGTGGAGGAATTGCTAGTCTAGTTATAGGATTTCTCCTCCCTCTATTCAATGACTAACTTCCCTAGTGTTGGGGTACTAGAAGGAAAATAGTAAAGGAAAGACAAATGCCATTCCTAACTGCCCACAATTGCAATCTCCTCTTTGCTCATTGTTACTGTTTTTCTGGCTAATGCTGACTCACCATGGATACTCTATCAGGCATCAAATTGGATACATAAGATTTTGGGGACCTGGTACAAAAGACCCTGTACTGTACAGCTCCCTAATGTGAGAAATCTGCCTCCTGTTCAGTATCTTCCACCAATCTTACCCTCTTGTAGAGCAACTTATGTTGCTGTTAAAGAGTAGCCCTCTTGAATGTGTATCAGCAAGACAGATCAAGTACTTTCTGCAGTGAACAACTCACCCCTGGAAAATTCATGCATCCCTGCCACACCAACTCAGGAGAGTGTAAACTGATTCACTGAAGCACATTTTCTCACCCCATCCTGCTCTCCTTTATCCCTGCTCAACAAGGTTCATATTAACAAAATGGATGCTCTATCAGGAAATGAAATGCCAATCTCTCATTATTAAAGACAAGTCACCATTATTTCTCACCTGAATTATTATAATAGCCTCCTAACAGATCTCACTGCTTCCAACCTTGCCAATATTAGTCTATTCTCATTACAACAGCTAGAATACTCTTGTAAAAACTAAAATTATATTATAAAAACTAAAATTATATTATATCATTTCTTTGCCCAATAGTCTCCAGCAGTCTCCATCTCATTCAGTGTAAGAATCAAAATCTTTAAAGGGCTCATAAAACCCTACATACTCAGTTTCCACTACATCTCTGACTTCATTTCCTACTATGCTTTTGTCTTGCTTATTCTGTTCCAGTCACACTGTCTCCATGCTGAGTGATGTTACCTCTGCCAGGAAAACTCTTCTCCCAGATAACTAAAGATCTTTGCTCAAATTCATTTTCTTGGCAAAGACCCATCCAACCATTTCAATTAAAATGCAAACCATATTCTCTGAGACTCCTGATTCCACTTCTCTGTTTTAATCTTCTACATGACATTTCTCACCATCAACAATATTATTTATTTATTTTCCTTCTAAAATTTGAGTTCTAGAAGGAAAGTGATTTGTATGTTTTGTTCACTGCTCTATCCAAGCAGAAAAACAGTGCTCACTCAGCACATAGTAGCTATATGATAAATAACATTGTCATTAATAGTGATAAACAGGAAACATGATAAATAGGAGCAAAAATAAGATTTTAAAAACTCTGCTTTGTTGCTCTTCTTTTTTTGTTATTCTTTACCCAAGAATATATTTTGATTGATTTTTAGAGAGCGTGGAAGGGAGGGATAGAGACAGAGAGGAACATCGATATGAGAGAGACACATTGATTGGTTGCCTCCTGCATACACCTAGGGCCCAGGGATTGAGCCTGCAATCAGCCTGCAATCGAGATACATGCCCTTGACCAGGAATTGAATCCATGCCCCTCCCATGCGGTGTGCAGGTTGAGGCTCTGTCCACTGAGCAATGCCAGCCAGGGCAGTTGCTCTTCTTTTAATATCTTTGGATATACTGGAAACTACAAAAGTCTCTTTTGATAAAATAACAATAAAAGATGAAAAATGTGGATTTGGTTTCTTCCATTGTCTAGGTATTAGCAATTATGAATCAAAGCTGTATACTATGCATTTCACATATCAGAGAAGGTCAATAAAAATTGAGACCAGAAAATTCCTTTAAGGGTTCATTCAGAGATGGTGGAACCAGCTAAGCTATCCAACTGTCCCCAAGTATATATTATAACGGTGATTATGAATAGCTTGCATCCAATAAATATTCAAATACTGCATTTGGTTTTTATGTCTCTTGTATCTTTTAACTAGTTCTTCCATCATTTTTAAGACACTGACGTTTTCAAGAGTTTAGGCCAACTGTCCTATGGAATATGCCACATTCTGGATTTGTCTGATTGTTTAATTGTGATATTATTTAACTTTACCTATATTCCTTATAACATTAAGATCTAGAGGTTCAATTAGATTAATATTAAACATTTTTTGTTAAGAGTATTCCAGAGGTGATTTCATATAATCCATTTTGCCTACATCAAAGAACTAAGGCACAAATTTTCTAGTTATTCAACTATTAGTGATAGGAAGTTTGATCATTTGATTGAGATACTAAGCTCCAAATTTCTCCTTTATAAAAGTACATGTTTTTCTTTGAAATTTTTAATTATCTATAGGATAAAATGTTTTTATTTTTCAATTACAGTTGATGTACAATATTATATTGGTTTCAGGTGTACAATCCAGTGAATAGACATTTATCTAACTTACAAAGTGATCACCTCCAATAAGTCTAGTACTCATCTGACACCATCAGTATATAGTTATTATAATTTTATTGACTATATTGCTTATGCTGTACTTTATACACCTGTAACTATTCTGTAACTACCAATTTCTACTTCTTAATCCCTTCATCATTTTCACTCATCCCACTAAACCTACTCTGATCAGACAACCATAAAAATGTTCTCTGTATCTATGACTGTTTCTGTTCTGCTTGTTCATTTATTTTGTTTTTCAGGGTTTTTTTATTCATTATTTGATTTTTTTATAAAGTAGAATTTTAGACCAAACATAATTACTTTTTTAAAAAGTAAATCTTTCTTGTTCAGATTATTACAGATGTTCCTCTGAAAGCCTATTAGAAGAAATCATGACAGAAAACTTCCCCTACCTGATGAAAGAAATAGACCTACAAGTCCAGGAAGCTAAGGGAACCCCAAATAAGAGGAATCCAAAGAGGACCACACCAAGACACATCATAATTAAAATGCCAAGGGCTAAAGACAAAGAGAGAATCTTAAAAGCAGCAAGAGAAAAACAGTTAGTTACCTACAAGGGAGTACCCATATGACTGTCAGCTGATTTCTCAACAGAAACCATGCAGGCCAGAAGGGAGTGGCAAGAAATATTCAAAGTGATGAATAGCAAGAACCTACAACCAAGATTACTTTACCCAGCAAAGCCATCATGTAAAATTGAAGGTCAGATAAAGATCTTCACAGACAAGAAAAAGCTAAAGGAGTTTATCACCACCAAACCAGGATTATATGATATGGTGAAGGATATTCTTTAATAAGAGGAAGAAGAAGAAAAAGGTAAAGATAAAAATTATGAACAACAAAGTGACAACAAATAAATATCTATCAACAAGTGAATCTAAAAATTAAGTCAGAATAAACTGGTGAATATAATAGAAGCAGGGGCATAGAAAGGGAGTGGACTGACAATTCTCGGGGGGAAGGGGGAGTGGGGTGTGGGAAGAGATTGGACAAAAATCTTACACCTATGGATGAGGACAGTGGCGGGGATAAGAGCATGGGGTGGGATGGGAACCAGGTGGAGGGGAGCTATGGGGGGAACAAAGAGGAACATTTGTTTTTCAATTTTTTATAGTCTAAATGTAATTGAAATCATCTGGCATTTGTCTTTCTCTGTCTGATTTATTTCATTCAGCACAATACTTTCTAGGTCCATGTTGTTACAAATAGTAAGATTTCACTCTCTTTTGAGTGATTCATATTCCATTGTATATAAGTACCACCTCTTCTTAATCCATTCTTCTATTTATGAACACTTAGGTTGCTTTCATATCTTGGCTACTGTAAATAATTCTGCAATGAACATATGAGTGAGTATTACTTTTTAATTTAGTGTATTGGGTTTTTTGTTGTTGTTTTTTTTCAGTTGAATACCCAGAATTGCTGGGTCCTTATTTGTCTCTTGTTATAGCATTTGTTTTAAAGTCTATTTTGTCTAATATAAGCATTTCCACCTCAGCTTTTTATTTTCATTGCCATTTTCATGAAATACCTTTTCCAGCCCTTTACTTTTGGTCTGTGTGTGCCTTCAATCTGAAGTAAATCTCTTGTAAGCAGAATATATATAGGTCTTGTTTTCTTATCTATTTAGCTACCCTACGTCTCTTGATTGGAGCATTTTATCCATTAGCATTTAAAGTGAATATTGGTAGATATGTAGTTATTGCCATTTTATTATTAATATTTTTACCTTTTTTTCTTTTTCTTCTTCTTAAAGAAAACCCTTTAATATTTGTTGTAATGCCGGTCTCTCGGTGAACACTTAGCATTTTTTGTTGTTGTTTGTTTTTTGCTTTTGTTTTTTTCTGAGAATCCCTTTATCTGTCCTTTGAAACGGGAGCTTTTCTGGAAACACTAATGTTGGTTGTAGGTCCGTGCTTTTATTACTTTGAATACTTTGTGCCAATCCCTTTTGGCCTGTAAAGTTCTGTTGAGAAATCAGCTGACAAGTCTTGTGGGAGCTCCCTTGTAATTTCTGTTGCTGCTTTTAAAATTCTCTCTTTGTCTTTAACTTTGTAATTTTAATTACGGTGTATCTTGCTATGGGCCCCTTTGGGTTCATCTTGTTTGGGACTCTGCCTCTGGACTTGTATATCTATTTTTTTTCTTTTATCCATGTGATATATATATATATATATATATATTCTAAAGTTTTACATATGTCTCCTTTTTCCCCAATTGACCCCCCCAACCATTCCCACCCCAGGCAAGCCTCCACCGCACCAGTGTCTGTGTCCATTGATTAAGCTAATATACATTGGACTTGTATGCCATTTTTTTCACCAGGTAGGGGAAGTTTTCTGTCATTGTTTCTTACACTGATGTTGACAGTCAACCAACAAATATTTACTGATCATATTTTATAAACAAGGTATCTTCTGAGGGAGATGGGGTCAAAATAGATTTAAGATGGCTTCTACTTTAAGAAGTACAACATGGGGTTAGGACACTTACAGGTGACCCAGACAAACACATACCAAGTGAAAAAATAAGAAAATAAGCTAGCGTGTACTACATTTCAAATGGGAGACATAGAGAGGAAGTGCTTTAGTTAGTTGTTGAAGGGAAGGCAAGAGTGAGGGCTGGTATGGTCAGAGAAGACTTCCTAAACAAGATGAAACCAATGGGATATTAATAAATGATATTAGAGAAATAAAGAGGAGTGTAATGGAAGTTTAAGAGGGAAAGAAGCCATGAGAAAAATCACAGGGCATTCACGAGGCACAGTGAAAATATGATTATGGCCAGTGTTAGAAAAAATTTAATAATTCAAATATCATATTAAAATCCTAACTGGGTACAACTTTGCAAATAATGCTTTATTTTATAAATTTTCAAGGTATCTTTTAAAAGAATGATTCAAGTCTAAAATCAGTATCTGTCATAAAGCAAAACTCAATAAATTAAGAATACCTTCCGCATACTTTCAACTGGGTCCTATAATTAATTACTGCACACTAATGGGATTTTTTTTATTTACAGTTGCTTATTCTTTGATTAACTAGAGGCCTGGTGCATGAAATCCGTACACTTGGGGGGAGTCCCTCAGCCTGGCCTGTTCCCTCTTGCCCTCAGTCGGACATCCTTAGTGCTGCCGCAGAAGCAGGAGAGGCTTCTGTCACTTCCACTGTGCTTGCCAGCCTTGAGCCTGACTTCTTGAGCAGCACTCCCCCTGTGGGAGCACACTGACCACCAGGGGGCAGCTCTTGCGTTGAGCAACTGCCCCCTGGTAGTCAGTGCACATCATAGTGACTGGTTATTCTGCCGTTTGGTCAATTTGCATATTAGCCTTTTATTATATAGGATCATTAGTGTGAATTTTAATTTTCCCATTAAATTACCTCATTCTGCTTATAAGCACCAGTTTATATAAACCTATAACATGTGAAATATTTTAAAGTTAAACAGTATTTTAAAATTCCACTTTGAGATAGGCTGGCCTTTCCCCAAGATTCTGAAGTAGGAATATTTGTCTCTAACTCAAACTCTCCATCTGTAACACATAGGAATTAGAATAAATTTGTGGGTTTTAAACCGTTTTTTTTAATCAATGGAATAGCTTTTTAAAATAAAAACTTATTAAAAATATAACAGAGAAAATAGATTGAAATATACCTGTTCTATATAATCCATGAGAAGGGAATCTAGAGCTATCCCTATTATGCCTTTTCTTTGCCCCTATAGTGAATCCAAGACATGTTTTTTCAGAATCACAAGGTTTCAGGGTGCATAATTTGAAAGCCACAGAGTCCTTGATACTTCTTAAGGATCCTTACAGTTCTAAATGTCTCCCATCTTAAGAAAATAACTTCAAAATATTCATTCAGTGTATATCAATATGTGTATATTTTGATAACAATCTTTTGACTAAAAGCTAGCTCTGAAATCTATAAAGAGTTTGGCAAAATCCATTACACGGATGATTTGTCATGCTTCCTCAAGAATTCATAAAGGGAAGATTGTATAGGAGGAAAAATAAGTCTTT
This sequence comes from Myotis myotis, assembly GCF_014108235.1. Taxonomy (NCBI): domain Eukaryota; kingdom Metazoa; phylum Chordata; class Mammalia; order Chiroptera; family Vespertilionidae; genus Myotis; species Myotis myotis. Next base: position 39,877,488 of record NW_023416346.1, read on the forward strand.
GACAGGGCGGGCTCACATTTCCTTTTGTCATCTTTGGACCTGGCATTCCGAGCATACTCCCCTTCACCCCTCATCTCATCTTAACAGAAGTGGCTAGTTTGAGACTAAATACCCTAGAAAACAATCCATCTCTATAACTCTCTTTTATATCAAAATATCTTTGTCTTATGTAATATTTCCTCTGGGAATTACTCCATATGACTACAATTCACCTTGCTTGATGAAAATTTGACTGCTAATATGACAATGGATGTTATTGATGAGTAATGCCTTATTTCTTCCAGCTAATATTTATAGACTAAATATAATATTGTTATTATTAGGATTTTGGGAACTATTCTTGGTCAGCCTGCTCCTTTGTTTAAAGTTTAAATATTCAGGTTTTGCACACTTGACAGGCAAGCACCTTCCTACGTCACTCAGACATTGCTGGGCATGTGTCTAAACTGCCTTTGTCTAGTCTCTTCCCCCATCAACCAATGGGGAACAGACTTGGAGAGTTTTAAATGCAGCTTTTTGACAAAGCTGTATAAATGGTATGCCTATATTATTTGGTCTCCCCTTTACTCCTTTCCTGTTAAATAATAACCAGGTTATTACAATGGTATCAATATAAAATAGGTTTCCTTTTAATTTCAGTTACTTTTATTGAATACATGTTTACTGAGCTCCTACTTATATATCTATCACTGGGTTATACACATGGGGAATCAAAAGAAGATATTACCTTTAACAATAAGGTACTCCTAATATTGTAAGGGAGATGAGATTTTATGCATACAACAATTACAGAACTAATATATTACTAAACTCAGGCTACAAATAGAGAATTTTCTATTTCTTGACTAAAGCACAAAGGCATACTTTTCAAATAATCTATGTTGAAAAAGATATAACAGACTCAAAATGGAGTCATTTGTCAGGGGGATAATGAAACTGAGACTTTTTTTTTCTATTTTTACCTTTTTTTAAAGGTTTATTGTTAAAAATATTACATATGTCCCCTTTTTCCTCTCATTGATCCTTTCCAGCCCACCCTAGTCCCCCACCCGAGGCCTTTACCACCCTATTGGCTATGTCCATGAGTTATGTATATATGTATACAAGTTCTTTGGTTGATCTCTTCCCACCCACCCACCCTCCCATGCCTTCCCTCTGAGATTCCGCAGTCTGTTCCATGCTTCTCTGTCTCTGGATCTATTGTGTTCATATGATCTCACTCATATATGGAATCTAATGAACCAAATAAACTGATTAACAAAAACAAAACAGAGGTTTAACTGCAATTTCAACCTCTCCCAAGAATGTGACCATTAAAAAGTCAATCTGAAATTTCCTGACGAGCGCTAGTAATCTGCATGATAGGACACTCTGTCATTCCCCCCAAAAAGATGATGTAATGGCTTGAAGCAACCCTTTCTTTTCTTTGGCTGGTAACTCCCTTTACCCACCCTTCCCTGCCTATAAAAACCTCTCAAGAGTACTTGTCTACTTGCTAGATGGGATGCTGAACACAACATAAGTTGCTCAATAAAGCCTATTGGATATTTGGATTTACTTGGCTGAATTACTATTCTTTAACAGATTGGTGGCAATTATGATATCTGAAGCCAATTATTGTCAGCATCCAGGGACAATGAGGAACACAGGTATGGTGTCCTCAAACCCTTTGAATTCTCTGTTTTTCTTTTTATTTCCGAGGGCCATTCCTGAGTTCTTGGTTTGAGTTCCACTTTGCATGGAGCTTCCAACATAACTGGCTTTCCTGCAAAGGACTTAGTGCATCAACTTGGAGCTAGCAGAGGATTTCATCCAGAATTGCCCACTGTTTGGCAGTCCCTTTCCCCAGTTCCAATCCACTGTCTCCATTTACTTGAGTCTGTTGTTTTAGTCTATGGACAAAAAGGGGTCACATACTAAACCAGACCAGCTCAGGGGAGGCCTGCATGGCAACCAAAGACCTAAAGTTACCACAAAGAATGGTCTGAAATTAAAACATTTTAATTAAAAGCAGTTTATGGTGGGTAGTCATGTCCCAGGCTAGAATATTCCCTGACAAAAGTCAATCTTTTCTTAATTGAGCCTGTATATTGTCTTTTTGCATCTACAAAAACATACAGGCACTGCACCAATAGAGGGGACACCACAAATCCCCTCATTGTTATTGTTATCATGTTAATTGTTGACTATCAACTATCCTGTACTCACATATGTAAAAGACGTATGTGTCTATTGTTTTACTTTTTATCCAATACCAGAGATCCCTCTGCCCCCACCACCTGCTGCTTTGTTTTCTCCCTCCTCCCTAGCTTATCACCAATGGCTTTCAGGTAACCCACTTATACCTCCTCTTTTGATTGTAATGTATAATGCAGGGTGCAAAATTGCCATTTTCTGGAACATTTTCTCAACCTGTTGAGATTTTGCTTCCCAGTAATTGTCATCATTTTGGCTCAAATGTATTAATAAGTTTGCCGATCTAAAGAATGCTGGTGTAACAATTGCTTACAATTGTTCACAATTGTTTACTACTTAATTTTTATTATAAAACTAGAGGCCCAGTGCACAAAATTCATGCACTGGGGGTGGGGGAGGGGTCCCTCAGCCTGGCCTGTGCCCTCTCCCAGTTCGGGAGCCCTCGCTCCTTACCACCACCTGCTCACTGCTCCTTACCACTTGGTTCGTTGCTCCTTAGCACTGCCGCAGAGGTGGGAGAGGCTTCCACCACCACCGCTGAGCTCACCAGCTGTGAGCCCAGCTTCTGGCTGAGCAGTGCTCCCCCTGTGGCAGCTACTGCATTGAAAGTCTGCCCCCTGATGGTCAGTATGCATCATAGTGACTGGTCGTTCTGGTTGTTCCACTGTAATAGTTGCTTAGGCTTTTATTATATAGATTAAAGTTTTTGAGAGTTAACAATTCTAATATATGTGACTGAAACTACTATAAATAATAAGGAAAATGTCTCCATATGAAAAAGAAGGTATGAGAGATGGAGATGCATTTTTGTTGAGGGGAAAAAATGTTGTGAAAGGTTTTTGGAAAATAAATCTTTGGAAAGGAATTTTATGTGTAGTAAAGAATGGTTAATAATCAGAATAAATTTAATTAAGTACATGAGTGTTAATATCGAAAGTAAGCTGGTGAAAAATTAGAATTTTTTCATTGCTAAAAGGATAAAGTTTTCTTGAACTATTAGTTTAATCTTGATAAGATCATAAAAAGATTTTCTTTGCCTTTTGAATAATTTCTCCAGGAAACAAAAATTCTGTATTTAAGCAAAATAATTTCCTATATTCACTTTATTGGGACTTTCAATTACCTAAGAAAACAATCTTATCAATATTAAAAGAGCTAAGCTTTGCTGACAACTATGTAACCTTCTGTATTTGTTTTTAACATCTTCTATGATCATTTTGGTTAAATGGATAACTACGCATTGTTTCATAGTGACCTACAGGCTGGGATAAAAGTAAGTTTACAGTTGTGAATATAAAAAACACAGAGTTTATTCTTGTATTATTATTTATTATTGTATTACCATATCTTTCCATGTATAAGATGCTATTTTTTTCTAAAATGCTTAGACTGAAAATTGAGGGGCATCTTATACACGGAAGTCAGCCAAGGAGGGAGCCATGCAGGTGCATAGCTTCCCATACCTTGTCAAACAGGCTTCCTACAATCATGACCCTTATTGTTATTGACTTCAGCTGATGCCTTAATTGGAGGTGGAGGTGGAGACTGCGCAGATGCAACAGGGACCAGAGTGTTCTGAGCCCATAAAGATGTCAAAAATAAAAAGATAAATACCGGTAAGCGATTGTCTTACTCTGCAAAATTCAAACTGAATGTAATCTGCTATGCAAAAGAGCATGGAAATAGAGCTGTAGAGAGACAATTCGGACCTCCTCCCACTGAGTGTATGATCAGACAGTGGAGAAAACAGGAAGAACAAATCCTTAAGATGCCAATAAAAGAAGGCCTTAAGAGGAATACCAGCAAAATGGGCAAACTTGGAGCAGAAGCTTAAGACTTGGATTATGGAGCAGAGCCAGAATGGCTTATGTATGTCAACCAAGCTTATTCAATGTCAGGCAGGAATGTTTGCAAGCGAAATGAACATTATTGATTTTACAGGAAAGGCAAAATTGTGCTTCAATTTCATGAGGAGAAAAGGGTTGGCCATGAGAACACGAACAAAGTTTGCTAAGAAAATTCCACCAGTTTATGAGGATGATCTCACATACTGGTATATAGATAGTGACTCAGAAGATAGCAGTGATACAATAGAAGTTGAAGAAATTGATATGTCTGGAACTATTAGTGATGAAAAAGAGAGCAATGATCAATAGAGGCTGAATAAAGTGATATGCTGCATAATATCATAGTACCAGTATGTAAACATTACCTGCGGTAATTACTAAATAAAAATGTCTTCTGTTTTATGTTTAAAATATTGAGTTCTTAATTTTGGGTTGAAAAAGTGGGGGGCATTTTATACATGGAAAAATACAGTATGTTCCATATGAACAACTGTAAGCCTACTTTTTTTTGTCAGTCTTCACCTGAGAATATTTTTCAATTGATTTTTCATTTTTAAATATATTTATTTTATTTTTGATAGTATTACAAATATCTCCCATTCCCCCCCCTTGCCCCTTCTCCCAGACCCCACCCCCCCAAAATAGGTCTTCACTACCCTAGTGTCCATGTTCATGGACTATTCATATAAGTATTTAAGTTCTTTTTTTCCATTGATTTTTTTTAGAGTGGAAGTGAAGGGGAGAGACAAAGAGAGAGACATGTTGATTGGTTACCTCCTGCACACTTCCCAAACTGAATCAAGGATCAAGCCTGCAAACCATGTATGTGCCCTTGACCCAACTGAACCAAAGACCTTTCAGTGCTCAGATCGATGCTCTAACCAGTGAGCAAGGCCAGCTAGGGCTGTAAACCTACTTTTGTCCCACCCTGTATTATTATATCTGACCAATGCTTTAGAGACCTCTTTGATATTTTTTACAAACTTAAAAAAAATCAAATTATAAATGAAATCTTTTGACCCTGAACTAACTTTGAAATTTTACAAAGAGATATGTTCCCTATTCTTATAAAAAAAGAGATAGTAAACTAATTTGATTTTTTGACATATTAATTTACATGGGAAGCATTGTCAAATAAAAAGTAATATTAACTCTTTTTTTATGTTGAGTCCATATAAGTAAATGTTTTAAGTGTTACAATCTATGAAATTCCTAGAAATTTGATATATCCTGGTATAATGGTATCACTCAGAATTCTAGTTACTACCTTGGAATGTTGTGTGCCACAGAAATACTTATCATTTCCATTAAAGATCTTCAAATATGGCCAACAAATAAATAACATATTTTCTAACCTTCTAGAAGTGGTGTCATCAAAACTAAGACTCACACTAAAAGGACTAAACCTGAGTATCAAGGAAATGCCCTAGCTCATTTTCATGCAAAGGAAGTGTAATAAGACTTTTGCCACTCTGAAGTCCTTGTAACATGGCAACAGTCTGCTCCTGAATCAGAAAAATTAAGATGGATAAACTATCGGTGTAAATTAAACAAACAGCCAGGGATTTTGGAAACTCAAGATGGCCACTTGGTTCTTCCAAGTTCCTTGACAAACCCCATTTTTCAGTTTTTGCATTCCTTTATCCACCATAATATATTTAATATGACTCAAATTGTGAATAGCCATTCCTGAGACCAACACCACTTGATGCACCTGGATTAACACTCCTGGGGAAGTTGAAACTCAGTTACATAAGATCACTGATCAAGCCACTTTAAAAAAGTGGCTTTAAAAAAGTGACTACTTCAACAGGGCCTTGCTTTGAATTATTTGATTTTGATTGGTTTAAGTCTTGGGAACCATGGCTCTGAAGTGCACTCCACACACCAGGAAGTGTCCTGCTTATAATTATGATATTAATCTCCCTAGCACATTATATCCTTTCAAAAGCTTTAAATGTATGTTTGCAGCTGCTGACTGCCAGGCTAATGTTCTCCCTTAGACTAGAACATTTAAAAAAAGGAATAAAGCCCATGCCCAGGTTGTGGTCTCTACTCCCAGTAGGGGGCGTGCAGGAGGCAGCCAATCAATGATTCTCATCATTGATTTCCTTTCTCTCCCTCTCCCTTCCTCTCTAAAATCAATAAAATATATTAAAAAATAAGTAAAAATATAATAAAGAGAAAGATCGACTTAAATATTATGAACCTGGAACTATGACCTGTGAATCTCATAGGGATTCAACAAAATATCATGATCTATAGATACCACACCAAGGATCAACAAAGCTATGAGAACTACAGAATGGTAGCTGAGTGGCTCTAATGACTTAAATTTCTGAGTTAGACTGAGTTTGATCTAAAGGAGACAATTGTTAAAAATGAAATAACAGGCACTTGTATATGGGATGTTGTCCAATTCATGAATCACTCATAAAGCCAATTAAATCTTCAAGTTTACTCCATTGAATTTTTGTTCTTTAACATCCTTCTTTGAGAAAGCTATATTCATTCCAAATTTAATTGTATTCATGAACTCAGTTGCTTCCTGAATTTGACAGGCAAGAAAATGCTGCCAATAGAGTAACACACTCATTGCAATTTATGTGTTTTAAGATGCATTCTATTATTATAGTCTCTCCATATATAACAACATTGCTGCATCATGCTCAAAATCATGATTTTATAACCTTCCTTAAAGTTATCAAATGAATCAGGCCATGTGAATATATCAAAATTGTCATCCTCTTAATAATCAAAGAAATGTCAGTTAAAAATACAGATGCCATTTTTACCCATAAAATTATGAAAAAGTTTTTAATTATATTAATGGATTAAAGAGGGAAAGTATAGGAAAATTTCCTTAATCACTAATAGCTTGATGATAAAATGTTACAATCTTCTTGGAGAGTAGTTTTAAAATCGGTAACACTGCCTAGCCTGTATGGCTCAGTGGTTGAGCATTGACCTATGAATCAGGAGGTCATGGTTCGATTCTCAGTCAAGGCACATGCCTGGGTTGCTGGCTCTGTACCCAGTACGGGGCATTCAGGGGGCAGCCGATCAATGATTCTCTCTCGTCATTGATGTTTCTATCTCTCTCTCCTTCTTCCTTCCTCTCTGAAATCAATAAAAATATTTTTAAAAATCAGTACCACAAACATTTACTAAACATACATGCTTGATCTAATAGCTATTTCAGCATTAAATTCAGCATTTTGCTATTGTGGGAGACAATATCTGCTTCTCCTCCACTTTTGGGAAAATGGGAATACTGCCTTTCTCTACCTTTTTGAGATTAAATGTGGCCATAGGACTAGTTCTGGCCAGTGAAACATGAGCATCTATATTTCACTTCTAAGCAAAAGCATTTAAGAACCAGTAAGCTATTTTCCATATCCTCATCCCCTGCCAAGGTGTTTGTGAAAGCACATATTGAAGGGCATCATCAGAAAATGATGAAACCTCCAGAAGTTTTGGGTCTCTACTTAATGATCAGAACTCTCCTGTCAACCTATTATGTAGTTGTAGTGTGAACAAGAAATAAACAACTGCTGTTTGAATCTATAAAGATATAAAGGTGTTTATTATCAGAATATAACCTAGCCTATTCTGACTGACAGAGCAGTTTGTCCTAAAAAAATAAATACAAATATGTATAAATCCATTTTTAAATAATGCTAGAAAATTAGAATCAACCTAAAAGTCCCACAATATTGGAATTTAAAATTACATATAGTTAATACTATGTACCAATTACAATTGATATTGTAGACATATATTTATTGACACTTTATTAAAAATATACAGTATGATCCAAGTTTTGTTACATATATATATATATACATACATACATACATATACGCATATGTATACACAACATTTGCACAACCAAAATGTGAACATTGGTTATCACTGTTGATGAGATTATGGTGATTTTTTAAAACTTTCTTCTTGTCTATTTTTTTTAGTCTTCACCTTAGGATAGCTTATTGATTTTAGAGAGAGGAGATAGGAGAGTGAGAGATAGAGAACATCGAATGGTTACCTTCCATATGTGCCCAGACTAAGGATTGTACCTACAACCTTTCAGTATATCAGACAATGCTACAACCTGAGCCACACCAGCCAGAACTTATCTGATTTTTCATTTGTCCAAAATGAACATGCATTACTTGTATAATAATAAAAAAATAAAACATTAGTTTTTTAAAAAATGAGCCAGGGTAGAAGTCTCAGTTATACAAGATGATAAGAACTAAAGATGTACTGTATAACACAGTGCCTATAGTTAACAATACTTTATTGTATACTTAAAATTTTGCTAAGATGGTAGATCTTATGCTAAATGTTCTTATTACCAAAAAAGAATAATAAATAGAGAGCAATAATTCACTTCTGGAGGTGATTTATATTTTATGGCATAGATTGCAGTAATGGTTTCATAGGTCTATCCTTATCTCCAAACTCATAAAATTGTATACATTAATTAATTATGTATAGCTTTTTATGTCAAAAATAAATAAAATAACCAATTAAAAGAGAGTCAGGTCACTAATCATTCAAAGGCCTCATTGAGTTTGATTCCTTTTAAGAAACTAACATTTTTTTTCTTCTATGACTGGAAAATAAATTATATCTTTGTCTAGTTTAAGCAAAGGTAAAAAGAATTTTTTTAAAATGCCATCCCATACTATAGATCTTCAGCATGAAACAGATAAGTCTGATTTATTTCCTTTCATTTTCCTAGCAGATGGGCAGCTGTTCTTTTACTCACAAACCTCCTGTTATGAGTAGGAGATTCAAGCCAAGACCCTGAGGGGTGATTTTTAATCATTTATGGTGAGCTCTCAGGAAGAACAGACTATTGTTATGCAACTCACAGAATCACTCAACCTTCTCTTTTCAACTTCACTGTGGCTCCACCATTTCAAGTTTCACATATTAGCTGCATTTTGTAACGTGATTCTAATATAACAGGTATCTTTTAATACGCATAAAAAATCCTTCTACTTGCCCGGCCAGTGTGGCTCGGTGGATAAGTGTCAACCTATGAACCAGGAGGTCAGGGTTAGATTCCAGGTCAGGGCACATGCCCTGGTTTTGGGCTTGATTCCCAGTAGGAGGTGTGCAGGAGGCAGCTAATCAATGATTCTCTCTCATCATTGATGTTTATCTCTTTCTCTCTCTCTCTCTCCGTTCCTCTCTGAGATTAATAAAGTTTTAAAAAAATTTCTTCTACTTAAGAGAGTTATACCACTGAATGCCCATAACATAATAATAATTTATGCCTCCTACTATTTCCATAATGCTTTGCTAAAAATTCCTATGGTGGAGTGGGAGGCATTTCATGTCATATAAAAAAAAAGGACATATTGTTAGAGTATCAGTGGATATATACACATGAGCAATTAGTTTGCTTTTATTTACCACCACCACCACCATCACTACCCCCCCCAAAAAAAAAATAAAAAATGCCATGAAAATTGACACACTATAAAGAAGTTCACAGAGTGAGAATGTCTAAAGTCAACAAGAGCCACATTTGGGAATATTCAATTTTAACCATAAAATCACATAATCTTCCAACATTTACTCATCTGTGTTGATGCTTGGATAGCTAAGTTAAAAAGGAGAAGTCATAATAGTCATTCCAAAAGCATTTACTGAGTATCTACTAGGTGTCTGGATTGCCATGATATAGTGGTAAACTAAAAAAAGACATGATTCCCTATTCGTTTGATACTTAAAAGAGATAATACAAGGTTATAAAAGCTCTAAATCAAAATACATCCAAAGAGTTTTGGGTCTTTGGTGATGGAAGGTGATGAATGAGGAGACTTGTGATGCATAAAGAACACTTCGTTAGCACTGTGGAGAATAGGTTGAAGAACTGAAAGAATAAAATCAGAGAGACTGAATTAGAAAATTATTGCAATAGTTAGGTCAATAAACAATAAATGCCTAATATTAAAAGGCATTGTAAGTGGTGGTTGGGGGAATGGGACAAGGAAGATATATTAGGACATTGATTTCAACAGAACTTGGAAATCAGTTGTACATGAAAAGATTTGGGACAGACAAAAATTAAGTACATCACATAGGTTTCTGAGTTTGGCAACTAATTGGATCTAAGTGTCTTTAAATAAACAATTCCAGGGGAGGAGAAGGGGAGGGAAGAGGGAAAAGATGAGTTCAAGATATATTTATACTAGTTAGCAACCATGATTGTCAATGTTGCTAATACAGCTTGTCCTCCTCCAAATTTATCATCTTTCATACAACTTGATTTTCTTTCTAGTATTTAACATATTTGGTAACTATCTTATTTCATCAAATATTTCATTTCAGTGCTTACAAATATTTTATGTATTAATAGAAAAGAAAGAAAATGTTTCTTGTTGCACTAAGTCTAAGACACATCCCAATTACATAGACTATATTAAAATATGAAAGAAATGGAGATCTCAGAATTGTTTTGTTATATTCCACTGAAAAGAAACTTCATAAAAACATGGGCATTATTTCTTATGCTTATTATTTTTATTCATAGCAGCTAGCATAGGGACTGGTACAATAGTATCTGCTCAATAAATATTTGTTGGCTTTGAAGAAGAGAGTGGGGAGGAGGGTAGGAGAGAAGAGTAAGCAAAGATAGGTATGGTCTCTGATCTCATGGAGCATATGTTCTCTTGAGCCAATCTGAAGGATAGATGTGATCAAGTGATTTAATGGATGGATGCAGGAGATTTAATGGGGAATGTATAAAAAATAGAACAAGTATAATTTGAAGGGAATCAAGGATGGTTTCCAGAAAGAAGTAGTAGTGTTTCATCTCCATTCTGAATAATGAACAAGAGTGAGTTAGATAAGGAAGATGGGAAATGAGTGTTATAACCCACAACAGTATATGCAAAGGTCCTGAGATAAGAGAGAACATGGTATGTTTGAGAAATTGATAAACAACCATTGTAGCTGGAGTACAGCAAGTGAGAAAGAAAGTGTCAGGAGATGAGAGTAGAGGGTAGGCAAAGACTAACTTTGTAAAAATTGAGTTATAATTAAAATACTATAAATCTATGCTTTTAAAGTCTACAATTGTCTTACAGCATGTTCATAAAGTTATACAACACCAACACTACCTATTCCCAGAACATTTTCATCATTCCAAAAAGATGTCCCATACCCATTAGCATTTTTACTTCTTCTTCCTCCCAATCTCTGGCAACCACTAATCTACTTTCTGCTTCTATAGTTTTGCCTACTTTAGACATTTCACATAAATGGAATCATATAATATGTGGCCTTTTGTATCTGGCTTCTTTCCCTTAGCACAATGTTTTCAAAGTTGTTACATGTTGTAGCATATGTAAGTAATTAATTCCTTTTTTACAGCTGAGTAATATTCCGTTGGATGCATAATATCACATTTGTTCATCTATTCATCAGATGAGGAACATGGAGCCATTTCTAGTTTTGGGTTATTATGAATAATGCCTCTAAGAGCACTTGTATACAAGATTGCATGTGAACATGTTTTCAATCTTTTGGGTATATACCTAGGAGTGTAAATGTTGAGTCAAATGGTAACTAAGTTTTTCAGTAAGTAAAGGGTCAGATTTACAATTTCATGTAGACCATAGAATGATTTTGCATTTTACTCTATAGGACAATAGAAAGCTAGTAAAGAATATTTAGAAAAGGGGATGGATTATTTAACTTACATTAAAAAAAAATCTTCTTTGACTACTATATAGTGAGTGGGTTGAAAGAAAGAAAAAATGGATAAAGAAAAATTAATTAGAGGTTCATTGCAAGACTCAGAAAATTGATGGTGACTAAGACTATAGAAGGTAGTGGCAGTGCATCTGGGAGGACAAAGATGTATTTGAGAAATGCATGGCAGTAAAATTAAGATAATGTCATCATTGAATAGATATTGTGAACAAGAGAAAGGGAGGTGCTAAAGATGCTTCACAGGTTTGCAATTACTAGTGACCTCTACCACAGCAATTTAAATAAATTGGTAGGAGAAAAAGCCAGATTAGAATGTGTCCATTCAACAAATATTTATGGAGAACCTAAGCACAGAAGATATACAGCAATGAAGACAACAGACAATAGTCTGTGTCCTCACAGAGTTTATAATTTGGCAGGGAAAGAGATTGTGAAAACGAAGTCAAATCAATTGAGCATATAGTATGTTGGAAAGTGATAAGTGCTCTACACAAAAAGGAATTGAAATAGTAAAGCTTATCTCTAAAGGAATGATAACAAATATTTAAATAAAAGCTACTGAGTGTCACATGCTTCTATGTGCTTTGTATATATTTAATCATATAAACCAATTTACAACACTATGAAGTAGGTACATTATTATTTCCATTTTACAAATGAGGAAACTAAGGCACAGGCTTTTTAAAAAGTAAGCCCAAGTTCATACACTTTGTAATTGGAATGGCTAAAATTCAAACTAACACATCTGTCTCTAAAGTTTGAGATTGTAACCACTATGTGTACTGAAAAAGAGAGATAGAATACTATCTCAGAATATAGCAACAAAGGAAGATTTTATTCTTTTTTAAAATATATTTTATTGATTTTTTACACAGAGGAAAGGAGAGGGATAGAGAGTTAGAAACATCGATGACAGATTAACATTGATCAGCTACCTCCTGCACACCCCCCACTGGGGATGTGCCCGCAACCAAGGTACATGTCCTTGACCTTTCAGTCCCCAGGCTGACGCTCTATCCACTGAGGCAAACTGGTTAGGGCAGGAAGATTTTATTCTTAACCAAAACGCTCTTTATATATAAAAGACTAAGCGACCACTTGACCGGTAGCTATGACATGCACTGACCACCAGGGGGCAGATGCTCAATGCACAGGCATGGAAACATGGAACAGACTGATGAATCTCAGAGGGAAAAGGAAAGAGGGGAGGGGGGAAGAGATTAACCGAAGATCTTATACGCATACTAGAGGCCTGGTGCATGAAAATCATGCATGGGTGGGGTCCCTAGGCCTGGCCTGTGATCAGGGTCTATCGGGGCCATCTTGCCCAGTCCTGATCAGGGCTAGGCCTGTGGGGCCTGCCGGCCACCAGATGGGGCCTGGCGGACAGGGCCTGCCAGATGGGGGGAAGGGACTGTGGGAGGTTTGCTAACCAGGGAGGAGGGACTGGGGGAGGTTGGCTGGCTGTGGGAGGTTGGCTGTGGGAGAACAATGACCACCAGGGGGCAGCTCCTACACTGAGCATCTGCCCCCTGGTGGTCAGTGCACATCATAGTGCCTGGTCGACCTCTCGTTCCGGTCATTCTGGTTTGGCTGTACTGGTGGCTTAGGCTTTTAGATATAGATAGATAGATAGATAGATAGATAGATAGATAGATAGATAGATAGATGATAGATAGATAGATAGATAGATAGATAGATAGATAGATAGATACATGCATACTAGAGGCCCCTTGGCCTGGCCTGTGGGGACCAGGCTGAAACCGGTCCCCACATCCCCTGAGGGGTTCAAGATTGCAAGAGGGCACAGGCCAGGACAAATCTGTGCACCAGGCCTCTAGTGTAAGTATGTTACAGGATAAGTATAGGAGGTAATAGAGACTGAAATCATTTATAGAGGGAATAATTTATAGGAAAAAAATCTCAAGAAGTTAATTGGTCTTAGGACAGAAGATGGTGTTTAGGATATTTCCTAAGGGTAAAGTTATCATAGATATATTACCTGTTTCTAATATTTCAGTAGGGAAGAATAAAAGAGAGCCTCACTCTGGCACTTTGAGTATCTTTTTGGTCAACTTCTCTAGGTTTTCTGTATAAATTTCCTCACTTCTCAAAAAAATCCACATGGAGCCCTAACTGGTTTGGCTCATTGGATAGAGCATCGGCCTGTGGACTGAAGGTTCCCAGGTTTAATTCCAGTCAAGGGCATGTACCTTGGTTGTGGGCACATCCCCAGTAGGGAGTGTGCAGGAGGCAGCTGAATCAATGTTTCTCTCTCATTAATGTTTCTAACTCTTTATCCCTCTCTGCAAAAGATCAATAATTTTTAAAAAATAAAATAAAAAGAAATCCACGTGGAAAAAAGAAATACATATGAGAATATAAGAAAGAATAGATTAATATAAGAACAGGTGTGAAGCTGATGCCCAAGTAAAATAATCAAAGTTAAGTTACAGTAGGTGCCACAGAGGGAAGAAAGACATTGGTTGCAGAACTTTCCTTCATGATTTTTTTTCTGGAAAAGCCTAGAATAAGGCCCAGAGGTGTGAGGATTAATCTAGGACTGTCTTTTCCCACTTCAATTCCTGTCTCCCACTTCTTAGCCAATATTACAACCAATATTACTAAGATGACTCCCAACATGCCAGACCTCAATTCAGCTATTTTGATTTTGGAATGCTGTGACCTCCTCCTCCTCCTTTATATACGGAAATGAATATGCAGTGCTGGGGACTAATTACAGCAGGTCATAAATGCAAGAAGTTCATCAAAAGCTTGGTGGACCTTGAGGCTTCAGCAGGGCTGAAGATACATATTATTGCCTACTGGAATAGCTGAAGGCATTCCCCAAACCTAACGGTTTGCATGTATTACTGCCTGCTGCCTGACAGCCGAAGGCAGTTCCCCCAACCTGACAATGCCTACTATATACCAAACCTTACCTTTAATATGTGTATCTGCTTTGCTTTAGGGCAACTTGTGTTAATAAAAAGCTAGGGGTCCAGGGATTTGGAGAACTTGGTTACTGAAGCTGGGTCTCCTCTGGCTCCCCAGAATGCCTTCCAAATTTATATTTCATGTCTAGTCTCTTTATTAATTTACTCACAGCCCCTTCTCCAGATTCCTGAATCTTTCTAGATGCTGAGAAACACCCCGGCAATGCAGAGCAGGTGAAGGTGAATAGTTGTGGTCAGATGAGAAGCTAACTACATAAAAACTCAAGAAAAGTTCTAAAAAAATCTACACTAAATATTAAAATCTGACTGCAATAACTGATGGTTCACTACATGCTAACTCACAAACAAGCATCTGTACTACCAAGCTGAAGAAAAATGCTGAGGCACGAAAGTGCCCTTTTTGGTTTCTCAAAGCTCAACCCACCATCTGCCTATTCAATGCACAAAAAGTTTCAGGGAAGGGCCAGGAGAAAGCAAATCTCCTGATTTACAAGGAACAGGGAGAAGAAAAGAATGACAAACGTGGGGACATGTTCTATAAAAAAAACCGGTGGATATTAGTACTCCCTATTTTTTATTCTTGAATTGACATGAGTCATCCTCCCCCTGCCAGAGAAATATGCTTACAAAGCTGTTTGCCTATTTAAATTAATCACATCAAGATTTGAAAATCTGAAATGAGTTTGGAAAGAGCTGATTTTTATTGAGGATGGGTAGGTGAAGTATAAGGTCTGGTTCGTGTTAATTCTCTTCCTCATATAGCAGGCTTCTATACCCCCTATCAATTGCAGGCTCTCAGATGTTGCTCTCAATGACTAATGCCAGTGTCAATAAATCCAGGCCACTTTAATAGAGAAACAGGAGCAGCTACCAGTATGGCCTACAGCAGGCAGGTTTATTTATCCCAAGATAAAAAAATTCATGGCAAAGGGTGGGATTTGACAAACGTGGGGACATGTTCTATAAAAAAAATCTGTGGATATTAGTACTATGGATATTAGTTAGCTTCTCATCTGACCAAATCTGTGGATATTAGTTAGCTTCTCATCTGACCAAAAATCTGTGGATATTGGAAAAAAATATCATGTGTGGAATAGTAAAAGGAACAAAGACTTTCAAAAATGAAATGCTTGGCACATAAATATAATTAATACATATTTATTGCTGAAATACTAAGGGATGAAAGGACCCATACTGTGGGAAGCTATTTTACTCTCTAACAAGAATATTAAGAATCCTAAAACATACAAATACTCGTGTACATGTTCCTAAATTACTATTTTCTCTCTTCTCTCCTCCACTCAACTAAGTGTTAATCTGCCTATCCCAATTTTATTTATTGTGCTTATCTGGCCTACATAATAAAAAAAGATTAGTTGGCTGAAAAAGAGGTCATTTATTAAAATTTGCAGGTAAGAAATGTGAAACACAGAGAAACTATGTGATTTGCCTAAAATCTGGTAAGAAATTAATAAAATCCTGATCCCCACTCTGTTTGCATGAGTAACAAGTCACAATATGTGAAATATAACAGAGTATGAATGTAGCCTATAGAACATGAACCTAAGGGCTGAGTACAAAACAGAAAAATAAAGAAAAAAATTATTTCCAGAATCTTCTTTCTTTTCCCTCCAATATGTTTCCAAATTGTATTTGCAGTCATTGTTGTTTCAGTATAATTTTTTCTAGCTCTCTGTTAGTCTTCTCTGAGAAGGCAAAAAAAAGATATAGATATTTAAATATTGGTCTGCTTTTTGGGCATATTGATTGGGCATATTGATTGCCTATTATCTTAGAATAAAAAAGGACATCATTTTCTTATTCTTTGACCACCCCACCTCCACTGGAGCTGTAAGTCACTTTGTTCTTTTATTTTTAAGTTGTAGGTAGATAGTTGAGACTGTTCCCTCTGGCTTTTAATCTTGGGAAGATGCCAAAAATGAGTTGAAAGCAAAAGGAATTCTAGCTAAGAGCTCAGGGCAGATGTCTCATGTTTGCATCTATGATGACATAAGCTTTGAATTTAAGGCTGTCTCCTTATTAAAGAAATAGTCACACTCACTCACTACCTCTTTTTTTATATATATTTAACTAGAGGCCCGGTGCACAAAAACTGTGCACTAGTGGGAGGGGGGGGTCCTTCAGCCCAGCCTGTGCCCTCTCGCAGTCTGGGACCCCTCGGGGGATGACCTCTTGCTGGCTTAGGCCCACTCCCCGGGAGATTGGGCCTAAGCTGGCAGTCAGACATCACTCTGGCAGCCCGGGAGCCCTCAGGGGATGTCCACTTGCCAGCGGAGAGCAAGCCTAAGTTGCAGTCAGACATCCTTAGTGCTGCTGAGGAGGTGGGAGAGGCTCCCACCACAACCGCTGTACTGGCAGCCATCAGCCTGGCTTGTGGCTGAGCAGAGCTCGCCCTGTGGTAGCACACTGACCACCAGGGGGCAGCTCCTGCATTGAGCATCTGCCTGCTGTTGGTCAGTGTGTGTCATAGTGACCAGTCATTCCCAGTTCTCCTGCTGTTAGGGTCAATTTGCATATTACCTTTGTATTCTATAGGACAGAGGCCTGGTACATGGGTGGGGGCTGGCTGGTTTGCCATGAAGGGTGTCCCGGATCCGGGTGGGGGTCCTGCTGTGGTGCCTGGCCAGCCTGGGTGAGGGGCTGAGGGCCATTTTCAGGCTGGCCCCACCCCCTTTAGGGAGGGGGTGTCTTGCTGGGGTGCCTGGCCAGGCTGGGTGAGGGGCTGATGTCTGATTGCAGGCTGGCCAAGCCTCCCCCACGGGGACCCTCACCCCATGAGGGTGTGGCCATCCTGGGTGAGGGGCTGATGGCTGTTTTCAGGCTGGCCACAGCCCCTTCAGGGTAGGGGTCCCCGCTGGGGTGCCTGGCCAGTCTGGGTGAGAGGCTGATGGCTGTTTGCAGGCTGGCCAAGCTGCCCAGTGGGGACCCTCTCCCCATGAGTGTGTGGCCAGCCTGGTTGAGTGGATGATGGCTGTTGGCAGGTTTCACTTAGTGGTTAGAGCATCGGCCCATGGATCAAAGGGTCATGGGTTTGATTCTCCAGTCAAGGCACATATCTTGGTAACTAGAGGCCTGGTGCACGAAATTCATGCACTAGGGGGTGGGGAACCCTCAGCCCAGCCTGCCCCTCTCACAGTCCGGGAGCCCGCAGTGGATGTCCTACTGATGGCCACAGTCTGGCAGCAGAGGCTCAGAGCAGGTGCCCCGTGTGTGTGTGTGTGTGTGTTTGTGTGTGTGTGTGTGTGTGTGTTTTTGCTGAGGCCTTCCCCCAGCCGCACCATGTAGACTTGGAGCAGTTGCCCTGTGTGTGTGTGTGTGTGTGTGTGTGTGTGTGTGTGTGTGTGTCTGTCTGCTGGGGGCCTGCCCCCAGCCACACCGTGGAGGCTTGGAGCAGGTGCCCCTCTGTGTTGATCTCTCAGGCTCCTGGCCTAGCATGCGTGTTGTTCTCTTCCTTGAGCTGGGGCCAGGGTGGGATGCTGCCTGCAGGCTGTGCTTGCTTGCTTGTGGATCACCACAGAGACCCGGGAGCAGGCCCTGTTGGGGCTGCCTGCGGGCCACGCTTTCCTGCTTGCAGATTGCCATGGTGACCAGGGAGCAGGCCCTGCTGGGGGCTGCCTATGGGCAGCGCTTTCCTGCTCCTGGATCACTGTGGTGACCCATGAGCAGGCCCTGCTGGGTGCTGCCTGCGGGCAGCGCTTTCCTGCTCATGGATCCACCCACGATCAGGTCCTGTTGGGTGCTGCCTGTGGGTGGATCCCCATGGCAACCTGCGAGCAGGCCCTGCTGGGGGCTGCCTGCAGCCATGCCTGCCTGCTCCAGGACCACGCAACCTGCTCACGGGTCACAGAGGCAATGCCTGCTGGGCTCACGTTGCCAGGGTGATGCCGCCAGTGTCCTGCCCTGCTGCTATGGGCTCTGCCATCTTTGTTGTGGAGATATGGTTCATTTGCATATTACTCTTTTATTAGATAGGATAGATTCAGTGCCCAGGCCTGGTGGGGACATGTATTAGATGCAGCCAATCCATGTTTCTCTCTCACAACATTCTCTCACATCAATGTCTCTGCAGCTCAGTGGATTGAGCATTCTCCCATGCACCAAGAGGACCCTGGTTATATTCCCAGGCAGGGCATATGCCAGGGTTGCAAGCTCAATTCCTAATAGGGGCCATGCAGGAGGCGGTCAATGGATGTTAATGTTTCTCTTTCATCGATGTTTCTATCTCTCTCCCCCTCCCTTCCTCTCTCTCTCAAAAATCAATAAAAACATATTTTTAAAAAAATCAATGGAAAAAATATCTTTGGGTGAGGATTAACAACAACAACAAAGTTTACCTTAATAAAATCTATTCTCTTCAAAATCAAGGTTAAAATAAGCATTCAGAAGGAAAGTGGAGGGAGGTATAAGGTTTAGAGACTAAGAAATTTGGGAACAACTAAAGGGAAGACTTAAATGTATGTATAAAGGTCCTCCAGAACTCAAAGGAATAGTAGAAAGAAAGAAGGTGAGAAAGGAGGGGAAGAAAGAGAGGAGGAAAGAAATTGAAAGAAACTAACCAACCCTGGTTTGTCACATGTATAAAAAGTTATTAAATAAGAGTATCAATGAAATTGTTCATCAAAGCTACATGATGTCTCTTTCAAACAGAAACAACAGAATTAATTTGGAAAAAAAATCCTGGATACTTACCTATCTCTTAAAGGATATTAAAAAATTATGGAACACCTACTGTGCCATGATATTCCACCTGTAGCTGTTAACTTAAACATATTTATCAGTGAGATTTGGGACTTCATACTCTTTGATCAAAATGCATTCACAACAAAACATCACAAATTTCCCTTTAAAAAAATAACTAAGCCCCCCAAAACTAATATCCTTTCTTATGCCTCTAGTATTATTAATTAGAAATGCCAAGAATTAAAGTCTTATTAATAAGCATTTTGTGACAAACCTCTAGCCAGACTCACCAAGAAGCAAAGAGAGAGGACCCAAATAAACAAAATCAGAAACGATAGAGGCGAAATAACAACAGACCCCACAGAAATACAAATGATTGTTAAAAAATACTATGGACAGCTCTACTCCAACAAACTAGACAACCTGGAGGAAATGGACAAATTCCTAGAAAAATACAACATTCCAAAACTCAATCAGGAAGAATCTAAAAATCTCAACAGGCCAATAACTATGGAAGAAATTGAAGCAGTCATCAAAAAGCTTCCAGCAAACAAAAGCCCAGGACCAGACGGCTTCACAGGGGAGTTTTACCAAACATTCAAGGAAGAACTGAAACCTATCCTCCTCAGACTACTACAAAAAATTCAAGAGGAAGGAACACTTCCAAGCTCATTCTATGAAGCCAGCATCACCCTAATACCAAAACCAGGTAAAGACAACACAATGAAAGAGAATTACAGGCCAATATCCCTCATGAACATAGATGCCAAAATCCTCAACAAAATCTTAGCAAATCGGATCCAGCAGTACATCAGAAAGATCATACACCATGACCAAGTAGGATTTATCCCAGGGATGCAAGGATGGTACAATATCCGCAAATCAATAAACGTGATACATCACATAAACAAATTGAAAGAAAAAAACCACATGGTCATATCAATTGATGCAGAAAAAGCATTTGACAAAATTCAACACCCATTTTTGATAAAAGCTCTCAGCAAGGTGGGAGTAGAAGGATCATACCTCAACATAATAAAAGCCATATATGACAGGCCCACAGCCAACATCATACTCAATGGACAAAAACTAACACCATTTCCCCTAAGAACAGGAACAAGACAGGGATGCCCCCTCTCACCACTCCTGTTCAACATAGTACTGGAAGTGTTAGCCATTGCAATTCGGCAAGAAGAAGAAATAAAAGGCATCCAAATTGGAAAAGAGGAAGTAAAACTGTCCTTATTTGCAGACGACATGATATTATACATACAAAACCCTAGAGACTCCATCAAAAAGCTACTGGACTTAATACATGAATTTGGAAATGTAGCAGGATACAAAATTAACCCCAAGAAATCCGAGGCATTTCTATACACCAATAGTGAACTTTCAGAAAGAGAGATTATAAAAACAATCCCGTTTACCATCGCACCAAAAAAATTAAGCTACCTAGGAATAAACTTAACTAAAGAGGTAAAAGACCTCTACTCAGAAAACTACAGGACGTTGAAAAAAGATATAGAGGAAGACATAAACAGATGGAAGAACATACCGTGTTCATGGATTGGTAGAATCAACATCATTAAAATGTCCATACTACCCAAAGCAATCTATAAATTCAATGCACTTCCCATTAAAATACCAACGGCATACTTCAGAGATCTAGAACGAACTCTCCAAAAATTCATCTGGAATAAAAAAAGACCCCGAATAGCTGCAGCAATCCTGAAAAGACCAAAGTAGGTGGGATCTCAATACCAGATATCAAGATGTATTATAAAGCCACTGTTCTCAAAACTGCCTGGTACTGGCACAAGAATAGGCATATAGATCAATGGAATAGAATGGAGAACCCAGAAATCGGCCCGAACCAATATGCTCAATTAATATTTGACAAAGGAGGCAAGAACATACAATGGAGCCAAGATAGTCTCTTCAATAAATGGTGTTGGGAAAATTGGACAGATATATGCAAGAAAATGAAACTAGACCACCAACTTACACCATACACAAAAATAAACTCAAAATGGATAAAGGACTTAAATGTACGACAGGAAACCATAAAAATTCTAGAAGAATCCAAAGGCAACAAAATCTCAGACATATGCCGAAGCAATTTCTTCATTGATACAGCTCCTAGGGCACTTGAAACGAAAGAGAAAATGAACAAATGGGACTACATCAAAATAAAAAGCTTCTGCACAGCAAAAGAAACCATCAACAAAACAACGAGAAAACCCACTGTGTGGGAAAACATATTTGCCAATGTCATATCTGATAAGGGCCTCATCTCCAAAATTTATAGGGAACTCATACAACTTAACAAAAGGAAGATAAACAATCCAATCAAAAAATGGGCAAAGGACCTAAATAGACACCTTTCAAAAGAGGACATTCAGAAAGCCAAGAGACATATGAAAACATGCTCAAAGTCACTAATCATCCGAGAGATGCAAATCAAAACAACAATGAGGTACCATCTCACACCTGTCAGACTGGCTATCATCAACAAATCAACAAACGACAAGTGCTGGAGAGGATGTGGAGAAAAAGGAACACTTGTGCACTGCTGGTGGGAATGCAGACTGGTGCAGCCACTATGGAAGACAGTATGGAGTTTCCTTAAAAAACTGAAAATGGAACTCCCATTTGACCCTGTGATCCCACGTCTAGGAATATATCCCAAGAAACCAGAAACACCAATCAGAAAGGATATATGCACCCCTATGTTCATAGCAGCACAATTCACCATAGCTAAGATCTGGAAACAGCCTAAGTGCCCATCAGTAGATGAATGGATCAGAAAACTGTGGTACATCTACACGATGGAATACTATGCTGCTCTAAAAAGGAAGGAACTCTTACCATTTGCAACGTCATGGATGGAACTGGAGAGCATTATGCTAAGTGAAATAAGCCAGTCAATGAAGGAAAAATACCACATGATCTCACTCATTCATGGATAATAGAGACCATTATAAACTTTTGAACAATAATAGATACAGAGGCAGAGCTGCCTCAAATAGATTGTCAAACTGCAGCAGGAAGGCCGGGGAGGGTTGCGGGGCAGGAGGTAGGGGGGTAAGAGATCAACTAAAGGACTTGTATGCATGCATATAAGCATAACCAGTGGACATAAGACTTTGGGGGATAGGGGAGGCTAGGGGACTGTCTAGGGCGGGGGGATAAAATGGACACATATGTAATACCCTTTGTAATACTTTAAGCAATAAAAAAAAAAAAAAAAAATAAGCATTTTGCTGTGATCAATCACCAAATCCAATAAAATTATTTTTCATAGAGCCCTAACTGGTTTGGCTCAGTGGATAGAGTGTCGGCCTGCAGACTGAAGGGTCCTGGGTTCTATTCAGGTCAAGGGCATGTACCTTGGTTACGGGCACATCCCCAGTAGGGAGTGTGCAGGAGGCAGCTGATCGATGTTTCTCTCTCATCGATGTTTCTAACTCTCTATCCCTCTCCCTTCCTCTCTGTAAAAAAAATCAAGAAAATATATTTAAAAATTATTTTTCATAGAAAAAATAACCAAGTTCTGAATCCCATGATTAAGCAAAGAAGAAAAAAAAAAGGCTCAAAAAAAAATTCTTTTTGAGCAGCCCCACCAAGCAATCTGACTGGCAAATGATTATTTAATTTTAGTAATCCTACAATCAAAATAAGATCTTTTAGTACTCAGGGGACAATTTTTCTTTTCTTGTTTCTTAGTATCAAAGATACAAGAGGAAAATAAAATGCTGTATATATTTTGAAGCAATTAAAAGGCTAATCAGACCTAATTCCAAGTTCTAACCCAGCAAGAAAATCAGTAATTGTCTGAGTTCCAAATCTTCCTTAAACTTTTAAAATTTATCTTTATCATTAAAAGTATTACAGATGTCCCCCTTTTCCCCATTAACCCCCTCTACCTTGCACCCACCCCCTCCATGTCCTCACTGCACTATTGCCTGTGTCCATGGATTATGCATAAATGCATATAACTTCGTTGGTTAATCTCTTCCAGACTCCAGACCCTGGTCCCTCTAAGATTCATCAGTCTGTTCCATGCTTGTATATCTCTGGATCTATTTTGTCCCTTAGATTCCATATATAAGTGAGATCATGTGATACAGTCTTTCTATGACTGGCTTATTTTGCTTTGCATAATACTCTCCATGTCCCCCCACACTGTCTCAAAGAGTAAGAGATCTTTGTTTTTTTACAGCCGCATAGTATTCTATTATGTAACTGTCCCACAGTTTTTTTTTAATCCACTCATCTATTAATATGCATTTGGGCTGTTTTCAGATATTAGCTATTGTAAATAAACATGTTATGAACATAGGAGTGCATATACACTTTCTTATTGCTGTTTCAGAATTCTTAGAACATATTTTTAGAAGTGGGATCACTGGGTTAAATGGAAGTTCCATTGTTAATTTTTTGAGGAAACTTCACACTTTTCCATTGTGGCTGCACTTGTCTGCATTCCCACAAACAGTATACTAAGGTTCCTTTTTCGTGACATCTTCACCAGCAATTGTTGTTTGTTGATTTATTGATGGTAGCCATTGTGGTAGGTGGGAGGTTATACCTCATTTTCATTTTAATTTGCATCTCTCTGATAATTAGTGACATTTAGCAAGTTTTCATAAGTTTCTTGGCCATTTGTATGTCTTCTTTGAAAAGTGTCTATTCAGATCCTCTGGCCATTTTTAATTCAGTTGGATTGTTTGTCTTCCTTTTGTTGAGTTGTATGAGTTCTTTATATATTTTGGAAATTAACCCTTTATCAGATGCATCATGGGAAAATATGCTCTCCTATACAGCATGTTCCCTTTTCATTTTGATGCTGATTTATTTGGCTGTGCAGAAACTTTTTAGTTTGATGTAGTCCCAATTGTTTATTTTTCCTTTGTTTCTCTTATACCAATGACATACTTCACAGATCTAGAACAAATACTCCAAAAATTTATATGGAACCAAAAAAAGACCCCAAATAGCCACAGTAATCTTGAGACAGAAAAACAAAGTTGTAGGGAATCACAATACCAGATATCTAGTTATACAAAGAAAGCCATTATAATCAAAACAGCCTGGTACTGGCATAAGAACAGGCATATAGATCAATGGAACAGAACAGAGGACCCAGAAATTGACCCAAGCCATTATGCATTATGCTCAATTAATATTTGACAAAGGAGGAAAGAGCATACAATAGAGTAAACACAGTCAAATCCTCCTTAAACTTTTGAAAGCAGGACTTCTCTCCCTAGGATTAGAGCATCATTGAAATTCAGACGTTAAAAGTATTTTTTTTTCATTTTCAAGGTCTATTACTCTGAATAATAAAAAAGAAAAAATGGACAGGCATCTGGGAGGTCTTCTCAGGGGGAGACAAACATGCAAATTCACAGACGGGCTCTGTGCTTTCTCACAGAGCAGAAGGAACAGCTGAATCAAAGAGTATCCACCCGGAACTGAGGAATTAAACACAGCTGGAATTGCCTAAAGAAAGGAGAGAGGGAGAGCTACATAACCAGAAACCCTGAGAGGAGCGATCATGGGGAGACACAGAAATAGCCTGCATACAAAAGAAAAGGAGGAATCACCAGAAAAGGAAGTAAATGAAATGGAAGCAAGCAATATGACAGAGAAAGAATTCAAAGCAATGGTCATAAGGATGTGGAAAAAGGATGGAAGACAAATTCAATAATATGTGTAAGAATCAAGAGGAAATGAAAAAGAACCAAAAATAAATGAAAAATGACATTGCTGCAATAAAGAACTCAATAGAAAGCATCAACAGTAGGCTAGTAGAAGCAGAAGACCCCATCAGTGAGCTAGAAGACAAGGTAGGAAAAAATACCCAAACAGAGCAGCATCTAGAAAAAAACTTTAAAAACAGGAGGAGAGACTAAGGGAACTTTGGGACAACACAATCCAAAACAACATATGCATAATAGAGGTGCCAGAAGGAGAGAAAACTGAGCAAGGACTGGAAAACCTGTTTGAAGAAATAATGACAGAAACCTTCCCTGATATCTGCAATAAAAAACTCACACAAGTCCAAGAAGCTCATCGAGTCCCAAACAATATGAACCTCAAAAGATTGACACCAAGACACATTATAATTAAAGGGGCAAACACCATCAACAAAGAATCTTAAAGGCTGCAAGAGAGAGACAGAAAGTTATCTACAAGGGATCTCCCATCAGACTATCAACTGATTTCTCAACAGAAACACATGAGGACAGAAGGAAATGGAATGAAATATACAAAGTCATACATAGCAAGGGTCTGAATCTAAGAATATTGAACCCAGTAAGACTATCAATAAAAATCTAGGGTGAAATCAGGAGCTTCACAGACAAAAAAATGACTAAGGGAGTTTATTACCACCAAACCAGCAATGCAAGAAATGCTAAAGGGTCTGCTATAAAAAAAAAAAGAAAGAAAGAAAGAAATAGAAAGGGAAGAAGGAACACAGGCATAAAGAATAAAAATGGCAACAAACAAGTACTTATCAATAATAACTTTAAGTGTAAATGGATTAAATGACCCAATCAAAAGATCTAGGGTAGCTGTGTGGATAAACATGACCCATATATATGCTGTATACAGGAAACCCACCTTAGAACAAAGGGCTCACACAGACTGATGGTGAAGGTATGGCAAAAGGTTTTTCAGGTGAATGGAAATTTTAAAAAAAGCTAGGGTAGCAATACTTATATCTGACAAATTAGACCTCAAAGGGAAGGCCATAACAAGAAATAAGGAAGGATACTTCATAATACTAAAGGGAGCAATTCAACAAGAAGATATAACTCTGGTAAACATATATGCACCCAATACAGGAGCACACAAATACATAAAAAAATTCTGGAGGATATCAAGAAAGAGATTGACAGCAATGCAGTCATAGTAGGGGACGTTCATACCCCACTAACACCATGGGAAAAACTCTCTAAACAAAAAATCAGCAACAAAAATCAGCAAATAAACATCAATCCTAAATGACTCACTAGATCAGATGGACTTAACTGACATCTTCAGAACATTCCACCCAAAAGCCACAGAACATACATTCTTCTCAAGTGCTCATGGGTCATTTTCAAAGATTGACTACATAATGGGGCACAGGCAAAGTCTCTTTAAATTCAAGAAGACAGAAATAATATCAAGCATCTTCTCAGATCAAAATGGCATAAAACTAGAAATCAACAGCAATAAAAATTTTTTAAAAATCAAACACCTGGAGGCTAAATAGCATGCTTTTAAACAATGACTGGGTTACCAAAAAGATCAAAGAAGAAATAAAAAACATCATGGAAACAAATGACAATGAAAACACAACAATCCAAAATCTATGGGACACAGTGAAAGCAGTTTTGAGAGGGAAGTTCATTGCTCTGCAGGCCTATCATAAAAAAACAAGAAAAGATGGTAATAAATTATCTAACCTTACAACTCAAAGAGTTACAAAGAGAGCAACAAGAAAAGCCCATCATAAGCAGAAGGAAGGAAATAATAAAGATCAGAGCAGAAATAAGTGACAGAGACCAAAAAAACAATACAAAAGATCAACAAAACCAAGAGCTGGTTCTTTGAAAGGATGAACAAGATTGATGAACCTCTAGCCAGACTCACCAAGAAGCAAACAGAGAGGACCCAAATAAAAAAAATCAGAAATCAAAGAGGCAGAGTAACATTCAATCACACAGAAATACAAATGATTGTTAAAAAATACTATGAAAAACTCTATTCCAACAAAATGGACAACCTAGATGAAATGGACATCTTACCTAATAATAGAC
Organism: Myotis myotis; assembly: GCF_014108235.1. Lineage (NCBI taxonomy): Eukaryota > Metazoa > Chordata > Mammalia > Chiroptera > Vespertilionidae > Myotis > Myotis myotis. Next base: position 39,904,740 of record NW_023416346.1, read on the forward strand.
AAACATGTAAACTGACCGTGCCATCGCTACTCTAACCAGCCAAACAGGAGAGTAGGCAAATAAACCTAACAAAGATGGCAGTTAATTTGTATACGTAGGCTCCAAGTGGTGGAGCGAAGCCTGATGACCCAGGGGTTGGAGTAGCGACGGCTGGAGCAGCAAAGCCTCATGGCCCCGGGGCCGGCAAAGCGGCAAAGACTCACGGACCGGGGGCTGGTGGAGCAGTGAAGCCTCACGGCACCGGGGCTGGCTCTAGCCGAAGCCCGGCCAGAGCGAAGGCCTGGGTCACGGGTGCCGGAGGAAAACCAGTGCCAGCAGCCAGGGGAAAGGAAGGCCTATTACATGAATCCCTTCATGCAACAGGCCTCTAGTATACTTAGAAAAATACAAGCTCCAAAACTCAATCAAGAAGAATAAAAAAACCTGAATAGGCCAATAACTACCAAAGAAATTGAAGCGCGATCAAAATTCTTCCAGCAAACAAAAGCCCTGGTTTGGATGGCTTTACAGGAGAGATCTAGCAAGGATTCACAGAAGAACTAAAACCTATCCTCCACAGACTATTTTAAAAATTTCAAGGTGAAGGTACACTTCCAAGCTCTTTCTATGAAGCCAGCATTACCCTAATTCCGAAACCAGATAAAGACACCACAAAAAAAAGAGATCTACAGGCCAATATCTGTGATGAACATAGATGCTAAAACCTTCAACAAAATTCTATAAAATCGAATTCAGCATTACATTAGAAGGATCATACACCATGACAAAGTGGGATTTATTCCAGGGATGCAAGGATGGTACAATATCTGAAAATCAATAAATGTGATACATCACATAAACATACTGAGAAACAAAACTCAAATCGTCATATCATATCAATCGATGCAGAAAAAGCATTTGACAAAATCCAACACCCTTTTTTCATAAAAACTCTCAGCAAAGTGTGAATAGAGGGACCATAACCCAACATAATAAAAGCCTTATATGACAAACCTACAGCTAACATCACACTCAATGGGCAAAAACTAAACTCAATTCCCTTAAGAACAGGAACAAGACAGGGATGCCCAATTTTACCATTCCTGTTCGATATAGTACTGGAAGTGCTAGATATAGTGATCAGACAGGAATACAAAATAAAAGGCATCCACATTGGAAAAGAAGAAATAAAACTGTCCTTATTCGCAGATGACATGATACTATACATAGAATACCCCAAAGACTCTATCAAAAAATACTGTACCTAATAAGTGAATTTGGCAAAGTATCAGGATACAAAATTAACACCCAGAAATCTGTGGCCTTTTTATACACTAATAATGAACTCACAGAAAGAGAAGCAAAAAAAACCCCACAATCCCATTTATCATTGCACTAAAAAAACTAAGATACCTAAGAATAAACTTAACTAAGTCTGTAAAAGACCTGTACTCAGAAAACTACAGGACACTGAAAAAAAAACAACAAACAAACAAAAAAAAAAAACTACAGGAGATATAGAGGAAGACATTAACAATTGGAAGAATATACCATGTTCATGGATAGGTAGAATCAAAATCATTAAAATGTCCATACTACCCAAAGCAATCTATAAATTCAACGCAATCCCCATTAAAATTCAAATGGCATACTTCAAAGACCTAGAACAAACTCTCCCAAAATTCATGTGGAATGAAAAAGACACCGAATTGCTGCAGAAATCTTGAGAAAGAAGAACAATGTAGAAGGGATCACAATTCCAGATATCAAGCTATACTACAAAGCCACTGTTCTCAAAACTGCCTGGTACTGGCACAAGAACAGACATATAGACCAGTGGAACAGAAGAGAGAACCCAGAAATTGACACAAGCCAGTATGCTCAATTAATATTTGACAAAGGAGGCAAGAACATACAATGGAGACAAAACAGTCTCTTCAATAAATGGTATTGGGAAAGCTGGACAGATACTTGCAAAAAAAATAAAATGAAACTAGACCACCAACTTACACCATACCCCAAAATAAACTCAAAATGGATAAAAGACTTAAACATAAGAGGGGAAATCATAAAAATCTTAGAAAAAAATATCAGAGATGGTGGCTGGCAGGATGGAAGTGAGGGATAGGAAGTGAGTGAGTGAGGGATGAAAGGAGAGTGTGTGGATGTGTGCAGTATGTGTGTGAGTGAGTGAGGGACAGTTAAATCTGGCAGGAGCAGAAGCGGCTGGCAGACCAGGCTCTCTTGGATAAAGAGAGACTACTCCTGCTGCGGGCACTTCCTGGACTGCAGCCTGCTGGACTCGGGCACAGAGCCCACGTCATCTTAAAGGGGAGAGTGGCCTCTTCTAGGAACTCATCAGCACCACAACCCAGACAGGCCTTGGATACTGCCTGCGACTCAGCAGCCACTCCAGCCAAAATCCTGCTGTCCTATCCACAGACCCATGGACCCTGGGACCTCCACCTCCAAAGATGCACCGCTCCCGCAGCAGTAAGTGCAACTTCCCCTCTCCCCAGCGGCAGAACTCCAGAGGCCACATTCGTGCATTTCCAAAATTTGTGCATTTCCAACATTCACGAGTTTCCAACATTTGCACGTTTCCAACATTTGCGTGTTTCCAGCATGCAGACTTCCAGGGCACACCACTCCATAGGCAACTCTTGGATGCTGCTGTGAACCCCTGCTGGGTGTGATTTTGAACAGACCACTGGTGCCCCTGTGAGCCACCACTGGGAGTGGGCACCTATCTGCCACGGGTGCAACAGCAAAAACCGAGTCTTCCCACCCCACAGCTGCAGAACTCTGGACACAACAGTGGTACGCTTTTCCAGCACACAAGCCTCCCAAGCCCACCAAGCCACAGGCAGCTCTTGGGCACCTCTGTAAGCCCCCACTGGGCACACACTTATACAAACAGGGGAGCATTGCTGGGCTGTAGAAATGCTGAATTCCCTCTTCTGGGATACCTGTCCACAGACAACACAATTCTGTGGCTTCAATACCAGGGCCCTTCAGAGTGTGTCACTACACCCTGCTGGCAAATTCACCATGGGTGCCCTGTGAGCCACCACTGGGAGCACGTGTATGCAACCATGGAAGCAGCAGCAAAAGCTGAGTCTGCCCACCCCACAACTACGGAACTCTGGACACTACTGTCACTCCTTTGCAGAGTGCAGGCCACCTGAGCCCCATTACCCCAACAGACGGTTCCTGGGTGCCACTGTGAGTCCCCACTGGGCATGCACGACTTCAACCAAGGGCATAACACAGCAAAAATTGGGAACTCACTCACACACATACTGCACACATCCACACACTCTCCTTTCATCCCCTCACTCTTGAAGTCGGCTGCTGCTGACTTCAAGACACTGCATTTGCACATTTCCAGCTCACAGGCCTACATCAAGAGAACCCAAAGAGCTCAACTAGGGAGTTACACTAGATTACCAAGCCCAGGAGACCTGAGAGATCACACCAGTTGCACCATTCCCAAAAGGACCTAGGTAGCAAAGCAAATGGATCTACAATTAAAACATTACATCAAAACATGGGAAGACAAAAAAGCAATCCCCAAAGGAAAGAAAAAGAAGAATCACCAGAAAGGGAGTTAAATGAAACTGAGGCTAGCAAAATATCAGAGGAAGAATTCAGAGTAATGACTATAAGGAAGCTCAAACAGCTAGATGACAAATACACACAGCTCAATGACAAATACACACAACTCAATGAGAATTATAAGAGCTGAATGAGAATTTCACCAACATGAAAAGGAACCAAGAGGAGATGAAGAATGACACAGTTGCAATAACAAACACAATGGAAGGCTTAAACAGTAGACTAGAAGAGGTTGAGAACCACATCAGCGAATTAGAAGACAAGGTAGGAAAAAACACACAAACATAAATGCAACTGGAAAGAAGATTTAAAAAGCAAGAGGAGAGCCTAAGTGAGCTTTGGGCAACACAATATGAAACAATATTCACATAATAGAGGTACCAGAAGGAGAGGAAGAAAAGCAAGGAATAGAAAACCTGTTTGAAGAAATAATGACAGAAAAATTCTCTGATAGTGGCAAGAAAAAAACAATGCAAGTCCAAGAAGCACATAGAGTCCCAAATAAGATGAACCCGAAAAGACCGACAGCAAGACACATCATAATTAAATTGACAAACACCAATGACAAAGTAAGGATTTTAAAGACTGTCAGAGAGAGACAGAAAGTGACCTACAAGGGATCTCCTATTAGAATATCAACTATTTTTTCAGAGAAACACACCAGGCCAGAAGGGAACTGAATTAAATTTACAAAGTGATGCAAAGCAAGGGACTGAATCCAAGAATACTATACCCAGCAAGGCTATCATTCAAAATAGAAGGTGGAATCAGGAGCTTCACAGACAAAAAAGGACTAAGAGAGTTTATTACTAACAATGCAAGAAATACTAAAGGGACTGGTCTAAAAAGAAGAAAAAAAAGGCAAGAAGAAACACAATCATTAAGACTAAAAATGACAACAAACAAGTACTTATCAATAATAACATTAAATGTAAATGGATTAAATGTACCAAACAAAAGATATAGGTTAGCTGAATGGATAAGGAAACATCACCCATATATTTGCTGTCTGCAAGAGACCCACCTCAGAACAAAGAATGCACAAAGACTGAGAGTGAAGGGATGGAAAAAACTTTTTTAGGCAAATGGAAAAGAGAAAAAACCTGGGGTTGCAATACATATATCTGACAAAATAGACCTCAAAGTAAAGGCCATAACAAGACATAAGGAAGGACACTACATAATACTAAAGGGAGCAATTCAACAAGAAGATATAACACTGGTAAACATATATGTACCGAATACAGGAGTACCCAAATACATAAAACAACTTCTGGAAGATATCAAGGGAGAGATTGATAGCAATACAGTCATAGTAGGGGATTTTAATACCCCACTAACACCACTGGAAAAATCAGCAAAGAAACAGCAATCCTAAATGACTCACTAGATCAGATGGACTTAATTGATATCTTCAGAATATTTCACCCCAAAGCTACAGAATATACATTCTTCTCCAGTGCACATGGGACATTTTCAAAGATAGACCATATATTAGGACACAAGCAAAGTCTCCTCTAATTCAATAGGATAGAAATCATAACGAGCGTCTTCTCAGATCACAATGGCATAAAAATAGAAATCAACTAAATTAAAAGCAATGAACAAAAATCAAAAATTGGAGGCTAAATAGCATGCTATTAAACAATGTTTGGGTTACCAAAAACATCAAAGAAGAAATAAAAAGCATCCTGGAAACAAATGACAATGAAAACACAACAATCCAAAATCTATGGGACACAATGAAGGCAGTCCTGAGAGGGAAGTTCATAGCTCTGCAGGCTTACGTCAAAAAACAAGAAAAACTGAGAATAAATTATCTAACCTTGCAAGTTAAAGAGTCACAAAGAGAGCAACAAGAAATGCCCACAGTATGCAGAAGGAAGGAAATAATAAAGATCAGAGCAGAAATAAATGACATAGAGACCAAAAAAATAAATAAATAAATACAAAAGATCAATGAAACCAAGAGCTGGTTCTTTGAAAGGATAAACAAGATTGATGAACCTCTCGCCAGGCTCACCAAGAAACAAAGAGAGAGGACCCAAATAAACAAAATCTGAAATGAAAGAGATGAAGTAACAATTGACCTTAGTGATATACAAAGGATTGTAAAAAAAAAAAAAAATACTACGAACAACTCTACTCTAAAAAACTGGATAACCTTGATGAAATGGACACATTCCTAGAAAAATACAAGCTTCCAAAAATCAATCAGGAAGAATAAAATAACCTGAATAGGCTGACAACTACTGATGAAATTGAAACAGTAATCAAAAATGCTTCCAGCAAACAAATGCCCAGGACCAGATGGCTTCACAGGGGAGTTTTACCGACCATTCAAAGAAGAACTAAAACCAATCCTACTCAGAATATTCCAAAAAATTCAAGAGGTAGGGACACTTCTAAGCTCTTTCTATGAAGCCAGCATTACACTAATCCCAAAACCAGATAAAGACACCACAAAGAAAGAGAATTACAGACCAATATCCCTGATGAACATAGATGCTAAAATCCTCAACAAAATTCTAGCAAACTGGATCCAGCATTACATTAGAAAAAATCATACACCATGACCAAGTGGCATTTATTCCAGGGATGCAAGGCTGGTACAATATCCACTAATCAATAAATGTGATACATCACATAAATAAATTGAGAGACAAAAATCACATAATCATATTGGTTGATGCAGGAAAGGCATTTGACAAAGTCCAGCACCCTTTTCTGATAAAATCGCTCAGCAAAGTGGGAATAGAAGGATCATATCTCAATATAATAAAAGCCTTATATGAAAAACCTACAGCCAAAATCATACTCAATGGGCAAAAACTAAAACTATTTTCCTTAAGAACAGGAACAAGACAGGGATGCCTGCTTTCACCACTCATGTTCAACATTGTACTATAAGTACTAGCCATAGTGATTAGACAAGAAGAAGAAATTAAAGGCATCCAAATTGGAAAAGAAGATTTAAAATTGTCCTTATTCACAGATGACATGATACTGTACAAAAAAACCCTAAAGACTCCATCAAAAAATTATTAGACTTAATAAACGAATTTGGCAATGTAGCAGGATACAAAATTAACACCAAGAAATCTATGGCATTTTTATACAACAAGAGTTAACTTACAGGAAGAGAAATTACAAAAACAATCCCATTTACCATTGCACAAAAAATCTTAAGATACCTAGGAATAATATTAACTAAGGAGGTAAAAGACCTGTACTCAGAAAAGTACAAGACGTTGAAAAAAGAGAGAGACGAAGACATAAACAGATGGAAGAATATACCATGTTCATGGATTGGTAGAATCAATATCATTAAAATGTCCATACTACCCAAAGCAATCTATAAATTCAATTCACTCCCCATTAAAATACCAACGACATATTTCACAGATCTAGAAGGAACTCTCTAAAAATTCATCTGGAAACAAACAAACAAACAAACAAACAAACAAACAAACAAACAAAAAACCCACTTGAATAGGTGCAATGATTCTTAAAAAGAAGAACAAAGTAGGAGGGATCTCAATACCAGATATCAAGATGTATTACAAAGCCACTGTTCTCAAAACTGCCTGGTACTGGCACAAGAACAGACATATAGATCAATGGAATAGAATAAAGAATCCAGAAATTGACCCAAACCAGTATGCTCAATTAATATTTGACAAAGGAGGCAAGAATATACAATGGAGTCAAGACAGTCTGTTCAATAAATGATGCTGGGAAATTTGGTCAGACACATACAAAAAAATGCAACTAGACCACCAACTTACACCATAAGCAAAAATAAACTCAAAAAATGGATATAAAGGACTTAAATGTAAGACGAGAAACCATAAAAATCTTAGAGGGATCCACAGGCAGCAAGATCTCAGATATATGCCGAAGCAATATCTTCACCGACACAGTTCCTAGGGCAATGGAAACTAAAGGGAAGATAAACAAGTGGGTCTACATCAAAATAAAAAGCTTCTGCACAGCAAAAGAAACCATCAACAAAACAAGAAAGCACACTGCATGGGAGAACATATTTGCCAATGTTATCTCCGATAAGGGTTTAATCTCCAACATTTACAGGGAACTCATACAACTTAACAAAAGGAAGATAAAAAATCCAATCAAAAAATGGGCAAAGGACCTAAATAGACACTTTTAAAACAGGACATTCAGAAAGCCAAGAGACATATGAAAACATGCTCAAAGTCAGTAATCATCGTATAGATGCAAATCAAAACAACAATGAGGTACCATCTCACACCTGTCAGAATGGCTATCATCAACAAATCAACAAAGGATAAGTGCTGGCTAGGATGCGGAGAAAATGAAACCCTCCTGCACTGCTGGTGGGAATGCAGACTGGTGCAGTCACTATGGAAGACAGTATGGATTTTCCTCAAAAAGTTAAAAATGGAACTCCCACTTGACCCAGTAATCCCACTTCTGGGACTATATCCCAAGAAACCAGAAACACCAATTAGAAAGGATATATGCATCCCTATGTTCATATCAGCACAATTTACCATACTGAATATCTGGAAACAGCCTAAGTGCCCATCAGCAGATGAATGGATTAGAAAACTGTGGTACATCTACACAATGGAATACTATGCTGCTGTAAAAAAAAGGAAGAATTCTTATCATTTCCAAGAGCATTGATGGAAGTGGAGAGCATTATGCTAAGTGAAATAAGCCAGTCAATGAAAGAAAAATACCACATGATCTCACTCATTTATGGATAATATAGAACATTATAACCTGCTGAACAAAAAGATAGATACAGAGGCAGAGAACCATCGGACAGACTGTCAAACTACAGTGGGAAGGCTGGGAAGGGTTGGGAGGGAGGGTAAGAGAACAACTGAAGTACTTGTATGCATGCATATAAACATAACCAATAGGCACAAGAGACTGGGGGTGGGTAGGGGAGTCTGGGGGAAGGTCAATGGGGAACAAAAGGAAACATATGTACTATTCTTTGTAGTACTTTAAGCAATAAAATCAAATTAAAAAAATAAAAATGCTGAAAATTACTCTCTCTCTCTCTTCCATCTCTCCACTCCCAGAGCACCCTGCTTACAGTATCCTCAAAGGGCACCCATATTCTCATGTGCAATTCCTTCCCTTTCATTCTGACAAATTTTTCTTTCTGTTCTTTAAAATCACCTCTTCTTACCCTAGCTGGTTTGCTCAGTGGATAGAGCATAGGCCTATGGACTGATGGGTCCCAGGTTCGATTCCAGCCAAGGACTCAATACCCAGGTTGTGGACTCGATCCCCAGTAGGGGGCATGCAGGAGGCAAATGATCAATGATTCTCTATTATCATTGATGTTTCTCCCTCTCTCTCTCCTTCCTTCCTCTCTGAAATCAATAAAAATATACTGAATAAAATAAAACCACCTCTTCTTTTCTGTTGTCTTTTTGCTTGTTACAAGCCCCAAACTACACCACTTCTTTCTCCTCCAGAACCCTTCAAGTACCCAAACTCCAAATCCTTGGTGCCCTAAGGGATAGTCTGAAGTGCACACTAAAAGGATAAAATATAATTATTTGGTTCATTCAGAGCTAAAATCCATATACAGAATTAGTCCTTCTGATCCACCAGCAGCAAAACATGTATAGTGATTTTCTGGAAGTAGTATGGCTGTGTATTGTCATTGTTTTTTCTTCTGGGTAGATCTCTGTGGGTTGAAAGGCATGTATATTGTTGAGACATCTGCCTCATTTTAAAGTAAAGAAGACTAGTCCATAAATATTGAATTTGACTCCCCTAAGTACCTTGCTCTAACAAATAAAATATCATTGAGGTAGGTAAGGCCAGATAATCAGTCCAACCTTCATAAAGTCCTACCTTCACTCATTCAGCAACAGTCTATGAGGTGTCCACCTTTGTTAGGCACTGAGTTAGGTGTTATAGGTACAAAACCTTCAAGCTGTGCTCTGTATTAGTTAAAGTTTCTGCTGCAATAACACCATATCACAAATAATTTCAAAATCTTAGTGGTCTATAACCAATGTTTATTTCTCACATTCATGGGCCTGTGATTCTAAGGTAGACTGGACCTTAGGCTTCAGGTTAGGTCCAGGTCTGTTCCAGTGAAATAGGACCTAGACTGAAAGGGCAATGGATACCTGGAGCAGGTTTCTTATGGGAGAAGTCAGAAGTACAAGAAGAGTATATGGAAACACATGATGCCTCTTTTGGTCTTGACCCAGAATTGTCAGGCTATTATAGTCACTCACTGGCCAAAATCATATGACCAAGCCCAAAATCAATGGCACAGGGAAATATATTGTGCCGATAGTGAGTCACAAGAAGTATAAACATGAGAGGAAGCATTGTGAGCAAATGACACAATCTATCCACATGGTGTCTATCATGAACAACTCCCAGCCCAATCATGGAGATACTTGGGAAAAAGAAAACAAACAACAACTAAAACTCACTTTTACCATTTCATACTTTTTTTTTAACTTTACTGCATCTACTCTGAAGAACTTATTTTCCCAAAATTCTCCTCTAAGAGTTCTGGACCCTTAATGGGTATCTCAAATAATTCTCAAACCTGGCATTCTCAACTATCATGTGGCATCTGACATTTTTCTCTTCTCCTGCTTCAGCTAGAAAAGGAAATTCCTTATGGCTTCCAAAGTCAAAAGTGGCAGTTACATAATCGAAGCCCACCAAAGATACTAAAGTCTGTTGCTCTGAAGTTGGTACCAAGGCAGTGGCACTAATGTCTGTACCACAGATACCTTTGCTCCATGCCAAAACTATGCTAAATGCACTATTGCCACCATTGATGGCCATATTTTAAACTCTCAAGAGCTTATTACTAAAAAAGTAAAAAAGCAAATAAAGGAATGAGCTGTTTAGAATTTTAGTCACACTTATTTCAGGCATGGAAAAAAAGATATGAGTAATAATGTACTATCCTCAGAAGTCGCCACCTAAGTTCATAGGGTTGGGGAACTCACATTGCCTTCATTATTTCTACCTCTATGGTAAATTATTTCCCAGATGTTCTTAACCCTACATAGTATAGATCTCTGCCAGAAGCCGGTCCATCCTTGCTGCTTGGCACAGTCGCTGCAGGGAAGAAATATCTGCACAGCGTATGTTTCAAGGGACCTGGCGTATATGGCATACTGTCCTTAATATGTTTGCTCCCCTTCTTAGCGCTATGTGTTTTAACCAAGGTCACCTCTCTGAGAAAGGCTGTTTCCCCAGGTGGGGATTTTTCCCTGGAGTTAGGGATTAACAGGACTAAGGAAGGGAAAAAGTCAGTAAAACCCCTTAACTAAGTGCCAGGCAGGTAGTTAATCACCTTAACTACAAACAATCACGCTTAAGCTACATAATCTTTACTTAAGATAATCTCCTTCAGTTACTTCCTTGTAACTTAACAGAACAGTAGAGTAGTTACCTTGGAATGGAGATAACAAATGCCCTAACCTTTTGAATAGAATGGATAGGATTAAAATCAAATGGTATAAATACAGATGTAACAGGACAATAGAGACAGAGCCTGGCTGGAGAACCTGGCTAGAACCTGGCTAGCGAACTTGACTAGAGTACCTGGCTAGGCTGCTGATCAACTGAATGCTGTCTCCGTGTCATTTCTTCTTCGCTGACTCCATCCACACCTTTGGGAACCCCTGGACCTGTTGGGGTTGGACCCCAACAGATCTCTAGTGGGCCAAAGTTTTTCTGAATGCTTTCTTGAACACAACTCAAGGCTGGGATCTAAACTGAATAACCTTAATACGACATGATAAATTCTATAATAGATTTAGTTTTAAAAATACTAAGGAATGAAAAGGAGGAGGTGATTTATTTGACTGAAAAGGTTAGAGAAGGCTTTACACATGAAATAACATGGACTGGTTCACCAGGTACACAGAGGAGAGAAGGCATTATAGACAATAGGAAGGGTGCAATTAGTGAGATTGGTGGGAAATACTTATCATTTCTTGACCTACATAATGATCAAATGTCAGGTAAGATAAATGTATATTTTTCCTGTCAATTGGTCTGTCTCCTGGGTAAATTTATATTAGCCAAGAGAAGCCAGATACTGTACATTATTAAAAAAAAGAAGTATAAAAAGTAAAGTGCTATTAATTAGTTAAGGTGTAAAATTTACTGTTTCTAGTTACAGGTGTTATATCTGGCCATAATTACTAGAATAACTAGAATTTTTAGTAAAAATTCTAGGAAAAAGAGTTTCTTTGAAAAGCATAACAAAAATTAAGAAAATGTTCATTTTTAAGAAATCACCAAATAACAAAAGCTGAAACTTGTTGGATACATTCTCCCAAGCTCTCTAATGGTCCCTGGTTACACTCCTGAGGAAAAAAAATACCTCTTACACTCATCACCCCATATTTTCCCTGTTAAAATGGAGGGGACAGAGAACATGAGTATTCACTAGCTCTGCTAGGTGTGGTTGATGTTCTGCAATATGTATACAACATGTTGTCAGCTTTCCTCTGAACCACCAGTTGCAGCTTGAAATCATAATGCCAACTTCTCCCTGCAACTTCTATGAAGTTGGAGGTAATGCCTGAGTAAAATCTAGGTTTTTCTTGTGTAATAACTATGCTTTCAGGCCCTTAATACTTCATGCTGAATTTCTATAGTAACCTCCTAACAAATGCCCCCATATTTATTCTCTCCCATCTCTAAAATGTAGAAACTATCCAAATGCTCATCAACAGTAGAACAGATAAATTGTAGTGTATTCACATAATAGAGTGCTAAACATGTAAAAGAATGAGCAAACTACAAATACACACAAAATTGGATGACTTCCACAAACATAATATTAGGTGAAAGAGGCCAAAGAGATCATACTGAATATTTCATTTAAATAAAGTACAAAAACAGGCAGAAAGAAACTGTTGTTCCAAGTCAAGACAATTGGTTCTTCTTTGAATGCAGAAAGAAGGCAATGGCATTATAAGAATCATGAACAACCAAGAAATACTGTTATTCATGCTACTTCCTTATATTATCCAACCTGTCATGCTAAAAATGATGATATAGAAATGGAAAGACAGGACACTCATAGTTTCTTTTCCATCAGTATTTCCTTACTCATCAGTAACTCAAAGCTAGACAGTCTTGATAGAGTGTGCAAATATTAAGAAATTAAATTAAAACAGTTGACTTAGTTCTATGCAATGGTCACTGTTCTGGTAAGAGTAAAATACATATGCATGGATGATCTATAAAATATGAATTGTATGATTTTTATGATTCTGCATACAAGTTAAATACTTATATTTTCATTTAAAACAGGCATTGTACAACATAAAAATAAATGGTGAAACCCATATTAATAATTTAAAAATTTTAATTTTTCTTTACTTATAATAACACTAAATAGCAAATAAAGCCGCCATAATGAGATGGAGATAAAGATAAAGAGAAAGACAAAATACATCAAGGAAGAAAGGAAAATGCTTTATATTTTAGTACATACTTTTTAATGGCACTTATCTCTTGCATTTTGAAGAAGAGGCCTCACAATTTCATTTTGTACAGGACTCCTCTAATTAAGCAGCCTGTCTTCATCTGTAATGCAGCCTCTGAGATTTAACCATAGAAATAGTGCTAGTTATAAGTAAATTCCCTCCCTTCTTTTCTTTATCCAAAATATGTCCTTCTACTTGTCGGATAACTACAAAGAAGCCATTGTCCATGTGTAGAGCTTATAGATTGTGAATGTTACAGCTTATTCTCCCTTCTGATAAATCCCCATACCACTACATACCTTTCTATAATGAGCAGACCTGACTAATAATAGTTCCCTTCAAGAGAAAATACGGGAAATTGAAGGAATACGTTGCTTTGAAATTCTCTATGGTGCTAGTATGAACAAATCACCATAGAAGAAATGAAACATTTAGCATTCCCCCATAACTAGCAAAATTCATTAATTGCCACAAGGAAAAAAAAGATAAATAAGCTAAAATGAAATTTTAAGAGATTGAGGGTGCTAAAGGGTTGATTGAAACAGAAAGCTGTCAGGCTAAGACAATTGCACCATGCTTGTCTAATGACTTGTCTCATGACCCAAAAAGCAAGCCTCAGAAGAGAGTCAGAAAAAAAAAATCTAGTTTGAACATTGTCTACATGTTACAAGACAAACGGTAGACATTTAAAAGTAGAAAGCAACCACACAATCATAATTCATGCTGTTCATTTTACAGAGGGAATAACTGAGGTGTACAGAAGTAAAGTGACTAAAAATGGAATCTCAAGATTGGAAAGACCCTTAAAGGTCTTCTTGACTAACACTTCATCAGATGTTTGAGTTCCCTCTATAACAATTCCTCCAGGTGCTTGAAAAATTTATTATAGGAAACTCAATGAGGGAACTTACCTTCTTTTTTCATACTGCTTTTTCATATTAAGTCAAAGTCTACATTTGCTAGCTCCTATCCATTGGTCCTAGATGTTATATTTTAGGTGACCTTGTAAAAGTTACATGTTGAAAAACAGCTATCATGTCCTAACTGAATCTTCTTCTCCAACCCAAATATCACCAATTATTTCCCAATGATCAGCCTAATGCCATATAACTAGTCAGTGGCAAATAAAGAAGGAAAATTTTATTCTAATTTCTTTTACTGTTCTCCTTCCCTTCTACCCCATTAATTTAAAACATGGTGGGTAGAAAAGTGGGAACAACTAGAATTTGCCTAATAAGCAAACTCAGTTTTCCACCTAAGGAGGGACTACTTAAAAGCCTTTATAAAATCTGAATCACACAAGCAATCCCTATCTCTACTTCCCTCTCCTGTGCCTCATAAAAAGCCCTTATGTCCCAAGTACTACACATCCGTAAAGAGTTCCTAGCCATTAAGCTTTTGCTGGGATGCTATTTAACATATTTGACTAATTCAGTACTTGAAAATTTTTACATCAAGATACCCACAGGAGAATAAAAGAAACCAAAGCTAACTACAGTTGTCTCATCACTAAAATAAAGACATCTGAGAACTAGAAAATACAGAACTTGGTGCTAAAAAGGAGAAAAGAACAGAAAACTTTGGCTGCGCTAACTAGCTTATTTAGTGCCCTGTATTGTTTGAATATGTGAAGTCTTAAAATCGTAGTCTTCTGGGGAATATGCAATAACATAATAACAATAGATACCATTTACAGAGCACCAAATGTTAGGTATCTTTCTTAAAAAATAATATTATTAAAATTCCTTATGGCTCACCTCTGATGTGATTGATATTTTCCTCATTTTACTGACAAGGAAACTAACATTCAAAAAGATTAACTAACTTGCCCAAGTTCATATACTCAGTAAAGTGACACAGTCAAAATTTATCTGCTTATCCAGGATTTTACCATTCTTCACGCTCTTATATATAGTATTCTATGAAAGTCTGACTGTGTGAACTCTAGGGAGGGGGTGAAAAGAAATAATGCACACTCTTTAGGAAAACTGGCAGAATGGGATTGGACTCTACTCTGACTCCACTAGACCTCATGATCAGGCAGGTTTTCAGAATCAAAGCAGGAAGAATCCAGATTTAGTAGGTCAGGTAGACTGAAGCTGAAGCAACAAAATTAATAAGAGGACCAAGGTAAGATCCTGTGTGGGGATAGCTAGAGCAGGGATAAAGACTCTTAAGAGTACATTCACTGGTTTTTCTTCAATGACCTGGAACACAGCATGGCACAAAGTAGGTGGTATGCAGGCTCACAGGAGGCATACTTGTTGAATGACTGAAATATAATCAAGTACTTACAACTAGTAAATATTTTAAAACAATATAAGTGCTGAAATTATTCAGGACCAGGAAATGATCCTGTGGGACAGGCTTATCCCAGAATGCTTCTAGGAAATGTCCCCCTTGAGAACAATAATGAGAATGTTAGGTACAACATATATGAACTCTTATCTGAGACCAGCTCTTTTCATAAGCAAGCACTCCAAACTTGACCTTTGGGAGGAATTAATTTTTTATATCCTTTTAAGAATAAATTGCTTTGCCAACTGTTAAATATGAGTATCCACAAACCCAGTGGTCTCATGTCACTTAACAGGAAACAATCAGCCTAGAGAGCTAAAGGCAAGGCTTAAGGGTTCTTAGCTCCTCAATGATTTCTTAGAACTCAGCACAGAATATTCTCTGATGTCCAAATACTGTGGAGAAAATGAAACTACTTGAAATGAATTATACTCTATTTGGTTAAGTAGGAACTGTGATTTACCATCATGCTCATTTACATTCTCACTAATTCATAAGAATCAATGACTGGCAATGGGCTTCCTTGTCATTCATTTTAATTCACTTCTCAACAATGTTTTAAGCAGATATTAAATAAGATTGTGCCAGGATGACTATTATATTATCATAACAAATACCATAAAATCTCAATTAATTGGAACCCAACTAACAGTCTTATAAATTAAAATATTTTCCAATGTTTTCACATTTTAATAGAAAAATTATTACCACAGATAAGTTTGTATTAGAGGTTTATTAAAAACAGTAGCAGTAACAAGCTAAATTCTAGGGAAAGCCCAATCTCCTGCTTGCTAATACCAATTCTGGACCACAATCACTGATTTCCACCATGATATCCTTAAGGCCCTGAACTGGGGTTCAGGTAAGAAGAGGACAGGAGACTAAGGAAGCCTGGGTCCTGTAATTTAGGGGCAATAGAAGCCAAGGATCTGAACTAGGGAACACTATCAGGTTTTACTATATTTGATGGGCAAGCACAAGGAGATCCAAAAACAGATATTTCTATGAGGAAAAATAGGTAGGGCAATGAGAAATAAAGCAATCCAAAAAGCTGAGTATTCAATTAAGCATTAGGCCTACTATGTAAGGTAGCTGAATGGATAAGAAAACATCACCCATATATTTGCTGTCTGCAAGAGACCCAACTCAGAACAAAGGATGCACAAAGACTGAGAGTGAAGGGATGGAAAAAACTATTTTAGGCAAATGGAAATGAGAAAAAAGCTGAGGTAGCAATACTTGTGTCTGACAAAATAGACCTCAAAGTAAAGACCATAACAAGAGATAAGGAAGACCACTACATAATACTAAAGGGAGCAATTCAACAAGAAGATATAACACTGGTAAACATATATGCACCCAATACAAGAACACCCAAATACATAAAACAACTTCTGGAAGATATCAAGGGAGAGATCAATATCAATACAATCACAGAAGGAGACTTTAATACCCCACTGACACCACTAGATAAATCCTCTAAACAAAAAATCAGCAAAGAAACAGCAATCCTAAATGACTCACTAGATAAGATGGACTTAATTGACATCTTAAGAACATTTCATCCCAAAGCTAGAGAATATACATTTTTCTCAGGTGCACATGGGACATGTTCAAAAGTAGACCACATATTGGGACACAAGCAAAGTCTCCCCAAATACAAGAAGATGGAAATCATACCAAGGATCTTCTCAGACCACAGTGGCATAATATTAGAAATAAATTAAATAAAAACAATCCAAAACACTCAAACACTGGGAAGCTGAATAGCATGTTGTTAAATATTGATTGGGTTACCAATGAGATCAAAAAAGAAATTAAAAATATCCTGGTAACAAACAAAAATGAAAACACAACGATCCAAAACCTATGGGACACAAGGAAAGCAGTCCTGAGAGAGAAGTTTATAGCTCTACAGGCCTACCTCCAAAAACAAGAAAAAATGATAGTAAATCATCTAAATCTACAACTTAAAGAATTAGAAAGAGAGCAACAAGAAAAGCCCAGAGTGAGCAGAAGGAAGGAGATAATAAAGATCAGAGCAGAAATAAATGACATAGAGACCAAAAATCAATACAAAAGGGCAATGAAACCAAGAGCTGGTTCTTTGAAAGGATAAACAAGATTGATGAACCTCTATCCAGGCTCACCAAGAAGCAAAAAGAGAGGACCCAAATAAACAAAATCAGAAATGACAGAGGCGAAATAACAACAAACCCAAACAGAAATACAAATGATTGTTAAAAAATACTATGAACAACTTTACTCCAACAAACTAGACAACCAATAGGAAGTATTAGCCATTACGATTAGACAAGAAGAAATAAAAAGCATCCAAATTGGAAAAGAAGTAAAACTGTCCTTATTTGCAGATGACATGATATTGTACATAAAAAACCCTAAAGACTCCATCAAAAAACTATTAGACTTAATAAATGAATTCTGCAATGTAGCAGGATACAAAATTAGCACCAATAAATCTATGGCATTTCTATACACCAATAGTGAACTTTCAGAAAGAGAGACTAAAAAAGCAATCCCATTTACCATCACACCAAAAAAATTAAGATACCTAGGAATAAACATAACTAAACAGGTAAAAGACCTCTACTCAGAAAACTATAGGACGTTGAAAAGATAGATAGAGGAAGACATAAACAGATGGAAGAACATACCTTGTTCCTGGATTGGTAGAAACAACATCATTAAAATATCCATACTAACAAAAACAATCTATAAATTCAATGCACTTCCCATTAAAATACCAATGGCATATTTCACAGACCTAGAACGAGCTCTCCAAAAATTCATCTGGAATAAAAAAAGACCCCGAATAGCTACAGCGATCCTGCGAAAGAAAAACAAAGTAGGTGGGATCTCAATACCAGATATCAAGCTGTATTACAAAGCCACTGTTCTCAAAACTGCCTGGTACTGGCACAAGAACACACATATAGATCAATGGAATAGAATAGAGAACTCTGAAATTGACCCAAACCAGTATGCTCAATTAATATTTGACAAAGGAGGCAAGAACATACAATGGAGTCAAGACCATCTCTTCAATAAATGGTGTTGGGAAAATTGGACAGATACTTGCAAAAAAATGAAACTAGACCACCAACTTACACCATACACAAAAATAAACTCAAAATGGATCAAGGACTTAAATGTAAGATGGGAAACCATAAAAATAATAGAGCTATCAAAAGGCAACAAAATCTCAGACATATGCTGAAGCAATTTCTTCACTGATACAGCTTCTAGGGCCTTGGAAACTAAAGAGAAAATAAACAAATGGGGCTACATCAACATAAAAAGTTTCTGCACAGCAAAAGAAACTATGAACAAAACAACAAGAAAGTGCACTGCATGGGAGAACATATTTGCCAGTGTTATCATCAATAAGGGTTTTAATCTCAAACATTTATAGGGAACTCATACAACTTAACAAAAGGAAGATAAACAATCCAATCAAAAAATGGGCAAAGGACCAAATAGAAACTTTTCAAAAGA
This sequence comes from Myotis myotis, assembly GCF_014108235.1. NCBI lineage: Eukaryota > Metazoa > Chordata > Mammalia > Chiroptera > Vespertilionidae > Myotis > Myotis myotis. The sequence continues at coordinate 39,923,645 of NW_023416346.1, forward strand.
GGACATTCAGAAAGCCAAGAGACATATGAAAACATGCTCAAAGTCACTAATCATCCAAGAGATGCAAATCAAAACAACAATGAGGTACCATCTCACACCTGTCAGAATGACTATCATCAACAAATCAACAAAGGACAAGTGCTGGAGAGGATGCGGAGAAAATGAAACCCTCCTGCACTGCTGGTGGGAATGTAGACTGGTGCAGCCACTGTGGAAGAGAGTATGGAGTTTCCTCAAAAAATTAAAAATGGAACTCCCATTTGACCCAGTGATCCCATTTCTAGGAATATATCCCAAGAAACCAGAAACACCAATCAGAAAGGATATATGCATTCCTATGTTCATAGCCGCACAATTCACCATAGCTAAGATTTGGAAACAGCCCAAGTGCCCATCAGCAGATGAATGGATTAGAAAACTGTGTTACATCTACACACTGGAATACTATGCTGCTGTAAAAAAAAAAAAAAAAGGAATTCTTACCATTTGCAACTGCATGGATGTAAGTGGAGTGCATTATGCTAAGTGAAATAAGCCAGTCAATGAAAGAAAAATACCACATTATCTCACTCATGTATGGATAATAAAGACCATTATAAACTGATGAAAAAAAATAGATATAGAGGCAGAGCAGCATTGAACAGATTGTCAAGCTACAGCGGGAAGGCCAGGGAGGGTTAAGGGGGGGTGTAAGAGATCAACCAAAGGACTTGTATGCATGCATATAAGCATAACCAATGGACACAAGACACTCGGGGATAGGGGAGGCCAGGGGAAGGTCGGGGGGTGGGGGGGAGGCGACATATATAATACTCTTTGTAATAATTTAAGCAATAAAACAAAATTTTTAAAAAAATAAAAAAATAAAGCAACAGACAAATTTTGCTGAGAATTATGTACTGTTTGTGGGAATGCAGATTGGCCATGTCATTATAGAGAACAGTATGGAGTTTCATCAAAAAATTAAAAATGGGCCCTAACTGGTTTGGCTCAGTGTATAGAGTGTCAGCCTACGGACTCAAGCGTCCCAGGTTAGATTCCGGTCAAGGGCATGTACCTTGGTTGGGGGCACATCCCCAGTAGGGGAAGTGCAGGAGACAGCTGATCGATGTTTCTCTCTCATTGATGATTCTAACTCTCTATCCCTCTCCCTTCCCGCTGTAAAAAAAAAAAAAAAAAAAAAAAAAAAAAAAAAAAAAAAAAAAAAAAAATCAATAAAATATATAAAAAAATCAATAAAATATGTTTTAAAAAAATAAAAATGGAACTATCTTATGATCCAATGATTCCACTTCTGGTAATATATTCAAAGAAACCCAAAACACCAATCAGAAAGAATAACTGCACCCCCATATTAATGGCAGTTTTATTTACAATAGCCAAGATTTGGAAGCAGCCCTAGTGCCAATCAATAAATGAGTGGATAATAAAAAAGCTGTGGTACATTTACACCATGGAATACCATGCATCAGTAAAAAACAAAGATCTCTTACCCTTTGAGACAACCTGGAAGGACCTGGAGAGCATTATGCTAAGTAAAGTAAGCTGGCTAGAGATAAACAAATACTATATGACTTCACTTATATGTGTAATCCAATGAACAAAGTAAACTAACAAAATAGAAAAAAAAAACAATTCTCACACTCAAAACCCATAAAGAAAACAAATGATAAATATAATTCACCCAAAAGCCTATCTAATAAAGAGGTAATATGCAAATTGACCACCACTCCAACACACAACATAGCCACCCCCATGTGGTCAAAGATGGCCACCCCCATGTGGACACAAGATGGCCTGCAGGGGAGGACAGTTGTGGGCGATCAGGCCAGCAGGGCAGGGCAGTTAGGGGTTTCCAGGCCAGCAGGGGAGGCCTGAAATGGAGGCAGTTGGGGACAATCAGTCCAGCAGGGGAGGGCAGTTGGGGGAGACAGAGCCAGCAGGGGAGGGCAGTTGGGAGCAATTGTGCTGGCAGGGGATCCATTAGGCATTGATCAGACTAGCAGGGGAGTGGTTAGAGCAGCCGTGGGCAAACTACGGCCCGCGGGCCAGATCCGGCCCATTTGAAATGAATAAAACTATTGAAAAAAAAGACCATACCCTTTTATGTAATGATGTTTACTTTGAATTTATATTAGTTCACACAAACACTCCATCCATGCTTTTGTTCCAGCCCTCCAGTCCAGTTTAAGAACCCATTGTGGCCCTTGAGTCAAAAAGTTTGCCCACCCCTGGGTTAGAGGGTGATCAGGCTGGCAGGCAGAAGCAGTTATGGGCAATCAGGTAGGCAGGCAGGCGAGCGATTGGAAGCCAGCAGTCCAGGATTGTGAGAGGGAGGTCCGACTGCCAGTTTAGACCTGATCCTGATGGGGTCCCAGATTGGAGAGGGTGCAGGCTTGGCTAAGTGATACCAGCCCCCCATGCACGAATTTCATGCACTGGGCCTCTAGTATAAAAATAATATGCAAAAAGATTACCAAACCAATGTTAACAGCAAGTGACAGAGTGGGAGAAAATATGTACAATGCATTGAACCTGCCAATAATAACCAAAGGATTCCTACAAATCTATAATATATATAACCCTAATATGCAAATAGATCAAACAGCAGAACAACCCAACAACCCGTTGCTATGATGTGCGCTAACCACCAGGGATGCACGCAGAACATGGTGGGCATTGGCAGCAGGTGGCAGAGCATGGAATATGGTGGGCATCGGCCGCAGTGGGCTGGTGGAGCAAGTGAGTGGGGATGCCAGACCAAGATGCGGTGCCGGTCACTGTCATTGGGGTGAGCCTCTAGTAGTTACAGAAAATTCTTTGCGCCAATGTGCCATGGTCCCACTGGGCACTCGCACCTGCTGCCAGTGCTAGCTGTCCTCATACCCACTGCCAGTGCCGGAGCCGCCACTCACAACCACTGCTGGTGCAGGAGCCACCACTCACACCCGATGCCAGCGCCTGGCACTGGTACCAATTGCTCAGTGCTGTCAGTGGGTGTGAGTGGCAGATGCTGGCCCCAATCGCCCCTGAGGGCTTCTCCACCTCCCCCCCTGCTATTAAGGGGCAATCGGAGCAGCAGTTTCAGCTCATACTCACTGCTGGCACCAGCCCCAATCGCTCTGCGCCATTAGCAGGTATGAATGGAGCCGGTGCAGTTAGCACATGGGAGCTTCAGTGGCAGGAGTGGGGCTGCTGGCAGACAGGGGACTGGGGGCCATGGTAAGAGGGGCCAGGCTGGGACATAGAGGATAGGCCGAGACCCACCCCTGTGCCCACCGCAGCCTCGCGACCCATAGTTCCTTTCAAGGTGCACGAATTAATGCACTGGGCCCCTAGTATAAAACATAACCGAGTAGAAAAATAGACAATTTTCACAGGCAATTTTCAAAAGTAGAAATACAAATTGTCAATAACAACCAAAAGAAATAACTCAGTTATCAGTGGATATAAATCATAAATATGAGCTATTATCCCTTTTGCAAAAATTAAAAGTCTGATTTTGTTAAGGTTTAGGTACAATATGGAGAAAATGCCTAGAAAAGCTTTGGAATGTAATTTGATAATACATAGTTATTAAGATTGCTTATAGACAAAGATACAGTAAGTTCAATCTCCTGCAAGTACCCCTCTATAAGGTACAGAAATACTTGCACCTGTACACAGAGTGCCATATACAAAATTATGGACTGTAGCCCTGTTTCTAGTAGCAACAATTTGGAAACAATCTAAATACCCATGAATAAGGGAACATCTAAATAAACTATGGAAAGTTCATATTATACAATGATACAAAGCTATTAAAAGAAATGAGCTTTCTACATATGTAACAACATAAATACTTTCCCAAGACTTTTTGTTGAGTAAAGAAAAAAACAAGTTGCAAGATAATTTTTACAAAAGGATACCAATTCTGTGATCATGCAAGTGGGCATACACAGATACCTACACACAGATAAAAACATGCACATACCCATGTCAATGGGAACATACACATATAAGGATGAAAAAACATGGCAAATTTTAAGAAGGATAAAAACTAACTCAAGTAGTAGTTAATTCTGAGAAGACAAAGTGGACTAGAGTTGATCAAAGAGGACTCTGGTTTATAAATAATGTTATAGTTGTTAACAATAAGAATATGATTGAAACATTAATTAAAATTATAAATAATAGAAATCTTGTAGCCCTGGAATGAGAAGACTTACAATGCTGAGGAATTCTCCCTGGCAGGAAAATAATTCTCTTGGTTCAGAACCACTAACTCCTTAGTCCTACACATCTACTCTGGACATGGCTCCAAAGCTCTACATTGCCTCAACACCAGGCCACAAATCAGTCCAACCCAAGGACTTCTCTCTTGGGCTCACAGGCACAAAACCATATCCACAAAGGAAACTGGTATTGGATCAGAGCAATTTGAAATAAAAGTCCATTACAACTTACCAAACTGTCCAAAGTCCTCCATCCTCTAATAGTGTAGAGGGCTGAAAGCTAAAATGAACAAAGAGAAAAGGTCAAAACATTTATGTTTTGAGAGCTCACGATTCTCTGTTTGTGACACTCTGCACATTTGCCCTTCTTCAACTATTTCAATAGGATTTTTCCATTTAAAATTTGCAGACTTTTAAATTGCCAGCTCTTTTGTCTCTCCATCAGTGAGTTAGCTAGAACTTGTCTCTCAGTTGCCAAAGCCAACTATAAATTTAACTTATTACATTTTTAAAGAAAGGTTTTCTCTTGAGTTTTTCTCAGTTGGCACTAGTATATATCCCATGCTGCATCTAAAATATCCATACTCTAACAATGATAAACAAAATGACTAGAACTTGTTTAATCAAACGATTACATTTAATGCAGGTTCTGTTTGAAACAAAGGAACCATTTCATGGTTATACAAGGCAACTAAACTACAATAGTGCTACAGTGGTAGAATATTTATGTACATGTCTTATTTTCACTACTAGATTATAAGATGTATATGTCATAGGAACAATTTTTTAAATGTACCAATTCTGAGCACTTACTATGTAGTTACTCTATCACCACTTTACATACATCATTGCATTTAAATTATTATCCTCATAATGAATTATAAAAAATGTATTATTTCCCCAGTTTTTAGAGGAAGAAAGTGTGCATTTAACAGACAGCAGCAATTGCACACATAATACAATCTTTCATACATCAAATGAAAAAGCTAAGTCTGGGAAAGAGATTGAGAGAGTGACACCGTAAGAGTTTACTTGGTAGTAGGGACTCTATGTCATTCATCTTTGTATGATCTAGGACACATAGTCCAGTTACTTGCACTGAGTAGGTAGTCATTAAATGTTTGTTCACTAAATAAATAAATGGTCCTAGCTGGTAGCTCAGTGGTTAGCACATCAGCCCATTAAGGTTCAAGGACACGGCATATACCTGGGTTGCAGAGTGCTGGCCCCAGTCAGGGCACATGTGGGAGGCAAACAATTGATGTGTCTCTTTCACATTGATGTTGCACACTCTCCCTCTCACTCTCTCCCTCCTTCCCACCCTCCCTTCCACTCTATTTAAAGATCAATGGGAAAAATATCCTCTAGTGAGGATTAACAAAATAAATTAATTAATTAATTAATTAATTAATTAATTAATTAATTAATGTACATTTAAAAAGTACAGCAGTAAAATTATGGAGAGAAAAATGTGGGGCACTTGAAAAAGAGAAATATAATGAATTAAATCTCTACCTAGGTGGGAAGGTAAAATGGTTCAGCCACTTTAAAAAACAGTTTGGCAGTTGCTCATTAAAAAATACATTTACTCTATGACCCAGGGATTACACTCCTCAGTGTCTATTTTAGTGAAATGAAATGTATGTTCACACAAAAACATGAATGTTAATATTTACAGAGATTTACCCTTAATCATCAAAATCTTGAAAAAAGCAATTATCCTATCAAGTACTGCATAGACAAACAAATTGTGGTACATGGTATAAGAAATCTCAGAGCGACCTGACCAGTTTGGCTCAGTGGATAGAGCGTCGGCCTGAGGACTGAAAGGTCCCAGGTTCGATTCTGGCCAAGGGCATGTACCTTGGTTGCGGGCACATCCCCAGTAGGAGGTGTGCAAGAGGCATCTGATCAATATTTCTCTCTCATTGATGTTTCTAACTCTCTATCCCTCTCTCTTCCTCTCTGTGAAAAATCAATAAAATATATATTAAAAAAATAAATCTCAGAATTTATTTAGCAATTAAAAGGGATGAGGCACAGATATGGCACAACACAGATGAATGTCAAATCATTATAATAAGTGAAAAAAGCCAACACAAAATGCTACACGCTGTATGATTCCATTTATATGACATTCTGGTAATGGGGAAGAAATGGGGGTGGAAACCAAAACAGTTCAGAATCTGGGAAGTGGGGTTGAATACAAAGAAGTATGGAGGGGTAGCAGAACTATTTTATATCTTAATTTTGTTGGTTTGCACTTGTCAAAACCCTCAGAACTGTGTTCTAAATAGGACAAATTTTACTATATATAGTTTATACTTTAACTTTTTAAGTAAAATAAAAGCCTCACTTAAAGAACTTGTAAGGAAACTATTTGAATTTTTGTGTTCCATCTTGCTTCAAAAAGGAGTGTATATAGCTACAAATATATCTAAAGCAAAAGGTTAAAATTACATTTGTAATCATTTCATTTGAAAAAAAAACAAACCACAACATAATAAATTGTGATCATCAAAGACCCTTCCTCTCAAAAAAGTGAATGAGAAAATCATTGCAAAGAAAAATATGGATGGTACAATTCAGATTAAACTAGTGGTGAGGATAATACAATGATGCATGTTATAATGTCTTTCTATTTACTAAAGGATAGTTACAAATTTAGCTCAAGGTTTCCTAGCAATTGCTACAACTGAGCTACATGAAAGATCTAATGAGCTACATGAGTCCTGTTGTTGCTCAGTAAAGAAGTAAATCATTCAATTGCTTGGGATACAAAGAGGTCTAAGAATTATAAGCCAGAAACGCAAAGCATAGGAAAAGGAAAACAAGAAAACTGAGATAGAGGCAAAATAGAGAAAGAAAAATATAGCAGAGTTAATAAATAAAACCAATGATTGGGTATAAGGGAAAAATACTACAATTTGACAAATGAAAGATTATACCCATTAACCAGAAAGAGAAAAAAAATGGCCCTCGCCTGTGTGGCTCAGTTGGTTGGGCATCTTTCCATGCAGCACAGGGGTTGTTGGTTTGATTCCTGTCAGGGTACATGCCTAGTAGGGGGCGTGCAGGAGATAGCTATTCAGTGTTCAGATCTCACTTTGATGTTTTTCTCTCTCCCTCTTCCTTCCTCTCTCTGTAAAAACAAAACAAAACAAAACAAAACAAAACAAAACAAAACTGCCGAAACCGGTTTGGCTCAGTGGATAGAGCATCGGCTTGCGGACTGAAAGGTCCCAGGTTCGATTCCGGTCAAGGGCATGTACCTGGGTTGCGGGCACATCCCCAGTAGGGGATGTGCAGGAGGCAGCTGATCAATGTTTCTCTTTCATCGATGTTTCTAACTCTCTATCTCTCTCCCTTCCTCTCTGTAAAAAATCAATAAAATATATTAAAAAAAAAACACCCAAAACAATAAAATATTTTTGGGGAAAAAAAGAGAGAAAAAAATGTAAACCATAGGTACATCAAGCTCTCTCCCAACTCAGGATATTTGTTTTTATTATTCCCCCCTGCATAGAATGTTCCTCCCCAGCCCTTACCTTGGCTGGCTCTCTCTTCTTCTGTATGGCTTAGCTTAAATGGCACCTCCTCAGAGAAGCCTTCCTTGATAGCCCTATCTAAAGTAGACCACTCTATCCCTAAGACCAAGCACTCTTTATTGCATCATCAGTTTCATTTATTTTCTTTATGACAGTTACAATAATCTTTTTTAAAATATATTTTTATTGATTTCAGAGAGGAAGAGAAAGGGAGAAAGAGATAGAAACATCAATGATGAGAGAGAATCATTGATTGGTTGCCTCCTACATGCCCCCTACTGGGGATTGAGCCAGCAATCCAGGCATGTGCCCTGACCCGGAATTGAACCATGAACTCCTGGTTCATAGGTCAATGCCCAACCACTTAGCTACACTGGCTGGACTACAATAATCTTTAATTATTTGCTTGCTGCTTTTAGGTATGTCTCATCTACTAGACTATAAGCTCCATAAATGAGGACAGAGACTTTTTATGTAGCTTTTCTTTTTTACTGCTTCATCTTTAGTCCCTAAATCAGTACTTAGCATATAATAAGTGCTCAAAAAAAAAATAGATTAAACCACACCTTTTAATCACAATGAGAGGAAAAATTAAATCTTCTTGAGGATTTTCAAATAAATTTGGTAATCACATACAAAATCAAAAATAATGAAGTCCTACTAAAATGTAAAAAATAAAAATCAGCACCACGAGAAATAAAGAATGTATATTCCAGCAAAAATTAATTTTTGAAGATAAATTGCTTAAATCAATGGATTCAGTAGAAACTCTTTTAAACCTTCTGAGACCACATATTTTTTGGATTCCAACTATTTTCAAATATAAAAATGAAGTTACACTACCCATATCATTGTATAAGGAAGATACAGCTTTCTTCTAAAAATGGAGAAGGAAAATATTAAATGAGGGAATTAGAGCTGATCCCACTTAAAAAAATAGGTTTGCCCTGACTGGTGTTTTTCAGTGGTTAGAGCATTGGCCCATGCACCAGGGGGTCAGGGATTTGATTCTAGTCAAGGACATGTACCTGGGTTGGGGGTTCACTCCCTGCCCCTGGTTTGGGTGTCTGCTGTAGGCAACCAGTCAATGTATATCTCTCATATCAATGTTTCTCTCTCTCTCCCTCTCCCTCCCTCCCTTCCAGTCTTTCTGAAAAGCAATGGAAAAAATATCCTCTGTGATGATTAACAACCACAACAAAAATTGGTGTATGTTTTTATATGTACATGTATAATATATATTAATATATTATATTATTCCATCTATGTGTGGTTTTGCATGTATGTGTGTGTATCATAAATAAAATGCTAATATATAGAAGACTAGAACATAATTTTTAAAGTATGAAATATGACTATTATTTATTTCACAAACACAGGCTTATTATAAATGTGTTAATAGGAAAATATTTGAAATTATTTCTGCCAAGAAAGACTGGTAACATTCAACATATTTTCTTGATTAACAAAATTAAATGTCTTCCTTCCTAACATGAAAAGGGCACATTTAAAAAATAGAATCAACAATATATTTAGTGGAGAAGTATGCCTGGAATTATTCCCTCTAAAATCAAGACAGGTAAAAATGGAACTCCACAAATGCTAGTTCTTTTTCTTTTCCCATTTGCCACTCTCTTTCAATGGAATATTGACTGTGGTTATCAGAGATAAAAAAAGGAATTGAAGGTACATTTAGGAAAGGAAAATATTAAAAATCATTTTTTTTTTTGCTTATGACATGAATATATGCTCAGAAAATCCAAAGAAGTCAACCAAAAAATTACCAGAGGTAATAAATGAGTTCATTGGAGTTGTGGAGTGAAGTAAATCCACAAAAATAAATTAAATGCATCCCTATATACTAATAATACAATGAATAACTCAAAAAAGAAATGAGATTCCATCCACAATAGTTACTAGAAATATGAAATGCCTTTGTGTTAATTAATTTTGTGACACAAAGAAAAGTGATACCCTAATGAACAAAAAATGGAAGATTTAAATAATATACCATTCTCATTGTTAGAAAAATTAAATAAATATGAGAGTATTCAAACTCAGAAATACATACAGCATGGGGCAAAAGTAGGTTTACAGTTGTTTGTATGGAAAAATAATACAATAATTAATAAATAATAAATAAGAATATAAGAATATACTGTGTTTTGTGTACTCACAACTATAAACCTACTTTTGGCCCATGCTGTACTATAACAGTTGTCAGAATTATGTGATATGTTAACTAAATGAGGGAGACTAATTAGTGGAGTAGATCATCCAATAACAGATTCAAATTACTATCATGAGAATTGTAAAAAAAATATTGTAAAATATATAAGTAAACAGCAATAGGAAATAGAATCATTAATAAATGTTTTGCCAGCTGGTTAAATATATGGTAAAAATTAAATAACTTAGACCCATGCCTTACACTGTAGATTTGCAATAAATTCCAGATAATAGTCAAAGCTTTGAATGACAATGTGTATGTTGTTAAATTACAAAGTTAAATTATGCTTTTAAAATTGAAATTCACTGTCAGGAGAGGTCAAACAAAGCTTGTGTCTGAGAATTAAATGCATTCACTACATTGAGGCAAGACAGATTCAGCTAAAGGCAATGGGAAAGAAATCAGCCAGGTAGGCTAATGCCTGGAGAATCTGGGGCTAAGAGGTGGCAGTCAAGGTAAGCAGTCAGCATTAGGGAAGGCCATAAGGGTAAGGTATTGGTGATCTGGTAAACTGGTAAAGAATAGCAATGTGAGTGACAATGCAGATAGGAACTATTTGAATAGGCAGTTGTATCTGGTGTTGCAGCAGCAGGTTCTGCAGTCCCAGTTGCAAGTTTGGGATTTAGAATCAGAATTTGAGTTCCTGAAAAAACAGGTGAAGCAAAAGTAAAGTCCCAGTCTTAGAAGAAGCATAGTACTAGATACATTGCAAAATCAGAGGCCTTTTCATAGAACTGCTGCACAAGTTATAGCACGATTAGGAATGAAGCAGAAATCAAATTAGTAGAAAATGAGTTGATCCAGTTCAGGCTATTGCACAAGCAGAGGTTAAGTAGTTCCAACCGTGAAAATTTAGAGTTTGGGAATAATGTACCAGGTAGCTTACTATGAATAGCATTTTATTCTAGTGTGGAAGATGGAAGATATATTTCTGATTTTAAAGAAGTAGAGTATACCATCACATACAAGATAAATGTACTCAAATGCCTTAAAAAAACTGTTAAGCTATGAAATGTAATAAAAATGAATATCAAAAGAAAGGGAAATAAGCCAGTCAGAAAAAGACAAGTATCACATGATCTCACTCATATGTAGAATCTAATGAACAATACAAACTGATTAACAAAATAGATCAAAGGCATAGAAACATGGAACAGACTGGAATCTCAGAAGAAGGCGGGGTGGGTGCATAGGTGGGAAGAGATCAACCAAAGAACTTGTATGCATATATGCATAATCCATGGACACAGACAATAGGGTGCTGAAGGCCTGGGGCAGGGTGGGGGTGGGGTGAAGGGTATGGGGTAGGGGAGGTGAGGGGGCAGGGAGAGGCTAGAGGAGGTCAATGGGGGGAAAAGGGGGACATCTGTAATACTTTCAACAATAAACATAATTTTTAAAAATAATAATGTTAGAAATAAGGCAAGCCCCCCAAGTCAGGGGTTCTGGTAGAACACAAAACATACTCGGGAGCCAGGCAGCAAGGCAAGTATCTTTACTTCTATGTAGAAGGGTGCGCAGCACATGATCTGGAAGCATGTGAACACTGAGCAGGTGGTCTGCTTGGCTTTTTAATCCTGACGCACGTGACCTATCCTCACTCTTGATTGGAGCTCAGGCACACAGTCTTTTTCAATTGGCTAATTCAAAGGGAGGGGCTGGCCTTTGCTGTTTCAAGATGGCGGATCCCAGGGGAGCTGCAAGCCATGCAGCCAACATGGAGGCTGCCAAGTCATATGACTCAAAATGGCAGCTGTCTAAACTGTTCTTTGACAGAAAAGATGACTTGTTTATTCTCACAATAATAATAAAACAGCCTCAACAAATATGAAATTATTTAGGATAAATCTCACAGAAGATATGGAAGACCTGCACACTGAATATTACAAAACATTTCTGAGAAAAAATTATGGGGGGAAAAAAGAAAGCATCATAATGGAAAAATTTCATGAGAAAAATATAACTGATAAAAGTTCACTATCCAATTTGAATAAAACATTAATGCACATATGTCAGGCTAATATTTAGATTCTACTTAAAAAGTTAACAAAGAAGATGAACAGGCAGTTTGCATAAAAATAAATTGAAATAGGATAATCATGTAAAAAAAAAGATAAACCTCAATAGCAACTAAATTAATACAAATTAAAACAAAAGTACCATAGCTTATCTATTAAACTGGCATAAATACATACAGTTTATAAAGTCAATTGCTAGTGGGAATTTGGGGAAATGGGTGACTTTATACATTGCTATTGGCTCTGAAAATTGATTCAGTTTTGCAGAAGGTAGTTTGGCTATATATGAAAAGAAAAGAGAAACCATTCAAGTTTTTCTGCTAATAAGTCCGTTGTAGGGAATATATTCCCAAGGAAATAACCAAAGGAAAAGAGTGATTTGTACTATGATTCTCATGGCCATGCTCTGTTCAACTATAAAATAATAGGAAAGAGTCTAAATGCCCTTTATTACTGACATGATAACAAAGAGGTTTTCTATAGGCATTAAAAGTAACAAATGTAAGAAATGTATTGTTATAATAATTACATATGTAAAACAGTTATGTGAAAAATATCAGAGCATAAAATGATATGTATACAATAATGCAACCATGTTAATAGGTGTAAGACAATTTATAATTTTCTGTTTCTTCTGGCAGCTTTGGAAAGTGGTATTTTCCTAGTAATTTGTCCTTAACATGTAAATTTTCAAATTTGCTGAGATCAAGCTCTTCATATTTTTTTTTACATTTAAAAATCTATTGACCCTGGCCCTACCCCAGTGGTTCAGTTGGTTGGAGCATCATCCCATACACCAAAAGGTTGTGGGATTGATTCCCAGTCAGAGTACATACATAGGTTGCAGGTTTGATACCCAGCTGGGGTATGTATGGAAGGCTACCTATCCATGTTTCTCTCACACATCAATGTTTATCTTTCTCTCTCTCTTTCTCTCCCTTCCTCTCTATCTAAAAATCAATCAAAACATATCCTCAGGTGAGGATTTAAAAAAATCTATTGAGATGGTGCCTTCCTTGGGTTTTTCTTGAACAATGTTAGAACTTTATTTCACTAGTCTTTTCAAACAACCAACTTTTGTCTTTGTAAAAATTATCTACTGTATTTTAGTTTGCTACTACACTTCTGCCCTTATTTTTATTTCCTTTCTCATATATTTCTTGAGTTTAATTTGCTGCTCTTGTTCTAACTTCATGAAATGGATGCTTTTCAGTCTGTCTTCTTTCTAATCTATGGTGGATACAAATACCCCTCGAACCACAGCTACATCGCACAAGTGTTGATATATATTTTAATTGCCATTCAATTTTTTAATTCCCATAATTTTTACTTTGACATATGAATTATATAGAAGTATACTGCTAATTTTGCAAATAAATCATGATTTACTAGTTATCATTTTGCTATTGATTTTAAGCTTTATTCCATTATGGTAAAATAACATACTCTGTATAATTTAAATCCATTGAAATTTATTCACACTTGCTTTATGGCCCAGCATATGGTCAATTCGGGGAAGATTTCCATACATAATTGAAAAAAATGTACAGTCTCCAAGTCTTAGATGTAGTGCTCTGTACATATGGTGGTATGTTGGTAAATGTTTAACTGGATCTCAAGCAAACAGAGACTTGTATGTGTACTGTTGGCCAGTTCCCATGGTGTGAATGCTCCCACCATAGCCAAATACAAGGTAACAACATGAGATCAATGAATGCAGAGTTGGAAAGAGATGTCCACATGAGACTCTAACTAGTCAGTATGAGTTTCCACCAGTATGAGTGTATATGTCTTATGAGGTCAAGTTTTTAATTGTGTCATTCAATATACTATATCCTGATTATTTCTTTATATGTATTAAATATTTGTGCCTTCCCCATTCATAGGTAGAAACTTTGGTTTTCATATGTAGAAACTTAATGCCCAATGCGATAGAAAGTGGAGACTATGGGAGTTGCTTTAGTCATGTGGGTGAAGTACTTATAATTTGATTAGTGGTTTTATGAAAGTGACCTCACAGATCTCTCAAGTCCCCTTCTACCATGTGAGATTACAGTAAGGAGATGGCCATTTGTAAGGAAGAAGGTCCTCACCAAACACCAAAACTGATGATGCCCTGATATTTGACTTCCCAACGTATATAACTATGAGAAATAAATGCTTGTATTTTGTAAGTCACACCATTTATGTTATTTTGTTAGATCATCCAGAATGGATTAAGTCATTTATCTTCTTATTCTATTATTTATCAAGAGAAATATATAAAATATCTCACTATGATTGTGGATTGGCAAATTTCCCCTGTATTTCTGTCAATTTTTGTTAATATCTGTTAAGGTTATATTATTGGTGCATACAAATTTACAATTGCTATATCTTCCTGAGTGCTTAAGCCTTAAAGTCTACTTTGTTGGAGAGGGAGGAGATACTTACAAGAGGGCTAGGGTTCCTAGATATCCTAAACACAACCATACAACCAAAACTTGATGTAACCATGTTTCTTACTATCTTTGAATGTACTATAAGATATTTACTCATATGAAAAACTTTTTTATAATTATATGAACCAAGAGCTCAACTTCATTTTACATAAAATACTTTTGCATTGTTTTAATACACACTGAATTTTCCAGGAAAGTACCAACTATATATTCAGAAGATTGTACATTTTGTTCATAACATAAGCAAAAATTGTTCATCATTTAAGATAATTATGTCACCAATGGCAATGCAGCTCACTTACTTAAGTTATCAACACACCACTCTATATATTGTGTTTGTACATGTTTTATTCATAGTGATTCTGCATGAGGATGAAAGTGTTTACTTGATTATAACTTCTAGTGTAGGAGTACCTGAACATTTATATATTCAAATACATATTTTATTAAAAAATTATTCCCCATCCTTGTTTCTTTTATAGGAATGTTATATTATCTATGGGTTTCATTCTAGCATATTTAGTGGATAATTACACAGTATTTGTTATAATTGAACTTATTTTAGCTGAATATTTAGAAGAAGGAGAACTTTTTGAGTACAGAATTTTTAAATAGAAATTGTAGCTGAAACCGGTTTGGCTCAGTGGATAGAGCGTCGGCCTGTGGACTGAAAGGTCCCAGGTTCGATTCCGGTCAAGGGCATGTACCTGGGTTGCGGGCATATCCCCAGTAGGAGATGTGCAGGAGGCGGCTCATCGATGTTTCTCTCTCATCGATGTTTCTAACTCTCTCTCTCTCTCCCTTCCTCTCTGTAAAAAATCAATAAAATATATTTAAAAAAATAGAAATTGTAAATAATTCTAAGGACATATGGCTTCAAATCTTCTGGAAACTAAAGTCTGAACCAAGATAATTATATCAACAACAGATATAGCAGATAATAAGTAGACTTTTGTTTTTCAGTTGCAAACACCAAGGGAGTTCTCATTTATGGGACACTCAACAAACCAGGTGTCCTAGTACCAGTAAGCCAATTTCAAGATTATAACAGTAATTTGAAAAAACTCACACAGTGAGAGAAACATCAGGTGACCCACCACAGCTTTGGCTTTTGCTGACTACTAATCCAAAGGTTATAGTCTTTACATAAACTGGATTGTGAAAGCAAAAAAGTCTGGCCAAATAGAGTTGAATAAAAAAATAGATGTCTGTTTGTCTTACAGTGTGCACCTCTTTCATGCAGCCTTCCTAATTATACCAGCCCTTTACAAGATTATCTTCTCTAATGCCCACAGCCTTTCCAATCTGTACCTGACAACCTAATTCTTATGCTCTCAAGGCAACATTATATAATGACTTTATAAGAGAAGAGGCTCTTAGAAAAGATGGCCTACACAAAAATTCCAGTTATTAGATGTGCAATCTTGGACAAGTTACTTAGCCTAACTGTGCCTTAATTTCCTTTCTTTTGGAAAATGGAGATGATAATATCATCTACTTCATAGAGGTTGTTGGAAAACACAGCTTAATATGCATAAAGTGCTTTTAACAGTGTTAATTTTAATTAGGTATATTTTATTAGTTCTTTTAACATATCCTTAATATAGAGCATAGAATATAGTATCTATTCACAAAGTACTAGTCAACATGACATTGCGCTATAAACATTGATTATAGAACTGAACAAAAGAAAACGATGTACCCAGAGATAAAATCTAAAAACCTTTAACACATTATCATGAGCATTAATTCAAAATTTTCCTAAATATATTTAAAAGACAGTTCACCATACCTTTATTGAAGGTCTATTATGTGTCAAGTACTGTGTTCAACTCTAGAGACACAGTAATGAATAAAACAAATGTGGTCTCTTCTCTCCTTACAGTTGAAGAGATCCTTTAAACAGATCCTTTAAATATACCTTTAGAAGCTATATAATCAAGCGATATAATCAAGGTGATTGAACTTTTTGTAGAACACATCAAATGAGAAGAGTTTGGTTTCCTTGATCAGTAATAGCAAAACCCAGGAATCTATGTGGACCCAAAGATAGAGACAATAGAGACCAGGAAGAAGTAAGTTTGGAAATTTACAAAGATCACAGGAAGGCACTGAACTGGTGACCCAAGTTTTAAAATTGGGGACTTGAGCCAAGTTTAAATTTCGGAGAGTTGCCAGATATGACTACAAGGTACTATGCAACACAAGGTGTAGAAATCAAGGGTAAGAAAAGATGCCTGGAGGAATTGATAATTGAGCTTAATATTCTATAATGAATGAATCAATCAGATTTGCAATAGAGGAACAATGGAAGCATGAATAGCACTGTTGTAAGTTAAAACTGAGAAACTGGAAACAACATGCTGTGTTAAAGGAACAACAAGTAGTTTAATCCTGATGGAGCTTAAAATACAAGGCAGAGAGTTGTATAAATTGAGGTTGGAAAGTCAAGTAGGTGTCAGATCACAAAGAGCTCTGTAAACCATGGTAAGAAATGCAATCTTGGGGAGAACCAAGATGGCGGCATAGGTTAACGCCGGAGTTTGCTGCTTTGAACAACTACTTCAAAAGTGAAACCAAAAAACGGAAGGGACATCACCCAGAACCACAAGAACGCTGGCTGAGTGGAAGTCCTACAACTAGGAGGAAAGAGAAACTCATACGGACACTCAGAGGAGGCGCAGTGCTGAAGTCAAATTCGGAGGTGTGGAGTGCGCGGAGCGGGCTGGCGGAGGAGGGCGCGGTTGGCGTTTTCAATCGGGAGGGAGTCACAGACTCTGAGCTCCAGATCCGGGCGAGTCTTTAGCGACCCAGACTCAAACGGGAGAAGCGGGACTGTCTGGCTTCGGTCAGAGCGAGTGCAGCTTTCTCTCCAAGCTTTGCAGCGGGTGCTGGGACTCAGAGAGGCAGAGCCCCTGGGGACGGGACTGAGAGCCGCCATAACTGCTCTCTCTGGCCCACCCTGTTGATCCTGTGCAACCCGCCCCGCCCAAGCCCTGCACACAGGCATTTGCCGGATAGCCTCAGGGAAAGGCTAGATTAGCACCTCCCTAGAGGACAGAAGTTCTCTCACTGCTGACACAGCTGATTCTCATAGCCACCTGGCCTGGAGGTCAAACCCTCCCTGGTATTAGCTACAACAATCAAGGTTTAATTATAAGACTGCGAACAAAGACCACTAGGGGGTGCACCAAGGAAGCATAACAAAATGCGGAGACAAAGAAACAGGACAAAATTGTCAATGGAAGATATAGAGTTTAGAACCACACTTTTAAGGTCTCTCAAGAACTGTTTAGAAGCCGCCGATAAACTTAATGAGATCTACAAGAAAACTAATGAGACCCTCGATCTTATATTGGGGAACCAACTAGAAATTAAGCATACACGGACTGAAATAACGAATATTATACAGACTCCCGACAGCAGACCAGAGGAACGCAAGAATCAAGTCAATGATTTGAAATGCGAGGAAGCAAAAAACACCCAACCAGAAAAGCAAAATGAAAAAAGAATCCAAAAATGCGAGGATAGTGTAAGGAGCCTCTGGGACAGCTTCAAGCGTACCAACATCAGAATTATAGGGGTGCCAGAAGATGAGAGAGCGCAAGATATTGAAAACCTATTTGAAGAAATAATGACAGAAAACTTCCCCCACCTGGTGAAAGAAATAGACTTACATGTCCAAGAAGCGCGGAGAACCCCAAACAAAAGGAATCCAAAGAGGACCACACCTAGACACATCATAATTAAAATGCCAAGAGCAAAAGACAAAGAGAGAATCTTAAAAACAGCAAGAGAAAGAAACTCAGTTACCTACAAGGGAATACCCATACGACTGTCAGCTGATTTCTCAACAGAAACTTTGCAGGCCAGAAGGGAGTGGCAAGAAATATTCAAAGTGATGAATACCAAGAACCTACAACCAAGATTACTTTATCCAGCAAAGCTATCATTCAGAATTGAAGGTCAGATAAAGAGCTTCACAGATAAGGAAAAGCTAAAGGAGTTCATCACCACCAAACCAGGATTATATGAAATGCTGAAAGGTATCCTTTAAGAAGAGGAAGAGGAAGAAAAAGGTAAAGATACAAATTATGAACAACAAATATGCATCTATCAACAAGTGAATCTAAGAATCAAGTGAATAAATAATCTGATGAACAGAATGAACTGTTGATTATAATAGAATCAGGGACATAGAAAGGGAATGGACTGACTATTCCTGGGGGGGAAAGGGGTGTGGGAGATGCGGGAAGAGACTGGACAAAAATCGCGCACCTATAGATGAGGACAGTGGGTGGGGAGTGAGGGCGGAGGGTGGGGCGGGAACTGGGAGGAGGGGAGTTATGGGGGGAAAAAAAAGAGGAACAAATGTAATAATCTGAACAATAAAGATTTAATTTAAAAAAAAAAAGAAATGCAATCTTTATCCTAATTATAATGGCAAGAGTGAGAACCTACTGAGGAAAAACAAGCACATGTTGTTACCTATACTAGTAAAGGAGATAGGTGCTAGGAGAAGTTGAAACACCACTATTCTGATCATTTGAGCTAGGCTCACCAACATTTTAGACCTGCGACTATCCAACAGAGCAGAATTCTGAGAAATATAACAAACGACAAAGAGCCCCTGGAACATGGATTCTATCAATAGTTTAAAATTCTGTAATGTGGACTTAGGCACAGTCTCCCCCTTCTTCTAATAAATATTTTAAATGTTATTTTAAGCACAGTAATATTTGAACATTTTACATCCTTTCAGTCTTCTATGTTCTTACTTGGCAAGAACATCACATTTACTGCAAAATTAAAGTCCAGAAATTCCTCTGTGAACTTTACATTGACTTAATGTAGCACACAGTTTCAAACAATTTTCTCATGAACTTTTGGATTTTTTTCCAGGTTCCTATGATATGTAAGAACTCCCAGATGCAAAACTGTTTAGATCTATAGAATTTACTTCTGGGATTAGAGCATCAGGACTTGACTGGTGATCCCTTATATTCAGTCCCATGGAGGTCAAAGATAATTTTAACAAATCATATTAAAACAAACTCATATGTTTGTGCTTTGTCATCTTTAAACCTTATACTACAGTTATTGCTGTAGGTGTCTGTTCTATTACATTATAAAATTACTGAAAGCAAGAACCATATATTTGTCATATTTGTCATTCATAACACCTAACAGCATTCATAGTTACTCATAAATGTTTATTGATTAATTGATGGAATAAGTAAATAAGTGAATAAAAGTTTTAGTAAAGTCAGTTCATAGCTCCATTTTTTTCATGCCTCTTTTTAAAAGCCTGTCTATTTAAATATCATTCTTGAGTGCTTTGTTTTAAAGAAATTGTAGCCTATGCAAAAAGTCATTTTGCTAATAAAAGTAGATTGGATAACTACAAGGTTTTTCAAAAGAGCTGATTCTGAAAGCAGATGTATTTGATTTTTTGTGATGGTTGCTAAGGAAACACCTGAATGTAAATTTTATTTTACATAAGATGTGGTTAAAATATTAATCCTACAAGAGGAAGAAGCTTCAAACCAAATATAAAGTTACTGAGAAACTGCTTTCCGATTGGAATGGGGGGGGGGATTATGTTATATATAATCAACCTCTGTATTTCAGCCACTGTGCACAGATGGATAGAGGAAAGCTAGTAGCATTGAAGCAGAGAGGAGATGCTGTTTCTGTCTCAAGATAAGTTTCAGAATAGGGGAAAAAGAAAAATAGCTAAATACTAACAATTTAACTTTTTCAGTACTTAGTGATCTAGATTTCAACTGAAAGATCACATCTATGGGAAATCTCCCCTGCCCTCAGAAAGGTGTGGTGACTTAATATGTGTTCTGATAGTACACAGAACCTCTCCAATCAGAGCACAGTAATTGTACTGTATCATAATTTCTCCATTATTTCTCTATCTTCCCTTTCATGTAAATTCTGGGAGACCAGGGCTATGTCTTACTCATTTCTACATCCTGAGCACCTGGCCCAGGGACCTGCTTCCTCTTTCAGCCTCTTCTTTCATTCCCCCCTATGTGCTCTACACTCTCAATGGGACTGAAAAAAATCTGAATTTCTGAAACAAGCAACTCTTTCCCTCACTTTTGGACCTCTTCACATAGTACTATTCTCTCTAATATGAGTCCCTAAACCCTAATATTCCCTGACATCATTTTTCAACTTTCAGTTATCTGCTTATTAATGACTTCCTTCAAGACCTCCCTGACTCTTCAAGTGCATGTGAGGGGACCTGTCTTATGTGTTTCAGGTTTACCCTAACATAGCACTCATCTCACAGTGCTGTAATTATTTCATGGTGGGAAGTACCTCAGCTCATTCCCCGCATCTAGCACAGTGCTTACTATATCATACGAGCTTAATAAATAGTTGATGACTGCATAAAAAAATGAATGCCTACTGTAGACAAAGAGATCTGACAGGTGTGGGGTAATGCAGGGATGCATATGACACAATTCTTGCTGATAACATCAGGAAGGATCCAAACAAATAGATAATTAACGCCAACACAAGACAGACTGTAATGAATGCTACAATTAAGGCAAACATGCATTCTGAATTTTCTAGAATTGTTTTTTATTTCAAATAATCACGTTGTTCCTATAAGTACAGTTATAGCTGTCAAAGCATGTGTTCTGATTTTAGAGTTTAGCAAATGCAGTGGCTGTAGTTATAACTAAAGTATATGCAAAATCCTATGGGGGTATAAAGATGAAAAGATGAGTTCTGAGGAAGAATTATTAGAAGAGGTGTGATTTGCACTGGGCTGTGAATGGGGACAGTGATAGGCAGAACAGAGTGAAGGGGAGAGGAATTTCAGGCAAAGGAAAGCAGCCTAAGCAAAACCTCTGAGGCAGGAAGTTGAAGAATGGTGCCAAGAAATAATGAATAAACCAGTATGACTGGAGCAGGGAACAGGAGGTCATCTTAAAGTATAGGGAACATTAGAAATGGCAAGGGAACTCCTGACCTTTGATTAGTTGTAAGTCAGTAGTTGTCTTTCTCCCAGGGTAGCTAAATTGGCTGTCGACATAAGAAGGGCTGCCAGAGCTGTGACAGTTGGTAAGATTCCAGAGGTGCAAACTTCTTGGGTATGGGGAGAAATTGTAACTTTAAGAAGAATTAGAAAGAAGCTTGGTAGGGTAGAAGGATGGGAAGAATGAGAATGCTGTACTTACTTTTTAAATTCATTTTAACTGTATATCTTTAATGGTAATGTATAGCTATTTAATAAAGAATTTCATTTAATGGTGGAATACAATTGAGTAGGAGAACACCCAAATCTATTTTTCAGTTAAGAATGCCTACATAAAGTACCATTTAACTGAAAGCAAGTAAAGTACCTAAAATAAAATTATCTTGAGTCCCAATATAATGATATTAATATCTCAATACTTAAATCTAATTTATCTCTACATATCATCAACCAAATTGTGCCCTTGATTTATCGATGGGTAGCACACACAATTCTTGCTTAATTAATTGCTTCATTAAAATGTGTTTTTGTAGACAACAGCAAATTTACTTGAATATCTGCTTTTGAATCTGTGGTGTTTACACTTAATTTTCATTCAGTTCACATCTTTCAATTTTGAAAGAAAGCCTTTCAAATCCATTCACTTAACCATATCCCTACTCCTGGGGATATTTGAGGAAGGGCCATTTTGTTTCTGCTGTTCTATGTATCAGTTGCAGATATAAAATGTCGCTTCATGGCATGGAAAACCTGAGCAGGGGACCATGGGGAAATATTAGGCAGCTCTCATAAACTTCTAGTTCCAGGTCTTCCCAGTTCCATATCCTTATATGATTTATTCTAGGAATTTATTTCATAAGATAAGCACAAATTCCAATATATGTATAAAACCCTCCAATGAAAATTATTTTTGAACTAGAGGCCCAGTGCATGAAATTCATGCACTTGAGGGGGGGGGTCCTCAGCCCGGCCTGTGCCCTCTCGCAGTCTGGGAGACTTCAGGAGATGTCCAATTGATGGCTTCTGCAGGTCTAAGTCGTCAATCGGACATCCTTAGTGCTGCCGCAGAGGCAGAAGAGGCTCCCGCCACCGCCGCTATGCTCATTAGCTGTGAACCTGGCTTCTGGCTGAGTGGCGCTCCCCCTGTGGGAGCACATTGACCACCAGGGGGCAGCTCCTGTGTTGAGGGTCTGCCCCCTGGTGGTCAGTGCACATCCTAGTGACCGGTTGTTCTGCCATTTGGTCAATTTACATATTAGCCTTTCAATATATATATATATATATATATATATATATATATATATATAATCACATATATATATGATTATCTACATGTTCATAGTAGACCCTCAGCTAAAACAGGCCTAGTAACCAATTAGTTCAAACTTTCATTTTAGAAACAAGGAAACTGAAATACATATAAGTTAAGGAACTTCCACATTACCACCCATATGACTGTGCAGGTTATTCACTTATTTTTTATCCAATAAAAGTAGAATACCCTTTGAGTTGTGTGGTTCATAATATTCACAAAGGTATGAGTACCTTTTATGCCCCTGCTCATACAGCTACCAAGTTGTAGAACAAGGAAGGTAGTATACTCTCATGGTTCAGCATGGAGGTTCTGGAGTCAGTCTTTTGAATTCAAATTCTACTTCTCTGCCATTTGCTACCTGTGTTATCTTACACAAGCAGCCAAATCTTTTTAAACCTCAGTTCCCCCATACTTAAAATGGAGAAAATGATATTACCTATTTAGGGTTGTATTAAATGTATAGTAAAGGCCTAATAAATACTAACCTTTTATTGTTGTTGTAATCATTATTATTAATCAGACTAAAGCACAAGTCTCCTAGCATCTACTCATTATTCCTTTCACTACCTTCCTTCATGTGAATAGGCAGAACATTGCCGTATAACAAAGTATTGGCTAGTTGTGCAATGATTTCTTATACTATTTCACTGAGCATTCACACTAACAATAAAAGTAATAAATATAGTCTGGTTGGTGTATCTCAGTGGTTGAGCATTGTCCCATGAACCAAGAGGTCACTGGTTCAATTCCCAGTCAGGGCACCTGCCTCTGTTGTGCGCTTGATCCCCAGTAGGGGGTGTGCAGGAGGTAACCAATGGATGATGTTTCTCTCTCACTCATTGATGTTTCTACCTCTCTATCCCTCTCCCTTCCTCTCTCTCTAAAAATCAATTAAAACACATTAAATATATATAATTATAATAAATATATTTTGAGTACTTTTGCCAGGCCCAGTGCTAAGCACATTCAATCTTCATAAAAAAACCCATACAGGAAATAGTTTTATTATCCCTATTTTACAAATGAGGAAACTAAAGTTCATTAAGATTAAATAACTAAGCCCCCCCCCCCCACCCTTAGCCAGTAAATGTTTCTTCTGTATAATGAGAACATTTCAGCCTGCTCCATATTTCATTACAAATGCCCTTTGACCTGGCACACTCAGCCCTTAACTCTCTGCTTACTTCCTCACCTGCCCAGCAGCCAGGCCAGCTCTGTAGAAGATGTATATACAGCAATATGTTTTCTTTGCTATATTATTCCTTAACAAATGATAAAATCTCAACCTACAATGTTATACAAGGACTACCATGAAAGGTATGTATTTCTTAGGTTCTAATTTCCTATTCCCCTCATCTTTCTTCAGGTGCTCCTTTGCTGTTTAATGTTTTGAAAAATTAATAGTTTAATTTCTAGTGTTGACTTATTAAACCAACACTGACAGGAACATCTTAACTGAATACTTTTGAGCTCATCATCTCTGCATAGTAGGTAATGGTACTGTTGGGAGAAAATTCAGGCAGAAGGGAGCAGGGGAGAAAAATCTTCCCTTTCTTTGCTTGGAAGGAAAAATTATAGCCACAGTTTCAAGTCAGAAGTGTTATGAAATTCTGAGAAAGGAACACAAAAAAGTAAATAATGTCTTTACTTTTCAATTCACTCAGTGGCTTTTCCAGGGTTAACATCAATCATAGCAAAGCCACAATACAAACTCAAATGGCAGAAACATATAAAATGTATACATTGTATATATGTATGATATATACGACATAGGTAAATAGTATCAGCTAAAATATGAATCTTAACGTGTTTGTATTTTCTAATTATTAGTGATCAATGGTTATTGATTATAGTCATGATAAAGAGACATTTTAGAAAATGTCTAGGAAGATGATGACTACATATATCATGTAAGGTTTTTCTTAACTTTTATAGATTCTATGTGACTTGAAATCAGTACACCAACTTACTTTTACTATTGTTGTTTCCTTCAAAATATATCACTGATAATTTACTTTTCAGGTAATTGTGAGCTTTCCTATGTACATGTCCTATACAGAAGTTAGCCCCTTCCTCTAGATCAGAGGTCAGCATATTCTTTTCATAAAGAAACAAATAGGAAACATAAAGGAATGAGTATGTTTGAGTTCCAATAAGACTATTCACGGGCACTGAAATTTGAATTTTATAT
The DNA here is from genome assembly GCF_014108235.1 of Myotis myotis. Classification (NCBI taxonomy): domain Eukaryota; kingdom Metazoa; phylum Chordata; class Mammalia; order Chiroptera; family Vespertilionidae; genus Myotis; species Myotis myotis. The sequence goes on from NW_023416346.1 coordinate 39,948,605, forward strand.
AATTTTCCCATGTCACAAAATGTTATTCTTCATTTCATTTTTTAAAAACCATTTAAAGATGTAAAAACTATTCTTAGCTCACATGCTATTTTAAAACAGGCAGCAGACTGGATTTAGCCTTTAGGCCATAGTTGCCAACTCCTAACCTAGGCTTGGACCATGCAGATCCTAAGAGGAGGTGATAAGTATTTTGACTTTGCTATTTGTCCTGTAAAGTCAGAAATTGATCATAGAAATAATTAATAGGATACACTAACTATCAGGGTCACCTGTAGCATTATGTCTCATAATACTCAAAGGTTCAGGTTTAGAGAGACACAAGCCTCCACCATAATAGCTCTAAATATGAGATCTTAAGTTTGGCAGTTTCTGACAACAGGGGAAAAAAGAACTTGCAATTGGCAAGAGATCTATTTCAATAGATATCTTTTGGCTCCAAAAAAGGAATACCATGAATAAATGTTTTTCAATCATTTTCTTTTTGTTTGATATATAATAGGAAACTCACAGAGAACAATCACCTTCACTTTTCTATTTGATCAGCAGCTGCTCATCTTGGTATAATTAATTCAGCTTCCTAAAACAAGGACCTTATCCTTCTAAGACTAGTCAATAGCTGGTCTAGTCACTTCCTATAATTGCTTAGACATGAATATCAAGAAATAACATGCTCCTCTCTCTTTGGAATTGTGCTTCACATGTTATAGTGGCATTCATGCAACTATAAATGTTTTAAAACAAAAGTATCCACTTTCCATATGGGTAATTCTAACAAAGATTGAACTTTCAAAAGTGTAGTGATCATGTGTTCTTTGCTCACTGCTCTCTCCCAAAGGTATGGCACAATGTTGGGAATATTGGAAGACATAGGAAATCCTCAATAAATAAGCCAATATCATATGGTGGTTAAGAGAGTGCACTTCAGAGTCAGATAGACAAGGATTTGAATCCTGGCTCCACTTGACCTTACAAGTCACCAAGGCTCTCATCCATAAAATGGGGATAATAATGGTGGACTGGATTAGGTTATATCTATAAAATAACAACATGGGCATTGGCATGTAGAAAGCATTAATAAATGCTAGCTGTGATTCATTCTCCTCTTCCTTTTGTTCTTTTTCCTCATCATTATCAATATTGTTCATCCTCCAATTGGTGTGTTTCAGCTTATTCACTAAGTCTCTAATTTTGTTGTTTTTTGTGGTCCATGGAATCTATTGATATAGAGACACTGCCCCTTAGCCTGCCAAGGTTTTTCACAGGGAACTTAACCCATAGTTTCCTGAATAATGCTTCCTGATAGGGGCAGTTACAGTGACCATCCTGGTTTGTGCAGGACTGAGGGAGTTCCCAAGACTTTCAGTGTTAAAATTGAGATAGACAAACTGGGATGAATCTGCCAACCTACCCTTAAGTTTCCTTTCCTTGTCATCCTAGCACTGAGATGCCACCCATAAAAAAAATGAATTTGTGGGTGGGTGGATGAATAAGAGAGGAAGGAAGATAAGTCTCAATGCTTCTGGTGGGGACTAGAAGAGAAGGCAAAACATGAGTGTGTAATTTTCCTCAGCTTGCAAATGGTAGTGGTTAGCACTTCATACAGTGGTTAATCAACTAGCTCCAGCCTATAAAATAATTATTATTTACATTTAGCCCCCTAAAAATGTTAATGAAAATTATGTGCAGCTAAAGGAAGTTTGGAAACTCCTTTCATTATAGAGACAAAGCCTAGAAAGGTGGTATTTCTCTGTCTTTTATTTTTCTTTATTATAATCTCTTGTCCCACAGATCAAAGAGTAGCTATGCCTTTTGCAGCTGTCTATTTTATCTTCTGAAGTTTTATTCATATGAAAATCCAAATATAAGTTTCATGTTTGGCTGATGACAGGCAAGAATTCCTTCTTTGACACAATCCACACAGCTGGAGGAACTTCCAGGACTGATTTTCTGTTGCATATAGTTTCCCAGGACTTGCCTTTTGGTGGGGATGGTATCAGAGTAAGTATTATCATTGAAACAAAGGTTACCTCTTTCCTTTTCCTCAGCAGTATTATAATCCCTGTAAAAATGCTTCAGAATTAACTGAAGAATGTAGGCTCCAGTCAAGGGAAATGTGAAAACTTGCTGCACCCAAGGTAACCAGGCATCTCAGGAACTAGTTTTAGAATAATAACAACATATTTTACAATATATCACTGATATATTGCAGGATAGTAAGAATCTAAGAAAATTCCTTGGCAAGTAGAATGAGGAAACTGAGACAGATGGTTGATTCAAACTGGTCCCTTCCAGCACCCTGACACCTGCCTCTTTCTCCCTTGAGCGTCCACTCCCTTAAGCATTAAGCCCTCAGGATAAGGGTTACACATCAAATAATCTTAAGAACAAAGATTGTGTCTGTTGACCACAGATACAGAGTTTTGGTTAAACTAGAGATAACATATACTAATAGGCCTTAGTTGTGTTTCAGCTCCAGACCCAGAAAAGCAGCAAAGAGATGCCATGGCTGACATCAGGACCAGATGCAATCAATGACCAATCAGTAGAGACAACAATCCTGAAAGGACATACCTGGAAAGCTAATGAATATTCTATTGAGATCCTCCTCTGAGAGCTCCCCTAAAATTTCTGCCTTTAGAAAATCTTTAGATAAAAACCTTTAAGGCAAATGACCCAGTGTGTGCTCTTACTCTCTGGAGTATGCCCATGCCTTTCCCCCACTTCTTTCCACTGATGTGTATCTTTCCTTTTCTTTCTCCTAAGCTCTAAAGGTTCCCAGGAGACTTACAACCAGGAGAGCAGCTCATCCTGGGCTAAGCCCCTGAACCTGTCTCCAAGGACCCTTCTTCTGCCTCTGTGACTTTCCTTCTAAAGGGCCAATGCAGCACTGACTAGGCTCACTCCTATTGCTATGATATTGCCTCTTCTATCATAAGCCCTTCCTTTGTTTCACTGATCCCAGCTTTAATAAATGTAATCTCAAAATCACCTGGACTTCTGTTGTGAAATCTTGCCTACACAGAGTCAAGAACCAAGAGCCCACATCACCACTAATTGATATATGATAAAATATCTATAATAATAGAAGTGTTATTAGACTGAATAGTCTAATGCTAATTAGACTGAATGTACTCCTGGACATCCTTCTGGACAACCTTCCAGATGAAGCCAGGGCTGTGAGGGAAGCCCGGGTCCCAGGTGCCTGCCAGTGGCCGGAGGGAAGCCTGGGTCCCGGGTGCCAGAGGGAAGCTGGTGCTGGCAGCTGGGGGAAGGAAGGCCTACTCTTGGATGAATTTTGTGCATCGAGCCTCTAGCATTATTATAACAAGTGCTAATATTTATTCAAAGTTTAATATATGCCAGTAACTTTGCAAACAATATTTCATTTAATCTTTCAATGAGCCTGTGATATAAAAAGGATACTATTATTATCCATATTTTATAGTGAAAAATACTCAGGCTCTAAGAGGTTAAGTAAATTGTCCAAAATCACACATGTAGTAGGAGGTTGCCTTAAATCTTAAATCTAAATTATGTAACTATAGAGGAACAATCTTAAATAGAAAACACTGACAATTTCTCCATTTATTTTCATTGAAAAAAATGAAATTCAAGGTACAGTTGTGTAACCACAAAACAAACTCAAATTGGCCTTATCCTGTTTCTAACAAGATACTGAGTTGTTTTTCAGAAACAATAGAATAAAACCAAAAGTCATGCAGCCAAAGCATGTACAAAGGAGAGACTTTTGACTTCTAATAATATCCAGAACCAAATTTACTCTCAGTCTACAAAACCAAAAGAACAGGACAAGACCAAAACCTGAATGCTGGAACTCTTTCAGAAGCAAAGGATCTGTTTCCCAGAAGATCATGTGCTGAAGTTCCTTACCATAAATGGCTAAGCTCCAAGCCCTCCAATTGAAATATGCCCCCAAAGGCACTTCCACATGCTAACCTGTTTCACTCAGTCCCTTATATCTCACTCTAAACCCTGGATTCGGGGGAGAAATTTGAGTTCCGCCTTTCTCCTTGCCTGTCAACCTCACAATAAGGTTTTTTTTTTTCTTTTCTCAAAAGCCAGTGTGTTAGTATTGCCTTCAATGCACCTCTGGCAGTGAGCCCTTGCTCAATAACCATTGCAAGATGATGGAGGTTGGGAAACATAATATAATCACAAAGAGGCTTCAGAATGTGCTTTTTCATGCACTACCTAAAGGTCAAGAATGACATCTGGGCAATCTATAGCCTACAATTGTCATTGGCTTTTTAGGCAGAGATTTAGCTAACAGGGTTATATTTCCAGTGGCATTGCATATGATTTTGCTGAAGAATCAGAGATATGGCAGGATTACAATGATTTCTGAAGGTCTTCTAATCAAACCTTCTAATTTATGCTGTGGGGTGGGGAGGAAAAAACTTAACTCTACTCCCATATGTTCTTTTGGAAGGTCTAATAAACATACAAATTAGATTGACAAGATAAAATAACCAAATTTAATAAATACATATGTATGGGAACCCTGCATATGTGAGATAATCAGAGTCCCCCAAATGCAAGAGATATTCAGAGATAGAAAGAGAACATCTGTATATGCCTTGGGGACTTCAAAGGTCATTGCAGGATGGGATGATAAGGAGCAGATGCTTAGTAAATAGAAGTTTGTCCTGCCCTATAGATAGATCAAAATAGGTTATCTCTAATAGCAACTTATTATGGGCAAGGCCCCTAATTCAAGTTCTTCTAGATCAGTGGTTCTCAACCTGTGGGTCGTGACCCCTTTGGGGGTCAAACAATCCTTTCACATGGGTCGCCTAAGACCATTGGAAAACACATATATAATTACATATTGTTTTTGTGATTAATCACTATGCTTTAATTATGTTCAATTTGTAACAATGAAAATATATCCTGCATATCAGATATTTACATTACGATTCATAACAGTAGCAAAATTATCGTTATGAAGTAGCAATGAAAATAATTTTATGGTTGGGGGTCACCACAACATGAGGAACTGTATTAAAGGGTTGCAGCATTAGAAAGGTTGAAAACCACTGCTCTAAATAGTTAAGGGAAGAGCAGAAATGTATCTTGAGCCTATGGCTAAAGTTGCCTTTTGCCCAAAATAATCTATATACCAGAGGGGCACATCTTGGGGTGACTTGTTCTGAACCCCCACAGTCCCTAATTTAAATACTTTAAGTTTGTTTTTGTTTGTGTGTGTGTGTGTGTGTGTGTGTGTGTGTGTGAGCCCACAGGGTCTCAACTGACTTCAGCTCAAAGTAATCCGCATGCCAAAGGGACACATCTTGGAGAGGCTTTTCTAAACCTCTTCAATGCTTGAATCTCTTTATGATATTGTAATGTAGGAGAATTTGCCACCACAAATATTTCTCTTTGGCATAGGAATACTTTAGGCTGTTTTTGTTTTTGTTTTTGTTTTTTTAATGAAACAGACATGGGAGAAGCTCTAAAACCCAAGTAGAAGTCATCCTTTGTAAGAGATATTTACATTTGTAAGGCAAATCTCTATTTATAAGATTATCTGTCTGGCTATACCAGGAGGAGAGGAAGGACTCTAAATCTCTAGAAACTCTTATCAATGGAGAAGGCAAGGACTTAGATTTGTACAATAACCCTATCCAGTACTGTGCTTTTCCAGGTAACCTTCCGTAACGAACTCTTCACCCTTAACATCTTCTTTTGTCTTTAAAGATGATGTTTAAGGTGATGGTCTCTACCATTTGGGGGAGTTACTTAGTTTTCTTGGGTCTCTCCCATGCATTCAGGAGGCATACAAGTTATTAAACTTTTGGTGTTGTTTTTTTTTTTCCCTGTTATTCTGTTTTTTGTCAATTTTATTACTAGACCAGCCAAAAAACCTAGAGAATAAGATGGAAAACTTTTCCACCCCTACAACATAACTTGTCAGTTAGTCTAAATTTGAACACCTCTAGGATGAAGAACTCACTACCATGGAAGATCATTTTTTATTATGTCTATGAGCCAATTTAAGCTTTAAACTGAATGAAAACCTTTCATCTTAGAGTTTTCACCAACTAGATTTGATTTAAATGCTTTCAGAACACATAGACCCACTCAAATTTCCCTACCATGCCTCTACCCAATTACACAACTTATATAACATTTATCATGTACCACACACTACTATATTTTCTTTTATTGAATTTATTGGGGTACAGGTTTCAAGTGTATAATTCAATAAAACATTAACTGCACATTGCCTCTCGTGTGCCCATCCCCCAAAGCAAAGCACTATTTAATTCTCTTAGCAACCCTATTAAGTAGGTGCTATTATTATACCCAATTTTACAAATGAGAGAATGGAAGCAAAAAATAATTTAAGTGGCTTATCCAATGTCACCCAGCTAATAAATTTAGAGCTGGCTCTAGGTTCTGTACTTTTTCCCCCCTTTATTGATTAAGATATTACAAATGTGTCCTTATCCCCCCAATGTCCCCTCATCCCCCCAATCCTGCCATCACCCTCACCCCCTGTTGTCCAAATCCATCCCTTATGCTTATATGCGTGCATACAAGTCCTTTGGTTGATCTCTCCCCTTTACCCCCACCCTCCCTTACCTTCCCTCTGAGTTTTGAGCATCTGATACTCTACATCTGTTTTTGTTCATTGGTTTATGTTGTTCATTATAATCCACACATGAGTGAGAGCATGTGGTATTTCTCTTTTTCTGACTGACTTATTTCACTTAGCATAAGGCTCTCCAGCTCCATCCATGCTGTTGCAAATAGGTTCTTTACTTTTAACTATAATTTTAGATTGACCCTAAAATTTTTTCTTTTCTAGAAGTAATAGTACTACTTCCTCTAAATATTTTTATACGGAATGCTTGTGAGTTCGTTCATTGTGTTGGTTTTCTTTGAACACTTTTGTTTGACTATAACTCTTTTATTCATAACTAATTACTGTACTCTAGACATACTCTGATGGAGTCTGGGTAGAAAGGGGTTGTCATCTCCATGCTGAATATCTTCTGTTTTCCTCTTCCAATCTACTTCTACTGCTCTGTGCCCTACATAACGGACCTCTACATAATGCATTAACTGGGATTTTTGTCCTATGGCTTCCAGTTGGTTTGGGCCTACAGAAATCGTGGGAGCAAGAATGGAGGAGAAACATGAAGGTGAGGAGAGGATAATATACTCCCCTGATATTCACCCCTGCTAGGTCTCAGATTGGCTGTAATTGTGATGCTCTCTACCCAAGGCCACAGTCCCTATCAGTAGACCTCTCTCTAAGCTACACTCTGGGAGTTCCAGGAACTCCTCTCATCACCTTGTTCCTTCAGATCTAAGAAAGGTGATGGTTCTGGAACAGAATATACCACCACCAAATATGCCTTTTTGGCATTAGGATTATTTAGGCTGATTATTTTTAAGAAACAGCAGACACAGGAAAAGCTCTGAAAACTGAGTAAAAATTACCCTTTTATAAAAGATATTTACATTAATAAGGAAAATCTCCATTTGTAAACTAGCGCTCTCTCTCTCTCTCTCTCTCTCTCTCTCTCTCTCTCTCTCTCTCTCTCTCTCCAGAAGGATAAATCTAAGTCTCTAAAAACTCATCAATGGAAATGGCAAATACTTAAATATGCATATCAACCTTGTCCTTACTTACTGTGTTTTACAGGTAACTGCAAATGGTATATAAGGTGGCAGCTTGGACCATTTAAGGGAGTTACTCAGCTTTTGTGGGTATCTCTCATGTAAGGAATAAAGTGAAGAAATAAAAAGGAGTTACTATAGTCAAGCTGCTAAATTACCAAAATCAAGTAGGCTGGATCATGAAGAGACAATTCCATTCTTGTTTTAACTAGCCTGGGAAGTTAATTTTTTGCATTTTCTAGTCCTGATTCAATACCTGGATATACACTAAACCTCCAGATATCCCTATGATTGCCCTGATGGACTAAAGAAAGAATGGTCATGTACCCAGACCATCTGACATCCATTATTCAGACCACCAGTCATCTAGAAGATTATCATCTTGTAACAATCCAGAGGCTAAGAATGCAGCACTGATTCTTCTTAAGAATGTACTCATACTATAATAACTCTTACCTTTTCATTCTTCTTTGGAAAAATCTGGGTATTACATAGTTGTGTTCCTACTGTGAAAACCCTAATGACCCTTGAATAAATTTTTATCATTTAATTCTAGCCAAAGCCTCCAGACTCTTTTTGAGTTCATTCAACACATGTATAGAGGAGGTATACATGTTGTTAAATTTTTGTTTGTTTTTATCCTGTTAATATGTTCTTTTAATTACAGTAGCCAAGAACCTAGAAGTGTAGAGGGAAAATTATTTTCCTCCCCCACAGTTCCAAATTACTGCTAGCTTCTGAATATTTCACTATCTCTTCTTAGTATCTATATCCATCCCTATATTAAACTCCTCTCAAATTTACCTTCAGAGGGTATCATCTGTTTTCTAACAGGTTTCTGAATGTCCCAACCTCCATCCCTCTAAATATTATGCTTGATTTAATCCAACATAAATTTGAATTAGCTTCCCTGGGATCCTATACAGGGGACTGATCCAAGCCTCACAAGAGGCTGAGCCATATTTTTTAGGGTTTTCTTCAATCCTGAAATGCAATAATGCTATGGTTTATAATTTATCATTTTGTCCTTAAACATTTAACAGAGAATTCATTAATTCCCTAAGTCCAGTGTGCACTGAAGCTTAAATGAGTGAGCAGAAATCAATAATACATAATATAGCTGAACCCTGTTATTAAATGATTTGGGACACACATAGGTCAAATTAAATCCTTTGAGACTTAAAAACTTCTATAATAGAAGTCTAATACAATTCCACTAAGAAAATTTGCCTTACCTCAACAGTAATATTATAAGAGTTTCACTCTACAGGGAAAACACAAATAAATCAACATCTAAAAAGACAAATGGGGGGAAATTTACTCTGAAAACTATTCCTGGGCAGTTTGTATTTGTAGTTACAGATTAAGAAACACTAGAATCTAATGACCTGTTACCAAAGTGAAGTGTGGAGCTGATATTGATTTAGCTTTAGTTACTTAGAAACAATATTGATCTTTAAGAGATACATCTCAACATTTTGCATTCAGGGCATAAAGTAGTTTCATCCAATTGATTAAAAGACACTGTATATCATTTTTGTTTTTAATGAGATATTTTTCTCCTGGCTATTAGTATTTCAGTGAAAGATTAAAAGTGTATTTTATAGCTGGAAAGTTAACATAAGAAAATTCCCATTCCATGTTATATAAAGGGGGGAAAACATGGCAGACTCAATTTTAGGAAATGAGTGACTGGTGAAAAATGGATAAGTTGTCTTAGTGCCCATCAAGAAATAGCTACCTCTGTGTTCCCTTGACAATCATACTATTTTCTATGCACATTTTGAAATTCACAGATAAGATGAGAGACTCAAAGTATGACTCCCAAAATTCCCTCAAGTATACACCACAGAACAATTAAAGTATCATGAGAATTTTCAGGTTTTTATAATAGTCAGATGGATTTTAGGTTCCTCCTGTTTCCAGTTAAAGAATAATGCTTCCTCTCTTATATTGCAAACTAACAAAGATATTCTGGATCACTTCTCCATCAACTGAGACACAGGAAATGGATGTATTCTCCCAAGCATTTGGATAAATCATAGAGCCAAATAAAAGGGACTAAGGGGAATCAAAAATAAAAAAGCATAAATGTGTGATGGAAATAGCTGGCTGGCCTTGCACAGGTTTACTTAACATCTTGGCACTTCATCTATAAAAAGAGATAAAAATTCTATTTCACATGAATGTTCTGAGACGTCAATGAGATAATGTTTTCAAAGAAACCAGAAAAATAATTATCACATAACATTTTTCTCAATAAATGACAGTTTAATTTCATAAAAAAGAGATTTGTTTTAAAGTCATATAATCTAGTTAGAGCAATAAACTAAATGTACTGAAAATAGAGAACATTATAAAATAATATAGACAGAGATATCACATGGCATAACCTCAGATCTCAAAATTGGTAATTTGAAGAGAAATAACGACTCTGTAGGTCAATCAGGGTGATATTTAATTCCTAAATTATCAATTTTCTCTATCCTATGTACCTTTGCTCAGAGACAAACAACTGGTAGTTCTATTGGTTTCAATAAAACACAAAAGTAAATCTGTAATATGATGCATCTCTAAAGTATCAAGGATGCCTAGATTATCTGCTGTTCTTGGATTAACTGGGTCAATGTTTTTCTCCAGTGGGGAGAGATAATAAGAAATTTACTCTTATTTCTGTACCTGGCTCTGAGTAAATTTCAGGGGCTATCCAATGTGTTTAGGTATTTGTTAGCATTCTTTCAATTTATAAAGTGGTTTACAGTTTTCACAGTACTTTGATATGCATTTGAATTTCCTACCGAGCATTGCAAGCAGGACTTACAGATTTGGTTTTTATTAGACTATTAAAATGTATAGACACACACACACACACACACACACACACACACACACACACACACGCACACACACACACACATACACACACACTGTAGCAACTGAGTGCATTCTAAGTATAGATTAGACTTCAACTCATACATCTGGGGTCATTTACAGCAGATAGCACCCTCACTGAAAAATTCTAAACAATCTAACTTAAGAATGTCCACATAGCAGGAAACAAGGGAGCACCTAAAATTGTAGCAAGCCATAGAATCATCTCCTGCCCCCCAGACACCTGCAATTACTAAAATTGATAGTAACAGTAAATTGAAAGTTAGGGAGATTAATACAATGAACCTACTGTGTATGAGCAAACAACTGAAAAATTCGGCTCTCGTAACACTCAAGGGGAGGTGCCAGCTAGGAAAACTAGTATACAGCTTCCCTCCTCAGCTCAATTACTATTGATGCAGGCTCTAAGTCCATCTTAATTGTCCTTCTCTTCTTCCAGTTTTTGCTGCTGAGAGAAAACATTCACATTCAAACTTTTCTGTGGCCTTCATTTACTTTAAAATATTCACATTTTATGTACGTAGCTACCAAATTCCCAACGACCAAAGACTGGACCATGCTTCCTTTGGACACAGACTCAGTTTTTAACAGGAACTGGACAAATATAAAGTGCATCTCTATTCTCTCTACCAGTAACTGTCCTAGGATCCCACTGCTTTCCTGCTGCCCGAGTCACCTAGACCGGCAACTCGTACTATTAGAACATGAAACACCCTTCACTTCCCTTATGAAATGCTGCTCAGGTTCTTTCCAAAGTGATAACTGAAAACCTAAGTAACTCATTTGTGCTGAGGTGTCAAAGGAGAATCAATGTGATATACATATCCTGTGGTTATTGATATTTTTCACAAGAATTTATTTCCAGTAGGCACTATACCTGGAGCATAACAAATGATCTCCAATAATAGGGTTTTTGTTGCTTGTGCAGATCAATGGGAGAAAGATTTTGGATCACATCTTTAACCAACTCTGAATTCTTTGTCCCTTGTGGCTTGGCCCTGACTTTTGAGCCCTAGCTTTCTCCTACAGATTTTAGCTTGGCACATTCCTCTGATACCTACTATTCCCTGATGTCTGCTCCAGCACTGGCCCCTCAGAATTCACACTCTGCTCACAGCACCCCATCAAGTATACCTAACCCATCCACCCCCAACATGGGAATAAGACAGAAACAAAAACAGTTTAGTTGAGGGGGCTGTAGATATACTTAATTATAATCTTAATGTAATAAGTTCCTTTGTAGCTAGCGATTTGAGAAGACTTTATGTAGGAAGAGACATTTACTGGGTCATTAAAATCAAAGGGGATTTTGCCAGTCAGGGAAAAGAAGGAAAATTTACACAGTTGGGACAGAATATGAATTACCCTGGTGTGCTCAAAAAAAAAGCAAGAAGTTTGAAGATTCATGGAGATGCCTGACACTTAAAGAGTGCTCAATATTTTTTATTGTGGTTATATATATATATAACATAACATGTATCATTTTAACCATGTTTAACTGAAAATTTCAGTGGCATTACATACATTCACATTGTTGTGCAACCATCATCATCAACAAGCTTTTTGGAAAGAATGAGTGAATATAATGAGGTTGCAAAGGACCTCATAAGCCATCGTAAAAAGTATGACCTATATTCTCTAGGCAATGAAAAAAATCTTTAAAGGTACATGTAATGGGCATAAAGAGGAAAAAGGAATAAAAAAATTATTTAGAAGTAAAAACTTACAAAGATTCTCAAACCTGACTACACATGAGAGCTTTTTAAAATCAACCATGCCTGAGATGCACTCCACACCACATCAAGCAGAACCTTTGGGGAATAAGACTAAAACCTGACTAGGTGATTCCAATGGCCAGCTAAGACTGATAATAGCCACAGCACCAGAGCAAAGATTCTGCTTAAAATCAAAGTGTGTTTGTTCCCCAAGACCCGTGGTTGGCAAACTGCGGCTAGTGAGCCACATGTGAATCTTTGGCCCTTGAGTGTGGCTCTTCCACAAAATACCACGTGTAGGCGCGCAAGTACAGTGCAATTGAAACTTCGTGGCCCATTCGCAGAAGTCGGTATTTTGTGGAAGAGCCGGTATTTTGTGGAGGAGCCACACTCAAGGGGCCAAAGAGCCGCATGTGGCTCGCGAGCCGCAGTTTGCCGAGCCGCAGTTTGCCGACCAATGCCCAAGACCATCAGCATCACCTGGGAGCTTGTCAACAATGCAAATTATCAGGCTCCACCCCAGACCTACCGATTCAGAAAATCTGGGAATAGGTACCAGCACTCTGCTTTAATTAGCCTTGCATGTGATCCTGGTGCTTGTTAAAGTTTGAGAACCATCCTATATAATAAAAGGCTAATATGCAAATTGACCTAGCGGCAGAATGACCAGTCACTATGATGCTGACTGACCACCAGAGGGCAGATGCTCAATGCAGGAGCTGAACCCTGGTGGTCAGTGTGTTCCCACAGGGGGAGTGCTGCTCAGCTGGAAGCTGGGCTCATGGCTGGAGAGTGCAGTGGCGCTGGCGGGAGCCTCTCCTGCCCCATGGCAGCACTAAGGATGTCTCACTGATGGCTTAGGCCCAAGGGCTCGAGACTGCGAGAGGGCGAAGGCCAGGCTGAGAGAGAATGCCCCCCGCCCCCCAGTGCACGAATTTTGTGCACATGGCCTCTAGTTGACAGATAGGAATTGTGGTTTTATAGAGGGAACAGGAAGTAAATGACAAAGAGATAGACAAGATGATGCCCAAGTTTTACAGCTTTACTATTATCATCTGGCAGATGGAGGGATTATTGTTCAGGATAAGAAACAAGGGAAAATGGGTCCCATGAAAAGTCAGAATTAAGACACTCTTGGGAAGAAAAGTAGAATTTATCCAGAACCAATTTATGTGAAGCCCCTTCCCATGCTTGTGAAGTTGAAGAGTGCTGCTCCTGTTCTCCACATGGAAAAATATGGAAAAGGGGCCAGTCAAATAATGTAGCTTAGCCAGGGTAAAAGAATAATAATAAGCCTGTTCAAACAGGGTTTAGCTCAGCTGGTGTGCTTCAGTGGTGGAACGTCAACCCATGAACCAGAAGGGTGTGGTTTGATTCCTGGTTGGAGCATATACCTGGGTCTTGCGCTTGATACCCAGAAGGGGGCATGCAGGAGGCAGCCTATCAATGATTCTCTCATCATTGATGTTTATATCCCTCCCTCCCTCTCCCTTCCTCTCTCTGAAATCAATGAAAACATTTTAAAAATAAAACAAAGGTTTAGTTTAAACCCTCTTTAAGGAGTCCTGCAAATACTCTGGAGCTTAACCTTCCCTCTCCATATTCTCTCAATACCATACGCCTAAACAGCCTGTGTTCTTCCACAGTCCCATTGGCATCCTTCTTCTCATTTTTACAGAATGGGAGAAGGTAGTATTTCTAAAAATATTACCTTTGTTATTATTGTTAAATGCCAGAATTGAATGCACATCTGATTTCTCCAATAGTATGCAATGATGGTATATTTATTAGATCTTGCTGATTTAAAAGAGCAGTTCAGAATTCTCTGGGGATTAAATCTTAAATTACTTCAAAAGAGATTTAACAGAAAGGTTTCAGACAAACTGGCTGCTTGAGGTGTACTTCAATGTGTGTATGCTGTAATCAATCAAATTGAATGAAAAAGGTATTTGCAATCAGTTTAACAGGAAAAACCTCAATAGTCCTTTGGTCTTGGGAGTCCCTGTTGTACTTATGATTTGCTCTTTGAAAAGAGACTATTTATTAATAAAGTCATTTTCTCTTTCAAAACAAAACTGACAGCTTTGATTTTTCCACAGGCGAGTTAGAAACTCCTCTTTAAAAAAAAAAAAAATCTTCACCTGAGGACATTTTTCCATTAATTTTTAGAGAGCGAAAGGGAGGTGGTGAGAGGGAGAGAGAGAGAGAGAGAGAGAGAGAGAGAGAGAGAGAGAGAGAGAGAGAGAGAGAGACCGATGTGAGAGAGACACATTTGGCAAGGGATCAAGCCTGAAACCAAGGTAGTACATGCCTTTGATCAGAATCGGACCTGGGGCTCTTTAATCCTCATGCTGATGCTCTAGCCACTGAACCAAATCAGCTAGGGCAAGATTCCTCTTGATAAGTAAATGTAAGCTCCATGAAAAGTGATCAATGTGATACTAATGTGACTTCAACAAGTCTGTATATACTGTGAGCTCAGCTTCATGCCATATTTCAGGGCATTGGTTCTCAAATGTGGCTGCACATTGGAATAATCTGGGAAGTTTTAAACATGAGTGATACCTGAGCCCCATCCCTAGAATTCTGATATAATTAGTCAGAGCAGGGCCTGAACACAGGTATATTAGAAGCTCTCTAGGTCATTCTAACTCTAACGTACAGCCAAGTTTGAAAACCACTTTATAAGATTTTTTAAAGGAAATAAATAGAACCTATATGATGGAATATCAGATGCACATGTAACAGTGGACAGCAATACAAGACATCATCTGTTTGAAGATAAAAAGATACCAGAATGTAGAGCCCTAAAAAGTAATACTTAAGTTCTAAAGTGGGCAGAAAAATGATAGGAAGAATTTTATGAAAATTTATCTAGCAGTGCTATATTCAGGGTGGACTGAAAGGAGAATGAATAGAAGCAAAGAGATAAGTGAGGAAGTTAGTAAAGAAAAAAAGCTGAAAAATGATCCCATTGTTTATACAATGAGTGGACTCTTCTTAGCATAGTATTCATGACTGTCTGTAATATGCTTTCAATCTTTATTTCTAATTTTATCTCTCACCCTACTTCCTCATGCAAGCTGTAGTCTAACCCCACATTCCCCAAATGGAAATGGTTTGTTAATAGGTGTTTTAGAACATACAGAAGGCCCAGAGACATATGAAAACATGCTCAAAGTCACTAATCATCTGAGAGAAGCAAATCCAAACAACAATGAGATACCATCTCACACCTGTCAGAATGGCTATCATCAACAAATCAACAAATGACAAGTGCTGGCGAGGATACAGAGAAAAAGGAACCCTCATAGACTGCTGGTGTGAATGCAGACTGGTGCAGCCACTGTGGAAAATAGTATGGAGTTTCCTGAAAAAGTTAAAAATGGAACTTCCATCTAATACAGTGATACCACTTCTAGGACTATATCCCAAGAAACCAGAAACACCAATCAGAAAGAATATATGCATCCCTATGTTCATAGCAGCACAATTTATAATAGCTAAGATTTGCAAACAGCCTAAGTGCCCATCAGCAGATGAGTGGATTAAAAAACTGTGATACATCTGCACAATGGAATACTATGCCACTTAAAAAGAAGGAACTTTTACCATTTGCAACAGTATGGATGGAACTGGAGAGCATTATGCTAAGCAAAATAAGCCAGTCAGAGAAAGATAAATATCACATGATCTCATTCATATGTGGGATATAATGATCAACAGAAACTGATGAACAAAAATAGATCCAGAGGCAAATGACAGGGGAGGGGAGGTTAGAGAGCAACCAAAGGACTTGTATGCATGCATATTAGCATAACCAATGGACACAGACACTGGGGTGGTGGGGGCTTGCCCGGGCTGGGAAGGGTTGGGGGAGGGAGTCAATTGGGGAAAAAGGAGACATATGTAAAACTTTAAACAAAAAAAAATAGGTGTTCTAAGAAAAAAGGGAGCCAATGGTCAAACAAGCTTAGAAACACTGATAGAAAAAGGTTAAAATAGGCTTCTTTACATCAGGATTTCTCAGAACCTTTACCCCCTTTTTGACAACCACTGTTTTATAATCTAGATTTTCTCACTGGACCATGTTTCTAAGATGGTTCTTTCCTTAGGATCACTCTTCAATTCCACTATATATACATATTTACAACCTTATGTTCCATGCTCTGATTGTATTATTTTTTATTTAAATGGGCAACATAAACCTTCAGAGAACATGTGAAATATTGAGTGAAACCTGTATGCTCTTAAAACAGGATGTGTTTTCTGGTCTGTTTAACAGCTATTTAATGTATCATAAAATAGCACTGAAAACCATCCCCCATAACCCCCCGCCCCCCCCCCCCCACACACACACACATCTCATTATTTGTTTTCAAAAGACAAATTAAATCAGTCATTACTTAGAAATAATAAAGAACAGTGGCACTGAAACATATATAATAATTTAACACTAGGCCCTTTCAGGAAAGGGTAGCAACTGCTTAACAGTTAAAGGGATACATCAATTCACAGCTCTAAATATTCCATTAGAAGCTAGGTTCTGTCAGCACACAGTTTCTAAAAGATGATCTTCAGAGCTTTCTAATTTGCCTGGGAAAGTTGTTTCTAGATTAATTGTCATTCAAGGTTTTACCCCAGGGGAGATTTTATTTTTTTAAATCTTTCAGTAGCAATCACCAAACTGAGCCACATAATTGGTATTTCCACTGGTAGCAGCTACAGAGAGGTGAGATAGGGTGAGCATTCTCAAAGGCAAAATCTGTTGTAGAGGCACAAGGGGACAATTCACTGCCTTTACTTAAGTGAAGAGGTTCAGATGGAAAGATTTGCTGAAGACTCAAGGGGTTTTCTTTCATTATGTTCCCTTAGAGCAGTGGTTCTCAACCTTCCTAATGCCATGACCCTTTAATACAGTTCCTCATGTTGTGGTGACCCCCAACCATAAAATTATTTTCGTTGCTACTTCATACCTGTAATTTTGCTACTGTTATGATCATAATGTAAATATCTGATATGCAGGATGTATTTTCATTGTTACGAATTGAACATAATTAAAGCATAGTGATTAATCACAAAACAATATGTAATTATATATGTGTTTTCTGATGGTCTTAGGCGACCCCTGTAAAAGGGTCGTTTGACCCCCAAAGGGGTCGCGACCCAGAGGTTGAGAACCGCTGCCTTAGAGCATTTGTGTCTATTAAAAGATTAGCTACTTTTTCATTGTTTCTGACTGGAATTACCCATTCTCCTTTGGATATATCTATTACCCTACAAATAATAGTTGGGTGCCTAGTAAGTGCCAAGCAGTAGGCATAGGAGCTGAGCACTTGCATTTTAAGCCTGACTCTACCTCTACCTAGATGTGGAACTTAAGGTAAGCCCTTTTCCCATGTGAGGCCTCAGTTTTTTAGCTTTCAAAGCACTTATCACCACCACCACCACCCCATATTTCCGACTCGGGATTGTTATAGGGAAGAAGGGAGATAATAGATATTAAAGCCACCAAAAAATAAATAAAATAAAATTACTAAAGATGATGCTTTCAGATATTTGAAAAAATTAATTTAATTGAGATTTTATGCTTTTTAAAATCAATGAGTGAAATGAATAAAACGTTTTAACTTGATTTTTAATGTGACATTTTTAAGCCTTAAATGGAGATTTTCTACATATAAGTAGGTGAGTGAATTTGCCAAAGGACCAATCTGTTTGAAAATGGGTCAGTGTCTCCAGCTGAAATTTGATAAGCACTTATCATCACCTTCTTTCCTATATTGACCAGTCAATCACCAATTTCGTTTCCTTGCTCAAAATCAGCAATGTGGTGTGAGCAAATCTAGAATCCCAGTAAATCTTCCCAGTAGAGAGTTTTTAAACATGGAAGTTACAGGGATATTTCTCACAAATTCAACATCAGTTATCTTATTTGATGGATAATGGGTAGAATAGTGAAAAAGCATGCCTTGCAAATGATATGGAAGGACCAAGGATGACTTTGGTGTCATTGATCACCCATGGCCACAGGGCAGCTGTGCAGTTTAGATTGAGAGCAGAGATTCTTTACTTAGCTGAGCCTGGCTTCTCTGCAATCAGAGTCTATCTATCCACTGCATGAACATGAAATTCAATAGATAAGATATGGCACCAATTCTAAGCACAGGCAGGAAATAATCCCCCTGGCATCAAGGTGGCATTTGAGTCATATTTTTATTTACTATGTATCTCTTCAGTGAATTCAGATACCCGAGTTTTAAAACATCTGCCCATGTGAAAAGATTACATTGAAGCCCAAGGGAGAAAGAGCTTTATAATCTATTCGCATTTTCTTCCTTTTCCTATCTGACTTTCCAGGACACCCATAAAGCATGAATCTCCCCAGAGAGGAGAACAAGACTACAAGACAGAAAATAAAATATAGTCATATTTTGAAGACTTCTCCATTTACCTACCAACTTCCCTCTTTCTTTCATGTCATAGCTGCTTTCAAATAAAACAATGAGTTGGGTTCTTTGTTATGGTGAAATAGAGTGTTTTCTACCATGTGTAAAACGCAGTTGTACATTCAATAGATACTTATCAAACATAGTGTATGGCATGAAGTGTAGATAGACATGGAAATAATTAGAACTTTTTGTAGAAAAAAATCACTCATTAGAGGTCACAGGTTATGCATATACCTTCTGTATACGAGAGAAGAAGCCCAAGATTCTTGGGAAGATAAATCCAGACTCCAACAAAGAGTCTGGCCCACTGTATGTATTTTGGATGGGGATGGAGTTGGAAGTGGAGAACAATGATACATGAAATGTCATTTTAAAGGCAAGATCTAATCACTTAACCCAACAATGGCCATTGCTACCTACTAACATGTGTACACACCTGCAGCAAATGCTTTAATTCTAAGCACAATATAAGGTAGTAATTCTCAATTGTTAGCATGTTTCAGAATCACCTAAGAATTTCATTAAAATGCAGACTCTTGGGTCCCAGCCCCTTGAGTTTCTAATATAGAAAATTTTTGGTAGGTGCTAGTAATGCACATATTTTTATCAAGTACTCTGAGTAGTTTGGATGCCTTCACTTAAGCTATTGCCCATTGTTAGAATCACATGCTATAAACATATTGACCCATGAGCTCTTAGTGGCTTTTCAACAAAGGTGGACTTCTGTAGAATTCTGCTTAAAATGTAGGGAAGAGGGAGACTGAAACTTGGGGTACTGCTGGAGTAGGAGAATAGCAATAGGGGGACCTTAGTCAGCTTAAGGGTAGCCTGAAGTAATTGTGTATAGGCATAGGATGAAGGCAGTTATGATGAAGCCAAATGAAAAGAGAGAGAAATGGGAGAAAATGGTAGAGAATTAAAATTCAAATTTACTTCCTTTGCATCAAGCATGTCCAGCAAGAGAAAAAGGTGTCAGGGGGATACGGCTATCCTATCAGTGAATCATCCTTGCCTTCATCTCTGCTTCCATTTCTCTTGGTTTCTGCTAAGTCCTGGGGGTGGCAGCACCAATAGCCAAAGGATATCAAAGACAACTGTGGCACCATCAGAAACATTTCAATGAATAGTGCCAGCAGAATGATGCCACAGAAAGAGCCATGGCATGGAATCAAGAGACCTGGGTTCCAGACCAGGAAAACCACTAATTTCACTTCACTTCTTTGAGGCTCATTTATAGCACCTTTAACTAGAATCCATGATTCAGTTCCAATAGGCATGGCAGCTGAGAAATCCAAGGACTGAAGCAAGGAAGAGGAGGGCTAAAGTGATGGGGGCCAAATCGTATTCCCACAATTGCTGCACATGAACAGAACTTTTTTTCATGCAACCAACTGACCAACTTCAATTTAAAACTTCAAATGGAAAAGGAAAAAAGGAAAAAGACACACAGGCATATTATTTAATGCTGCACGTACTACAAGAAGTGCAGCCAAATTTATCAATGTCCAGCCTTTAGAGAGAAGTATGAAAAAACCACATTGCCAATAAAGCATTGTACATAAGCCTGCAAAAGCATAAATGCAAACTAGAGAAAAACTGGAGAGGCAGAGTTGCCCTGGGGATGGGTTTCCAGGTCAAGATCTGTGTCTAAATGGGAGGAGGGAATACAGGTTCTGGCCATATGGATAGTCATGCTCTGGGCAAAAGCCTAAGATTGCTAATTAGATAGTGTGGCCCTTCAGCAAATCAGGTGCTCTTTTTACTGGATCCCTGTAGCCCCTTTGGGCTCCCTCCTCCCACACCCAAAATATCCCCTGTCCTCCTGCTGTCCGTCCCCTGGCTTCCCAGGAAGCCCTCTGGCTTCAACACCTGCTCTCCGCTAGGTGCCTGTAGGTCACAATCAGATAAAAAGACATCTCTAGCCAGTGAAAATGCACGTTTTGAAAACATCTTCAAAAATTAAATCTAATAGGTAGAAATTTAAGGCTCTATAGACATGGTAGAGGACAGAGCTGATCCAAGGTTTGACTGCCAAATAGAGAAATGTTTTATGGTCTGTCTTCCCTTTCTGTATTTTTGTTCTTCTTTCTTGCCTAACCTCTAAAATTAATTTTGTAACTAAAGAGTGAACCAGTGTCTTTATTCTCTCTGCCCTCCTTGTATCAAAATCTTCTTTTATAAAAGAAACTGCAATGCCATTAATACCTCCATTAGGGTATTTCCCCAGTGGTGAGTGAATTTCAAGTCCTCGTTCTCCTTGTGAAATAACAGGCTTTGTCATACCCTATTAAAGGGATTTCTGGATTTAGTGAGCAATGTGTGTATGTGTGTGGTGGTGGTGGGGGGGCGGGCAGGATTGCAAGCTTTTTCAGATGCCCTGAACTCCGAGATGCCACGCAAAACTATGACTTATTTCTAGTACAGATCTGGCATGTAAGGTTCATCTTGATATTACTCATGAAAGTTGGAAGAAATAAAATTTCTAAGCCCTAAATCGCTTACTAAATTTCTTATTGTCATGTAATTTCTAATCACTAATAGAAATAGTCTATGAAATAATGGTCTTTATAATTGATATATATATATATATATATATATATATATATATATATATATATGCAAATTACTTTGAAGTAGCAGATCAAAGAAAATCTATTGCCAAAATGATTCTTGATTGTATCAAGGCATTTTATTTTATTTTTGAAATGGATATATATATATATATGAAAAAAAAATATATATATATGTGAAAGAACTGTATCCAAGATATAAAAAGAGGTATTACAACTCATTAATAAAAAGAAAACACAATTAAAAGTGACTTAAACTTTTTATATCAAAACTACAAAGTAATCAAAACAATGCGGTACTGTATTAAGGAAAGACATATAGATCAATATCAAGGGATTTAAAAACTAATTTCCTATGGCAAGATGAAGAAATATAGAATGTCTAGATAATGATGCAGTGAGGTACAATCCTAACTGATTGATGCTGATTAATGGCTCACTGTCAAGATGGGAGGAGGTCTACAGTAACACTCAGGGTTCTTACCCTTTACCTAATATTGTTCAACACAGTAATCAATAATTTGTTCCTTTTTTCTTTTTTTAAAATTGATTTCAAAGAGAAATGGAGAGGGATAAAGAGATAGAAACATCAATGATTACAGAGAATCATTGATCAACTGCCTCCTGCACATCCCAACTGGGGATCCAGCCCGCAACCCAGGCATGTGCCTTGACCGGGAATCAAACCATAACCCCCTGGTTCATAGATCGACTCTGCTACAGTGATCAAAACAATGTGGTACTGTATTAAGGTGAGACACATATATCAATATCAAGGGCTTTTAAAAAATAATTTCCTGGAGGAGGAAGATGGTGACCGGCAAGACAGTAGGGAGAGAGAGAGAGTGGAAGAGAGTGAGGGAGTGAAAGGGGAGTATATAGACATGTCTGGGTAGTGTGTGTGTGAGCTAGGGACAATAATATCCTGCAGGACTTTAGGGGGCTGGTGGACCAGGCGGTCTTAGACTGAGACACCCCATTACCACTGCAAACACTCCCGGGCGGCTGGTGTTGGCACAGAAACCATGCCATCTTGAAGGGCAGAACTGCTGTGACTAGGATTCTAGACTCACCACCACCTAGACTGGCCTCAGGTGCAAACTGGAACCCTATAGCCACTCTGGACAAATACTTGCTACCACAGCTGCAGACCCAGGAACACCGAGACTCCAGACATCCTGGCTGCAGATTTGTGTCACAGAGCGCCTCCCCGTCCCTGCTGGCCCATGGCAGCAGCATAGAGCCAGTGCAACCAGTGGTGCCTGAGTGGGCCTCCTGCAGACCCAAGGCAGCTGTGCAACCCTGACCCCCTCCCCCAGCAGGCCAGGGACTTTGATTATCAGCCCATGCACTGAAGGCCACACAGAGTGCCAGTGACTTTAATTCTGGGCGCACACAAGCGGGGACTCTGTTTGTTGTCAAGTGCATGCAAAGGTTATTGGCGTGCACCCACTGATTCTTGGCACCTCGCAAGGCCGCAATGAGCAACACTGACTTTGATTCTCAGCATATGTACATGGGGACTCTGTTTCTTGCTGAGCGTGTGCATGGGGACTCTGACTACTGGCATGTGCGGACTGATTCTCGACATGCACACAAAGCCACACTGAGCACCAGTTACTTTTATTCTCAGTGTGCACATGTGGGGACTCTGTTTCTCATCATGTGTGCATGGGGACCCTGATTCTTGGAACATACTCAAAGACTCACCAAGTGCTGGAGACTCCAATTCTTGGCACTGCACACAGGAACTCTGGTTCTCAGCGCGGGCTTGGGGACTCTGATTCTTGGGGTATGCACGCAGGGACTCTGTTACTCAACACATGTGTTCAGGGACCCTGATTCTAGTTGAGTGCGCAAAGCCACACCAAGTGCCAGTGACTCCGATTCTTGGCATGCATGGGGACACTAATTGTCCATGTACACGCGGGGCCCCTGATTCTCAGCACACACATGAGGCTGAACTGAGTGTCCATGACTCTAATTCTCAGTGCAGGCATGTGGAGACTCCGATTCTCAGCATGTGAGGTTCCCACCAACCATGGCAGCCACATGTCTCAGTGTCTGAGCTCCTCAGTGACACTCGGGTGGTGTGATTCTCCTACTGCACACTGTTCAGGCCCCACAACTTGGTGCTTGGACGTTCTGGTGATAGCTAGCATGGGGAGATGATGAAACAATCCCCAAAGGGAAGAAAAAGAGGAATCACCAAGAAATGAAAAAAGGGAAACAGAGGCATGCAATATGTCAGAAAAAGAATTCAGAGTAATGGTCATGCAGTTCATAAACCTGATGGATGAGAAAAATCAACAACCTATGCAAAAATCAGGAAGAAATCAAAAGTGATATAGCTACAATCAAAAATGCAATGGAAGGTTTCAACAGTAGACTAGAAGAAGCAGAGGACCGAATTAGTGAGTTAGAAAATAAGGTAGAGAAACAAGCCCAATCTGAACAGCAATGGGAGAAGAAAACTAAAATGCAGGAGGAGAGCCTAAGGGAGCTTTGGGATAACATGAAAGGAAGTAACATACATATAAAAGGGGTGCCAGAAGGACAAGAAGAGCAGCAAGGATTAGAGAATATA
Source organism: Myotis myotis (assembly GCF_014108235.1). NCBI lineage: Eukaryota > Metazoa > Chordata > Mammalia > Chiroptera > Vespertilionidae > Myotis > Myotis myotis. The sequence continues at coordinate 39,972,471 of NW_023416346.1, forward strand.
TTTGAAGAAATAATGACAGAAAACTTCCCTGATATGGGGAAGAAAAAAGTCACACAAATACAGGGAGTCCCAAGCAACATGAACCCCAAAAGACCCACACCAAGACACGTGATAATAACAATGGCAAATCTTCATGACAAAGAGAGAATCTTAAAGGCTATAAGAGAGAGACAGAGAGTTGCCTACAAAGGATCTCCCATCAGATTATCAAATGACTTCTCAACAGAAACACATCAAGCCAGAAGAAAATGGAATGAAATATAAAAGTGATGCAAAGCAAAGGACAGAATCCAAGAATACTTTATCCAGCAAGGCTATCAATCAAAATTAAAGGGGAAATCATGAGCTTTGTAGACAAAAAAAAAAAAAAATGCTAAGGGAGTTTATCACTACCAAGCCAGCAATGTAAGAAATGCTAAAGGGACTGTTGTAAACAGAAGAAATAGAAAGGGAGGAAGGAACACAGGCATAAATAGAAATGGCTACAAACAAGTACCTACCAATAATAACATTAAACATAAATGGATTAAATGCTCCAATAAAAAGACATCGAGTGACTGAATGGATAAGATAACATGACCCATATGTATGCTGTCTACAAGAGGCCCACCTCAGAACAAGGGACTCACACAGACTGAAAGTGAAGGAAGGGAAAAGCATATTTCAGTCAAATGGAAATGAAAAGCTGGGGTAGCAATACTTAATATTTGACAAAATAGACCTCAAAGTGAAGGCCATAACAAAAGATAAGGAAGAACACGTCATAATTATAAAGGGATCAATACAAGACGATAAAACTCTGGTAAACATATATGCACCCAATGCAGGAGCACCCAAATGCATAAAACAACTTCTAGAAGATATCAGGGGAGATACTGACAGTAATACAATCATGGTAGGAGACTTTAATACCCCTTTAACATCACTGGATAAATTCTCTAGACAAAAAATCAGCAAAGAAACAGCAATACTAAACAACTCACTAAATCAGGTGGACTTAATCAACATCTTCAGAACATTCCACCCCAAAGCTACAGAATATACATTCTTCTCAAGCTCACTTGGGACATTTTCAAAGATAGACCACATATTGGGACAATGGCAAAGTCTCTCTAAATTTGAGAAAATTGAAGTCATATCAAGTATCTTCTTAGATCACAATGGCATAAATTTAGAAATCAACTACAATAAAAACAATCACAAAAATTCAAACACTTGGAGGCTGAATAGCATACTATTAAACAATGAGTAAGTTATCAAAGAGACCAAAGAAGAAATAAAAAAAAATTCCTGGAAACAAATGACAATGAAAACACAACAATCCAAAAGCTAAGGACACAGTGATATCAGTCCTAAGAGGGAAGTTCATAGGATTACAGGCCTTCCTAAAACAAACAAAACAAGAAAAACTGGTAATAAACCATCTCACTCTGCAATTTGAAGAATTAGAAAGAGAACAACAGGGAAAGCCCAGAGTGAGTGGAAGGAAGGAAATAATAAAGAGTGGAAATAAATGACATAGAGACCAAAAAACAATACAAAAGATCAATGAAAGCAAGAGCTGGTTCTTTGAAAGGATACACTAGATGGATGTACCTCTAGCCAGGCTCACCAGTAAGCAAAGATAGAGGACCCAAATAAACAAAATCAGAAATGAAAGTGGGAAAATAACAACAAACCTCACAGAAATATGAAGAATCATAAAAAAAAAATACTATAAGCAACTCTATTTCAACAAACTGGTCAAACTACAAGAAATGGACATATTCCTAGAAAAATACGACCTTGCAAAACTCAACCAGGAAGAATTAAAAAATATGAATAACCTGATAACTACGGAGGAAATTGAAGCAGTTGTTGTGCCCAGATTTCAAGATTCCCAAGGGCCCACCAGGGAGCCAGCCAGTCTGATGCAAAAGCAAAGAGTCCTTCATTTCGAACTAGTTCAGCTCCCCAACCACACTCACCAATGCAACGGTAAGCCCAGTGGCCGAGAGAGAGCGAAGCCTGATGGGATGGGGGTTTTAAAGGAGGGTGGAGTACGGGCAGGAGAGGGGACTGTGGGCCCTGCCGATTGGCCAGGTGCGAGTTTGTGTCTCATTACACAGGATGTAGTCATATTGATGGCATGCACTTCCCTTGATTATCATTGGTTAGTCCAGAGAAATCCCGGGCATGGCCAGCAGAGGCCTGGGCCTCCGGGAAGAAGCCCCTGCTGCTGAGCACATGGCTCTGCCCAAAAATGGAGGACCCAGGGCAAGATGGAGGGCGCAGTCCTCGCCCCTCCCAGAGCGAGCTGAGCCCGGGCTCCAGGGGCCAGTCCGGTTGCCGGGGGTCCAGCAGATTGACCAGTTCCAGCCCAGACAGGAAGTCCATGTCCTCCCTCTCATCCCCGGGGGCGCCAGCGATCGCCTCCTCCTCCATCTCCTCGGGCAAGGGCACGCGCCCGCCCCGCCCCGCCACCACCGCCACTGCCGCGCGGGTCCGGTCCGGGGGCGGCGGGCGGGTGGTGGCCTGCGCCGGGCTCCCGCCGTGGGCTGGGGAGTCGGTGCCCAAGGCCGCCAGCAGCGTGGTCAGGCTGTGCCTCATGGGGCCCGGCGGCCGGCCCACGTAGGCCCCGCGACGACTCGCCCTTTCAGCAGTAATAAAAAAAATACTTCCAACAAACAAAAGCCCTCAACCAGACTGCTTCGCAGGGCAGTTTTAGCAAACATCCAAAGAAGAAATAAAACCTATCTTCCTCAGACTATTCCAAAAAATTCAAGATGAACACTTCCAAGCTCTTTCTATAAAGCCAGCATTACCCTAATCCCAACACCAGATAAAGACAATACAAAGAAATTTAGAGACCAATATTCCTCACAAACATAGGTGCCAAAATTCTCAACAGAATTCTAGCAAATCAAATACAGCATTACATTACAAAGAACAGACACCATGACCAAGTGGAATTTATTCTGAGGATGCAAGGATGGTACAATATCTGCAAATCAATAAACATGATACACCACATAAAAATTGAGAGATGAAAACCATATAATCATATCCATTGATTCAGATAAAGCATTTGACAAAATCCAACACCCTTTATTGATTAAAAACTCTCAGCAAGGTTGGAATAGAAGGGTCATACCCCAACATAATAAAATCCATATATGAAAAACCTGCAGCCAACATTATATTCAATGGGCAGAAACTAAAACCAGTTCCCCTATGAAGAGGAACAGGACAGGGATTCCCACATTCACCACTCCTGTTCAACATAGTACTGGAGGTACTAGCCATGGTGATCAGACAAGAAGATGAAATAAAAGCCATTCAAATTGGAAAAGAAGAAGTAAAACTGTCATTATTCGCTGATGACATAATATTGTGCATAGAAAACCCTAAAGACCCCATCAAAAAACTACTAGACTTAATAAATGAATTTTGCAATGTTACAGCATACAAAATTGACACCCAGAAGTCTATGGATTTTTTATACACAGAAAGAGAAACTAACAAAACAATCCCATTTACTATTGCAACAAAAAATTAAATATCTAGGAATAAATTTAACAAAGGAGGTAAAGGATCTGTACTCAGAAAATTATAGGATGCTGGAAAAAGAAATAGAGGAAGACATAAACAAATGGAAGAATATACCATGTTCATGGATTGGTAGAATTAACCTCATTAAAATGTCTATACTACCCAAAGCAATCTATAAATTCAATGAAATCCCTATTAAAATACCAATGGCATACTTCTAAAACCTAGAACAAACTCTCCAAGAATTCATCTGGAATAAAATAAAATAAAAAAAGACCCTGACTAGCTGCAGCAATCTTGAGAAAGAAGAACAAAGTTGGAGGAATCACAATACCAGATATCAAACTATTCTACAAAGCCACGGTTCTCAAAACTGCCTGGTACTGGAACAAGAACAGACATATAGACCAGTGGAACAGAAGAGAGAACCCAGAAATTGACCTAAGCCATTATGCTCAATTAATATTTGACAAAGGAAATGAGCATACAGTGGAGTCAAGACAGTCTCTACAATAAATGGTGTTAGAAAAATTAGACAGATACATGCAAAAAAAAAATGAAACTAGACCACCAACTTACACCATACACAAACAAAAACAGATCCCAAGACAGAGAAGCATCGAACACACTGTCAAACTCAGAGTGAAGGTACAGGAGGGCGGGGGTCGGGGGAGAGATCAACCAAAGGACTTGTATGCATGCATATAAGCCTAACCAATGGACACCAATACCAGGGGGGTGAGGGCAGGAGTGGTGGTGGTGGTGGGGGCAATGGGAGGATAAGGACACATATGTAATATCTTAATCAATAAAGAAAAATAAAAAAGAAACTGAAATTGGATAAAGGACTTAAATGTAAGATGGGAAACCATAAAAATCTTAGAAGAAGCCATAGGCAGCAAATTAGTAGACATTTGTGGTAGTAATATCTTTATTGAAACAACTGCTAGGGCAATGGAAACTAAGGAGAAAATAAACAAACGGGACTATATCAAAATAAAAAGCTTCTGCACACCTAAAGAAACCATCAACAAAACAACAAGAAAGCCCACTGCATGGGAGAACATATTTGCCAATGTAATCACCGATAAAGGTTTAATTGCCAAAATTTATAGGGAACTCATACAACTTAACAAAAGGAAGACAAACAATCCAATCAAAAAATGGGCAAAGGACCTAAATAGACACTTTTCAAAAGAGGACATACAGAAGGCCAGGATACATATGAAAACATGCTCAAAATCACTAATCATCTGAGAGATGCAAATCAAAACAACAGTGAGGTATTGTCTCACACCTGTCAGAATGGCTATCATCAACAAATCAACAAATTACAAGTGCTGGAGAGGATGCGGAGAAAAAGGAACCTTCATGCACTGCTGGTGGGAATGCAGACTGCTGCAGCCACTGTGGAAAACAGTGTGGTGTTTCCTCTAAAAACTAAAAATGGAACTGCCATTTGACCTAATAATACCACTTCTAGGCATATATCCCACGAAAACAGAAATACCAATCAGAAAGGATATATTCACTCCTATGTTCATATCAGCACAATTTACAATATCTAAGATTTGGAAACAGCCTAAATCAGCAGATGATTGGATTAGAAAACTGTGGTACATCTACAGAATGAAATACTATGCTGCTGTAAAAAATAAGGAATTCTTACCATTTGCAAGAGGATGGATGGAACTGGAGAGCATTATGCTAAATGGAATAAGCCAGTCAGAGAAAGATAAATATCATATTATCTCACTCATTTATAGAATATAATGAACATTATAAGTTGATGAACAGAAGTAGAAACAGAGACAAAGAAGCATTGAACAGGCTGTCAAACTACAACGGGAAGGCAGGGGAGGTTGGTGGGGGGGTAAGAGATCAACTGAAGGACTTGTATGCATGCATATAAACATAACCAATGGACAAAGACACGGGGGGGGGGTGGTGAGGGGGGTGGTGAGGGCATGCGCTGGGGGGAGGGGAGGCTGGGGGGAGGTCAATGGGGGAAAAATGAGACCTATGTACTACTATTTGTAATACTTGAAACAATAAAAAATAAATAAATAAATAAAATATAATTTCCTTATGGTAAGATGAAGAAATATAGAATCTATATAATAAAAGCTTAAGTGACCATTACAGTGGAATGACTAGAATGACCGGTTGCTATGATGCACACTGACAACCAAGGGGCAGACGCTCAACACAGAAGCTGCCACCTGGTGGTCAGTGCGCTCCCACAGGGGAAGCGCCACTCAGCTAGAATCTGGGCTTATGGCTGGCAAGTGCAGTAGTGGTGGCTCCTCCGAGGCAGTACTGAGGAGCAGTGAGCAGGTGGGCAATAAGGAGCGAGGGGTCCTGTACTGCAATAGGGATGTCCAACTGCCAGCTTAGCCCTGCTTCCCGTGGGGAGAGGGCCTATGTCGGCAGTCGGACATTCCCCAATGGCTCCTGGACTGCGAGAGGGCACAGGCCGAGCTGAGGGATCCCCCCCTCTACCACCAGTGCACAAATTTCATGCATTGGGCCTCTAGTGTCTACATTATGATGCAATGATGTACAATCCCAACTGATTGATTCTGACTAATGGCTGACTAAAGGCTCACTATCAACCTGGGAAGAGGTCTATAGTAACATCCAGGGTTCTTACCCTTTACCAAATCCTGTACAGCACAGTAATCAATAACTTGTTGGTTTTTTTAAAATTGATTTCAGTGAGAAATTGAGAGGGAGAAAGAGAGAGAAACATCAATGATGACAGAGAATCATTGATCGGTTGCCTCCTGCACGGCCCCCACTGGGGATTGAGCCCACAACCTGGGCATGTGACCTGACCAAGAATCAAACCATGACCTCCTGGTTCATAGGTCAATGCTCAAACACTGAGCCATGCCAGCCGGGCTCAATAACTTGAATGAAGATAGAGCCTATTGGTCAAAATTCCAGGTGATAGTGGTTTGAAAGAATAGCAAATACACTGGTTGATAGACTCAAAATGTAAGAAGTCAAAAGAGAATAGGAATAAAGTACAATTGTATTCCAAAAATCAAATGTATAGGTAGAAGACAGGGAGATCTGACACATGAAAGTGTTTTAGATGTTTCTGTTAACAACAAATCCAATTAAGTCAACAATATCCTATGGCTCCTCAAAACTGCCAATGTAATTGCTTTAAGAGAAATGTACTGTCAGTCATTACAAAGCCAATAAATGGGCAGCATTAGGCAACTTATCCAAAAAGTAGAGTGGTTCTTCTTCACAAGATTCTGTGTTTGGTTTATGATTATTGTTATCTAGAGGCAGTACTGCCTCAGTGAACATATGGAAATAAATTGGAGGTTTTGGGGAGTTGTCACAATGACTGAGGAGAACTACTAGGATCCAGTGGGTAGGGGCCAAAATTGCTAAACACCTTGCAATGTGCAAGAGGAGTCCTACATGTACACAACTTTCTTCTCGATAATTTAAACATCATCCATCCTCAATGAGAAATATTTATTAAACAAGAGAACCCAGGATTGGGAAGAGTCTAGAACAGTGATTGCGAACCTATGACACGCGTGTCAGAGGTGACACATGAACTCATTTTTTTGGTTGATTTTTCTTTGTTAAATGGCATTTAAATATATAAAATAAATATCAAAATTATAAATCTTTGTTTTACTATGGTTGTAAATATAAAAATATTTCTATATGTGACACGGCACCAGAGTTAAGTTAGGGTTTTTCAAAATGCTGACATGCCGAGCTCAAAAGGTTCGCCATCACTGGTCTAGAACCATGTCACAAGAGGCAGAGTTTAACTGATTGAGAATTGTAGCCTGGAGACAAAAAAGAATCTCAGAAAGAATAACTCTTTCCAAGTATATGAAGTGCTGGGTTAATTGCATATGGTCTCATAATTAACTACTAGAGAGGCAGGCAGAAACTCAATCTCTAGAGGCAGATTATTGGGGTGGAGGTAAGGGGAGGGAATTTGGCATTTGGAACTTGCCAGATATGGTTGTTAGGCCTTACTGGCTCTGCAGGACTATCATAAAGATTAAATTAGACAATGAAAATAAAGGCCTTATTGTGTGTCCATCATATCATGATAGCTTAATAAATATTAGCTGCCAGTATTTTCAGTCAGTATAGCATGACAATTGGTTTAGACACTAGATGCATGTTACTTTGGTTTGACTATTACTCAAGAAGCACTATGCCAAATAGTCCAGAGGGTAGTTTCCAAAGCTAGATAGCCTGCGTTTAAACAGTTCTGTTATGTTATTAGTTCTAGCATGATCTTAGACAAGTCACTTAATCACTGTGCCTTAGTTTCCACATCTTAATAGCAATAATAACACTTCCACTGGGCTGTGGTGAAGATTAAATAATTCTTTAAATTATACTTGGGAAAGTGAATATCACACAGTGAGCACTATATAAGTATTTGCTACAATTATGTACTGTGTGTGAGCTTTTAATCTTGACTAGGTTATTTAACACAGCTTTAAGTTCCTTACATGTAGAATAGGGATAATGATAGTTTTGTGAGGATTTATACTGCACATAAAGCTACTAATGTAGCATCAGCCAACATATCTTCAGTAAGTGAATTATTAACTATCATGTTATCACTAGTGAAAAGCACAAGGAGCACAAAGCAAACAAATCCCTCCATCTATCAGTTCCCTTATCAGTTCTAATAAATTAATAATTAAGATGTGTTACCACTTCTTCTGGACATCCTTTGTTAACAACAAATAATCTCTGGAGGCCTCAGGCTTCAATATTTTTTCAAAATTTTCCAAGATGATTCTTATATACAGCCAAGGCTGAAGACCACTGCACTGTGCACTCTATTTCTCTGACCTTCAAATCTTACAGAGAGGTGAGACAACAGAGATGACCAGTTCTGCTTATTCCAGAAGGAGCAGACTGCTGGTGAACACAGAGAAAACCATATGCTTTAACAAGTCTATTCAAAATGAATTTTTTTTCCTTAGATTTGAAAATCACTGCAGTTAAGTCAACATAAATTCAGGAGTCAGTCAAAGCAGCAGCAACAAACAAGACATTTTTAGATTTTCATGTTTTTATTTATTTTCAGTCAGTGTTAATTTTGTCATATATTATCTGGTATAGCTCCATTTTGACTTGAGATTGCATTTGACGCATAGTGAACCTGCCTCTCTAAAAAGATGCATCATGTTTACCCCATGGAGCCTTCTCATACATCTCAGCATAATGCCACCTACTTGAGGTAGGCAACTTTCAAAGATGCCCCCATGATCCTTGCTTCCTGGTATTCCTGCCCTTTTATATCTCCTTTCCTAGAAACTGGTTTCGAATGAACAGAATATGGCAAAAGTGATGGGATGTCACTTCCATAATTAGGTTACAGAGGACTATGATTTCCATCTTTGCTAGCCATGTAGTGAGCTGTCCTGTGGTGAGGCCCAGGAGTCATGGAACTGACAGACACCTCCAGCCGACAGTCAGCAAGGAACTCAGACTTGTTAACAGCCACATGAGTGATCTTGGAAGCAGATCTTTCCCCCAACAGAGCCTGACTACAGCTTGTTAGAGACTCTGAACTGGAGGACCCAGTTAAGCTATGCCCAGATTCTCCATCCATAGCAACAGTGAGAAAAATCATGTGTGTTGTTTTAAGCCACAAAATTCGGGGGTAATTTGTTATGAAACAATAGATAATTAATATAATACTATACCCATACCATATTATATCTCAGTTTAATGCTGCTTCTACTACTATTACTAGTTCTACTATTAGTAATTGCTAACATTTGTTAAACCCCCAATATTCCAGGCACTTTGTTAAGCACTTTACAGATAAGACCTTTTTGAACCCTTCCAGTAATCATATAAGGTAGGTACTGTTATTATCACATACAGTCCTATAGTTTTTCAGTTTAACAAACTAAGGCTCTAAAACTCAGAAGTTAATAACTTACAAAAAATCAAAGAGCTAGCAAGTAGCAGAAGCAGGATTCTGATCAAGTAGTGTGAATTCAAAGCCTATTATATACATTCAGATAGAGTTTCAATCTCAGTTCTGCCATTAACTCTTTGATCGTGGATAAGTTATCTCAATTTGCTGAACTTCCGTTTCTTTATCTGTTATATGGGGATACTTAAAGTTGTTATGAACATTAAATAAAATTTTGGATCATGGCACAGAACCACATTTGGTAATCTGTTGCCATTAAAGTCTCTCACTAATATTTGTGGAGCCTGGGACAAGAGCACAAATGAAGGCCCACATATCATATATCTACATATTTAAAAATATAAACCAATATTTAAAAATAGTTAAATAAAATTGTTGCTCCTCCTACCTTGAAAATAAAATCCATAACAAGTTTGAAGGCCAGGTTCAATTTTGAATTCTCAGATTACCCAGAGTTCTGCACCAAAATATGTCAGTCTAGAAAGAGGTGACACCATGTCCCTAGTCTGCTCCCTTCTTTTCTGACTCCAGGCTCTGTCTTACAGAGTGAAAGTCCTTGCACACATGTATGTGGACATTCCAGCCCACAAAATACAAGTTCTGTCTATACCAAAATTGCCAGATTCTTCAAATAAAAATACAGGTGCCATATATTTTATATGGCAACCCTACACTGTACTCCCTTCCACACAAAATTTTTCCCAGGCCTAAGTGTGTACACACTAGAGGCATTAAGTCCTCTTTCCGCGGAGTGAGGTAGCCAGAGTGGGGATCTTTAAGAGCATGGAGCCCATGGCAGCTGCATCCAGGCCTTAAGTAATAAAATGAGTTTTGATTTGGGGTCTCCTTTCTAACCTCCACTTCTCCCTTCTTCTGTACTGCTTTATCTTACCTGTGCCCTCAAAAAGCTTCCTGGTTCCATAGATCTTATGCTCCTGATTTAAGTCTGACTCAGAAACACTGAAAAAAAGCCTTGCCCATAAGATTATATTTATTTATGTTATGTATGTAAGTCAGAGCTCAAATCTTCCCTCCTCTTCTCCACCCCTATTCCCACTCATGATTCCTCACCTTCTGAATTATTGCCAAAGATTTTAGAGCAGTGAGGGGAGGCAAAAAAGTATATGTGTATTTGTGTGTGCATCCCAAAAAAATAAAAGCAGAAATTGCAATCCAGGTGAAGTACTAAAGCAAAATGATAGCACAGGCAAAGGCAGACAAGCCATCATTATATGTATCACATTAAGAAGTGGGATTAATTTTGTTCAAAAGTCATCTTATAAAGGCATATTCATCAAAGGCTTACTAAATGTAATGAAGCAAGGCACAAATAGAATGGGCAACATTTCCCCTCTATTGCTTGAAGTGTAATACATAACCTACTCACCTATAGAAAAGATTCTGAAACTGAGGAAGGCCACACGCCACATTTCCATATCCATAGAAAATCCAGAAATTAAAAAAAGTCAAGTCAAGGAGATTGATACTGGCACTGAAATTACATCCATCTCTCAGGAAGATGACATACATGCTAGTTAAACAGATGGACTTGGTCAAAATATGTCTCAAAGAGGTTGATAAGAGTCTTGACATCTGATCACAGCTCTGGGAGATAAAAGTAATTTCCCAGGAAGACAGAAAATGAGTTGGGGGTTTAGAGTAATTGTAACCTCAGGAGGCAATAATAGAGGAATGTATGTGCCAAATATGCTAATGCCATCTTAGGCTGTTTAACAAATATGAAGAAAATAATGTTTTATCCTTTATTAGGCACTTCCATGTCAGTACTGTGCTAAGTGCTTTTATGTATATTATCTTTCTCAATCTTCAAAACAGCCCAACAAATACTATTATTCTTCCCATTTTACAGAAGATGAAATGGAGTCTAAGAGAGATTAAATACTTTGCTCAGTGTAACACAATGAATAATACACAGAGCTGTTATTTGAACCCAGATATGTAAAACATTTGTTGGGTCACTTCAGATTTGAGACCCATACTCCTTAGAGGGAAAACTGATAACATGTCTAAAAGAAAATGACCAAGGCTGTGAGGGGACTCCAAATCATGCCATGTGTAAAAAAGTGTGAGAAATTAAATCTATTCAGCATAAAGAAAAAAGGACTCAGGTAGACATAGGATCCATAAAGTCAGGGATTATGTGTTTTTTAATCACTCGTATATCCCCAATTTCTACAACAATGCCTAACAATATAGGAGGTTTTCAATAAATATTTTTTAATAAATGGATGAATGAATTCAGGGAGGAAAAGATGAATGAATGACTTAATATGTATAAAGGATAATCATGTAGGAGAAATGTTATTCTAAAACTCTATTTGGCTGTAGGAGCAGAGTTATATCAATTATTAACTAAAAATAAGAATCATTTTTAATGGTTATTATGGTCCCTAAAGAGAATGGGGATATTTTGAGAAGTCATAACTTCTTGCTAGATGAAATATTTTCTTTTATTGAAAATCAACAGATAAAACAGTATTGTGTTTCTGTTTTCCTTATATGGACAATGGGCAAAAGAACAGAAAGGCTTGCTGACTTACTAGAAGTCATCAGGTTGACCATTTATGTTCAGGCCATTGCCTTTACATTTTTTTTAAATAAATGTATTGGGGTTACATTGGTCAATAAGACCATAAAGGTTTCAAGAGTGCATTTCTATGATACATTATCTGTATATTGAATTGTGTGCCCATGACCCAAAGTCAAATCTTCTTCTGTCACCATATATTTGGCCCCCTTTACCCTTTACTATCCCACCATCTCCTTCTCTCTGGAAACCACCATACTGTTGTCTGTGTCTATAAGTTTCAGTTTTATATTCCACATATGACTGAAGTCATATGGTCCTTAACTTTCTTTGCCTGACTTATTTCACTTAGCGTAATATTCTCACGGTCCATCCATACTGTTGAAAATAGCAGTATCTCAACTTTTCTGATGGCTGAATAGTATTCCATAGTATATACGTACTACATCTTTTTTTATCCAATTCTCTATCGAAGGACATTTAGGTTGCCTCCATATCTTGGCTACCATGAACAAATTGGTACATATATCTTTGAAAATAAATGTTTTCAAGTTTCTTAGGTAGATACTCAGAGGAGGGATTGCTGGGATTTCTAGAATATGGCAATTTTATTCTTAATTTTTGAGGAATTGCATATTGTTTCCCTTAGTGGCTATACCAGTTTACATTCCCACCAGCAGTAAATAAGGGTTCCTTTTTCCATACAACTTTTCTCTAACACTTCTTACTACCTGTCTTGTTGATAGTAGCCATTCTAACAGGAGTGAAGTGGTATTTCATTGTAGTTTTTATTTGCATTTCCTTAATAACTAGTGAAGTTGAACATCTTTTCATATATTTGTTTGCCATTTGTATGGCTTCCTGGGAGAGGTGTCTGTTCAAGTTCTCTACCAACTTTTTTTTTTTTATTGGATTGTTTGGTGTTGAGCTGTATGAATTTTTTATATACTTTGGATATTAACCCTTTGTTGGAGCTGTTGTTTGCAAATATTATCTTCCATTTAGTTGGTTGCCTTTTTGTTTTGATGGTGGTTTCTTTTGCTGTGCTGAAGCTTTTTAGTTTGATATAGTCCCATTTATTTAATTTTGACTTTACTTCTCATGCTTTTGGGGTCAAATTCACAAAATTTTCTCTATGACCAAGGACCATAAGTTCAGTATCTATGTTTTCTTCTATATAATTTATTTTTCAGATCTTATATTTAGGTCTTTGATCCATTTTGAATTAATTTTTGTACATGGGGACAAACTGTTTTTAGTACTATTTGTTGAAGAGACTTTCTTTACTCCATTGTGTGTTTTTGGCTCCTTTGCCAAAAATTATTTGCCCATATACATGTGGCTTTATGTCTGGGGTATCAATTATTTTCCATTGAAAGGTATATATGACCTTTATTGTATTGAGGTACTTTCCTTCTATACCCATTTTATTGAGTGTTTTAGCATAAATGGTTGTTATATCCTATCAAATGCCTTTTCTGATAAAAATCATGTGATTTTTATCCCTTCTTTTGTTAATGTGGTGTGTCTGTTTTTCTGACAATACCATGTTGTTTTGATTATTGTAGCTCTGTAGTATAATTTAAACTCAGGTAGCATGATACCTCCAGCTTCATTCTTTTTTCTCAGGATTTCATTGGCTATTCAAGTCTTTTGTTGTTCCATACAAGTCTGATTTTTTGTTCTATTTCTTTAAAAAAGACATTGGAATTTTGATGGGGATTGCATTACATCTGTGTATTGCTTTGGGTAATATGGTCATTTCTTCCAATCCATGGACATAAAATATCTTTCCATTTCATTGTGTATTTTTTATATATATTTTATTGTTTTTTTACAGAGAAGAAGGGAGAGGGATAGAAAGCCAGAAACATCGATGAGAGAGATCGATCAGCTGCCTCCTGCATGCCCCCCAGTGGGGATGTGCCCGCAACCAAGGTACATGCCCTTGACCGGAATCGAACCTGGGACCCCTGAGTCTGCAGGCCAACGCTCTATCCACTGAGCCAAACCGGTTCGGCTCATTGTGTATTTTTACAATCTCTTTTAATAATTAATAATGCTTTCTAGTTTTCAGTACATAGGTCCTTCACATTCTTTGTTAAGTTTATTCCTAGGTATTTTATTCTTTTTGTTGCAATTGGAAAAGGAATTTGTGTGTGTGTGTGTGTGTGTGTGTGTGTGTGTGTGTGTGTGTTTCCATTTCTTTTTCTTAAGTTTCATTGCTAGGATACAGGAAAGCAGTGGATTTTTGAACATTGATTTGTATCCTGCAACTTTATTGTATTTGTTTATTGTTTCTAATAGTTTTTTGGTGAAGTTTTTAGGATTTTCTTATAAAGAATCATGTCATCTGTAAAAAGTGACAGTTTTACTTCTTCCTTCCCAATTTGGATGCCTTTTATTTCTTTCTCTTGACTGATTGCTCTGGCTAGGATTTCCAGCACTATGTTGAATAAAACTGGTGAGAGTGAGAATACTTGTTTTCTTCCTGATTTTAGAGGAAAAGCTTTCCATTTTCGTCATTGTGTATGGTATTGACTGAGGGCTTGTTACATATGACCTTTATTATATTGAGGTACTTTCCTTCTATACCCATTTTATTGAGTGTTTTAAGCTTAATTGATGCTGTATCCTATCAAATACCTTTTCTAACAAAAATCATGTGATTTTTATCCCTTCTTTTGTTAATGTGGTGTATTACATTGATTAATTTGCATATGTTGAACTAACCTTGTGCCCCTGGAATGAACCTCACTTGATCATGATTTATTATTTTTAATGTATTGTTGTATTCAATTTGCTAGTATTTTGTTTAGGATTTTTACATCTGTATTCATCAGCGATATTGTTTTGTAGTTTTCTTTTTGCAGTTATCCTTGCCAGGTTTTTGTATCAGGTTTATGTTGGCCTCATAAAATGTATTAGGAAGTATTGCCTTTTCTTCAATTTTTTGGAAGAGTTTGACAAGGATAGGTATCAAATTTTCTTTGAATGTTTGATAAAATTTACTAGTGAAGCCATCTGGTCCTGTACTTTTATTTTTTAGGAGTTTTTTGATGGATGTTTCAATTTCCTCACTGTTAAGCAGCCTATTTAGATTTTGCACTTCTTCATGATTCAGGCTAGGAAGGTTATTTATTTATAGGAACACATCCATTTCTTCTAGGTTGTTGAATTTGGTGACATAGTCTTTCATAATATTCTAGTAGGATCCTTTGTATACCTATGATGTCTGTGGTAACTGCTCTTTCATTTCTGATTTTGTTTATATGAGTCTTTTCTCCTTTTTCCTTACTGAATATAGCAAGGGATTTGTCAATTTTATTAGTCTTTTCAAAGAATCAGGTCTTTGTTGTATTCATTTTTTGGATAGTCTTTTTTGTTCTCTATTTCATTCAGTTCTATTCTAATTTTTGTTATTTTTCTTTCTTCTGCTGAATCTGGGTTGCCTGTGTTCTTTTTCTAGCTCTTTAAGATGCTAGGTTGCTTATTTGGGTTTTCTCTTGTTTTTTGAAATAGACTTGTAATGATATAAATGTCCTTATTACTGTTTTTGCTGCATCCCGGAAGTTTTGATATGTCATAGTGTCATTCTCATTTGTCTCTATGTAGCTTTTGATCTCATCTTTTATTTCTTCTTGGACCCAGTCATTTTTAGTAGTGTATTGTTTAATCTCCACATATTTATGGGGTTTTTCTTTTTCCTTTTTATAGTTGATTTCTAATTTCAAAGCATGTAATCAGAGAACATGCTTAGTATGATATTAATCTTCTTGAATTTGTTGAGTTAGTTTGTGACTCAACATATGGTCTATTCTTGAGACTGTTTCATCTGCACTGGAGAAGAACATATAATCTGAAGTTCTGGAAAGAAAAGCTCTATAACTGTCAATTATGTCCATTTGTTCTAATGTGTCATTTAAGGCTGATATTTATTTATTTTCTGTTTAGATGACCTGCCAAGAACTGTCCATGGAGTATTAAGATTCCCAACTATGATTGCATTTTGATGTGTTTCTCCCTTTAGTTCTATGAGAGTTGCTTGATATATTTCGGTGCTGCCTAATTGGATGCATATATTCTGAAAAGTGTATGTCTTCTTGATGTCGTGTCCCCTTTATCATTATAATTTGTGCCTTGTTACCTTTGTTATCTTGAAATTGATTTTGTCTGATACAAGTATGACTACTCCTACTTTTCTGTTGATGCTATTTACATAGAGAATCACTTTCCACCCTTTCTCTTTGAGTCTACCTTTGTCTTTGCATCTTAGATGTATCTCCAGAAGGCAGCATGTGCTTGAGCTTTGCTTTTTGATCCAATGTGTTACTCTGTGCTTCTTTATTGGTGAATTTGGTTCATTCACATTTAGAGTAATTATTTATGTTTGAGGATTTCCTTCAGCCATTTTATCTCTTGTTTTCTGGTAGCTCTGTGCCTCCATTTTTATATTCCTTTGTGCTTCTGTCTGCTGTTTTTGTTTAGTGGTATTCCATACTTCTTTCCCGTTTTATCTTTTTTTAAGCTACGTGTCTCAGTTTGTGTGTGTGTGTGTGTGTGTGTGTGTGTGTGTGTGTGTGTGTTTGTGTATGTGTGGTCACCACTAGGTTTATGAAAAAGAAAATTTTACATATATAGTAGTCTTTTTTATTTTGTCCTTTTAAAATATTTATTGCTTAAAGTATTACATAAAGTATTACTTATGTCTCCTTTTTCCCCCATTGAACTTTCACCAGCCACCCCACCCTCCCCCCACCCGCAAATGCCCTCACCTGCCTAGTATCTGTGTCCATTGGTTATGCTTATAAGCATGCATACAGTCCTTTGGTTGATCTCTTATCCCCCCTCCCCTCTCTACCCTGCATCCCTCTGAAGTTTGACAGTCTGTTCGATGCTTCTCTGTCTATGGATCTATTTTTGTTCATCAGTTCATGTTGTTCATTATATTCCACAAAAGAGTGAGATCATGTGATAGTTATCTTTCTCCAACTGGTTTATTTCACTTAGCATAATGCTTTCTAGGTGCATACGTGCTGTTGCGAATGTAAGAGTTCCTTCTTTTGTTACAGCAGCTTAGTATTCCATTGTGTAGATGTACCAGTTTTTTAATACACTCATCTGCTGATAGGCACTTCGGCTATTTCCAAATCTTAGCTATGGTAAATTGTGCTGCTATGAACATAGGGATGCATATGTCCTTTCTGAATGGTGTTTCTGATTTCTTGGGAGATATTGCTAGAAGTGGGATTACAGGTTCAAATGGGAGTACCATGTTTAATTTTTTGAGGAAACTCCATACTGTTCTCCACAGTGGCTGCACCAGTCTGCATTCCCACCAGCAGTGCAAGAGGGTTCCTTTTTCTCCTCATCTTCTCCAGCACTTGTCGTTTGTTGATTTGTTGATGATAGCCATTCTCACAGGTGTGAGATGGTATCTCATTGTTGTTTTGATTTGCATCTCTCAGATGATTAGTGACTGAGCATGTTTTCATATGTCTCTTGGACTTCTGTATGTCCATTTAAGAAACGTGTCTATTTAAGTCCATTGCCCATTGTTTCATTGCATTGTTTATCTTCCTTTTGTTAAGATGTATGAGTTACCTATCAATTTTGGAGATTAGGCCCTTCTCTGATATAACATTGGCAAATATGTTCTCCCATGCAGCGGGCTTTCTTATTGTTTTGTTGATTGTTTCTTTTGCTGTGCAGAAGCTTTATATTTTGATGTATTTCCACTTCTTTATTCTGTCCTTAGTTTCTATTACCCTAGGAGCTATATCAGAGAAGATACTGCTAGGACATATGTCTGATATTTTGCTGCCTATGAATTCTTCTAAGATTTTTATGGTTTCCCATCTTACGCTTAGGTCATTTATCCATTGTGAGTTTATTTTTGTGTATGGTGTAATTTGGTGATCTAGTTTCATTTTTTTACATGTGTCTGTCCAATTTTCCCAACACCATTTATTAAAGAAACTGTCTTGACTTCATTGTATATTCTTGCACCTTTTGTTAAATATTAATTGAGCATAATGGTTTGGGGTTTATTTCTGGTTCTCTGTTCAGTTTCATTGGTCTATATATCTGTTCTTGTGCCAGTACCAGGCAGTTTTGAGAAAACAGTGACTTTGCAATTTAGCTTGTATCTGGGATTGTGATCCCTCCAACTTTGTTCTTCTTTCTCAAGATTGCTGCTGCTGTTTGAGGTCTATTTTATTCCATATGAATTTTTAGAGAGTTTTTTGCCAGGTCTGTGAAATATACTGTTGGTATTTCAATGGGGCTTTCATTAAATCTATATATTTCTTTGGGTAGGATGGACATTTTAATGATGTTGATTCTACCAATCCATGAACACAGTACATTCTTCCATTTGTTTATGTCTTCCTCTATCTTTTTTTTTTAATGTCCAGTAGTTTTCCAAGTATAGGTCTTTTACCTCCTTAGTTAAGTTTATTCCTAGGTATCTTCAATTTTTTGGTGCAATGGTAAATGGGATTTTTTCTTGTTTCTCTTTCTGTGAGTTCATTATTGCTGTATAAGAAAGCCATAGATTTCTGGGTGTTAATTTTGTATCCTGGTACATTGCTGAATTCATTTATTAAATTTAGTAATTTATTGATGGAGTCTTTAGGGTTTTCTATGTGCAATATCATGCTATCTGTGAATAATAACAGTTTTACTTCTTGTTTTCTAAATTGGATGCCTTTTCTTCTTCTTCTTCTTATCTGATAGCTATGGCTAGCACTTCCAGTATTATGTTGAACGGGAGTGGTGAAAGTGGACATTCCACGCTTGTTCCTGTTCTTAGGGGAAATTATTTAACTTTTTGCCCATGAATATGTTATTGACAGTAGGTTTGTCATATAAGGCTTTAATATGTTGAGGTATGATTTCTCTATTTCTACTTTGCTGAGAGTTTTTATCAAGAAAGGGTGTTGGATTTTGTCATATACTTTTTCTGCATAGATTGATATGATTATGTGATTTTTGTCTCTCAATTTGTTTATGTGATGCATCACATTTATTGATTTATGGATACTGTCATCCTTGCATCGCTAGAATAAATCCCACTTGCTCATTGTATATGATCTTTCTAATGTAATGCTGGATCTGATTAGTGAGGATTTTGTTGAGGATTTTAGCATTTATGTTCATTAGAAATATTGGCCTGTAATTTTCTTTCTTGGTAGTGTCTTTATCTGGTGTTGGGATTGGGTTAATTCTGGCTTCATAGAAAGAGCTTGAAAGTATTCCTTGCTCTTGAATTTTTTTGGAATAGTCTGAGGAATATAAGTTTTATTTCTTCTTTGAATATTTGATAAAACTCCCCTGTGAAACTTTCTGGCACAGGGCTTTTCTTTGCTGGAAGTTTCTTTTATTTTTGCTTCAAATTCCTCCATAGTTATCAGCCTATTCAGATTTTTTAAGTCTTCCTGATTGCATTGTAGACATTCGTATTTTTCTAGGAATATGTCCATTTCTTCTAGGTTGACCAGTTTTTTTTGTTTGTTTGTTTTTACAATTCTTTGTATTTCTGTGGGGTGTATAATCTGTACTAGCTTTGGGGTGAAATGTTCTGAAAATGTCGATTAAGTTCCTCTGATCTAGTGAGTCATTTTGAATTGCTGTTTCTTTGCTGATTTTTTGTCTAGAGGATTTCTCCAGTGATGTCAATGGGGTATTAAAGTCTCCTACTATGGTTGTATTGCTGTTTTTCTCTCCCTTGATATTTTCCGGACTTTTTTTTTTTTTATTTTATGTATTTGGATGCTCTTGCATTTGATGCATATATGCTTACCAGAGTTATATCCTCTTGTTGTAGCATTCTTTTAGAATTAAAGGTGGCCTTCCTTGTCTCTTGTTATGGCCTTCAATTTGTGGTCTATTTTGTCAGATATAAGTATTTCTATCCCAGATATTTTTTTTTCATTTCCATTTACCTAAAATAAATTTTTCCATCCCTTCACTTTCAGTCTATGTGAGTCCCTTGTTCTGAGGTGGGTCTCTTGTAGACAGCATACATATGCGTCATGTTTTCTTATCCATTCAGCCACTCTATGTCTTTTGATTAGTGCACTTAGTCTATTTACATTTAAGGTAATTATTGTTAGATACTTCTTTGTAGCCATTTTTGTTATTTATGCCTATTTTCCTTCTTTCCCTTTCTATTTCTTCTTTTTACAACAGTACCTTTAGCATTTCTTGCATTGCTGGCTTGGTAGTGATAAACTCCCTTAACCTTATTTTGTCTGCAAAGCTCCAGATTTCCCCTTCAATTTTGAATGATAGCCTTGCTAGATAGAATATTCTTGGATTCAGTGCCTTGTTTTGCATCACTTTTTATACTTCGTTCTATTCCCTTCTGGCCTGATGTGTTGATAAATCCTTTGATAATCTAATGGGAGATACTTTGTAGGTAACTCTCTCTCCCTCTTGCAGCCTTTAAGATTCTCTATTTGTCATTAACATTTGCCATTGTAATTACGACATGTATTGGTGTGGGTCTTTTGGGGTTCATCTTGTTTGGGACTCTTTGTGCTTGTATGACTTTTTTCTTCCCCAAATCATGCATGTTTCATGTCATTATTTCTTCAAATAGGTTTTCTAATCCTTGTTCCTCTTTTTGTCCTTCTGGCACCCCTATTATACATATGTAACTTTGTTTCATGTTGTCCCCATACTCCAATAGTCTCTGCTCCTGATTTCTATTTTTTTTCCTCCAATTGCTGTTCAGAATGGGTGTGTTTCTCTGCCCTATCTTTTAACTCACTAATTCGGTCCTTGGCTTGTAGTCTACTATTGAAACCCTCCATTGTGTTTTTTACTGTAGCTATATTATTTTGATTTCCCCCTGATTCGTACAAAAGTTGTTGATTTTCTCATCCATGTGGTTTGTGAACTCTATTACCCTTTCTCTGAAATTTTTTCTGACATATTGCATGCCTCTATTTCATTTAGTTCTTTTTCTGGTGTTTCCTTCTTTTCATTCTTTGAGGGGTTGTTTTATTTTCTCCCCATTTTTTGTGCTCTCTCTATGGCCCTGGGCACCCTGCTTGGGGTTTGAGAGGTTAAAGACCTTATCAGGGAAATGGTCCAGAAATCATTAACCCAGAGGCTGGGTCTACCTTGAGTCTCATGCCTTTTATATCACAGCTCTGAGTTGTATCCCCTTCTCCCACAGCTCTGGTCCCTTAGTTGTCTACTTCAAATGCTCAGGGTCATGGGAGTGCATGCAGAGTTTCTCTGATGTGCTATTCCCTGTGAGGTCCCAGAGCCCTCTGACATACAATTTGCTGTGCATCCCCAGCACCCATGGCAGGGTGACACCCTAGGTCCCTCTGGCGGTGCACTTGCAGCATGGTCCTGTGGCCCCTGGCTCAAGCACACCAGCTTGCTCTGGGTCACCCCAGCATGTCTTTCCTATTGCCCGGAGTGAGGCGTGTGCTGGGTTTCTCCAGGTAGCCCCTGCAGTACTCCCCCAGGAGCCAGGGAGAAGTTAGTACACACAGTCCTTGCTTTCCTGTCGCCCAGAGGGAAATGTGCACTGGGTTGCTCCAGTTCACCCCTCCTCAGTGTGGAGTGAGGGTAGTTTGCCCTGGGTTGCCCAGTCTGTGCTCCGCTATGGCGTGAGTGGGGCTCCCGCTCAGTTACACCAGGTTGCCCCGGCATCAAGACCCTGGGCTCAGGGTGGAGTCGGTGTGGTTGCTTTGGATTGCATAGTCCCCAATTTCTTGTAGCCTGGAGTGAGACACAGGCTAGGTTGCTCCAGTTCACCCCTACTCATTGTGGAGCGGGGATGGGTTACCCTGTGTCACTCAGCCTGTGCTCCCCTGTTGCCCAGAATGAGGTACATGTTGGTTTGCTCTGGATGGCCCTGGTTGGACTTTCCTGGGGGCCAGGATGGAGCAGGTGTAGGTTGCTCTGGGTCTCACAGTCAGAGATCCCTTGCAGTGTGCTCTGGGTTTCTCCTTGTTGCCCTGGCAGCAGGTCCTGGTGCTGGGGGTGGAACGGGTGCTGGATGGCTTCATGTCAGGCCACTAGCATGGTTCTGGGGTCTAGGGCTGGGGTGGGTCACAGAGATCCCTCTGGCTTTCACTCACTGAGGGTCTTGGAGCTGGATCCTAGGACACTGGGTCCCATCAGGCTGGTGAGGAGGCCTGGTGCTGGAGCTCTCTCTGGGAGCCTGCTGGCAGGTACTGCGCCACTTACTGCTAGGGCATGGTGGTGGTTCCACATGGGTTATGGCTGGCCAGCAGCATTCTCTAAGCATTCTCTGCCCTTCCTTATTGAAAATTGTCTCCTCAGCTGTGTCTAATTTGTTAATTCAGGGTGGATGTTCTCCAGTTTAGTTGCTTTCCTGGCCTGGCCCTAGGAGGAGGTGCACGACACTTGCCTATTCAGCCGCCATTTTTACTGTCAGTTCTTTTTATTTTGAATGCACCTGATCTCCATCCACCTTTGAAAATTCAGACCTTTACTCCCTCCCATTTTGTTTCCGTTGTCACAAATTACCCCTGTTTATGCTATAAGTTTATTGCTGATCTTACTTTTAGGTTTGTGACCTTTTGTGCTTTGTTTTAGATAAATTAACCCCTTTGAGTACTTCCTCAATAGACCTCTTCTGGTGATAAATTTCTCTCAACTCTCAACTTCTGGATGCCTAGAAAAGTCTTTATTTCTCCTTCATATCTTAAGGATAATTTTGATCAATATATTATTCTTGGGTGGTAATTTCTCACTCTCAGTAGTTTGAGTATTTGGTTCCATCCTATTCTAGCTTGTAGAGTTTTTGCTGAGAAGTCTGATGATAACCTGGCTTTCCTTTATAAGTTACTTTCTTCTTATTCCTGGCTGCCTTGAAAATTCTTTGTCATTAATTTTTCACAGTTTTAATACAATGTGCTTTGGATAAGGCCTTTTTGTATTGAGGAATTTGGTGTTCTGTTTGTTTCTTGGATTTGAGGATCCAGCTCTTTCCATAGTTTTGGAAGTTCTCACTAACTATTTTAATAGGCTCTCCATTCCCTTCTCCCACTCTTCTTCTTCTAGTATGCCTACTATTCCTATATTGCTCTTTCTGAAGAAGTCAAATAATTATCTTAGAGTTCTTGTGCTCAAGTTTCTCTTCCTTCTGCATCATTACTAGAGTTCTAGCTTAGATATTACTAATCCTTTCTTCCATCTAATCATTTCTTTTTCTGATGCTGCCTAGTTCATTCTTGATCCCTTTTATTGAGTTCTTCCTCTCCTGAATTTCTCTTTGCTTCTTTATTAAAGTTTCAATTTCTTTGGCAAAGTACTCATTTTGTTTGTATATTTGTTTTCTGAATTCATTAAACTGTCTGACTGTATTTTTTTTTGCATCTCATTGAGTTTTTTCAGACTGCAATCTTGAAATCTCTGCCATTTATATCACACTAGAGGCCCGGTGCACAGATTTGTGAAACAGTGTGGTCCCTTGGCCTGGCCTGCAGGGATCCGCTGAAACCGGCTCTCCAACATCCCCTAGGGGGCCTCAGATTGCAAAAGGGTATAGGCCAGGCTGAGGGATCCCACTGGTGCATAATCAGGGCTGAGGAGGGACTGCGGGAGGGCTCCAGGGCATATCTGGCCCATCTCGCCCAGTCTTGATATGCCGGACCCCAGCAGCAAGCTAACCTACCAGTGGGAGCATCTTCCCCCTGGTGGTCAGTGCACATCATAGCAACTGGTCAAACAGTCAGACACTTAGCATATTAGGCTCTTATTATATAGGATATTTCCATGTCTTTAAGTTAGTTTTCTGGGTATTTTTCATTTTCTTTCTGATCTGCCTTGCTACTTTGGCTATTGACTTATTTGATGGATTCCTTCTCTGTCTAGCCATCTATGTATTCTATGTATGAGTAGCACTTCTCTAGCAGATTATGACAAAGAGGTGGAACTGAATCAAAAGTTTCCCTAGTAGGTGGGTGCTTCACCTGTAATCCAGTCACCTTGGTCACAGGGGACCAACCCTACAAAGGAATGAGATGGGTGATGGAACTCCAAATCCATGACCTTCCAGGTTGTCTGCCACCACCAGGCACTGCTATCCACATAGCCGTGATACATGGAAGTGGAGTGGACTGGGGGAACCCGACAGCCTTCCATGTTGTTTTGCTTTTTTTGTAATGGTGACCTTAAACCTCTGCAAAGTGCCCCCTGCGCCCTGATGCTGGGACCAGTCACAGAGAGCACTCTTTACTCAAGAAAAAAGTGTTTCTGTAGTACCAGTTCTCATGTTTGCAGATTATGTGATCCACAACCCAACACCAAGGGCAAAGGGAGGTGAGCACTGGGAGTTTACAGGGTAGCCAGATTCCATTGCTTTGTTCCCTGTCTTGAATGCCAAGCACCCAACAACCATGGCCTCATCTCTATGCTATGTACTTGCCCATGTCTCTGGGCTCAGCTACAGCTTGTATTGCCCCCACCTGCAGGAATTTGCACTGAATCTCTTTGCTCCTCCTGGCATACAGGAGTGCCAGCCACAACCTGATTCCTCCCTTATCCAGGCAGAGCCCACCATGAGCTCCTAGCTGTAGTGCTGAGTTAGAGGCTCATCTCAGCTTTTCTCCCTTCTCCCCAGTTCTCTCCCACTTGTCTACCTTTACATATGTCAATGTGTGGATCTCTCAGGTGTATTTGTGCATTGAGCATGAAATCCTTTGTTGAGTTATAGCTGTTCAAATTGTTGAAATTTCAAGGGGAGAGACCAAGGGGATCTTTCATGCCACCATTCCTCTGACATTACTCCTTTACCTTTTGAAAACAAACTACAATTTTGAATTCAAGTCTATATATGTAAAGTAGTAGCTGGCTTGAGTTTCTGAATGTGATTTGAATTTTTCTACTCCAACTCTATCTTTAGCCTACATAACTAGTCCATAGAATTGCTGATCAATAAATTGCT
The DNA here is from genome assembly GCF_014108235.1 of Myotis myotis. Taxonomy (NCBI): domain Eukaryota; kingdom Metazoa; phylum Chordata; class Mammalia; order Chiroptera; family Vespertilionidae; genus Myotis; species Myotis myotis. The sequence continues at coordinate 39,997,446 of NW_023416346.1, forward strand.
AACTGATACATATGAAAAACCAACAGATCAATGATTTATGAGAAAGTCTGTTTATTTTAGTTGCTTGGAACCCAACCCTAACAGTCTGATTAACTGAACACTTACCAATTAATATCAACCTGGTTTACCATAACAAAGGAATGTGGATAAGACTAAGGATTCTAATAGCTGAAAAATACTGGCAGGTATTGTTGATCTTCAATATGCACATATTCTATATTTAAAAAATCGCCTACTCTTTAAAATTTATTTGTAATTCTTATATCAATACCCTTGGTGTTTTTATGGTAATTCAGAGGCATACACATACTGGTATAGAGAATGGAGAAAAAATTGAGTCTCCCTAATGTGTACATTTTCAGTTGGGACGGAACAAGGAAATTCTCTGCCTTTTTGTTTCAGCTCTCATACTCTAAACAAGTGTTCTTTTCACAGTCTATGTAGTGCCACATTTTTGTTATTTTTCTTGTCGATGTCACTATGTAAAATGACCCCCAAGCATAGTGCTGAAGTGTTGTCTGGTGTGAAGAGCAAGAGGCTGCAATGTGCTTTAGTGAGAAAATACATGTGTTAGATAAGCTTCATTCGGGCATGAGTTATATATAGTGTCGTTGGCTATGAGTTCAATGTTAATGAATCAACAATATATAGTAAATAAGGAGTCATTAAATATAATTGTATATAAAACAAGGTTATGTATTTATTAATTGACAAATCGACTCACAGGAACCTAACCTAACCTAATTCAGTGTTTGTGTCAACTTTATAGAGCATAACCACCATCAATAACAAAAATCAACTATATATACTATGAAAATCTCCTATTTTTGTCTGAGGTGAAAGGGATTTGTTCTCAATACAGACCATCTTACCCTGGCTTCCTGGAGCCCATATGCACAAATCTAAAAGCATCTGGGCAGCAGCATGGGTAACAAGGAATGGCACAAAATAAACAGAGACTCCAAAGTCTCAAATTCAGCCTCAAGATGTAGTATCTATAATTTTGAAAAGCTTCTAAAATAAGGATACCAGCAAATCCAATCCCTTGTTCAAGCTTATTAATCCCAGCCAAAAAACCACCTCTCTTCCCAAAGATGACACTGCTGTGGCCTAATGAGATATACTTTCTTCTTCCTGTCCCAGCCTCATACTGGCAAGTTGGCTTCTTACTAAAAATTAAAGCTTTTCAAATATTCTTACTTGTGTTGAGAATAAGCCATTCTGGTAAAGGGCTTTACAGTGAGGGGTGGGGTAGAGAGACAGAGTGTAGGATTTGTCCTTGTATTCAGATTGGCAGAGGATATCATGTTATTACAGTCCCAACCCAGCCAGATCAAGCATGTTATTCTCTGAAGGCTGAATAGGTCCTGATATAGGTGATACAGAGGGTCTCGGGAGGCTCCTTCCCCAACAGAGAAACCAGCCAAATGTCAGGGCTGCAGAAGCACAATCCACTGATAAGGTTAGAAAAACAACCACCACATCCATTAGGAAAGAACCCCACCACCACCACCACCACCACAGCTTGGAAACAGAAGTCCAAACTACCTGTTAAGGTGTCCAACTAAGAACAATTATGCCATCGAGCTCCCAAAAGCTTCAGATCACAGTGTTTGCCATAAACAGATGCCACCCACTACCAAGAAAACTTTATTTCTCTAAAGAAATAAAGTGGGGTTTTTATTTTTATTTTTTTCAGAAGAAGAGCACTTGACAAAAGGTACTAAAATACTCAGAATAAAATCTCAAGTCAAAGCTGTCAAAAGCATCAGAATAAAGCACTACAAATACATGTAAGAATTTGCAGTGCTTCTTTAAGCCAAACCACACTGCCACCTACTGAAAAAGTACACCCTTTTCCTTGGCCTTGACTATCCTGAATGTTTCTTAAATATTCATTCTGGGAAATGTGGCCATTCTTTTCCACATTCTCAGGGCATTTTGGCAATAGAACAGACAGCCCCCACTGTGAGCCAGCAGCACCATCTTCTCTGGCACCCACTCACCAGAGGAAACTTGAAGAAATTGGATGGCAAGCTGGCACCAGTAGACACTGACTCATTTGTCCCATGACAGAAATTGGGGGAGGTAGAATCCAAATGAATGTGAAGAGATGCACAGCATTCCAAAAACAACTGAATCACCCGGCAACCGCAGGGAAGAAACTGCTGACAAGCATTTGAAGTAAGGCACCCATAACCATGAATCATGCAGCATAACAGCTGGGTACCAAATGACTTGTAAATCTAGAAGACTCAGAAATAACTTTGCAGCTACAACCCACATCATTCCAACCCCCAGCCCATATCCCTGGGACTGAGGCCACTGAAAAGTAGCAGTGGGCCTGGGATTAACTGCTTCCCAAACTGTTATTTGCTATCAAGCACTCAGTGTTCCAATTTCAAGCCTGAAATCCCAAATTACAGGGAAAAATAATTCAGGGGAAAACTGGATAACCAGGCTAAAGGTTGCTATTTGTACATGCTAGGTCAGTCTTTTCTAGTTGGTAAAGATCGTTTCTCAAAAAAAAAAAAAAAAAAAAAAAAAAAAAAAAGAGAGAGAGAGAGATTATTTATCTTCTCAAGACAGAGACAAGGGACAAAGGGAAGAATAAAGGAAAGGAGGGGGGAAAGGAAGAAGTAACAGTGATAACTCCTTTTTTCTGAATATATAGTATATGACTGATACTTCTCTAGGCATTTTAACATGCCACTATTTCTGATCCTCTCAACAATATGACCAGTTTTACAGAAGAGGAAACAGATTCAAAACAGTAAAATACTTGCCCAAGATCATATAGATAATGAGACACAGAATCTGGATTGTAACTAGCTTGTAGAAAGTAAGAGAGAAAAGGAAAGAAACAACTGAGGCAAAGTGGCTGCCTATTGTCACATGAGCAAGAAGCTATTTTCCATACCAATTAGGCAAGGAGGAGTGGCCACTTGAAAAACAATCAATTTTTCTAGACATGTTAGTGGCATTGATATGTCTAGGTAAGACAAAACCATACCTGTGAGAAGCCAATTTCTTCTACTCCAAATGAATAGTTCCCATTATCAGAGAAAGAGTAATACTTTCAACTCTTAAGAATCTGTGCTTTTAGAGCAGGGTTTAGGCCTTATGCCACAGAGATGGATAATCCAAATGAATCTGTGGTTTACATTTAACTTGTCATCCAAACAATCAATAGGGCTGTGTGGAAAAACTCAGAATACTTCTAAAACCTTTCATAATTTTCCATTATTCATAACACTTTGGGGAATGGCAAATCCGAGCTCAATTGGATGCCAAGAACCATACTAAGAAGAGCTGGCCTTTCAAACTTTCCCTAGTACCAAGGAACCAGTTAAGTATTTGGATTATATCCAAGTACACACCAACATAGGATGCAACAGATAGGAAGGAACTCAGACATCACCTAGTCTAATACCATTTTTTGGTAAATGATGGGAATAGGACACAGAAAATGAAATCTTCATTCATCTTCTTCCTTCTGCCGTTTATTCAGGAGTTGCAAAGCCCTATTATACTAGCATTGTAGCATGTTCTGGGAAATGTAAACAAAGTGGAAGACACAGTCTTTGCCCTCTAAGAATTTCTGGTAGAGCTCGAGTTGTAGAACCTTTTAAAATGATCTTTGTAAAACATCACACTATTTTTGTGGATCTGCCCATGATAGCAATTATTTTTTTAGTGCTCACTGATTACAAAAATTGGCAATGACCAAAAGCTGCTAAGAATTCAGTCATGTTCTTAAATATATTTGTATTTAAATAAAGTCTTTACATGAATCAGAAAAAAATGGTATGCATGCACTTTTGAGAAAGCATTTATTTAATTTCCAAACAGTTCTTCATAAGTACACTTATGCAATATCTTATAGCTGCAGGCCACAGGAAGGGAACTACTGCTACAGAGAAAAACATCAAGACACTGCAGCCAGATCCAACTTTATACACTGCCAGAATTGAGGTGACCTACATGACATGTTTTAATGGGCTCCAGTAAAATTTACCTGCCCCAATATATCCCCGTCCCCACTCCTTGAGATAATTTACTTCCCTTTGCCACACTACACACTTTCAACTTTCTGAAATTCCAATGACCAAAGCAGACATGGTTTCACAAGCAATAACTGCATAAATGCAACCCCCTCAGAAAGTTGGACAATCACATATAACTTTACAAAAGTTCCTTATACCTACCTCGCTGAGTTTGAATAAAAAACATTATGGAAGATGGATGAGTGGCAGTTTACTTCTAGTTGAGAACTAAAAGGTGTCTGGGCATGGTATGCCAGCAGTTGGATAGGGGTAATTGCTTAGAAATTCGAAGATTATAAAGATATTAGATGCACCAGAATAGTGAGGAGGTAAGGCGGGAAATGGTATCAAAGGTAAATTTTACTAAAATGGCATGAGTACTTCATGGAGTGCTAAGTTTTTTTTTGTTTGTTTTTTTGTTTTTGTTTTTGAGCTTTTTTATTTTTATTTTTTATTTTTATTTTGTTTTATTGCTTAAAATAGCGGTTCTCAATCTGTGGGTCGCAACCACTTGGGCAGTCAAACGACCCTTTCACAGGGGTCGCCTAAGACCATCCTGCATATCAGATATTTACATTACGATTCATAAAAGTAGCAACATTACAGTTATGAAGTAGCAGCGAAAATACTTTTATGGTTGGGTCACAACATAAGGAACTGTATTTAAAGGGGCAGAAGGTTGAGAACCACTGGCTTAAAGTGTTACAAAGAGTAGTACATATGTCTCCTTCCCCCGCCCCCTTAACTTTCCCCTGGCCTCCCTTACCCCCCCAGTGTTTTGTGTCCATTGGTTATGCTTATATGCATGCATACAAGTCCTTCAGTTGATCTCTTACCGCCCCTCCCCCACTCAACCCACCCCAGCCTTCCCGCTCTAGTTTGATAGTCTGTTTGATGCTGCTCTGCCTCTGTATCTATTTTTGTTCATCAGTTTATAATGGTCTTTATTATCCATAAATGAGTGAGATCATGTGGTATTTACTTTCATTGACTGGCTTATTTCACTTAGCATAATGCTATCCAGTTCCATCCATGCTGTGGCAAATGGTAAGAATTCCTTCTTTTTTACAGAAAAGTAGTATTCCTTTGTGTAGATGTGCCACAGTTTTCTAATCCATTCATCTGTTGATGGGCATTTAGGCTGCTTCCAAATCTTAGCTATGGTAAATTGTGCTGCTATGAACATAGGGGTGCATATATCATTTCTGATTGGTGTTTCTAGTTTCTTGGAACATATTCCTAGAAGTGGGATACCTGGGTCAAATGAGAATTCCATTTTTAACTTTTTGAGGAAACTCCATACTGTCTTCCATAATGGCTGCACCAGTCTGCATTCCCACCAGCAGTGCACAAGGGTTCCTTTATCTCCGCATCCTTTCCAGCACTTGTCTTTTGTTGACTTGTTGATGACGATAGCCATTCTGACAGGTGTGAGATGGTACCTCATTGTTGTTTTGATTTCCATCTCTCAGATGATTAGTGACTTTGAGCATGTTTTCATATGTCTCTTGGCTTTCTGAATGCCCTCTATTGAAAAGTGTCTATTTAGGTCCTTTGCCCATTTTTTGATTGGATTGTTTATCTTCCTTTTGTTAAGGTGTACCAGTTCCCTATAAATGTTGGAGCTTAAACCCTTATCAGTGATAACATTGGCAAATATGTTTTCCCATGCAGTGGGCTTTCTTGTTGTTTTGCTGATGGTTTCTTTTGTTGTACAAAAGCTTTTTATTTTTATGTAGTCCCATTTGTTTCTTTTCTCTTTAGTTTCCAATGCCCTAGGACAGTGGTTGGCAAACTGCAATTCGAGAGCCACATGCGGCTCTTTGGCCCCTTGAGTGTGGCTCTTCCACAAATACTGACTTCTGTGAATGGGCCACGAAGTTTCAATCACACTGTACATGTGCGCCCACACATGGTATTTTGTGGAAGAGCCACACTCAAGGGGCCAAAGAGCTGCATGTGGCTCATGAGCGACAGTTTGCCAACCACTGCCCTAGGAGCTACATCGGTGAAGAAATTGCTTTGGCATATGTCTGAGATTTCATTGCCTTTGGATACCTCTAGTATTTTTATGGTTTCCTATCTTCCACTTAAGTCCTTTATCCATTTTGAGTTTATTTTTGTATATGGTGTAAGTTGGTGATCTAGTTTCATTTTTTTGCATGTATCTGTACAATTTTCCCAACACCATTTATTGAAGAGACTGTCTTGACTCCATTGTATGTTCTTGCCTCCTTTGTCAAATATTAACTGAGCATACTGGTTCAGGTCAATTTCTGGGTTCTCTATTCCATTCCATTGATCTATATGTCTGTTTTTATGCCAGGCCCAGGCAGTTTTCAGAACAGTGGCTTTATAATACAGCTTGATATCTGGTCTTGAGATCACTCCTACTTTGTTCTGCTTTCTCAAGATTGCTGCAGCTATTCGGGGTCTTTTTAAATTCCAGATGAATTTTTGGAGAGTTCGTTCTAGGTCTATGAAATATGCCATTGGAATTTTAATTGGGAGTGCATTGAATTTATAGATTGCCTTGGGTAGTATGGGCATTTCAATGTTGTTGATTCTACCAATCCATGAACATGATATGTTTTTTCCATCTATTTATGTCTTCCTCTATGTCTTTTTTCAACGTCCTGTAGTTTTCTGGGTAGAGATCTTTTACCTCCTTAGTTAAGTTTATTCCTAGGTATCTTAATTTTTTTGTTGTTGCAGTGGTAAAAGGGATTTTTTTTAAATCTCTCTTTCAGTAAGTTTACTGTTGGTTTATAAAAATGCCATTGATTTCTTGGTATTAATTTTGTATCCTGCTACATTGCCGGATTCATTTATTAATCCTAATAATTTTTTGACAGAGTCTTTAGGGTTTTCTATGTACAGTATCATGTCATCTGCAAATAAGGACAATTTTACTTCTTCTTTTCCAATTTAGATACCTTTTATTTCTTCTTCTTGTCTGATTGCATTTGCTAGCACTTCCAGTACTATGTTGAACAGAAGTGGTGAAAGTGGGCATCCCTGTCTTGCTCCAGTTCTTAAGGGAAATGGTTTTAGCTTTTGCCCATTGAGTGTGATGTTGGCTGTAGGTTTTTCATATAAGGCTTTTATTATTTTGAGGTATGATCCTTCTATTCCTACTTTGCTGAGCCTTTTTATCATAAAAGGGCGTTGGACTTTGTCAAATGCCTTTTCTGCATCATTTGATATGATGGCGATTTTTGTCTCTCAATTTGTTTATATGACGTATCACGTTTATTGATTTGCAGATGTTATACCAGCCTTGAATCCCCAGAATAAATCCCACTTGGTCATGGTATATGATCTTCCTAATGTAATGTTGCATCCAGTTTGCTAGAATTTTGTTGAGGATTTTAACATCTATGTTCATCAGGGATATTGGCCTGTAATTCTCTTTCTTTGTGGTGTCTTTTGGTTTTGGGATTAGTGTAATGCTGGCTTCATAGAAAGAGCTTGGAAGTGTGCCTACCTCTTGAATTTTTTGGAATAGTCTGAGAAGGATTGGTTTTAGTTCTTCTTTGAATGTTTGGTAAAACTCCCCTATGAAGCCATCTGGTCCAGGGATTTTGTTTGCTGGAAGCATTTTGATTACTGTTTCAATTTCATCAGTAGTTATCAGCCTATTCAGGTTTTTTGATTCGTCCTGATGGAGTTTTGGAAGCTTGTATTTTTCTAGGAATGTGTCCATTTCATCGAGGTTGTCCAGTTTGTTGGAGTAGAGGTGTTCGTAGTATTTTTTACAGTCCTTTGTATATCAGTGGGATCAGTTGTTACTTCACCTCTTTCATTGCTGATTTTGTTTATTTGGGTCCTCTCTCTTTGCTTCTTTGTGAGCCTGGCTAGAGGTTCATCAATCTTGTTTATCCTTTCAAAGAACCAGCTCTTGGTTTCATTGATCTTTTGTATTCTGGTTCTTTTTTTGGTCTCAATGTCATTTATTTCTGTTCTGATCTTTATTATCTCCTTTCTTCTGGATACCATGGGCTTTTCTTATTTCTCTCTTTCAAATTCTTTAAATTGCAGGGTTAGGTAATTTATTACCATTTTTTCTTGTTTTTTGAGGTAAGCTTGTAGAACTATGAACTTCCCTCTCAGGACTGCTTTCATTGTGTCCCATAGATTTTGGATTGTTGTGTTTTCATTGTCATTTGTTTCCAGGATGCTTTTTATTTCTTCTTTGATCTCTTTGGTAACCCAATCATTGTTTAATAGCATGCTATTTAGCCTCCAAGTGTTTGATTTTTTTCCATTGTTTTTATTGTCATTGATTTCTAATTGTATGCCACTGTGATCTGAGAAGATGCTTGTTATGATTTCTATCCTCTTGAATTTGAAGAGACTTTGCCTATGTCTTAATATGTGGTCTATCTTTCAAAATATCCCATGATCACTGGAGAAGAATGTATATTCTGTAGCTTTGGGGTGAAATATTCTGAAGATGTCAATTAAGTCCATCTGATCTAGTAAGTCATTTAGGATTGCTGTTTCTTTGCTGATTTGTTTGTTTAGAGGATTTATCCAGTGGTGTCAGTGGGGTATTAAAGTCCCGTATTATGACTGTATTGCTATCAATCTCTCCCTTGATATCTTCCAGAAGTTGTTTTATGTATTTTGCTGCTCCTGTATTGGGTGCATATGTGTTTACCAGAGTTATATCTTCTTGTTGGATTTCTCCCTTTGGTATTATGGAGTTGCCTTCCTTACCTCTTGTTATGTCCTTTACTTTAAGGTCTATTTTGTCAGATATAAGTATTGCAACCCCAGCTCTTTTCTCATTTCCATTTGCCTGAAAAAATTTTTTCCATCCCTTCACTATCAGTCTGTGTGAATCTTTTTTTCTGAGATGGGTCTCTTGCATACAGAAAATATTTGGGTCGAGTTTTCTTATCCATTCAGCTACCCTATGTTTTTGATTGGGGCATTTAATCCATTTACATTTAATGTTATTATTGATAAGTACTTTTTTGTCATAATTTTTATTCTTAATATTTGTCTTTCTTCCTGCCTTTCTCTTTCTTCTTTTATAGCATTCCCTTTAGCATTTCTTGGATTGCTGGTTTGGTGGTAATAAACTCTCTTAGTCCTTTTTTGTCTGTGAAGCTCCTGATTCCACCTTCAATTTTTAATGATAGCCTTGCTGGATATAGTATTCTGAGATTCAGTCCCTTGCTTTTCATCACTTTGTACATTTCATTCCATTCCCTTCTGTCCTGATGTGTTTCTGTTGAGAAATTCATTGATATTCTAATGGGAGATTCCTTGCATGTAATTTTCTGTCTCTCTCTGGCACCTTTTAAAATTGGTACTTTGTCATTGACATTTGACAATTTATGATGTGTCTTGGTGTTGGTCTTTTTGGGGTTCATCTTGTTTGGGACTCTATGTTTTTCTTGGGGAAGTTTTCTGTCAGTTCTTCGAACAGGTTTTCTATTCTTTGCTTCTCTTCCTCTCCTTCTGGTACCCCTATTATGCTGATGTCGGTTCATTTTGTGTTGTCCCAAAACTCCCTTAGTCTCTCCTCTTGCTTTTTAAATTTTCTTTCCAGTTGCTGCTGTGTTTGTGTGTTTTTTCTTACCTTGTTTTCTAGTTCACTAATGCGGTCCTCAGCCTCTTCTAGTCTACTGTTTAAGCCTTCCATTGTGTTCTTTATTGCAGCTATGTCGTTCTTCATTTCCTCTTGGTTCCTTTTCATATTGGTGACATTCTCATTCAGCTCCTTATAATTCTCATTTGGTTGTGTATATTTGTCATTGAGTTGCATGTATTTGTCATCCAGCCGTTTGAGCATTCTTATAACCATTACTCTGAATTCTTTCTCTCAGAAGTTACTTGCCTCCATTTCATTTAACTCCCTCTCTGGTGATTTCACATTTTCTTTCCTTTGGGGATTGCTTTTTTAAAAAATATATTTTATTGATTTTTTACAGAGAGGAAGGGAGAGGGATAGAGAGTTAGAAACATCAGTGAGAGAGAAACATCAATCAGCTGCCTCCTGCACAATCCTCACTAGGGGTGTGCCCACAACCAAGGTACATGCCCTTGACTAGAATCAAATCTGGGACCCTTGAGTCTGCAGGCCGACACTCTATCCACTGAGACAAACCAGTTAGGGTGGGATTTCTTTTTTGTATTCCCATGTTTTGCTCTAACATTTTAATTGTTTCTGTGTCCTAGATCTGACTGCTTTGCTACCCAGTTTCTTTTGAGGATGGTGCTTCTGGTGTGATCTCTCGGGTCTCCTGATCTTGTTAATCTAGCATAGCTCCCTACTTGAGCTACTTCAGTTTTCTTGATGTAGGCCTGTGAGCTGGGAAGGTGCAACTGCGGTGTCCAGATGTCAGCAGCTGGGGAGGGGAATGTCCCAATTTTTGCTGCCTTGTGTCCTTGGTTGAAATCGCACGTGCCCAGCAGGGGCTCATAGAGGTACCCAGGAGCTGTCTGTCAGGGTGGTGAGGCTCAGGAGGCCTGCACACTGGAAAGGAAAGACTGTGGTGTCCAGAGTTCTGTAGCTGTAGGGTGGGAAGACTCAGTTTTTGCTGCTGTGCCTGTGGTTGTATACACACACTCCCCATGGCAGCTCACAGGGACACCCACGCTGTGCTTGCCAGTGTGGCGACCTGATGCATTCTGAAAGGCCCTGATTCAAGCCAAGTGATCGAGGCATCTGTGGGCAGGTATCCAGGATGAGGGTATTCAGAATTTCTACTGCTGGGGCAGTGCATCCTTGTTTGGATAAGAGCACGCCCAGTAGGGGCTCACAGTGGCACCCAAGAGCTGCCTGTGGAGTGGTGGGCTCAGGAGGCCTGAGTGCTGGAAAAGCATGACTGTAGTGTCCAGGGTTCTGCAGCTGTGGGGTGGGAAGACTCAGTTTTTGCTGCTGTGCCTGTGGTTGGATACACACACTACCAGTGGCAGCCCACAGGGGTACCTGTGGTGCATTTGCAGCTTGGAGCTCTGACATACTCTGAGGGGCCCTGGTGTTGAAGTTGTGTTACAGTGTCTGTGGGCAGTTATTCAGTAGAGTGAATTCAGAATTTCTACTGTGGGGCAGTGAGCCACTGTCTGTACAATATTGCACCCAGCGGTGGCTCACAGAAGGTCCCAGGGGCTGCCTGTGGGGTGTTAGGCTCCGGACACCCACCAGCTGGAAATGCGTGTCTGTGGCGGTGTGTTTGAGGCATAGAGCTCTGATGCACCCTGAGGGGCCCTGGTGCTGAAATTGTACGATAGTGTCTGCGGGCAGTTATTCAGGAAGAGTGAATTCACAATTTTTACTGTGGGGCAGTGCACCTTTGTTTGCACAACATCGTACCCAGCGGGGGCTTGCAGTGGCTCCCAGAGCTGCCTGTGGGGTGGTGGGCTCCAGAGGCTTGCACGCTGGAAACTCGAGAATGTGGTGTCTGGAGGTCTGCCACTGGGGAGGGGAAGCTGCACTTACTGCTGCGGGATCGGTGCTCCTTTGGAGGTGGAGGTCCTAGGGTCTGCGGGTAGGGTTGCAGGATTATGGCTAGAGTGGCTGCCGGGTCTCCCGCAGTGTCTAATGGCTCTCTGGGTGGTGGTGTTGATGAGTTCCTAGAGGAAGCCACTTTCCCCTTCAAGATGGCGTGGGTTCTGTGCCCAAATCCCGCAAACTGGGGAGTGTTGGAGGCGATGGTAGGTACTCTCTGTCCAGGAGAGTCTAATCTGCCAGCCCCCACTACTCCTGTCGGATTTAACTGTTCCTCACTCACTCACACAGACACCACACACATCCACACACTCTCCCTTCACCCTCTCACTCACTCACCCTCTCCCTCACCTTCGTCCTGCCAGCCGCCATGTTCCTGTCTGACCTCCAGTGTGCTAAGTCTTATGGTATGCAAACTAATTGGCAGATAAGTCAGAAAAAGAAATAGATTTCTTTCTATGTTTGACTATCTAGAGAAGGTTTCATAAAGAAGTGGGGTATGAACTGGACCTAAAAGTATAGGCAGAATTTGAGGAGGTAAGAAAAGGGTGTCACAGGTCTACAGAAAATGATTAAGCAGAAGTGAGCATTGGGGAGAGAGTGGGAAACAATGATTAAATCTTCCTGGGTAGTTAGAGTAATTGAGTAGGTATTGAGAGTCATGTGAAATGAGATCGGAGAGAGATGATGATACAAGATCATGGAAGGCATTAGAACCACATAAAAGAGTTCACTCTTATTGTAGGCACTGGGAGTCTCCACATGTCCCTATATAGATAGGTGGCATAATGAAAACTTATATAAACAGAGTATTTGTTATTAATGCATGGTCTTCAAAATTAAAACCCAAGGGTTTTTTTGGTTGTTTTTTTTTGTTTTTGTTTTTTTTACAAGTTATTACCTATGAGGCCATGGGCAAGTTATATAACCTCTTTGAGCCACAGGTTTTTAAATCTCTAAAATGTGGATAGAAATATATACTTCATCTGGTTATTATGAGAATCAAGTAAGATAATCTTCATAAAGTACATTAGTACTATGCCTTGTATGCACTAGATAATAAATATTAGCTACTAAAGCTAATAATCATTGTTAGTATCATCAATACCAACAACAACATTAACAGGGAAAGTAATTAGGAAACTGTGGCTGATTTCCAGAAGTAATCTAATATTTAGGACTAGATAAATTCCAAAACTAGGTTGTTTGCAGAGGTCATAAAAAGGAGGAATTGATTCCCAAAGACATTACAAGGAGGATTTTGGGGTATATTGCACATGTGCAGTGAAGAAAGGCGTGTGAAAGAAGATTCCAAGGCCTACGAGATTTAGATGATATAAGTATACACAAAGAGCAAGAATGGAGAAGGAAATTAGAAAAGAGTTTGTTTGAGTGGTAGAATAAATGAATTTCTTTTGTGAAATATTAACTTTGTGGTGATTGAAATATACCCAAGTGTAGTATTTCACCCATTCTCACAACACTGTACTAAGGTCCACAGGACAGGACTGGAAAGGTAGATTTGGTAGGTAACTACAAGGAGATCATAGTTGAAGCCTGACAGTAGATAAACTTGCCAAGAAAATGAATATATAAGGAGAACAGAGGGTTAAAAACAGAGTTAGTGGAACAACCATTAATTATTGAATAAGATAGAAGAAAAGTGTAGGAAGTGTTTAAAAAATAGGAGGAGAGAATAATCAGTACTTTACACTAGGGTGCAATGAAAGAAATTAAAATTAATCATAAAAGAGAATGTCCGAGCTAAGGTTAGAATGGTCTTTAAAAAAGGATATACTTATCTACATGGAATAATTTATGGTTCACTGGTAATTTAAAATGGAATTATCACTCAAAGCATTCATTTAGCCAAAAGCATCTATCAGGGTTCTATGAAGGATGACACTAAGTGTTTTAGGAGATACAATAAAGTATAGAAGTCTGTCCTCAAGTAAGGGATAGGAGATATATTAATAAATGTATTTACAAACATTTAAATCATAATACTAGAGTAAATTAGCAATTTTAGACAATAGTTGTCACAGAGTAATATGTAATTTAGTGTCAAATAATTGCTAATAGTTCAGCAAAGAGAAAAATGTATTTGGTCTAGAGTGCTCAAGTAATCTTCCCAGATGTAAACCTTAATGGGGATTTTTAGTCAGGTTAGTAACAAAACAATTGAAACAAAATTCTGATACTTTAAACTATTAATAGTTACCATAAAATTTATTTAAAGAGCTCTGCCCTGCATATTGATCACTATAAAGTCTATAGAATAAAAAGTTTTTCCAAGTTGGTGTTCTTAGAATTTTCTCAGTATGGTCAATATCAAGCTTGCCTTCCCTTCTCAACTCTACCTCATAGGGCTCTTCCTGTATAGTTTAGCAACTCTAATTAAAATATTGCAATTTTCTGAATGCAACTCCCCAATACCTAGAAATCACACTAGGAAGAAAAACCTCATAATTAGAAAATGAGCCTGGCTTTGATCCATATTTTTCTGAGTTTCATGGTGGGAGATATGTATATATATCAAAGCTAGAAATCATTAAATGCCAAAGAGTGATCAGGGAAATCAAATCATCAGGTAATGACCTGATCTGGCTGAGGAGCCTTTCACACAGGGCATAGAAATACACAATGCAGAAAATTAAAAAGTAATGTAGTCCATTTAATCCTAATCCTCCAGGAGAACTGAAAGAGATGAGAAAAGGGACAAAAAGAAAAGATCTGAGTTCACTTAGCCTGAAGGATACTGACTTTGAAAGGCAAAGGAATGGAGCAAGGGGAAAAATACAACTTTGCTTTCCTGATCAATTCTGATAATTAAGATGCAGGAAATGATTTTCAAATTATACGTGTCTCATTCTATAGAGCACAAAGCTGCTGACTGTGTCTGAAGTATAAAAGAAAAGTAGCCATATCCCCAAAAAGGCATTACTCTTTGAGGAGCATATCAGGTTGTTTTCCTTTTGCAGTTTCCAAACACGACACACTGAAATTTTCCATAGCAATACCAAAAGAACTGCTTTACAGGGAAAGGAACAGCAGGAAAGTCTGTGCTGACAGGAAGATTTGCTTTAAGGAAACTTGATATATGTTTTTTTTTCTTTATAAAAGAGATCATTTGAGACAATTATTAGATTTACAAAAGCATTTTTGCTATAAATAGATAAATAAATAAATTTCTTAAAGCGATGGCTTATATATTCCATTAACAATTAACCCAAAGTGAAATCTGGAGGTGTGGCCAAGAAGGGCTGGTGATAGATTTTCCATCTTTTATAAAAATCAGAAAGAAACTGTAAAGCAGGTGAGAAAAACCATTCCTTAGGCCAACTAGCAGAGCTACACAGTTTGGAAGAAAGCCAAGCTACAAGCAAAGTCAGGTGGGCTGGGGGAAAGTAAAGGTTATAGTAAAGACAGAATGAAGGGAAAGATGGAGACAGATACAAATTGATAAAGGACATCAGCAGAGATAATGTGATAGTTTCTTAGATATGCTTTTGAAGTCTTCATTCCCTTGCCCCTTCTTGCTCCCCTTTGGTGTTCTGGGGCAGACATTTTGTGACATCTGAGATGACACCTCAAAAAATCTGGCAAATTAAAAATAATATATATTCGGAAACTACATCTGATTTTGAAAAATATATATTTTTATTTATTTCAGAGAGGAAGGGAGGGGGGAGGGAGGGAGGGAGGGCAAGAGAGAGGGAGAGGGAGAGAGAGAGAGAGAGAGAGAGAGAGAGAGAGAGAGAGAGAAACATCAATGATGAGAGAGCATCACTGATCGGCTGCCTTCTGCATGCCCCAACTGGGGATCCAGCCCACAACCCGGGCATGTGCCCTGACCAAAAATAGAACTGCGAACTCTTGGTTCATAGGTCAACATTCAACCACTGAGCCATGACAGTTGGGCTATCTCTGATTTTTTAACACTGGTCTTACAGAGCCAATGTCCTGGTCTTTATTTGCAAGCTGACATCAGTGGTGGGAATTTCAAACAAGATAATAAGAGCCTAAAACACTCTGGCTAAACTAACACAATACAAGGTTCTCATATAATGACCAAGGAACTGGTTGTTTCCAGGGAGCAGTGGGAGGTTCTGCAGCCCCACACTATATATCTCTGTCTCTAAATCAGCCAATTATTGAATTTGAGCTTCTTTTCCTCAAAGTCTCTCTCCATATCCAGACTATTATTCTCTTTTAGAATACCTTTTAAAAGGTTAAAAAAGGATTTAATATTTAAGAATTTGCTTCTTCTGCAGTTAATTCACTTTACAGTTACCTGCCTATCAATATCTGAGCTCCCAAATGAGAATTTTGAGGCAGGTCAACCTCTGTATTCACAGAAAAAGCAGTTTGAAAGAAACATCTACAATGTTGATAGTACTGTGAAGAAATATAAAAGAAACTAAAAATAAAAAAAAAAACAGAATGGGATGAGAATAATAATGTATTATAATTCAGTTAAAAATATCTTCCCATATGAATTTGACCACCCAAAGCCTTTCATCATTCAAGACCAACATAGGCTTATACACACATTTTGAAAAGCTCTCCAATCCCTAATTCTAATAATGGATATAACTGCATATGATATAATTAGAACAATGATTCTCAACCAGGGGTTGTGAAACAGTGCTGAAGAGAAGAGCAAGGAGTAAACTTCCCATGGAGCATAAAATCTTCTAGGGTGAAAGATAGGTATTTTTAAAAAAGAAATCCTAAAATGGTCATTTCTTTGATAGTTTTTAGTTATACTAAGTTTTTGAAATTTAAAACAAAAATAAATGCATAACATCTTCATGTTTATCAAAAGGGGCATGGGTTATAAAATAAGAAATAGTGGACTTCCTTGGAAAAATTCTACTTTTTATCCAGCACCTACAGAACCTGGAATACAGATGTTGAGTAAAAGTCTGTTGGATGGATGGATGGATAGATGGATGCAAAGATAGATATGTGTAAATGAAGTATAGGAAATTTGAAGCATCAACAAAAGCAATCACATGAATAAACTATAATCTTTCTGTTTTCTTAACACTGCTAAAACATGCCATTTTTGACTAATAAGATTTAGAGAAAGAGATGTAGGGTGCTGGAGATTACCAGATCCTGCCTTCAAATAACAAGTGGCATCACTGAAAACAGAGGAAGACTTCATAAGTAATGCTTATATTGACTTTATCAGGGAAATTAACTCTATAAACCAAGTCTCAGAAGCAAATTTATAACAGCCCAGAAACTAAAAATGTAGTCCAAATAAAAGCTGATGAATGATTCCTCTTTTGTACATCAAAGGCCTCAAAAAAGTGTGAGCAATTTAGTTAAACTTATCCAAATATTTATTTTTCCCCTCTACCAGGCACATACTAGGATTGCTCTTCTTGGTCTTCTTAACATTTTTGGTGGTTCTACATGATGAGTTCTGGCCAATGAGTTATTATTGAAAGTTATATATACTAATTATGAAATAGAGAATTGTCATTGTAAGAACTTTCAGATGACTCTTTTACTCCCCGACACAAACACTGGCTATGTCATCATCTTATACCTGTCAGAATAGCTATCATCAATAAATCAACAAACAAAAGTATTAGTGAAGATGTGGAGGAAAGGGAACCCATGTGCACTGTTGGTGGAAATGCAAACTGAAGCAGCCCCTATGGAAAACAGTATGGAGGTTCCTCAAAAAATTAAAAACTCAGCTGCCTTGTGACCCAGGATTCCATTTCTGGGTATATGTCCAAAACACTATTTCAAGATATAGGATGTTCATTTCAGCATTATTTACAATAGCAAATATATGGAAGCAGCACAAGTACCCATCAATAGACAAGTGGGTAAAGAAGTGGTACATATATACCCTGGAATATTACTCAGCCATTAAAAAGAATGCAATCTTACCATGATATAATGGCCAAGGAACTGGTTGTTCCTGGGGAACAGATGGAGGTTCTGGGAATATCCAGCCCATGGGCCACGTAAGGCCGATAAAATCATTTGGTCTGGTCCTAATAAGGCATCAGGGCTAAGTTAATTAAATGTTTGACCAAATATAGCAGGTTAATTTTTAAGTTGATAATTTTGTATGGCCCGTGGTTAATGTTATAAATATCCAAATGGCCCTTGCCAGAAAAAAGTTTTCCCACCCCTGACTTAGAGAATACTATGCTAAGTGAAATAAGTCAGAGAAAGACAAAAACCATATGATTTCACTTATATGTGGAATCTAAAGGCCAAAATAAATTAACAAACAAAATTGAAACAGACTCATAGAACAAACTAATGGTTGCCAGAAGGGAGGGTTATTTTTTTTGGGGGGGGGGGCGGGGGAGGAGCTGTGTGAAAGAGGGGAAGGAATTAAGAAGTACAAATTGGTAATTATAAAATAGTCATAGTCATGAGGATGGAAAGAACAACATAGAAAATATCAACTATAATATTATAATAACTATGTATAGTGCCAGGTTGGTACATTAAATATTGGAAGAACACTTTATAAAAGATATGATTGTCTAAGCACTATGCGGTACACCTGAAACTAATACAAAATAACAATGAATGTAAACTGTAATTGAAAAATAAAATCTATATTTTAAAAAAAGATTGGCTATGTTCCCTATAGTAGCTTCTCCATCAGCCTGAGTTAGCAGGTGATGGCAATACAGAGCACAGCCCCTAAAGACCTATGATGAATGTGTAGTTTGAACAGACAGGAAAAAACCTTTTATGTTTGTAACCACTAAGATTTCAGGGTTCTTTGCTCCTGCAGCATAATCTAGCCCAGGTGTGGGCAAACTTTTTGACTCGAGGGCCACAATGGTTTCTTAAACTGGACCGGAGGGCCGGAACAAAAGCATGGATGGAGTGTTTGTGTGAACTAATATAAATTCAAAGTAAACATCATTACATAAAAGGGTACGGTCTTTTTTTCCAATAGTTTTATTCATTTCAAAAGGGCCGGATCCGGCCCGCGGGCCATAGTTTGACCACGGCTGAGCCTGTCCTGACTAATACAGTTGATTTATTATAATCAATGTAGTTTACATCCATTAAATTGTTCTGACCCATTTTTCAAAGATTAGAATCTAATTGCTGCTAGAAATTAACCTTCTCCCAAGAATAAAATAATATAGAGAAAGACAATATTGTATTTAATCATTGAAACAAGGCATACAGAAAAAGAACAAAGGGTGGGGTATATGTCAGTAAATATAGTAGTTCTAACATAAAAAGCAAAGAGATAAATTTTGAAACAATTTCAGGTGGCAGGAACAGACTCTCACCATCCTCACCTGTAATAGAAATCCATTAAATGCAAAGAAACTAAAATAGCAGACGACACTCAAGATGGCTTACTGACAATAGACAATCCTTGAGACAGTGATGGGAATGCCTTAAAAGAAAAATAAAAGGGAAAGAGAATTCAATAAAGACATGTACATGACTCATTCTAAAGCTAGGACAATAATCCTTTTCATCTTATATTTCATCTTTCAGCACTTTATATTATATAAATCTGTTTCATGTATATTTCCTCACAACTACACTATGAGACAGGCAGGGCAGACAATATTATCTACATTTAATTGATAAAAAATAATAGGTCCAAGTAAGTTGTGAATTGTCTAAGATCAAATAGCTAACACATGACAAAGATGAGATTAGAACCTATGTCTCCTAACCCCTATTCCATCCATCCCTTTTGGGTAGCACATGTATTTCTAGTAAAGCTCATAAGTTCACTTACTTTATAAAAACAATTTTTCCAGAACTGAAATCATACTGTTAGCTTCCTGGAATCGCTCATGATCTAAATGTAAGCTTTATCTGCTTAATTACTATTTTAGCAATAGGTGCAATAGCCAAGTTTGTATTCTGTTTGAAGATGAGGCACTTACAACTAAAGTGCTGTATACTGCACATTAAACATGCCATCCATTAATTCATTTCTCCACTGATAATAGTTCTGGATGTAAATCAGCACTGCGTTTTTTCAAATATTACAGATGTTTCAGGGTGTTTATTTTTATAATTTTTTCACTTGAGATATTACATGGAGTAAGCAGGCATTGCAGTACTGACAGACAACTCTCCTCATGGGAGGGCATGAAGATTAGGACCTAGTCCTCGGAGCTGGGGCTCTCTAAAGTTCAGAGATATAATTCTTAATTTTCTTTTATACATCTATTCTTTGGAAGTGCCATATCCCATAATTTCTGCCTATATTCTACGAATATTGAAGATATATAGATGGGTCTTCTTTCCTCCACCTGGGATCAGGTATTACCTTAAGAGTTCTCTATTTTAGGACTCAGTAAAGCCTTTAAGTTTATGCAACCAGTTTCTGTAGCCATCACTGTGGTAACCTCTCAAATAGTCTTGACATGGAGAAATCATTGCTGACTTTACCAATGATTAGGTACTCAAAATGAGACATGTAGCAGGAAAAAAAAAAAACACAGCACACAGATGCATGAATAAAGTGTAGCTTAAGCATTTACTTTATAACTGATCTGATAGTCCTCATAGGCCCTCATCCATTTGATAGGAGAGAAAAATTTATCTAGCTCAATTTGTTCATTTTAGCTCAATTTAATAACTTGTTTTTTTGTTGTTAATCCTTACCAGAGGATATTTTTGCATTGGTTTTTTAGAGAGTGCAAAGGAGAGGGAGAGATAGAGTGGAACATTGATGTGAGAGAGACACATTGATTGGTTGCCTGCTGCACACACCCCAACCATGGCTGGGGAACCTGAAACCAAGGTACATGTCCTTGACCGGAATTGAACCTGGGACCCTTCAGTCTGTGGGCTGATGCCCTATCCACTGAGCCCAACTGGCCAGGGCTAATAACTTAAACTCTTTAAGTGACACATTTCTTTGTGCAAATTCAGTCTTTAAAATGTGCTCTTTGTCCCCCTCTTCATCCCCAGGATGAGCTGTAATGGAGAGTTTTTATGAATGTAAGAAGATATTAAAATGGAGCCCTCTCATCTGTCTAACTTGACATCTCAAAAAGATTAAGAATAAAAAAATCATTGTTCATAAGTATGTTTACATTCCAAAGTGAAGCTCTTGAACCACCAATACAATAATTTTGAAGAAGGTGTCCAAACTTTGTTTTACAACCCTTAGTGGAATAGTCACCTCTGGCATAAGTGAGTTGAGGTTGAAGAGGGATTGGAAAATAGAAAAAAGCAATCCCTTTCACTAATAATTATTGATATATAGTAATATTACACTTCCTTCTCCCCAAAGAAGAGGGGAGTTTGTGTTTCCCCTTTACCCCTATTCAAGCGATAGGGACCTTAAGAAGAACATTCACAAAACCAACTTTTTGTCTTCTGCCATTTAGGAGTCACAGAATCCTAGAGTCTACTTGGAAATCTAAAGGGCAAAAGTTGTGGCTGGCTAGCTAGCTGTTCTAAGAGTAGAGTGAAGAGAGGATAATACGCTGACATTGGCCTACACTCTCAGAATCTATCCATATAAATGATGCAACAGTAACCCTTTTGGACCATATATTTCTTTCCTATCTACACTAATAAAAGAGAAAGATGCAAATTGACCATACCTTCGTGACACCCACCAGCCAATCAGGAGTGAGTATGCAAATTAACCCAACAAAGAGGGCAGATTAATTTGCATATGCAGGCACCGAGCGCCCCAGCCGCTCCAGACCTCTGGGAAGTGTGGGAAGGCAGAAAGGTGGCTCCGGGCCAGAACAAAGGCAGAAAGGTGGCTCCAGGCCAGAGCGAAGGCAGAAATGCAGCTCCAGCCAGAGCGAAGGCGGTGCCCGCAGCCAAGGGAAGGAAGGCCCATTTTTGCATGAATCTTCATGCATCGGGCCTCTAGTTGTTCCTATAACAAATTACCACAAACTAAGTGGCTTTAAACCACATGAGTTTATTATCTCACAGTTCTGGAGGTCAGAAGTCCAATATGAGTCTTACAGGACTAAATGAGGTGTTGACAGGACTGGATCCTTCTGGGGGCTGCTAAAAAGGATCCATTCCTAGTCCCTTCCTGCTTCTAGAGACCTCTGTCATCTCTTGTCTTGTGGCCACATCATTCTAATTTATATTTCCATTGTTACAGTGCCTTCTCCCCCTCTGATTTCCTGCCTTTCTCTTCTAATACCTTTGTGATTATATAGGCTCTCCCAGATAATCCAGGATAGCATCCTCATCTCAAAATCTTTAATCACATCTGCAAAGTCCCTTTTATCATATAAAGTAACATATTCACATGTTGCAGAAATGCAGAATTTGACATCTTTGGTAGAGCATTATTCAGCCTACCACAGACCACAATTAAGCTTTCTTAAATCCTCCATTCTAAGAGGGCTTTAAGCCTAGAGTGATGGAACCTCAGCAAAAAGAAACTGGAGATATATTATCAGAATTAGGAGTGGAAGAGAGTTCTTTAATAGCCATCCAGAAGAGAGACTTTAACTTTGTTAAATAAAGCAGAGGTACGAGATCACCAAGCAATAAAGAAGTCAACTCAAGAGTAAGGTTTAAATTCCTACCAAACAGGTACATCAAAGTCAAGCCACAATGAGACCTTTCAAGTAAGATTTTTCTTATTCCTTATTTCTTATCCTTTGCCCACTATGACCCAAAGAGTTCACAACAAGTAGCTAACAAATTAGGGAAAGGGAAAAAGGTGATGCACAATGAGAACAATAAAAAAAGGTGAAAAATATGCCCCCTTTTCCACTACAGTTAAATCTGAAACAGACCAGTCTCAGGAAAGGGAGAATCTATAACTTCAAATAAATTCAGAATATTAACTATTACCCAGGACTTGATATTGTGATTACTGAAAAGAGACAATTCTTATGGCAAATGTGACCAGGGAATTTTTAATTATCCCAAAGCTTTAGAATCTGCCAAAATTTCATCCAGTGGCAAGGAGAAATCCAAACCACCAAACACGTTTGAGCAGGCAGTGATAGAAATGGGAAGAATACAGTTGTTTCATAAATTTACTT
Source organism: Myotis myotis (assembly GCF_014108235.1). Lineage (NCBI taxonomy): Eukaryota > Metazoa > Chordata > Mammalia > Chiroptera > Vespertilionidae > Myotis > Myotis myotis. The sequence continues at coordinate 40,019,969 of NW_023416346.1, forward strand.
TATGGAGTTCCACTTTTTCAGTGTTACTGTTATATAACCTTGTAGCAAAGGAAATGTGAAGGAAGCTGTGTACAATTATGCACAGGTCTGTGTAACTGTCCTCTAATTTGCCAATGCCTTGGGTCTCTGTGGCCAATGTTGGCTTTTGCTGCTGAAGACAGAGATTAGTGAATTCTAAGTTGTTTTTTTAGCACAGTCAGGTACTTGCTTCTGATTAGGCTCCACAATGGCATTTGTTAACACAATGGACACCCAGATGTTTGGCTCTGGTTTAACATTTGGTCCTAAGCCCAGGCTAACCACCCCACAATGCTCATCTAGAGAGCTACTTAACTCCAGCTACTGAACTCCCTCTGGCAAACTCCCCAGCCAGACTCTCAGCTAACTTCCATATGTTCATCCCAGTAGGGTCATAAAGAAACTTCTTATTCTAGCTCTATAAAGGAAGAGAGAAAAAGGAGCCCAGGAGCAGGCCAGCTATATAATTTGGGGATTGAATACAATATGAAAATGTAGGATTCCTTGTTAAAAAATGAAGAACTTCAAGATGATGAGAGTAGAGCATTAAGCCAAGTGCAAGGGCCCTTCTGAGCATAGGGCCTTGTGTGACTGTCCAGGAGCACTAAATTATTTCTGTCTAAGCATATTTACACTGGTGTGGCCTTTCTCAGCCAAGGAAGTGAAAGGCAGGCAACACAATTTCATGAAAAAGTGGGGGTGAGAGGGTGGTCAAAAATATCAGCTGAATATTCTTAAACTATTATCCCAAGTTACAAACATCTCAGCTCCATATAGCACTTTATAGTTTTGGGATTTTCAGGGTGCTTTTATATCTATTATCTCATTTGTTCTTTGTAGCATCCTTGAACAGTAGGTAGGCATAAGGCCCAAGTTTACTTTTGAGGATTTAAGGTCTAAAGAAGGTAAAGGATTCATCCAATAATATATAATTAAAAAGAAGTTAGGATGATATACAAATACAGATGGGCCTAACTCCAAATGTATCTTTACAAAGTTATAACATTTTTATCTTTCTTAATCATCAGATTCATAAGATTCTTATTATTATAAGAACCAGGAATTATCTGCTTGCTTTTCTTTCTTCCCATAACATATAGCCCCATTCAGCCCACAGTGGATGTGTGTGTAAGGCAGACTTGTTTCCTCTCTCATTACGCTCTTCCTCTTTATATCTCCATTCTCCTCCTCCTCTCCTCCTCCTCCTCCTCCTCCTCCTCCTCCTCCTCCTCCTCCTCCTCCTCCACTGCTGCCACTACCCCCACATACATACACACAGTGTCAGAGACCAAGTTAGAGACTAGGTGAGCGCAATACAACTGCCACTCAACATGGATAGTAGTCAGGATCAGTTTACAGAAAAAGACTAGGGAGACCCCAAATGGATATTTTGGTGGTTGGGCAGTGATACAGGAAAATATTCCTACCGAATATACTCTTTCCACTGAAAGAGGGATGCCTAAAAATCTCCTAAAAGAGGCTTTCTTATGGGCTTTGTCAGCTTATTCAAATGCAAATGTATTAGCATAGTGATATGTCAAGCCATTAACTTATTAAGACTTTACTATGAATATGTTTCCAATTCCTTTATAAGAACAAGTTTTGCCAGGGTATAGAAATCATGTGAGGTTTCCAAATAAGCAAAAGAGAAAACAAGCAGAGGGGAAAATCAGATAAACTGGGTGATCTATTTTATCTACTCCCCAGTTATGCTGTCCTTCCTCCTCACATAGATCACAAGTGATAGGAAGACAGATGTTTTAAAAACTAACCTCTCCTACAGGGAGAGTGTGGTGTAACATGCTTTTTTTCTCACAATTAATTCCATTCTACCTAAATAAAAAAGAATGCCTATAACCTTGATACCCTGAAGTCATTAGGGCAATTTTAAGGGCTCTCTCTGGAAGTTCCATTTATATTTACTCACATTTTTAAAGGAGATAAAACTCTAAAATGGAATGCAGCTTCTGTGGAGATGAAAAAAATCAATAGAGGCTTACAAAACATAAAGTCAAATTGCATATAAAAGGCTCTCTCCAGGACCAAGTTTTTTTAGGACAAATATATACTTGACAAGAAGAGCATTGAAATACTAATAAAGTAATAGTTGCAGTTTGCTCAGATGGTTGGAAAATTAAAATGGTATGAGCCAAGAACGTAAAACCTTATGATTTACAATGCAGCATCACTGAATTAATAAACTTGATATATTAGTATTCCAGAAGCCCCAAGGAAAACGTGATATACAACTAAAACAGGTGAGGGATTTTGTAAAGGCTTAAACACTTTTCCCTATAATAACTGTCAGAGTACAAAGCATGTCAACATAGAGCTCTTTGAAAAAGATGCCAAAAAGCTCTTTCATTATTGTGTGGCAGCCATATTTGACTAAATAGACCTCTAGCCCCCAGTTTTTTAAACAACTACCACCTACACAATTCTTTCCCTCAGAAACAATTACCCTTTCTCTTCTCCTGGCACTAATCTTGAGTGCCTACTTATATAGTTCAAGGATAAAAGCAATCCAACTCTGTAGGTCAAGAGAGAGGCACCTAAGAACAAGCAGATAAGAGAAGTCAGTGTCCTTATCTACAGTAGGAAGTTTTGTAAAGCCATAGATTTCAGAAAAGTGCCTGAGCCACCTAGTTCCATTTTTGAGGCCACAGCCCAAGAGCACCTAGTACAAAAATAGACATTCATCCACTCCCACAGTTATAAGCCAAGCATCCATAAAGGATAACTAATTCATTACTACCATTGAAACTTAAAAAGGCAATTTGAGAGCTATGAGTTAAGATGTTACTCTCAGAAGTGGACATCAGTAGTAATAAAGTCCCTTTTTCTATTATATTCTTCATCCTCCACTAGAATAGAATCTCCCTGAGGAAACAGACCAGATTTTATTCATTGCCTAGAACAGGGGTTCTCAACCTGTGGGTCACCAACCTGTGGGTCGCGACCCCTTTAGGGGTTGAATGACCCTTTCACAGGGGTCGCCTAAGACCATCAGAAAACACATGTATCAGTGGTTCTCAACTTGTGGGTCGCGACTCCTTTGGGGGTCAGACGACCCTTTCATGGGGGTCACCTAAGACCATCAGAAACATATAATTGCATATTGTTTTTGTGATTAATCACTATGCTTTAATTATGTTCAATTTGTAACAATGAAAATACATCCTGCGTATCAGATATTTACATTACGATTCATAATAGTAGCAAAATTACAGGTATGAAGTAGCAACGAAAATAATTTTATGGTTGGGGGTCACCACAACATGAGGAACTATATTAAAGGGTCGTGGCATTAGGAAGGTTGAGAACCACTGGCCTAGAACCTGACACAAAATAGGTGATCAGTAAATAAACTGATAATTGTAAAATCCAACTTTTGTCCCTTTGCTTCTCATAATTGCTAGGCTCCCACAAACCTCTTTCACCTAATGGAAAAAAGGAACACCTACTAGCAGCATAGTTTCAACGTAATTTCAGAGTACATGCCATTACACTTTCATTTTGCCTCTGTGAAAGAAGGAAATATTCTAAAAGACAAAGGAGGAAACCATATTTGGATGTTCTCTCCCTCAGCACACTCTGATGGTGGCAGGACCTCAGGGGAAAATGGGTGCACAGTGGTATACAAAAAAAAAACACCTCAATTCTGGGCACTGGGACACTAAAACAGAAAAAATACATGGAAGCCAACATGGAACTTACCTTCAAAGTTTTATACAGGCTTGGATGAGGAGTATGTCAGTGGTGATCGGTGCAAACAAAAAATCAAAGAGCCCTCTCTGCATACCCTGTTCTATGTTACAACTCCTATGATCATTGCCCAATGTATGAGGCAGGGGGATAGGAGAAAGGACCAATAATAATCACGACTAAATTTCCAACCATCCTGATAAATTAGGGGCTCAGAGTAAATTTAATTTAGTGGAAACATACAAAATGATTTTTGTATACCTGACTTTATGAAGTTAAATTCATGTTCACTATACTACCTTGTCTACTTCCCCTACCTCTATCAGAGAATCAGACCCACTAAGTACCTAAAAGATAGGCGCTCCATGCCCTCAGGAGTTGCCTAAAATGATTCATGCAAATTCATAGGAAGAAATAAATATTGAGCTACAAAAAGCAGTCACTCCAGCCATGCTAAATCAGCATCCTGAATAGGCAGATGCAATGTGGGTCCTTATTAATCTTTACTTTTATGCTTTAGGCTCATAGTGACAAATGTCTCACTGAGGGGAGTGAGTACAGGGATTCCCCCAACTGAGCATTAGAAGAAACAGCTGGATTAGCTGATGTTCTCCTGAGGTGGAGTTAATTGTAAAACACTCAGCTTGGGGACTATGCAGATTTTATACAATCACCTATGTGTTTGCTGCACTCCTGGGGTCTGCTAAAAAAACACACACACACAAAAACACAAAACAAACAAACAAACAAAAAACAACAACCAAAAAAACGCAGGCAATCATATTAACACATGTTCCACAGTGGGCACCCTTGAATTCCCAAGCTTTCAGAATAGCCTGATGAGTATTAACAACAAACCAAAAGAAAGAAGGATTAAGGGATAAGCTATTTAGTCATCATGGTATAAATTGAAGCAGTTCAATGGTACGGAGCCTTAGTTTATGTTATTCCATGCCTTTCCCTTCCCCCTCCCTCTGGTGATCTCCATCTTTCAAACCCTAGTTCCAGCACTATCTTCAAGGTGAATTCTAAACTGCTATTAGGAGGTCATACCACCCAATCAAAGCTTTGCACAAATACAGTATTCTACAAATAACTAATTACTTCATCTATGATAAATATGATATACTAACTAGATACAAAGCTCCTTGATCACAAGAATGAAAGCTTTTATTTATTTTGTATCCCTTTAATCAGTGGCTTTTAAATTTATGGCTTTATGCATAAATAAAATCTCTACAGAAAGACTCTGGGGATCTGATAAGAGGTTTCAAAATTTAATTTGGCCAAATAAAGACAAATTATAATAATAATTTATATATATATATATATATATATATATATATATATATATATATGTTGATTTCAGAGAGGAAGGGAGAGGGAGAGAAAGATAGAAACATCAATGATGGGAGAATCACTGATCAGCTGCCTCCTGCATGCCCCCCACTGGGGATCAAGCCCACAACCTGGGCATGTGCCCTTGACTGGAATTGAACCAGGGACCCCTCAGTCCATAGGCCACCATTCCTTCCACTGAGCCAAACCAGCCAAGGCCAAATAAGGACTTTTTAAAAACAACTAGCATATTTCTACTTTGTGTGAAGGTGAACTGAGTAGTAAGTACCAACTTTCCCCATGAAACAACTAGAAGACCTTGCAGAAATATTTTTACAATCTCTATGAAGGCACTGGAGAACTAATAAGGTGGCCAAAATTTATAGAGTAAAGATACAAAAGGAGAAAGAAACCAATAAAGGTGAGCTGGACCTTTTGCTCTGGAATAAGTAGCCAAGAGCCTGAGTAACTAAAAATGAATTTGAAAATCAAATGAGGGGAGAAAAGTTGAAGTCCAGAGTACTGGGGAGCAGTGGGTGCATGCTGGTAAATGCTGTAAGTTGAGGCCACAAGGGTTTATGTCCTAGGAATAAAGATGTGCTGGAAATATACTATCTTGCTCAGGGACTATGCTTCATAGTCACTGAAATTGGATTAAAATAATCTGGGATTGTAAATCCCCAAAACCATCTATTTGCCAGTTATAATATGAGAGAGAGGAGAACCTGTTTTTTGAAAGATACTGTCATATTAAGAGCTCAAATTCATTCTATAATTTTTATGTACAATATCCAGCAAATAAAAAAATGAGTACACAGACCAAGAAATAAGACAACAATTATCAAAAATGAAACATAAAAAATAAAGATAATGGCAATATCAGACACAATTTTTTTTAAATAACTAAGGTAAATATATTCAAAGGAAGAAAAGAAAAGATTAAGAATATTTGGATAAAACTAGAAAACTAACACAAAGAAATAAAAATTATAGACCTAAAATCACAATATACACAATTAGTAATTCAACTGATGAATTTAACAGTAAATTAAATGCATCTGAAGAGAAATTCAGTAAATTAGAAAATAGGTCAGAAAAAAATAGGCAGAAAGAAGCATGGCAAGAAAAAATTGTGGGAAAAATAAGTCTCAAAAGGGGAAGAGAGAAAATGAGTGGAGGAGAAGCAATATCTGAGGAGATAGTAATATCTGAGATACTATAACTGAGAGTGTTCTAAAACTGGAGAAAGATATCAAAGAAAAGATTCAAGAAACTCTATGAATCTAAAATAGTAAATATAATAATTAAAACCTCATATAGACACATTATAGTAAAACGGATGAAAAACAAACAAAAAACAGTCTTAAAAAGAATCAGAATACTAAAAACCACTAAATTACATATTTTAAGGTGGTTAAAATGGTGAATTTTATCTCAAGAAAAAAATAAAGCAAAAATATAGATTATATTCACTAATGTTAAACTTGCTGCTTACCTCAACAGAGACAAATAGATCCAGAAGAAAAATAAACGATAACATCAAAGTGCTGAAAATAATAACTATTAAGCAAACCCAAGTTAATTTTTCAACACCCAGACTCACATTGAGAGAATTTGTAAAAGGGTGCTCTTCAGGAAAAAGGAAAACAATCCTAGATCAAACACAAAAATGCAAGAAGAAAGAATGGAAAAGGCATAAATTTATGGGTAAATCCAGATGAATATTGACTCTAAACAACAAAACAATGATATTGTCTTGTGGTATTTAAAATATATAGAGATTTAAAATACACAATCAGAATACCATATATTTTGGAAAGGAGTTAAAGTAATGTTATTATGAAGTTTAAGTTTGGAAGAAGCCAAGTATGTGTGCTATAGTATCCTGGGTATCCACTAAAATAATAATAAAAGAGTATATAGTTACTAGGCTAATACAGGTGAAAAAAATAACTAAAAACTAGTTAATCCGAAAGAAGGCAAGATACAAAAGAAAACAAAAAGACTTAGAATGCAATAGAGGCATATGAAGAATTTAGCAATATTGTAGATTTAAGTGAAAATATAGGTATTAATTATAGTGCAGATAACTTAAAAATACTCCAAACAATTGTCAGACTAAATACAAATAAATATGTTTCATTAGGAGACACATCTTAAATATAAGAAAATCTTAAGGATCCTACAAACCCCTTGAACTATTCTTAATGAAAATGTTAATGAATTTTAAAGTTCAAAAAAACAAAAATCTACTGTATTTTATCACAGAAACAAGCAAATTAGAAATCTTAAATTATAGTTTATAGTAACACCAAAATGATATTTGAGAATAAATTTAATAAAAGATGTGTAAAGCCTCTATACAAAAAAGTACAAAATATCGATAAGAGAAAATAAAGAATATATAAGGAAACTGAGAGATTTATTATACTCATGGATTCCAATCCATGACTTCAAAGTATCCCTTTTACCCAATTTTAAGCCACAGATTCAAAATCAGAGGACTTACGTTACTTAATTTAAAAACAGCCCTAGCCAGTGTGGTTCAGTTGGCTGAGCTTCATCCAGTGCACTTTGAGGTTGTCTATCTGATGCTAGGGTTGTGGACTCCATTCCCAGTAGGGGGTGTGCAGGAGGCAGCCAATCTATGTTTTTCCCTATCGCTCAAAAATCAATAAAAATATTTTATATATATACTAGAGGCCCGGTGCAAAAAATTTGTGCACTCAGGGGGGAGGGGGGCATCCCTCAGCCTGGCCTGTGCCCTCTCGCAGTCTGGGACCCCTCGGGAGATAACGACCTGCTGGCTTAGGCCTGCTCCCCGGTGGCAGAGGGCAGGCCCAATCCCTAGGTGCAGACCCTGGTCGGGCTCAGAGAAGGGCCGATTGGGGAGTTGGGGCGCCACCCCCTGTCATGCACAGAGCATGGCGGATCGGGAGGTTGTGATGCCACCCTCAGTCACGCTCAGGGTAGAGCCGATTGGGGGGTTGGGGCACTGCCCTCTGTCACACTCAAGGCAGGGTCTATGGGGAAGGTTGCGGCGCCACCCCCTGTCACCCACAGAGCAGGGCCAAACAGGGGGTTGGGGAGCTCCCCCCTGTCACGCACAGAGTAGGGCCGATAGGGGAGTTGGGGCACCACCCCCTGTCACACACAGAGCAGGGCCGATGGGGAGGTTATGGCTCTACCCCATCACACACAGAGGAGGGCCTGCGGGGGCGGGGTTGGGGTGCTGCCCTCTATCACCCACAGAGAAGGGCCGATCAGGGGGTTGAGGTGCCGCCACTGTCACACTCAGGGCAGGGCCAATGGGGAGGTTATGGCTCTACCCCGTCACACACAGAGCAGGGCCCTGGGGCAGGGGGGGAGGGGTTGGGGCGCTGCACCCTGTCACACACAGAGCATGGCTGATCATGGGGTTGGGGCGCCGCACCCTGTCACACACAGAGCCACAGGGCGATCAGGGGGTTGGGGAGCTCCCCCCTATCAGGCACAGAGCAGGGTTGATCAGGGGGTTGGGGTGCCTTCCCCTGTCCCGAACAGAGCAGGGCAGATAGGGAGGTTGTGGCCCCGCCCCCTGTCACACACAGAGCCGCAGGGCGATCAGGGGGTTTGGGCGCTACCCCCTGTCATGCTGATCCCGGTGCCGGGAGGCATATTACCCTTTTACTATATAGGATAGAGGCCTGGTGCACAGGTGGGGGCTGGCTGGTTTGCCCTGAAGGGTGTCCTGGATCAGAGTGGGGGTCCCCACTGGGGTGCCTGGGCAGCCTGGGTGAGGGGATGATGGTCACACACCCTTCAGGGTGGCGGTCCCCAATGGGGTGCCTGGCCAGTCTGGGTGAGGGGCTGAGGGCTGTTTTCAGGCTGGCGGGTGACTGAAGCTCCCAACTGCTCCTTTTTTTCTTTTTTTCTTTTTTCTGGGCCAGCTTTAACTCTGGCTCCAGCTCTGAGGCCTCTGTTGCTAAAAGCAGGTATCTGGTTTGTTTGGGTTCTATAATCGAAACAATGTATCAACTCCAGCTCTGAGATCCCGGCTGGCTGAAAGCAGGTTTCTGGGGTTTTGTTTAGCTTCTATATTTGTAACAATGTTTCAAACTGCAAGCTCAGAGGCCGGCAGCGGCAGGCGGGGAACGTTGGAGTCCTCCGTCACTGAAGCAAGCAAGCTTCATGTTAACTTCAAGCTGCCTGGCTGCCAGCCGCCATCTTGGCTGACAGTTAATTTGCATATCGCCCTCATTAGCCAATGGGAAGGGTAGCGGAGGTACAGCTAATTACCATGTTTCTCTTTTATTTGATAGGATACGTATATGCCTAAGCGACCGCTCAACCATTCGACCATTCAACTGGTAGCTATGACATGCACTGACCACCAAAGGGCAGACACTCAATGCACAGGCATGGAAACATGGAACAGACTGATGGATCTCAGAGGGAAAGGGGAAGGGGGGAGGGCAGGAAGTGATTAACCAAAGATCTTATATGCATACTCGAGGTCTGGTGCATGGATTCATGCGCTGGTAGGGTCCCTTAGCCTGGCCTGTGGGGACTGGTCTGAATCCGTGCACCTGGCCTCTAGTAATAATAATAAATATGCTTTATTTAAAGATATAATTATTAAGATGTGGTTATTGGTACACTAGACAAATAGATCAATGGATAGAGTAAGAAGTTGAGAAACAGACCCACACATATATGGTCAATAGATTTTCAACAAGGCACCAAAACAATTTAACTAGGGAAAAGAATGGCTTTTCAATATATGTTGTAGGAATTACAAGACAATTACTTTATTTATTTATTTTTATATATTTTATTGATTTTTTTACAGAGAGGAAGGGAGACAGACAGAGAGTCAGAAACATCGATGAGAGAGAAACATCGATCAACTGCCTCCTGCACACCCCCCACTGGGGATGTGCCCGCAACCCAGGCACATGCCCCTGACCGGAATCGAACCCGGGACCCCCCAGTCCGCAGGCCGATGCTCCATCCACTGAGCCAAACCGGCTCCGGCAAGACAATTACTTTAAATGCAAATGGATTAAATGCTCCAATAAAAAAATATAAGGTGGCTGAATGGATAAGAAAACAAGACCCATACATATGCTGCCTATAAGAGACCAACTTCAGATCAACAGATAGACTAAAAGTAAAGGGATGGAAAAATATATTTCATGCCAATTGAAATAAAACAAAACAAAAGCTGGGATAGCAATATTTATACCAGACAATACAGACTTTAAAATAAAGGCTATAACAAGAGACAAAAGGAGGACCCGGAAATTCCACTTCTCCATATTTATCCAAAGAAACCTAAAATACTAATTTGAAAAGACATATGCATCCCTATGTTCATTGCAGCATTATTTACAATAGCCAATAGCAATCTAAATGTCCACTGATAGATGAATGGATAAAGAAGATGTGGTACATCTGTACAATGGAATATGACTCAGCCATAAAAAAAAAAAAAAAAACACCGCAAAATCTTACCATTTGCAACAGCATGGATGGACCTAGAGGGTATTATGCTAAGTGAAAGAAGTGAGACAAAGATAAATACCATATGATTTCGTTTATATGTGGTATCTAAGAAACAAAATAAACAAACAAACAAAACAGAAACAAACTCATAGATGCCAGGAGGGGAGAGTGTTTGAGGACATGGGTGAAAAGGGGAAAGGGATTAAGATGTGCAAATTGCTAGTTATAAAAACATTCACAGGGATATAAAGTACAGCATAGGGAACATAGTTAATAATATTTTAATAAGTATTTATAGTGTCAGATGGGTATTAGACTTATGGGGTGATCACTATTAGGACAAGGAAAAGGATTCTTTCTTTGTTGTAACCTTCCACAATTTATGAGAAGCACCTGGTAATTAAACTCCAAGACTGTTAACTCCTCTGATTCAAACAGCCCCTCTGTTCAAACTGAGGGACAAGATAAGCTACTTTCAAGGCTATATTATTGCATACACCTCCTCTCTGCTGTTTTTACAACTCAGGGATAATTAGTAGAAAGTTCCCTTCCCCCCTTCTCTTCAAACAAGCCTCTTTTGAACTCTTCATAACTTTTGCTCTAACTATATTTTACAGGCTTGGGAAAAATACTTATAAGATTTTTCAGGACATCTGCCCAGACTGTCTCTTGAAAAACAAATAAATTACAACACCCCTGATGTCTGCTCAACTCAGGCCCAGGGTTCCCCTCCCTTTTTTGTTGCTTAGAAACAGCCAGGGCTTTAAAGGGGAAGCTGCCCTTTGTTTTCTTGCCCTTGTATTGATCAGGACCTTTCCCTTCCTGGAAAGTAAAATAAACTCAATCTCTCTGCGTTTATATCTTCTCTCAGTTGTGAATTCTTTCACAGCCCTCATCGCTGGCCAAACCCTAATTATCATTTCGTAAGTCATATAAATATCCAATTACTACCTTGTACACCTGAAACTAATAAAATATTGTACTCTCAATTATAATTGAAAAATTTTTTTAAAAAAATTTTTTAATGTTGTTCAGGCATCACTATTAATAGTGAAGGCCCATGTTTATGCAGATCTATGTTTCCCAAATATTCCTTAAATGTGCCCTATTATACATTTAGGATACAAATGACAGAGAACTTTTTGGTTCTAAAACACTTTTGAGTAACAATTTTGCAATTTCAAGGTAATTGAGATTATCTAGATATAAAATGATAATATTCATAAAATAAAAGTACATGCTCAAAGTCACTAATTATCCAAGAGATGCAAATCAAATCAAAACAACAATGCAGTACCATCTCACACCTGTCAGAATGGCTATCATCAATAAATCAACAAATGACAAGTGCTGGAGAGGATGCGGAGAAAAAGGAACCCTCGTGCACTGCTGGTGGGAATGTAGACTGCTGCAGCCACTGTGGAAAACAGTATGGAGTTTCCTCAAAAACTAAAATGGAACTCCCATTTGACCCAGTGATCCCACTTCTAGGAATATATCCCAAGAAACTAGAAACACCAGACAGAAAGGATATATGCACCCCTATGTTCATAGCAGCACAATTCACCATAGCTAAGATTTGGAAACAGCCTAAGTGTCCATCAGCAGATGAGTGGATTAAAAAACTGTGGTACATCTACACAATGGAATACTATGCTGCAGCAAAAAAGGAATTCCTACCATTTGCAACAGCATGGATGGAACTGGAGAGCATTATGCTAAGTGAAATAAGCCAGTCATAGAAAGATAAATATCACATGATCTCACTCATTTATGGAATATAATGAACAACATAAAGTGATGAACAAAAACAGATCCAGAGACAGAGAAGCATCCATCAGATGCTCAAACCTCAGAGGGAATGTAGGGGAGGGTGGAGGTGAGGGGGAGAGATCAACCAAAGGACTGTATGTAAGCATATAAGCCTAACCAAAAGACACAGACAACAGGGGGGTGAGGGCATGAGTGGGGGGTGGGGGGCAATTGGGGGATAAGGGCACATATGTAATACCTTAATCAATAAAGAATTTTTTTTAAAAAAAAGTACACTGGTCTTTTAATAAACCATATCTATGTTGAATAACTTCAATTCATTCCAATTTTTTTAGCAATCAAACCACCATGGCTTTCCTTTAAACTCCCACCACTGTATCCATCCTGTTCTACTCATAATTGGGGTCTGGAATTAATCTTGTTACCATGGGTAAGAGGTCTTAGATATAAGCAATATACATCCATATACCCTATATATCCATTATATTCTTCTAAATGTTTAAAACCAAGTGAGATTGACAGTTAAACAAAGACCTAAAAACACATCATATCCCAAGGGATTTGGCCTCCAAAAATATTGGGAAGTTGGAGAAAGATATCGTCATATTGAATTCATATTGAAAATTCCCCATCTACCCTCTCTTCAGAATGCTCCCTTAATTCACAGAAATCCAGCAGTCTGTGCCCCAGACCTTTCTTCTTACTTTTTCAAATAAAATTTTTCGTCCATCATTCCCTTATGGTTTCTTCTCTGCTAGATTACATGTTGCATTACAGGAAAAAGAAATTTATGCGGAGACAAGAGGAGTTAACCAAAAGGTGTTTCCCGTTCAGGGAAATATTTAATATTGTTATAAGGAGACTCTAGAGACAACCATAACACACATAAGACTAGCGGTATTCCCTATTCCACTAGTGGCCTCCACAATGCTAGGTAGCACCCCGCCCCCCAGAACATGTATACGACAGAAGAGGCTCCTTCAAGGTAAGGCAATAGTGTCCACTTTTCCCTTCAACATTTTGAGAGCAAAGGAACCATGTTGCTTTCATACTTTTCCCTAAGAAGTAATTCAGCATTCAGAACCATGTGAAAAGCTTGTGTACTGTTTGGCGCCACCACCATGTGGTAAGAGGTTAGGTTAGAAGGCCTTGGCTATCCAAATCCTGAACATTCCAAAGATCTTTGGGACTGACTGACCCTTGATATACTTCTAGGAGATTACCTCTATGAACAGAAAAGTCTAAAATGGAGTCAATAGACCATTAGGGAGTCAGACTTATGCACATCCACATCAGATGAGGTCTGAACCTTTGGACTTTTATGCTTGACACAGAAGCACATCCTGGAACTTGTTTCCATGCCAACTTCTACCTCAGTGCTTCCCCACCTGGACCTGACAAATCCTTTTGAACTAGTCATCAGGCCATGTTAGACAGCCAATAGGAAAAATTTCCTTTGTTACAATTTGTGTTTTTTGCCTTTATAAGCTCTGGCTTTCATGTTTCAGGTTTTCTCTGAATCTGGGTCTCCCAGATTCAAATCCATTAAGACCCCAAATAAACTTCTGATTTTATAGCCTCTACTCTTCAATGACCAACATCTCTAAACCCTTGGAATATCCCATCTGATAAGAGTGTCAGTTTATACCTGGGGCCTCAGTCCACATCAGATAAAATATGCTAATAATGAGATTTAGCTTGAGCACTTGTTTTTATTATCTGGAGCCCTGAGCCACACTATAGCAGTTTGATCTAAATGGGATTGGTGGAGGAGCAAGGGAATGGATGCTAAATGGAAAATGAGTATCTAAGGTCAGTCATAAGGAGTTCTATGTTTATGTGACTAATCACTACCTAATAAAACCCTGGGCACTAAGGCTCCTATGAGCTTTCCTGTTTAGTAACAGTTTTCATATGTTATCATACCTTGTTGCTGGGAGAATTAAATGCTGTCTGTGAGTCTCCACTAGGAAAGGACAATTGGAAACCTGTGGCCCAGTTTGTCCTGGACACTGCCCTATGTACTTTTTCCCTTTGCTAATTTTAATGTGTATCCTTTCACTGTAATGAGCCATAATGATGAATATAGCATTTCTAAGTTCTGTGAGTTGTCCTAGCAAATCATCCAACCAGAGGGCAATCTTGGGACTGCCCCCCTCCACACACACACAACCATGTTTTCTTATTTTCACATAACAGATAAAACAGTCTTTTGTTGATCAGTTATGCATGCTCCCACTCCCCCCTCCTTTCTCCCCCTTCTCTATATATATGCTCACCAGATATAAAATTAATTTAACACTATAAGCAACCATTTTGACAAACTGCAAGAAAAGACAAGTGTGAAAATGAGAGTTATTTATATTCAGACAAATGGCAGACAAGTCTATACAACAGCCCAAAGGCAAAATATCAGTGTCTCTAGGAGGGAGACAAATTAGCCTAGCATTTTTAATTAAAATTGGGCTGCTTCCTGGAATGCAGAGATTTTTTCCCCACTTCTATCACACCAAAGACAAGAGCCACATATTTTTAAGTATGCTTCTAGAATAAAAAATGTATGCATTAATTTTGAACACATAGTAAAGTTCATTAGTTTACATTTATTGGGTTTTCCCTGACACCTATACTGTAATTTGAATTTTCATAACTAAAATATCTACTCGGAAAAAAGAAAAGTTGAAGTCATAAAGTTAAATTTTGAACAGAGTTTTTACTTCCTGGCATTGTTTTAAACACTTACAGCCTATCTTTATCATCCAAAGCTATTAATAAATGTTTTGGCCTAGACAAAGGGACATACAGAAAAAGTAGTATAAAATCCAAGGAGAGAGAAGTAGGAGCAAAGCCAATATAATATCCTGAAATTCCTACCTCTCCTGTACATCATGGGCCTAAGATTATTCTGCCAATCATGGTAGAGTGACACAGAAGCAGTCTTATCCTTTAATGTCTTTCTACCTTCTTCCTCTCAAACTTGCCTAATTTCTCTTCTTTCTGGACAGAGCCATACTCAGGATACCTAATTTCTTTCCTCTATAAAACATTGTTTCTTGTCTTTTCATAATCCTATACTCTGCCATTTGTGTCAGGCTCATCAGATAGGGTAGGCAGATCCTGGCTCTCAAACCAGGCAGTTCAGCATTAATCTAGACTAATTAAATCTAGAGTAATTTAATCTAGAGTAATTTTCTGTGAATAGAGTGCACTGGAAGAAGATGAGAAAACTCTTGATCTGAAGCTTCAAACCTAAATAAAATCACTACAAAAGAGGATCTTTTCCCCACTCAAATAACTTTCTCATACCCTTAGGTGAAAATCACCTTGATGAAAACTGACCTTAACTTCAGCCTCAAACAGAAAACTGGGTATCTCTTCTTCCCCTTAAAAATACTACCTAGTTCTTGTTTGGTCATCCTGGGGATCATGTTCATCTCAAATTGGATTAGGGAATTTGATCTTCTCTCCTAATGCCTTTTGAAAAATAGTAAAATATACAATATGTTTTTCCTAATTTATTCTAACTGATATAGTCACCATTTTACAAGCTATTAATCTGAACACTCCATAAGCTGAGACCAGCGATGAAGCAATTATTTGTTTTTGAGGTTCTTCTGTCCTACTTTCTGGGCAGTTTCTCTGCTCAAGCTTATATTAAGACCTGTCTGCCCTTTCATTCAACATTCAAGTGACAAATTAGTTGTCATACAACTACTATATGCCAGGCACTGTGCAATTTGCTGAACTCCATTTCTCACTCAAACTCGGGTGTTTTTGCTTTGTTTTTTTTTTTGGGGGGGGGGATTTTTTTTAATATTTTTATTGATTTCAGAGATAAAGGGAGGGGGAAAGAGAGATAGAAACGTGATGAAAGGGAATCATTGATTGGCTGCTTCCTGCACGCCCCACACTGGGGATGTGCCCTGACCAGGAATTGTACCGCAACCTCCTGGTTCAGGGGTCGATGCTCAACCACTGAGCCACATCAGTCAGGCAAACTCAAGTGTTTTTGGATGATGCTTCCCCTCCTAGATAACACATTTGCATTTTCAAAGTGACTTTTAATACCCTATACCCAGAAGTAATTCTAATGGTGAATTTGCACATCATAGAAGTGGATGGTGAGAAATCTCTGGAGATGTATCTTTGATATATTTTCTAATACCCTTCAAATAATCTATAACAATAAAAGTGTAATATGCTAATTAGACCGGACAGCCAAACTACCTTCTGGATAAAGCCGGAGCTGCAAGGGCTGAAGCAAGCTGCCGAGGCAAATTGCTGCAGCTGCAAGGGCTCAGGCAAGCCACTCCAGCTGCAAGCGCTGAGCCTCTTGCATGAATTTCATGCATCAGGCCTCTAGTAAACTATAAGCTTTCAGCTAGTCTGCATACTGGTAAAAAATAGCTAGACCTATGGCCACAGTTTTGTTTCAAATCAGCTCTTCAAATAACTATGCTTATAGCAACCCTTGAGACTGAAGCATTCTTGAAAACACCCTACCAAGCATGATGTATAAACACCATAGATGATTTAAAACAATTTCTGAATATGTGTAAACTTGCTCTATTTTAGTATTGATTTCATTGAGTCCTGAAGCTCTTTTTAGATTAAACTCACCTCTCAGATGCCTCTCCTAGGCCTCTAGAATGAACACTTCATATAGCAATCTTAGGTTAAAGGAGCAGAACAATAACTGATGTTTATAATCCTGGCTTTGAGTAAAGTTAGATAATAATTAGCATAGTATACTTAAGAAGGAAAGTTGGGAAGAGAATGAGCTGTTTAGAAATATATCCCTATAAAATGAAGTAGATGCATAAAAACAGGCCTGGAAAGATGTTCACCTGGATGATGCAATGATTACCTTGAGGTAATAAGATTATGAATTTGTAGAAACATTTTATTTGACTATATTTTCTAATTGTCTATAATAAATATATTTTAACTAATAAGTATTTTCAATAAAAATAATTAAAATATGTATGACAGATAAATACTTAAGGAAGTGGCTTTTGAGAACATTTTAAAATATTTTATTGAAGTACTGTAAGTACAGCGCCTAACACATAGAAAGTATATAATAAATGTTCATAGAATCATAAATGTGTCTTCCTTTCTACACAAGAAATTATCTTAACATTTCAGCTGCATTTAGTTTGCATGGCTGAAATGCCCATATTTTTTATTAGTAACCTTTGAAATTGACTGGTATATTGGATATTGCTCTCTCTCTTCCAAATTTAGCACATTTGTCAACTTTGGAAACTGGCCTGGGCCATAATGGACGAATCCTCTATTTGATTACATTAGTTTTGGTTTAGCAATATTGTTGGAGACTCCATCCATGAACATTAGTCTAAATCATCCAAATCTGACCCTAAACTCTCAAATCTTTCCATAAAAACACCAAAGCATAGAATATTACTGAAATAACCTCTGTAAAATCACTAGAAATTATTTAATGCATACTATTCTTTCAATTCAAGCATTACCATTAACACTCAATCACTAGAGAATAAAATATTTTGATATCAGTAACAGGGTGAGTTTTCTTTCTTTTTTAAAAAAATTAAGGACACAGGGTTAGTTTTCTTTGCAGCAATGCATTTTGTATTTTATTGATTTTTTTTACAGAGAGGAAGGGAGAGGGATAGAGAATTAGAAACATCGATGAGAGAGAAACATGGATTAGCTGCCTCCTGCACACCCCCTACTGGGGTTGTTGCCCACAACCAAGGTACATGCCCTTGACCGGAATCAAACCTGGGACCTTTCAGTACACAGGCTGATGCTCTATCCACTGAACCAAACTGGTTAGGGCATCAGCAGCAATGCATTTTGAAAATATATTCAGATGGAAGTGTGGCTTTGCAAACCTGCTTAATTTTTTTCCCAATAAAAATTATTTTATTATTTTTTAATATTTTTATTGATTTCAGAGAGGAAGGGAGAGGGAGATAGAAACATCAATGAGAGAAAACCATTGATTGGCTGCCTCCTACATGCCCCCTTCTGGGGATTGACCCTGCAACCCAGGCATAAAAGCTATGAAGCTATCTCTTTTGGCCATATTCCCTAATATGCTGACAGATTTCATGAAAGAAATAATAATATTGTGTAGCATAAATCCAAAAGGTGAGTGGGGTAGTGGTTGGATTTTCGGTTACTGATGAGCATTATTTAATTTTTTATTAAACAATCTGTTTTAAAAAATTTGAAATGTAAAAATGTGTTTTAAAAACAATATGATACATAGCTCCCATGAGTTAATTCAACAACTTAAAACACGTTTTTTTAGGAAAATAAGATTCTAGTCAGAATTCTATCTTTGTTGATGACTACCACCTTGAAGAAGGTATGTTGGTTATTACAAAAACAAATGGCCTCTTCTCCATGAAGGGAACCAAGCTTGAGCTTAAACTATTGCCATTGCTGTGGTTAAGAAACCCTTGAACAAAACTGGTAGGATGGACTTAGGCTATAAAGAGGCTCCTGGGAGGAAACTCATACTATAGGAAGAGAGAGATGTATGGGAGAAGATAAAAAATAATTGATCCTGCAACATGTCTTAGTGATCTCAAAGGAGTAGTGATTGCACATTAACCATATGATTACCACTCAAATCTGTCTTTGGCCCAGCCCCATGAAGACAGGTTTGAGTTCTGAGACTAGAAAGCAGTATGTGTAAAAGTTGCAAATGTTGTTTCAACAAAATGTTCTAACACTTTGAAAGATAAGCAGAGTTCTGGAACTCTTCTAACCATATAGCACAAAATGAAAGAGGGGTCTCTGTCATGCAGCACTGCTCACCTATGCCACCATCAGTGCTTTGAATTAACGGACGGTGAGTGCTTAGAGGAGCAGCAATAGTGTCCAAGGAAAGAGTGACAGCATCCAACAGCAGACTGCTATTTCCCCTGAGGGGTAATGGAACAATGATGCTGCCCGCTAAGAGTCAGTAGAGTACAAATACCAAGTACCACCCCACCATGCACACACAGTAGACTACAATGCCTAACAGAGTGACAGTATACCCCATGGGAAATTAGTGCCAGGTAAAAGACAGTACAGAAGAAGTGCCCTGTAGAAGCATACAGCATAAGCTATGTGTATTCACAAGTTGGATCTGGACACTCTGAGAAATAATAGGCAGGGATAAGTAAGTGCAAGATGGAGAGGCAGACTTTTCAAGGAGATAGAGGTCTTGTATAAGTAAGTAGAGGCAAGAGTCAGCGACATTTGAGCTAGCACCGTTAATGTTCCTCAGTTTCCTCACCTGTAAAACACAATCATATATCAAAGGATTATTGTAAGAATTAAATGGGCTAATATACATAAAGCATTTAAAATTGTATCTAGCATATAGGAAGCACTATGTAAGTCTTTGTTGTAGATGTTGTTACTGTTGTTATAAAATCATGCTGAATTATATATTATATTAAAATTTTAATCAGGGCTAGACACCCACAACTTGTTTTCTTAGGTTCTACCCAACATAGTTATCTAGGATCTTAAGTATAATCAGCAACTCCAATTAATCTTTACAAATCCCAGAGAAATCTATGACTATGTAAACATGAATAGAACAATGATATCATGCTGATTATACTTTTAAAAATTCCATTAATGGCCTGGCCAGTGTTGATCAGTGGTTGAGCATCAATCTATGAACCTGGAGGTCACAGTTTGATTCCCAACCTGGGGGCCATCGTTCGAGTCCTGGTTAGAGCATATGCCCGGGTTGCATGCCCCATCCTTAGTAGGGGTCATGCAGGAGGCAGCCAATAGGTGATTATCTCTCATCATTGATGTTTCTATTGCTCTTCCCTCTCCCTTCCTCTCTGAAATCAATAATATATATATATATATATATATTTAATTCCATTAATGGATAATTCACTTGCATTTTAGAACTACTGTCCTTTATAGTCAAGTACATGTCACTACAGGTGCCATGATTTTCTCTAACACTCAATTGTATGGGTTGCCAAGTTAGCTCTTCACCAACTATTCATTTATTCTTTAGCACTATGCTTATAATTTGAGTAACTGCCATCAAGTATGCATTGGTACCTTGTTTATGTTGAGTTGACAAAGTAGCTAATCTAACCCTAGGCATAGAAAACTGATTCAAAGGTCACTTAGTATATATATTTTCTATCATTCTTTTTTTCTTCAAAATTATGAATTCACTAACATAAAAAGACATATATACAAAAGTAAGGTTAAATCTTAGAGTAAGACAAAGAAATAAAAACTTTAGATTCATGAACATTCAATTGTTATCCATCATTTCTGACTTCCTATGAGAGAAAAGTGAAAAATTATTCTCAGGATACCCTGAATATCTTTCTTAGACTCAAAGCTTTCTGGAGACCAGTAGCATATATCAGGTTTACTGTAGTAATTTGGAGCTATATGACAAGACTCATAAGGAACCTTCTTCACTCTAGAATTTTCTCACCTGCAAAATTGACTCTTAGCTACCCATTATAGTATCTTAAAAGCAATACTGCAGCTGTTTTCATCAATGCTCTAAGCTTCCAATCTATGTTTCCTCTCCTTCGTAGCAAACAGAGGAGAGCAACAGAAAGAGACAGGCACGTCAGGTTCCAGTCTAATGACTACCACCATGTTTCCATTTGGTACAGATGGATATATAAAGTTTCCATGCACTGAAATAGGTAACACTGGAAGACACTGGGTATTTAGGCAAAAATATAAGTTTGCCTTTTGTCTTTCAGCATTGCTCAGCACCAAGTACCCAAAAATTCATGTAGTCACCTGCTAACCCAGGCCAAGACCCTTCGCTAGGCTACCATTCTAGACTATTCCTGACACTTTTCTACTCACCACATTAACAAGCAGAACTTCCATATTCTGTGTCCTATTCCCTAAGGAATTTTCATGGTTTATTTCAGAAACAAATCCTAACTAAGGCATTAATGAAGGCCAAATGGTTTTGGATGTTCTCCCATCCATCTGCTGGGGTCCAACCCCAGCAGGTCCAGGGGTCCCCAAAGGCATGGACGGAGTCGGCAAAGAAGGAATGACACGGAGACAGCGTTCAGTGTTGTGCCCAGATTTCAAAGTTCCCAAGACCCCCCAGGGAGCCAGTCAGTCCGATGCAAAAGCAAAGAGTCATTTATTTCAAACCTAGGTTTGGCTCCCCTGCCACACTCACCGATGCAACGGTAAGCCCCAGTGGCCGAGAGAGAGAGACGCCTGATGGGACAGGGGGTTTTAAAGGGGGGTGGAGTGAGGGCAGGAGAGGGGACTGTGGGCCCCGCTGATTGGCCAGGCGCGAGTCGGTCATAGTGATGGCGTGCACTTCCCTTGATTATTATTGGTTAGTCCAGAGAAATCCTGGGTGTGGCTAGTAGCGGCTTCTTCCCGTGAGGAAGCACATGGCACCATCCCAAAATGGAGGACCCAAGGCAAGATGGAGGGCGCAGTCCTTGCCCGGCTCCTGCCGCTGCCGCTCGAACTCACCACAAGGCAGGACGGCCCCCCGCACAGCACCCGCAGCTGGCCTGTGGGCAGACTGGGACTGCAGCGCGTCTGGGCGGCACAGGCCCAGCAAACGGGGTGCGGCCGGTGGAGCGGCCCAGCTCTGGAGGAGCGGCATCCGCTCGGAGCAGGCCCGGCCATGGGGCCGGTGCACTGCAGCATGGCGGCCTCCCTGAGCTAGGGCACGCGCCCCACTCCGCTGCCGCTGCTGCACTGGGCCCGGTCCGGGGGGCAGCGGGCGGGTGGCAGCCCACGCCGGGCTCCCGCCGTGGGCTGGGGAGCCAATGCCCCCCCCCATGGGGCCTAGCGGCCGGCCCACGCAGGCCCCAGTCCCCCCGACCGGGCCCCAAGGGCCGCATGGAACCCCGGCCCCAGCGCAGGCAAGCGGGGAGCCGACCACGGGGGAAGGGAGGGAAGAGCCAGGCGGTGAGGCCTTCCGCTCCCATGACCTCCCCCGCGGTCGGTCGCCGCCCGGCCCCACCCCTCGGCCCGCCGCCGGCCACCACACAGCCGGTCCGGACACTCGGACCTGCTCCGGGGAGGCCGGCTGCCGCGGAGGGATCCCAGAGCCCAGCGGCCAGACTCCTCCTCCCGCACCCCCCGGAGAGGCGGGCGGCGCGCCTTTCATCAGTTGATCAGCAGCCTAGCCAGGATCTCCAGCCAAGTTCTGGTCTGGATCTCCAGAGAGGTTCTGCTTAGGATCTCCAGCCAGGTTCTGTGTCCATGTTCTCTTGCTAGGTTCTCCAGGTTCTCCAGCCAGGTTCTGTAGCCATGTTCCCTCGCTAGGTTCTCCAGCCAGGTTCAGTCACCAGGTTCTAGTCAGGTTCTCTTGCCAATTTCTGTAGTCAGGTTCAGTCCAGGATCTTTTGCCATGTTCTCTCCAGCGAAGTTCTTCTGTCTCTAGGTTCTGTGTAGGTTCCGTCTTCTAAGTTCTGTGTGTAGGTTCTGTCTTCTAAGTTCTGTCTTCTAAGTTCTGTCTTCTAAGTTCTGTCTGTAGGTTCTGTCAGTTCTAAGTTCTGTGTTCTAAGTTCTGTGTCTTGCTGTCTTGTTACATCTGCATTTATACCAGTTGACTCAATCCTATCAATCTCTATTACAAAGGTTAGGGCGTTTCTTATCTCGAATCCAGGGAGTAAAGATTATGTAGCTTAAGCATGATTGTTCGTAGTTAAAGTGATTAATTACCCACCTGGCACTTAGTTAAGGGGTTTTATTCCCTTTCTAACTTCAGGGGAAAATCCCTACCTGGGGAAACAACCTTTCTCAGAGAGGAGATCTTGGTTAAAACACATAGTGCCAAGAAGGTGAGCAAACATATTAAGAACAGTATGCCATATATGCCAGGTCCCTTGAAACAGCAAGCATGGACCGGCTCCCGGCATCCATCTACATTGTGCTATAATATAAACTTCCAAAGAATCAAGTACCAATGGGAATTTGGGGTCCTGTGCCAAGGTCAGGGAAGGATACATTTTTGTGCAGGTGGACATTTTGGTGCCCATCAAATTATAAAATCAAGTTACTGTTATGAATTTAATAAAACTTCTAA
This sequence comes from Myotis myotis, assembly GCF_014108235.1. Lineage (NCBI taxonomy): Eukaryota > Metazoa > Chordata > Mammalia > Chiroptera > Vespertilionidae > Myotis > Myotis myotis. Next base: position 40,043,352 of record NW_023416346.1, read on the forward strand.
AAATAAAATATAGACATCCTCCTGCATGAAATGTTTTCCAGTTGTCATCAAGTAGAAATGAAGACTGTCTGTCTTGAGCTCACAAAGAATAAACTTTTAACAAGGAACTTATCATTTTCAAAGTTGTATCCTATTTATCAGTGTACTAGTATATGTATTCCCCCATACTGGAAACTGTCTCAACTCATGCAGTTTTTTCTTCCCTCTCTCCTGCCTTCTCTTCTCTTGCCTTCTTACACATACATACTCCTCCTGCACAGTGCTTTGCAAATAGCACATGCTTAGTTAATGGCCATGGAATAAATTAATAGGTTTTCAAAGACAGATTTTAACATTTTATTTGCACATGAATGAAGGCATTCTCTCTAACCTATGATTAAAAGACAACACAAGCAATCAATATGTATCTTCTGATTGTAAACATAGAACCAGCCTATTCTGGCTTTGTCTGGTTCTTAACAAGATACTAAATTGTTTTTCAGAGGACGCAGATCATGCCGTCAGATGGTGGGATATGTCCACTAGAGAAAAAATTCACCCTAGAATAACCTTTCAACATCACTGGGTTAAAACCCACCAGGGACTATATACTAAACTTCCCTAAATTCAAACACACAAGGCATGAAAACCGATGATCCTCTAGCACCTGTGCACTAAACTCTCATTACAATGTAATTCCATAGAATATGCGTAACTTCCCCTGCTTCTTCCTTTATATGTAACACCAAAACTCTCAGTGAGGAAGAAATATCTGAGCTTTGCCTCCTGTCTCCTTGTTCGATCAGTTTTCAATAAAAGTTTTTCCTTTCTCAAAAGCCAGTGCCATGGTGTTGGCTTCTATGTATATTGGGCAGCAGGCCCTTGCTCAGTAACATGATCATAGCCATAATATGTATCTGCAAAGATTTGTCTAAACCACATTTGCTTTTATTTTTTATATCTTTAGAAAACTGAAGAAACTACCTTATATGATTTAAAATTATGGACGTTTCATAGAATGCCAAGGTTAACAGTTAAGATTTCTTGCCATGAGACAAAAGACAAAAGCATGTCTAAATTGATATTATCAATTTAGACCACAATAATATGAACTTTGCAGTCATTTGAAAAAATAGTTTGGTATGCAACAAAATTGACAAAATTTGTTGACAAACAAATTTGTTGACAAAATTTGTTGACAAAATTTCAGGGAGCATATTTATACTTTTAATCAATGATTCCAAGTATTTTAGAAGCAATCCATTGTTTGCCTATAACAGATATGCAAATAAAATTATAGATCATTAGCTGCTCACTAACAGCTCCTCTAAGGAATCCTATTAAGCTATGTTATTTAATATTTCTAATTCTTATTATTTTAATTGTTTTAATCTTCCTTCCTCCTCAAGAAGTCAAGCTTAATGATGGCAAAGTTTTGTCTGCTTTGCTCATTGCAATACTTCCAGTATTTAGAACAGTGCCAGGCATGTGGTTATTTAATAAATAATTGCTAAATAAGTGAAAAGACAAATCATATTATTAAGTGTACTTGAAAGTACTAGATATCAGTGTTTTAAATATTTATTATTTAAAGTTTTAAACTAATGTAATAGTCCTCAAGGTATTCTAGTCAATGGCACTTATTACTTCTACCTCCAAAGCTTTGCCATTTTGCAAAACATCAACACAGATTAGTAGAGAAATTTTCTGTCTTCTACAAATCTGTATGGGTAGAATCACTTTCGGCATTACAATATAAATTAGACACATAGAAAGAATTTAATTCTCTTGGTTTGACTGCTCTGTTTTCAGCTATTCCAACCAGCTCATTGACCACAATAATAAAAAAGTTAATTTACAAAGCAGACATACCACATAGCATGCGGTGTATTGGGGAAGATGTTTTACGCAATATGAGTTTCTTTTTTTAAAAAAATATTGTTGAACGTATTACATATAACACCCTTTTTCCCCCAGTGACCCCTTATACCCCACCCTTGCCCCCCCTTTGCCCCCGCCCCAGGTTTTCACCACCCTATTGTCTGTGTCCTATTGTTATGCATATATGCATACAAGTTCTTTGGTTGCTCTCTTTCCAACCTTACCTTCCCTCTGACATTTGACAGTCTGTTCCATGCAATGTAAATTCCTTATAAGACTCAATTGCTCATAAAACCTTAAACAGTATCTTCTTCCCCTTTCTGCCATCTTCCTTCCTACAGCAACTACCACCCACTCTAAGCATTTCTGAAAATTAATGTTCACTTTTCAAGTACTTCACCCAAGAAAACAGGCTAGAAACTTGTGTAGAGAGTATAGTTTTAAAAGAATTAAGCAATTATACCTAATCGCCTCTTCAAACATAGAGAGAGCCTTCAATGTTGAGAGCATGTGTTAATCTCCATCAGATCATAAACTTTAATGTTCTTATTGTTATTTGTTTATTGCATTATTTGATCATTTCTGATACCACTATTATCAACTTTCTGGGCATTAATTTCATTTTATGACTTGTAAGTAATATAGCAGGGGTAGAAGTAAACAACCAGCAAGTTGAATGGCTTGGCTTTCACAAATACACCTGCTTTTACTGCTGGTTTTTGCCTAACCTAACTCTTCCACCCCATCCTAGCTCAGGATATTCACAAAAGCCTTAACAAAATAATCTGAAAAGACTTAGAATGTTTCTCTATGAATCTTCAAGGAACCAGACCTTTATTATTCCCAAATGCTCCCAGAAATTCACTCCCTACATCTGAGTGTTTTGACTACAAAAACCATTATCAAAAAGATAAAACATGCTGAGAACACTTGAGGCTCTAAAACAGAATCAGCTAAGGTCCCTTACACACCCTCTAGTACAGTAACTTTAAAATAAAATATACACTTTCCCCTCAACCAACTTAAAAACATTTTACATAGCAACTCAGTCTGTGAAATATGAGTGGAGTGGCTGTTATTGAAGCAAGTGTGGAAGAGCATGAAACCCACAGCTTCAGAGCTTGTGAGATTAGGCCTCAGCCACCAAGGAAAAGGCCTAAAGGCAAGGCAATAAAGGGCCAAGGACTGGCAAAAAATTTAGGGCCATGAGGGTTAAGACTTTGGCATAGATAGGTTCTGGTAAAGGGACTGTGGAATGAGCAATAGGAGAAGAGGTATATCTCCAAAGACAGACTGTGAATCCAGAGCTGCCAGCTGCCTTCCTATACTGCTACCTTTCAGACCACATACTCAGACCAACCTTGTTGAACACAACAGTAACTATTTTGCTACAAGTATAGTGACATACTCAGGAATATGGATTGCCTACAAGGATTAGGTGGCTATGTAGTGAAAATACCCAGCAGTGTGCTAGATGCTTAAATTAACATGACCCAGAAGCCTGGCAATCTGCCTTCCTTCATCTCCAAAGCTGAGTACTAAGGGGCTATCAGTAAGCTGATGTGAGCGCTGAGTTGTCCTTCCAGGTGCAAGAATGGATTTACATATATTCACTCTGTCTGAGTCCAATGAACAGCTTTTTTCAAGAGAATGCCCAAGATAAGAATATGGTCTGAGACCCTGAAACACTTAAATTGCCTAGTCCCCAGTGAGAGTTGAGCCACAATTATGGCCCTTGTAGGCTTTTTGCATATAGTAAAGGAAAAATTTGTTCCAATCAACTGAAATAAGTAGCTACAGATTATGCTATGACTAGGACAGAGTCTCCTTACATTTGGCAGCCTGACCACAGTGAAGAGGATGCCGAAGAACACCATAAAAGCAAGTAAAAGTGGTTTTCCCATCCTTGGAGAATGATTTTTTTAAAATCAATTAAAGGACAAGGGGAAGGAAACAAGTGTGTATGAGTGCAACTGTGAGTGTAAGTGTAAGCGAGTATGCATATGTGTATGTGAGAGAGAAGGAAGGAGGGGGAGAGAAAGAAAGAAAGGGTAGAAAGACAGAAAGGGGGGAGAGAGGGAGGGAGGGAAAGGAGGATGAAGGGAGTAGGGAAGTAGAGATAGAGATAGGCAGGTTTTGCACAAATTATGATCTGCCTCTCAAAACATGAGAAAATATATTTCTGCCCCTGGCTTTTTGTAGACCTTGAAAAGGTCTTTTCCCCTTCTGGGACTCAAGTACCCCAAGTGTAAACTGATGGCTTCTGTCTGAATTGTCTGTGAGGCCTCTTGTAACTGTCATAGTCTCTGGTTCTATAATTCCCTTTATTACCTGGATTTCAGCTATAAGTGCAAAGACCACAGGCAGACTGCATAAGTCTTCTTTTCTTTGTATATTTCCTTCATTTTCTAATTATATCTTTCTTTTCCATTTGTCATAAAAGTAATTTATGTATGCTCCCACCAGGAAATCTCTGCCTCATTTCTTGGCAATAAAGAATAATTTATTCTAAATTAAAGGCTACAGGAAGCTCTGAATCCATTCCCAAACCTCTTACTTGTGAGGACCTTTCTAGGAAGATTGGGGAATTGTCATCTAATGGAGTGAAGGACACCATCTATAATACATGCTGGATATCCTCACAGCAGTCTCCAGGACCCTTGGATAAGGGGTAAGATGAGACCATAAGTTACAGAAGAGGATGTGAGTACAAGAATAAATGTTGGTGGTGTAACTAGAAGAAAGGAGACAGTACTATGCCCAAATCACTACTTGTCTCTGGATCCCAGGACTTCATAGTCATGCCTGAGCAGTGATATACAAAAAGTGGGCATGCAGTGAGAGAAGTCTACCCAGTTCAGAGAAATATATTATCACTGATGTTTCGTGTTTTGTTTTTAATTTTAGGTGTATGGTAATAAAATGCTAATCAACTTTTAGTTTCATTATTGCTTCTAAATTCTCTACAGATAATGTCCATGGGAAGTTGACATGAGGAAGTGAAATGTAAAGGAAACATCTCTATATTGAGAATACCTTGGTTCTAATAATAATAATAAGAGTCATTAAGCATCTGGTAGACTGAATAATGGCCTTACAAAGATATCCAGGTTTTAATCCATGGAACCCGTGAATGTTACCTTATATGACAAAAGAGATTTTGCAGATATGACTAAGTTAAGGATCTTAAGATGAGGAGATTATCCTGAATTATCCAGGTGGGCCCTAAATGCCATCACAAACATCCTTAGAAGGATGCAGAGGGAGATACTACCACAGAGAAGAGAAGGCAATGTGTCTACTGAAGCAGAGATTGTAGTCATATGGCTACAAGGCAAGGAATGTTGACAGCTATTAGCGGCTGGATAAGGCAAGGAATGAATTCTTCCCTGGAGCTTCCATAAGGAACCAGCCATGCTGACACTTGGATTTTAACACCATAAATCCCATCCCAGACTTCTGACTCTTTTAACTGTAAGATGATAATTTTATGTTGGTTAAGCCACTAACTTTATAGATAATTTGTTATAACAGCAATAGGAAGTTAATACATCATTGGCTGTATACCAGAAATTGCATTAGATACTTAACACAGATCATCTCATTTCATCTGCACATCAACCCTGTGAAATATTATCATACTCATTTCACATATGAGAAAAGTGAGGCTCTAAGAGATCACTCAACCAATTAGTGGCAGAGCATAAATTGGAACTCAGGTATATCTAACTTGGGAATCTGTTTTTGTTTTTTTCTACAACATATAGTAAAAATAACCATAATTATGAGTATTTACACTATACTAAAGCCTACACTAAGAACCTTACACATATAATTTCTGTTAATCCAATCATCTTAAAACACTGAGATTTAAGTTCAAAAGAAACATTTAGTAACTGGGTGACAATGGGACTAGGTGACAATCTGTGACTCAGATTCTTATCTCTAAAAGGGGCTAAAAGTAATATTACCTGCCTTATAGGTGTTTTGTGAAGGTGAAAAAATTTAATAATTGTAAAGTGCTTGGACTGTAGTGAGTGCCGTACTTTGAAAGTAACCATGATGATACGTTCCCTCAGGAATGTGGTCCTGACTGGTCTGCTAACTCGAGCTAGTTTCTTGACTTGATTCAAGGAATTTCTAGGCCTCAGTTTCCCCAAGCATAAAATGAGGACTTTGGAAAATAATGAGTTCTGTCATTCTATGATTGCATGAGACTCTGGTAGTGACTAAGAGCCTCAGGGGTTTATACAGCTGCTGTGCTTCTCAAAAGCTAAAACTATTTATTGTGTGCTTACACAGTGAGTTTGAGTAACACAGATTAATGAGTGCTCAAGGCAATCAGATCATTCCATGTCAAAAGGCAGTTTATCTGTAGATGAAAATTTATCTTTGCCATTGCCTTTTAATTAGATGCTTTTGCTTCCTAAAATGAGGCAGATCATTAAACCTGCTTTTGAAAAATGTAAAGGCTCTGGTATTTCAAAGCAATGAGCACTGTGATACCCAACATTATTTTTAACAATATGTGACCCTTTGTCATTTCCTTTCTGTCTCCTTATAACTGCTGGGAGGGAGATGGGCCTAATGTTCATGGATGCCAGGTATCTCATTTAGTATGACAGTAAACCAGTGGGAAAAGAGTAAAAGCTCATGCGCTCATGCTAAAATAACACATGTGTGAACCAAAGTTTCTCTGGAGTCATGTCTCAGGGTAACAAGAAAGATCATAGTCCCCACCTGTGCATGCACTTCTGGGTGCCAGAGTAATGATGTGTGTAGGAAGACAAGCAAAAACAAAGAGTCCAGAGTGGTGATCTTGGAGGGGAAAACAAGTTTCTTCTACTCACACCATGGCTGAGCCCAATCCTGTTGGTATTCCTAAAGAGAACTTCTATTGGTTTCAACCTTCTTTTTTGGCAGACTTTTTCAAATTGTTATATATTGTGGTGTCTTATAACTAAATATTATGCACTAAACTAGAGGCCTGGTGCATGAAAATTCATGCACTGGAGGGGTGTCCCTCAGCCCGGCTTGCCCCTTCTCACAGTCCAGGAGCCCTCAGGGGCGGGAGGCGACCCGGCTATCAGGGGAAGGTGACGCCCCCATCATACCTCTGCTGCTGCCACTGCTGGCAGTGCAAGCCTCGGACGGCCCTGGTTACCTGAGCCTCAGGTGGCCCTGGGTGGCTGTGCAGCTGACAGCCAAGGCTTGCCTGAACCGTGGGCCAGCCCTGGGTGGCTGGGAAGCTGCCATCCAAGGCTTGCTTGTGCCTCGGGCTGGCCCTGGGCAGCTGGGAGGCTGAGGGGACTGGGGGACTCTGGAGGCAGGCACCCCGGCGGGGCTAACGAGACTGGGTGCCACCATCTTGTGGCTGTGGGCACTGCCATCTTTAAGGGTGGGGCAGCAATGAGCATATTCCCTCTTTATTAGATAGGATATTTATGTCCCTCCAAAAAAATCATACATTGAAATCCTACCCCTCAACTGATGGTATTAGGAGGTGGGTTTTTAGAGGTTCATGAAAGGAGAACTCTCATGATTGGAATCAATGCCCTTAGAAAGACCTCACAGAGCTCTCTCATCCCTTCCACTACATGAGGACAAAGATGACTGTGTGCAAACCAGGGAGCAGGCCCTCACCAAGAATGACACCAGCTGGCACCCTGGTCTTGGACTTCCACCCTCCAGAACTGTGAAAAATAAATTTATTTTGTTATAAGCCACCCAGTCTGTGGCATTCCTTTATAAAATCCTGAGCTGATCCAGACACTAGGTTAATACTTTCTAGATAGTTTCAGAAAACATAAGAAAGAACCTCTCTTTACCATCAAACATTTTCTCAGACCTCCACATGATAATAGCTGTAGTTCACTACTGATGATTGAGAAAACATGATGACAAACAGTAACTGAATTCCAGGATATATACATTTGAAAAATGCTACATACATGTACAAGTAATATATTTAATCAAGTTCCTGTAAGTATTTTGTGAAGTTCTTAAAATAATGTTATGCTTCCACACTCCTGAGGCTGTTGTCAAGTGGGCATTTTGTCTCTTTTTTCCTCCTACTTCCTTGTCCTGATATGGCCACCAAGCCTCCTCCTCAAAGATGGTTGCTATGGGACTAGAATTTAATTGTTTGACAATCAGGCTTACTGTTAGTTTGCTGTTAGTTTATCAAGCTTTTCTTCCTTGAAGTATACTTATATGCAAAACCTGGGGAAAAATCTCCTTGTAAAACACCAAATCATTCTTCCAACTCTGTCCAAACTATTCCAATTCAGTTCTCTGGACTCTTCCCTGAACCCCAGTTCTTATGCTTCCATATTCCCCATTCCATAGCCAACTTATCTGTTGGGAATAAGGGAAGTGTATCAAGGTGGCCTCACTGAACAGATACCCATTGAACAGGACTTGAGAGATGGGCATGAGTTTCACATACAAGGAAAGGGGTTTGGAAAGCATTCCAAAATGAGGCAAAACTATATAAAATGTTGAGCAGTGGTTATCAGAATAGGAGGATGTACTGAACATGGAGATTTCTGGACCCCATCTCCAGAGATTCTGACTCAGTAAGTCTGGGGTAGGGCCTAAAACTGCATGTTCAACAAATGTCCCATGCAGTTCTGATAGTGATGGTTTAGAGGTCACACTTTAAGAAACACTGATCTATAAACAGGCTTAGTGCATCATATAAAATGTGTCTATATGTAGAACTGTGTAGGAAAATCCTGTTGAGGGTCTAGGGCCGCGGTCGGCAAACTGCGGCTCTCGAGCCACATGTGGCCCTTTGGCCCCTTGAGTGTGGCTCTTCCTAAGCCTTAGGAGTACCCTAATTAAGTTAATAACAATGTACCTACCTATACAGTTAAGTTTAAAAAATTTGGCTCTCAAAAGAAATTTCAATCGTTGTACTGTTGATATTTGGCTCTGTTGACTAATGAGTTTGCCGACCACTAGGCTAGGGCAATACTTTTTATTTTTATTAGTTATACTAGAGGCCAGATGCACAAAGTTCATGCAGGAGCCAATATAATTCTATTTTGTTGTCTCCTTTTCCTTTTTCAATGGACCTTGACTCCTTTAACTAGACCAGTGGTCGGCAAACTCATTGGTCAACAGAGCCAAATATCAACAGTACAACGATTGAAATTTCTTTTGAGAGCCAAATTTTTTAAACTTAAACTATATAGGTAGGTACATTGTTATTAACTTAATTAGGGTACTCCTAAGGCTTAGGAAGAGCCACACTCAAGGGGCCAAAGAGCTACATGTGGCTCCCGAGCCGCAGTTTGCCAACCATGGGTCTAGGGCAGTGATGCCGAACCTATGACACGCGTGTCAGAGGTAACACGTGAACTCATTTTTTTGGTTGATTTTTCTTTGTTAAATGGCATTTAAATATATAAAATAAATATCAAAAATATAAGTCTTTGTTTTACTATGGTTGCAAATATCAAAAAATTTCTAGTATATGTGACACGGCACCAGAATTAAGTTAGGGTTTTTCAAAATGCTGACATGCCAAGCTCAAAAGGTTCGCCATCACTGGTCTAGGGTGATAGTTGGGGCTCATCTGAAGAAATTGGCCATGTCCACACTGAGATATAATCTTCATCCCTTGGTATTGCTCAGTAATGGTATGCTGAACAAATCATGCCTAAAAAGAAGCTAGTTCTTCCTTTATCTGTCTTTCTAACTCCATAAAAACTGAATTTTTCAAGTATATAATGTGCATTATTTTGTTGTTCCACATATAACTATAAGGAAGAGGGTACTTTTTTGTATACCTAACACCCATATGTCAAAACATTATGACACCTCAACTTTTAAGATGGTACTTCATGGTGTTTCGGCCTCAGAGCTCTTGGTACCAGTATAAAGGTAGTTTTTGCACATGAAGCAACATGTACTTGAAAATTGGAGATGAAGGATGGGGTGAAAGTGTTACAGGATTCTAGGGCAGGAGAATGCAGAAAGGGAGCGGGGAAAGGAGAAAGGGGGGGAAAAAGGGCTGTTTTACTCCTTAAGCAGAGAAGTCAACAGTCCCAAGGTTTGACAAGATAAAGTTGCCATGTGCTTTTCATGAATTCTGGGAAGGCCACAACAGAGTAAAGAAAAGGGGGGCTGGACCTTGAGAATTAATCTGTACCAAAATAGTCAGCAGAGGAATTTTGAAGCCTATAGACAGGAGGGTATATAATGCCTCAGACCCCCACCCAACTTGTTCTTTAGATTAGCTGAGAGCCCATCTGTGCTTCATAAGCCAGATATACAGGTTTACTTGCTTTGCTTTTTCAATAAACGTGCATGCTTTAATTGATTTAATAAGTTGGCTTTTCACAGTGCAGTCAAGGTCTCTCATATAAATTCATTTCTATGAGAAGACAAGGATAAGGTTGGCGACAGCCCTCTCCCACTGACTCAGTGGCTGTCTGCCAGCACCTCTATGGTGTCAGTGAGAGGTGCCTGTAACAAAAGTAGTGCATTTGCACATGTGGGTTAGTGTCATTATGTTAAGGCAGTGGTCCGCAAACTCATTAGTCAACAGAGCCAAATATCAACAGTACAATGATTGAAATTTCTTTTGAGAGCCAAATTTTTTAAACTTAAACTATATAGGTAGGTACATTGTTATTAACTTAATTAGGGTACTCCTAAGGCTTAGTAAGAGCCACACTCAAGGGGCCAAAGAGCTGCATGTGGCTCGCGAGCCGCAGTTTGCTGACCACACACAGTTAAGGCATAAAACTTATGAGGCTAAGGTTTTGAGTTTAATCCACTTATGAACAAGATAGCTATTCTCCATCACTTAACAGACTCTATCCTTTCCCCAGCTCGCCAATGAGCAAATATAACTGGTCTGGACATGAGTGTTCCTAGCTCTGTGCAAGACATCTCAACTATGTGTAAATATTGTAAAGATGTAGATCACAAGTTTTACTAAGAATGAGTTGAGAACTACCTTTTTAAACACTGTAAAACCATGTTTTTTACCTGTGATAATTCAAATATAATGGTTTCATGTATCACCTTTTGTACATTTAGATAAGTATGTTAAAGCATCCTTCTAAGAGTAAAGCTTGGGCGGGGGTCGGGGGGAGCGGTATGGCTACTGATGCTTTGTAGATGGATGTAAAATGGAGGAAAGTACTCCATCCAAGGTAGCTTTAAAATGCAATAGCCTGATATATAATTATATTTATCAATTATAAAACAATAAAATCAAAATGCAATAATTTGGAGGTGTTTTACTGTCTCAAAAGAAATAAAATTTTAACATGATTCATTGGACTTATGAATCCTTTTCTGATTTCCATGAAAGAGCATACAAGAAATTTAAGATCCCATTAAGGAAAAAATCTAAGTAGCTGTCTTATGCTTGAGTGGCCACTGTCATAAAGCCAGGGCAGGCTTAGGCCCAGGGCATGCCAGAACTTTGCAAGAACATCCCTTTGTGAATTGGAAAGAGGACTGGACTAGTCTGGAAAGAGACCAGGAAACTGCTTCCAAAGGTTAGCTTGGGAGGGGGCAGCTCAGTGTCCTAAAGAGTATGGTAGCTTCTGTCTTAAACCTGAAAACATTCAATATTGGTCTACTATCCAGTAAGGTCAGTGACTAAGTCAGTAAAGATTCCAAAAAGCAAACACTTAAAAGGCATATGGTCAGTAGTTAGGTTCTAATTGATTCTTCCATATATATCAGGTCCCCAAACCAGCAGCCAACCAAAAGGGAATAGTATCTAATCCCCCATGAAGGTACTAGCAAGAATTTTTAGGCCGTTAGAGCCTTAGTTAACTGCATCAATGTTCCTGAGAAGATCCTATCCCAGATGGTCCTAAGTAATGATAATGATAAGATAGGAATCTATGCTGGATCTCTGAAACAACTGGCTCCAGGTGAGTTAATACAAATAATGGACATAGAGAGCATGGTGCTTGGCACAGAATAAGCCCCCAATAAGTGGTAGTTATTACTATAATAATTACTGAGAAATCTGTAATGCAACTACTTGGTTACCTTTACTTTCCACTAGGCCAATTCTGAAGCCCATTTGTTTTCCTCTGCCTCTGTTTCTCTCTCGATGTGACTTAAAGATCATGTAGGATTCTATAGTTCACAAGTATACCAGGCTGGATATCAGAATATGACAACTTCAAATGGTCAGACTAAGGCTAATGAATGTAGTAGTACACAGCAATTAAGACTATGGGCTCTGAAATCAAACCATCTGGATTAAATCCTAGCAAGTTGGTTAACTTATCTGTGCCTCTATTTGACCCTCAAAATAGGCATGATAAAAATTTCATTAGATTGTTGTAAGAATTAAATTGATATAGTATATATAAGGTACTTAACATGGTACTTACCACACAGTAAGCACTCATTAAATGTTCACAATTATGATTATTATTTTCTCTTTCAGATCTGGCTCAGGAAGCATGACTAAATCTACAGTTTTGAATGGCTGTGAGCTCAACAAAGGAAACAGGGCAAGAGCTAATGAGTTAAAATGATAGTGGCTGACAGTAAGTTGGGGTGGCCCCTATAGTTGGATATATTGAAACTTAAATAGGGGCCTTAGAGTAATCAATGATTTCAATGCGGGTCTCAAATAATTTGGCATATATAAGTGGGGGAGATTTGATGGTAATCAAGGAATTTTAACCCCAACTGCCTCACTTTACAGCAGTGGTTCTCAACCTTGGCTGCACATTAGAATCACCTGGGAATCTTTTTAAAATCCTGATTTCTGGGCCTCATCCTCCGGAAATTCTGTTTCTTTGTTACTAATGTTGTGGCCTCACCCCATAACAAAGAAACAGAATTTCTGGAGGATGGGGCCCAGAAATCAGGATTTTAAAAAGATTCCCAGGTGGTTCTAATGTGCAGCCAAGGTTGAGAACCACTGCTTTACAGCATGTATAAGTAGCCACTTACTCCACCTGGGCATGAGGCCAAAGAGTGCTGTGAACGAAAGGCCAGTGGAAAGTCAGGCCACAGAGACAGTCTATGGATCTCCTCACTCTGTAAGAGTGTCCAAAGCTGGTTTGTTTAGAAAAGAATTTTTTCATTTATGCTAGCAATTTTTTCCATCGAAGTGCTTCATTCAACCCTAACCCCACACCCAGCTAAAAAGGCAGCTATTACATTTGTCTTTAATGAAAAGGAAACTAATGAGTATAACTACGGTGATTATCCAAAATGAATCACCAATTTAGGGAAGAGTGCTGGCTAAGCAGGGACACAGCTCACTTCCAGGTGTGGGCTCCAAATTGTAGCTTCCAGCACCACTAGAAAGGAGTTTATGGAGGAGGGGAAATCACCCTAGTAGACAAATAAATATCCAGTACTTCTGTTATGCCTAAATAGCCACCCTTTTCTCTTAGGGTGACCTCCACAAAGAGTATAATATTTACATTAGGGGAGGCAGGAGGGCACATAGGAGCCTGGGCTTTGGAGTCAGACAAACCTGGATAGGAACCTTCTATTACTAACTGTATGGCTTGAGCAAGTTGTTTAATTTCAATGAGTTTCAGTTTCTCCATCTGTAAATGGAGGTCAAATTGGTAAACTACCCTACTGGGCTGTTATAAAGATTCAATGAGCTCATTGTTTCATTCAATAAATGTTTATGGAATGTCTATTTTATGGCTGGCTGAGACTGTGCTAGATGCTACAGACACATCACAGATAAAGGTAGGCATGGTTTTTGTCCTCATGGAACAGATAGGGGGAGATAACAGTGTCCTCTCTATGCTATAAATTGACTTCCTGCTTATAGCAAGGCAGTAGTTATTGGCATTTGGATGTGTTTTAGTAACTAGAAATTAGGCCTCTTACCCACCTTTAATCCAAACAATACTACCTGAGACTATACAGAGTAGGGCAAAAGTAGGTTTACACTTTGAGTACACAAAAGTTTATTCTTGTATTATTCTTTATTAATTATTGTATTATTAATTATTCCCTACTAACAACTGTAAACTTAATTTTGTTCCACCCTGTATTTCTGAAAAAGTACTCTCTCCAAAAGCTGCCTCACTGTTGTGTGTTGCCTGCATATTAGAACATCCTTGTTGATTTTATTCACTTATTCAGCACTATATATTAGTGGAAATGGAAAATGTCAAGTGGGACTTAAACACAATGATGGAGACGGAGAGTGGATGGAGAAATAAGTGGAGGAAAAAGGTAGGAACAATGTTGGGCCTTTTTAGGACATATTAAATATTATATATTTTACATCAAGTGCAATTGAAAGCCTTGAGAGTTTAGGTTTTACAACAAAGATCATTTTGTGCTTTCAAAAGGTCCTCTTTTCACAAAATTTTATAATAAATACTTTCAAATTTACAGAAAATTTGAAAGCATTTTCAGTGAATATCCACATACCCACCACTAAGAGTTTATAATTTATATTTATTAAACTTGCCTTGTCATATATTTATCCATCCAGTCATATTTCCATGCATCCAGTCCATCTTATTATCACATGTATTTCAAAGTAATTTGCAGTTATCAATACACTTTTCCCTAAATACTACAATATGCATATCATTAACTGAAGTTCAGTGTTTGATTATTTTTTCCATCCCCCAAATGATCACGTTTTGAAATCTGACTGCACAATAGCAGTTGCCTCTGAAAGGGGGTTCAAAGAAACCTCCTGGTGTGCTGTAAATATCCTATATCTTTTTTAAAAAATATATTTTATTGATTTTTTACAGAGAGGAAGGGAGAGAGATAGAGAGTTAGAAACATCGATGAGAGAGAAACATCGATCAGCTGTCTCCTGCACATCTCCTACTGGGGATGTGCCCGCAACCCAGGTACATGCCCTTGACGGGAATTGAACCTGGGACCTTTCAGTCCACAGACGGACGCTCTATCCACTGAGCCAAACCAGTTTCGGCAAATATCCTATATCTTGATCTGGGAAATAGTTACATGAGTATATACTCAGTGCATATAGAAAAATTCATGAAACTAAACACCTGAGATTAGTGTAATTTGTATTTCATATCTCAATTTAAAAAGAAAAAATCTGGCCAAGGTAAAAACACAGATTGGAAGAGGACAAGTATGTAACAGGTGAGACCATTTAGAAAGTTATTATACTCTACAGAGAAAGTGATGATAGCTTCCAATATGGTGTTGCTTTTGAAAAATGAAATAAATAGATTTAATATATATTTTGGGAGAAAAATTATTAGAATTTTCTGAGGTTCTGAATGTGGGGTGCAAATGAATAGTTGCCAGTGCCATGCACAGTGACAGGATGCACAGAAGGAAAAGCAGAATAGGACTGAGGTGGAGGAATCTGTAAGTGACAGAGTCCAGTTTTGAAATCTTTTGGCTTCAGTTGTCTCTGGAATATCCAAATTCCAATGTCAAGTTTTCAGTTATATATACATGTCTAGAGATTATAATAGGTCTGTAGTAAAAATAGAAATTTGGTAATCATCAGCACATAGGTGGTATTTGCAGCCAAGATAATGGATGAGATTACTTAGGGAGAGAATGTAGCATGAGAGGAAATGAGACTAGGGATAATTTATGTAAAGCATTGAGCACATACACTGAATATAGTAAGGAATCAATAAATGCTAGCTATTTATCATCATCATCATCATCATCATCATGACTAGGCCTAACACAACAAAAACGGATAGCTTGATGGGTAGGAAAGATATTGAGCCTGGCCTTAACTTTAAGAGCTCAAAGATGCAGCTATCTCTGTGCTTGCTGTTTCTGAATAACACAAAAGACAGATGCCTGAAGAAGTAGAATATTTTATATTCTGACCATTTAGCAAACATAATCTAGGCCTAGGCACTATAGATTAAATGTATAATAAAGGCATTTCCATTTGGGAGGCATCCACTACATCTGGTACTCTAAGAACATTACCTCATTTAATGATCACAAAGACTGATTGCAGTAAATTGGTATACTAGTAATTATCCCCACTGTACTATGATGAAACCAAGAGTCACAAAGGTTAAGTGACTTGTCCAAGATCAGAAAGCTAGTAAGTAGCAGAGCTAGGACTCAAACTCAGGCAGTCTGGATCCAGAATCCATACTTTTTCTACCTTGTTACATTACCCCAAGCAGTTAAGGATATAACAAGGAGTCATAAAAAATTAAGTGTATCTTGTAAGCCAAATTACAAATAATAACATTAAGAATCTACACTAATAAAAGAGAAACATGCAAATTGGTGTCACTCGCTATGCCCACCAGCCAATCAGAGAGACTATGCAAATTAACCCAACAAAGATGGAGGTTAATTTGCATACGCAGGCACGGAGCAAAAACTGAAGGCTACGGCCAGAGTGAAGACTGAAGACTGAAGACTGAAGACTGAAAAGGCTTGGCTTCTCCACTGTGGCTGAAGCAGAGAAGCCAAGCCTCACTGCCGCCCAACCAATGGCCTGGGTCCTGGGTGCTGGAGGAAAACCGGTGCCAGCAGCCAGGGGAAGGAAGGCCTATTGTGCGAATCTTTGTGCAACGGGCTTCTAGTATCTAATAATTATGGAGCAAGTGCTGGTCTTTCTCCCAGGCACCATTCACAGTATTTTACATATATTAACGCATTTAATCCTCACAACTTGATGAAATAAAGCTTATTATCATTCTCTTTTTATAGGCAAGGTAACTGAGGATAGAG
The DNA here is from genome assembly GCF_014108235.1 of Myotis myotis. NCBI lineage: Eukaryota > Metazoa > Chordata > Mammalia > Chiroptera > Vespertilionidae > Myotis > Myotis myotis. The sequence continues at coordinate 40,059,894 of NW_023416346.1, forward strand.
ACCTTAAATAACTTGTCCAAGCTCTTATATTTCATAATGATGAACCCTGGGTTCAAATCCAGTCAAGTTCAGAGACCAAAAGAAGTGCTGGGGAAAATCACTGAAGGCTTCATGGAGATAGAAGGATTTTATCTACATCCTAAAAGCAAGCAAACAAACAAAAAACAGTAGGATCTACAAAAGCTAGGAAGAAGGCCATTCCATTAGAAACAACTTGCATGAAGAGCAGCAGCTACCATTAATAGATTCTCCAGAGCAGAATTGAAGAGGGAAAAAAAGTATGAATGAATCTTCATCATTATCTCCCACACAAAGCTGCCCTCTACAAGCTGGGCAGTTCATTGAGAAGCACAAAAACAGGAGAGACCAAAGGTAAAATTCAGAGAGCTGCAGATTAGGGACAGACCTTGGGACCTAAAGTCTAAGAATTGTTATTGTTTGGCTTCAGCTCATGTGTGTCTGTGGCTGGCAAGCAGAGCTTCACACTTCAAATGCTAGGCCTCCCAGGCCCTCCCACTTCCTTTTTTTATATACTTAACTGTATCCCTATTTCCTGATGAATAGCTCAAAAAACAATGAAGCAGCTCAGAAAGCAACATAGCTAAAAGGGGCAAAGAGTTAAAGACACATGAAGGGTATAAAAAAGGAAAATAATTACAACATGCTAAAACTATTAAAAATGGGCAAGGAGTAGCCAGGATATAACTTCACAGATAGAATTATTTGCCCAGGGTACCCATTGTCCTTGTGCTTCCCCTGGTAAAGTTACCTCCATTCCCACCCTCCGGAACCTTACCCTACAGATTTTTTCCTTCTGTATCTCAAGGGACTCTGCTAAATAAGAAAGTTAGCCATATAATGAACCATCTAAACAAATTCAATAGTGTCTCTCTGCCCCATACATGTGTCTAAAAATATATGAATTAAATTCCACAGATTCATTCAAATACATTGAATCCTCAGACCAAAGGATGGTGGAATTGTAGGCCCTGAGGCTAGTTCAGAGGATCATTTTGGTAAGAGGCTCCTTTCAGAGGACAGATCATAACAGGTAAGGTGGTGACAGGATGGTCATTAAGCCCACTTAATTTGCTTTTCTTTAGATTTTATGTTTTAAAGTGTAAAACAACATTTATTTATTTTTTAAGGTTTCTTCCTTTTTTTTTTTCTTTACTAGAGGCCCAGCGCATGAAATCATGTGCGGGTATGGTACCTAGGCCTGGCCTGCAATCAGGGCCAATCTTCCCTGGCTGCTGGCAGCCTCCCCGCCCCCTGCCGCCACCCACCCGGGTTCCTGGTTTGGCACTTGGAGCCTGATGGGCAGCGGGGGATGGACTGAGAGGTCCTCCACCCACTTTCCAGTCCCACCCCCTGCTTCCACCCACTCTGGTTCAACATTCGCCAGCAATGGTAGCCTGCTGGCTAGCGGGAAGGAACCGAGAGGTCAGCAGTTTCCACAACTCACCAGCCCCACCCCTGCTGCAGGTCACCCTCTGTGTGGGGGGCAACCAGCAGTGTGGGGGCATTATCCTGGCACTGCCTGTATCACCTACCACCCACCACCAGGTCCCTGTTCACCATCAGGCAATGGGAGCCTGCAGATTGGGGAAAGTGACTAAGAGGTGGTCAGTGCACCTCATAGTGACTGGTTGAGAGGTCATTTTGGTCATTCTGCCATTATGGTCACTGGGCTTTTATTATATAGTTTTGATTAAGGTATTACATATGTGTCCTTATCTCCCCATTGCCTTCCCCAAACTCCTCTTATGCCCTCATGCCCCTGGTGTCTGTGTCCATTGGTTATGCTTATATGCATGCATACAAGTCCTTCAGTTGATCTCTCTCCCTTACCCCCACCCTCCCCTACCTTCCCTCTGAGGTTTGACAGTCTGATGCTACTATGTCTCTGGATCTGTTTTTGTTCATCAGTTTAGGTAGTTAATTACATTCCACAAATGAGTGAGATCATGTGATATTTATCTTTCTCTGACTGATTTATTTCGCTTAGCATAATGCTCTCCAGGTCAATCCATGCTGTTGCAAATGGTAAGAGTTCCTTCTTTTTTATAGCAGTGTAGTATTCCATTGTGTAGATGTACCTCAGTTTTTGTATCCACTCATCTGCAGATGGACACTTACTAGTAGCCTGTTTCCAGATCTTAGCTATGGCGAATTGTGCTGCTATGAACTTAGGAGTGCATATGTCCTTTCGTATTAGTGTTTCTGGTTTCTTGGGATATAGTCCTAGAAGTGGGATTACTGAGTCAAATGGCAGTTCCATTTTTAATTTTTTTGCAGAAACTCCATCCTCTTTTTCACAGTGGCTGCAGAAGACTGCATTCCCACCAGCAATTCACTAGAGTTCCTTTTTCTCCATATCCTCTCCAGCACTTGTCCTTTGTTAATTTGTTGATGATAGCCATTCTGACAGGTGTGAGATGGTATCTCATTGTTGTTTTTATTTGCATCTCTCAGGGACTTTGAACATGTTTTCATATGTCTCTTGGCCTTCTGTATGTCCTCTTCCAAAAAGTGTCTACTCAGGTCCTCTGCCCATTTTTTGATTGGATTGCTTATCTTTCCTTTGTTAAGTTGTGTGAGTTCTCTGTAAATTTTAAAGTTTAAACCCTTATCTGAAATAGCATTGGCAAATATAGTCTCCCATGCAGTGAGCTTTCTTATTATTTTGTCGATGATTTCTTTTGTTGTGCAGAAGCTTTTTATTTTGATGTAGTCCCATTTGTTTATTTTCTCCTTAGTCTCAATTGCCCTAGGAGCTGTGTCAGTAAAGATATTGCTGGGACATATGTCTGATATTTTTCTGCCTATGGAATCTTCTAAGAATTTTATGGTTTCCTGTCTTACATTTAGCCATTATGAGCTTGTTTTTGTGTATGGTGTAATTTGGTGATCTAGTTCCTGTTTTTGCATGTATCTGACCAAATTTCCCAGCACCATTTATTAAAGAGACTGTCTTGACTCCATTGTATGCTCTTACCTCTTTTGTCAAATATTAATTGAGCATAATGACTTGGGTTGATCTCTGGGTTCTTTGTTCTATTCCATTGGTGTATATGTCTGTTCTTGTGCCAGTACCAGGCAGTTTTGAGAATCGTAGCTTGGTAATATAGGTTGATATCTGGTACTGTGATCCCTCTAACTTTGTTCTTCTTTCTCAGGATTGCTGTGACTATTCGGGGTCTCTTTTTATTCTGGATGGGTTTTTGGAGAGTTTGTTCCAGGACTTTGAAATATTCCGTTGGTATTTTAATGGGGATTATATTGAATCTGTAGATTGCTTTGGGAAGTATGGATATTTTAATGATGTTGATTCTACCAATTCATGAACACTGTATGTTCTTCCATTTGTTTACATCTTCCTCTATCTATTTTTTCAATGTTCTGTAGTTTTCCAAACATAGGTCTTCTATATCCCTAGTTATATTTATTCCTATGTATCTTAATTTTTTTTTTGGTACAATGCTAAATGGGATTGTTTTTTTAGTTTCTCTTTCTGTGAGTTCATTATTGGTGTATAAAAGGGCCATAGATTTCTGGGTGTCAATTTTGTATCCTGCTACATTTCCAAATTCATTTATTACATCGAGTAGTTTTTTGATGGAGTCTTTGGGGTTTTCTATGCATAATATCATGTCATCTGCAAATTAGGACACATTTACTTCTTCTTTTCCAATTTGGATGCCTTTTATTTCTTCTTGTCTGATTGCTATGGCTAGCATTTCCAGTACTATATGGAACAGGAGTGGTGAAGTGGGAATCCCTGTCTTGTTCTTGCTCTTAGGGAACTGGTTTTAGTTTTTGCCCATTGAGTATGATGTTGGCTGTAGGTTTGTCATGTAAGGCTTTTATTATGTTGAGGTAAGACACCTCTATTCCCATTTTGCTGAGAGTTTTTTATTAAGAAAGGGTGTTGGATTTTGTCATGCTTTTTCTACATCGATTGATATGATTATGTGATTTTTGTTTCTCAATTTGTTTATGTGATGTATCACATTTATTGATTTGCAGATATTGTACCATCCTTCCTTCCCCAGAATAAATCCCACTTGGTCATGGTGTATGATCTTTCTAATGTACTGCTGGCTGGATCTGGTTTGCTACAATTTTGTTGAGGATTTTCACAATTTTGTTCATCAAGGATACTGACCTGTTCTCTTTTTTGTGGTATCTTTATCTGGTTTTGGAATTAGAGTAATGCTGACTTCATAGAAAGAGCTTGGAAGTGTGCCTTCCTCTTGAATTATTTGAAATATTCTGTGGAGGATAGGTTTTAGTTCTTCTTTGAATGCTTGGTAGAACTCCCCTGTAAAGCTGTCTGAACCAGGGCTTTTGTTTGCTGGAAGATTTTTTATTCCTGTTTCAATTTCTTTGGTAGTTATTGCCCTATTGAGGTTTTATAAGTCTTCCTGATTGAGTTTTGGGAGCTTGATTTTTCTAAGAATATGTCTGTTTCATCTAGGTTGTCCAGTTTGTTGATATAGAGTTGCTCAAAGTATTTTTTTCATAATGCTTTGTATTTCTGTGGGATCAGTTGTTACTTCACCTCTTTCATTTCTGATTTTGTTTATTTGGGTCCTCTCTCTTTGCTTCTTGGTGAGTTTGTATTGGATGCATATATATATTTTCCAGAGTTATATATTCTTGTTGAATTTCTCCCTTTAGTGTTGTGAAGTGGCCTTCCTTATCTCTTGTTATGGCCTTCACTTTGAGGTCTAATTTGTCAGATATAATTGTTGTTACCTCAGCTTTTTTTTTCATTTCCGTTCACCTGAAATTTTTTTCTATCCCTTCACTATCAGTCTGTGTGTCCTTTCTTCTGAGGTGGGTCTCCTGTAGATAGTAGATATATGGGTCATATTTTCTTATCCATTGAACTACCCTATGTCTTTTGATTGGGGCATTTAATTCATTTACATTTAAAGTTATTATTGATAGGTACTTGTTTGTTGCCATTTTTATTCTTTATGCCTGTGTTCCTTCTTCCCTTTCTATTTCTTTTTTTTATCGCAGACCCTTTAGCATTTCTTGCATTGCTGGTTTGGTGGTAATAAACTCCCATAGTCATTTTTTGTCTGTGAAGCTCCTGATTTCACCCTAAATAGGCAGATTGATTCCGCTTGCTTGAAACCAAGGTTGTGGCATACGACACAGAGGAGTGGTGGATCGCTGGGAATTTCAACACTGTGCTGACTACCTGACAGGAAACTGAGATGTGGCAGGCAGAACAATAGAGAGGGTTCTTAAACATGCCCCAATGGGACATTAAAGCTCCGCTGAAGCAAACAAACTTTACTACTTCACTTTTTTATGTTATCTTTTAATTAAGAAACTATAATTTTTTTCACTTTATTTTTAATTATTATATTTTTATTTATTTATTTATTATTATTTTACCATTTTTTAAAAAATTATTTTTTGGATAAGTGTTCTATATTCTATTTTTATTTTTATTTTCTATCATTATTTTACTCTCTCATTTTTTCCTTTATGCCAATACTTTTTCCTCACTTTTCACATTTTCACCCTGTTTCTCTTCTCCTGTTCCTGCTTTAGTTTTTCTCTATCCTTCCATTTTACTCCCCAGCCAGGGGAGCCTGCTCTGCCAGTCCCCAACAGTCCTGTGGAATATAACTGTCCCTCACTCACAAATACACACACTCCCCGCACACCCATGCAGTCTCTTTTCACTCTCTCACTCACTCACACTATCTTGCTCACTGCCATCCTGTTGGCCATCATCTTGGATCTCTCTGGAAAGTTCTTAAATGAAAGTCCATGGCTTTGATCACTAGAGAGAGAGCCAGAAATCTGGGGAAGGGGGAAAGCATAGAAAATAGAAGCTGAAAGTTCATTAAGAAAAGGATGGACTCCTAAAGCATTCACATAACTCAGAACTGTAAGTTGAACAACATAGAGAACAAAAGTAATTTTTTGCACCATCCTAAGATTCTATGCATGTTCATAATTAACAATTCACAAGAACGTGTTCTTTCTGGTGATAAGATTTATCTTGAAGACCTTAATGACAACTTACGGCAGCCTGGTGGGCATGGCTCAGTGGCTGAATGTCAACCTATGAACCAGGAGGTTACAGTTTGATTCCAGGTCAGGGCACATGCCCTGGTTGCAGGCTCAATCCTCAGTGTGGGGATCTCTCTCATCATTGATGTTCTATCTTTCTCTCCCTCTATCTTCCTCTCTCAATTGAATAAAAATATATTTGTTTTAAAAAAAGACAACTTATGGCATAAATGGTAAGGTTATTACAGGCCAGATGCTGGGGATGTATCATTGAACAAGAATAATAAACACAGCCCCTGACTTCCTAAAGCTTGAGTATAGTTTCCAGACAAAAAAACAGGACCTTTCAAACCTGTGTGGAAAGTGGTATAATTGGGAAAGCACCAAAAGCTATGAGAGCTGCATTTGCCAGGGGGAGGGAGGATCAGTAAAAGTTTCCTAGAAGAATGACCTCTAGATTAAAATGATAAAAATGAATAGAAATTAGGAAGAAATATTTCTTCAATAACAAATTCATAAACTCTAAAATTATTTTACAGAATTATTTTATTAAATGAGCTAATATAAATGGTAACAATGAAATCACTTACTTCATAAACTAAAAAAATATAATAAAGACAATGGAAGAAGAAAATAAAACATTGTAGGCCCTGGCCAGATAGATGTGTTGGTTAGAGCATTGTCTCAATATGCCAAGGTTTCAGGTATGATCCCTGGTCATGGCACATGCAAGAATTACAAATGAATGCATAAATAAGTGGAAAACAAATCTGTTTCTTTTTCTCTCTCCCTTCTTCTCTCTCTAAAATAAATTTTAAAAACCATGAAATAACACAAAGGAGAATCAATACTGATGAAATTCAGTAAGAAATATATGGTATACAGAATTTTTTAAAAGGTAATAAACAAAGAGTTCAACAGGATTCAAAATAAAACAGTATAAAAGATAGACAAATAGTCAAAGGAGACTCAATACAAACATAATTGAGGAACATAAAGAATAAAATGAGTCTGGCCAGCATGGCTCAGTGGTTGAGCATTGATTTATGATTCAGGAGGTCATGGTTCAATTGCTGGTCAGAGCACATGCCCAGATTGTGGGCTCAATCCCAAGTTGGGGGTATGAAGGAGGCAACTGATCAATGATTCTTTCTCATCACTGATGTTTCTATCTCTCTCTCCCTCTCCCTTTCTCACTGATCAATAAAAATATATTTTTAGAAAAAGAATAAAATGAAACATGGACTGTAAAATATTTAAATCTTCTCAGAAATAAACAAAAACCCAAATGTAGAGATTGAAGAAAAAAAAACCACCACCACCACAACACTAGAAAAATTGATACAGGACAATTAACACTAAAACATGTCTCAATAAAGTAACTGGATTTTAAAAATAAAGACTCCTTTAGGCATGTAAACAAAAAAATGACAGTCATCAATAAGGGAAATTATCAGTCTGGCCACAGATGTCCCTAGTGCAATAATTTTTTAACTTTTTCATATTATGGCACACATAAAATAATTACTAAATTTATGCAGCACACCAAAAATATATTTTTTGAAGATCTGACAAAAAAAATTGTAATTTGTATTCACTTACACTGGATAGCTATTGTTTTGGCTCTTGTTATGTTTTGTATTTGACAATCTAAGGGAAAAGAGGTCAGTGCCCTGGCTAAATAGTTAGGTGTTGCATATTTTAAAAATTCTTGTGGCACACAAGTGCATCATGGCATGCAGGTTGAAAATCGCTGCTCTAGTACAATATTTAATACTAAAGGAAAGTGAAGCAATGCTGCCCACACAATCATCAGAAAAAGAAAAATGTAAGCCATATTATACTACATAGTCTTTCATGTACAAAAGCAACAAATGTTTTGGATCATACAAGAATTTATAGAACATTATTGCAATGAACACATCTTGAAAAAAAATACTGGAGAACAAAGGTCAGCCTACTCAAAAGATGGAAAGAGAATCTGACGAGAGGAATTAGCATTGTGCATGGAAACCATTTAACTATAGGACTAAGACTGAAATAGCCCTGGAAATTATGGTTTCAGAGTCTAATATAAATCTTACAAATTAAAATAAAAAAAATACATAACTAAAACATGAAGATAGGCAGGGAGAAAGAAGGTAGGACTTAATGTAGGTATATTGATTTCTTCTTAGTTTAAATCTCCCCAGATTAAAGAATATCATTTAAGGTTTATAAATCAAATCAGATGTATAAGCACATTTCAAAGTATAAGCCTAGTAAAATAAACAAAGGAAAAGGATAACAACTATAATTGGGAGAAGGAGGGGTAGGTTGGGAGGAAAAAGAAGTAGGAGTAAAATAAAATTGATTTATTTGGTCTTTGCTCATGCAGAGTCAATAGACACCAAGTTTAAAATTGAAGGATTAAGAGGATTAAATCTGAAGAAGCAGAGAGTATGAACTTTACAAACTATTGGCAGGAATGATAGCTCGCTCTTTCTCTCCTCCCTAATGCATATGCATGAACACACACACACACACACACACTATAAAGCTTTAAAAAACTGTGTAAGGAGATAATACAGCAAGTCCATTTTACTTAGTTCTTTATGTCTGCAGCCATGATAATGATCCTTGGTCAAACTCTGAGACTAAGCTATAAGAATGGTCACATAGTTACTGAAGAGAGATGTTTATTTTATGATCTCGAGGCAGTGGGATCAAGATGAACTAGGCTGTCAGAATGTTTGAAGTAAACATGCAGACTCATACTATCTACCTAGTACTTGGATTTGGGTCCACACTATGGCAGGTCACATGTCAATTATATCTCAATTAAAAAAAAAAAGAACAAAGACTGAATTTTCACCAATTTTTGGATACAACCAGAATAGAAATATACCCCAAGCTATCTATTAACTCTAACAATTTTCCCTATTAGCATCACCAGTATCACATCTGACTATACCAAAATACTGCTTTTGCCTTCTTTTTAAAAAATAATGCTTAACCACTGAGGTTTTTCTACAAATCTATCTTAGTTACATGATTTATATACACCTAAAAAAAAAGATGAAGGATCCAACATGGTGGCAGAGTAGTTGAAAGTTACACTCGTCTCCTCCCAGAACCAAACTGGACTTATAACTAAAATATAGAACAATCAACCTGAATAACCAACTGAAGACTAACTAACAGAAGACTTATAACAAAGGTTTTACAGAAGAAGCCATATCAAGACTGGCAGGAAGGACAGAAACTCTAACCCTGCTCACATGGGCAGCAGTTTAGAATCTGGAGAAAAATATCTTAGCTGCAAAGGTTTCCCCTAAGGAGCCAGGGCTCTCAATCCCACATGAAGCTCTAGGGAGCACCAGAGACATAAAGAAGAGCCCACATATCTGGCTGTGGGAATTCCATCCACCAGGCAGAAATGAGAGTCTGTTCAAAACCCAGGTGCCTCCTTAAAGAACCAACATACAAACTCTGTGGTCATTTACACTGGGCTCCAGCAGAGGGACAATAGCTCAGAGCAGACTACAGTCACACAGAAAGAGATTGGGTTATGTGGCTATGAGGAGAGGGCTAGGGGAACAACCACCAGGGTCCCTGTGCTGAGTCCCTCTCCCTTACAACCCATGACATTATCTTTCCTGGGTCAAGCACTCCCCACTAAATGGCACCAGCCTGGAGATCCACTCTCCAACTTTTTGCGGCTTCACCCACCAAGCTGGCTCCCTGTCAAGGAGTCTACTGGCTGCAGGCAGCATGAGCCCACAGTGAAGACTTTCTTGGGAGGCTTTCTAGGAAATGTAAGCAGACTTAAGGGGTATCAAAGATACACAGGGAGAGACTGAGTTGTGTGGATTTTGAGCTAGACCCATTTTCCCCCACATGCCCCAACAGGTGCCACTGTTCCTGGGCATAACCCTGCCTCCACACAGATAAATCTTAATCTGTTTTAGCCTAAAGAACACTATTGGCTTTACCCTGACAACTCCTTGGACCACACCACACCACAAAGGTCTACAGGCCCCAAGTAGGTGGCAACTCACCTTGGGGTACCCTAAGACTTTTGATGGGTTGCCTCAGACCCAGCACTGGTGCCAAATGCCCATCAACATACAAGTAAATAAAAAATTGTGGTACATATATACAAAGGAATATTTCACAGTCATAAAAAAAGATTTAAATCTTACCATTTGGGACAGTTTGGATGGAACTACAGGGTATAATGCTAAGTGAAATAAATCAGACAGAGAAAGACAAATAACATATCATTTCACTTATATGTGAAATCCAAAATACAATATAAACAAACAAATAAAATCAAAACATATTCATAGATATAAAACAAACTAATGGTTGCCAGAGGAGAGGGAGGTTTCAGGGCTAGGTGAAGGTGAAGGAATTAAAAAGTACAAATTGGGAGTCACGAAATAGTAATGGAGATGTAAAAATATAGCATAGGAATATTGTCAATAATATTGTGATAACTATGTATGGTGCCAGGTTGGTACCTGAAATATCAGGGGACCACTTTGTAAAGTGATGATTATCTAACCACTACCCTGTACACCTGAAACTAATATAAAATAATACTGAATGTAAACTGTAATTGGAAAATAAAATTTGAAAAGAAGAAAAAAGCAAGGGAAAAAAATTTAAAGATGAGTTCTGTTGCCCTAACCGGTTTGGCTCAGTGGATAGAGTGTCGGCCGGCGGACTAAAGGGTCCCAGGTTGGATTCCAGTCAAGGGCATGTACCTTGGTTGTGGGTACATCCCCAGTAGGGGGTGTGCAGGAGGCAGCTGAATCAATGTTTCTCTCTCATCGATGTTTCTAACTCTCTATCCCTCTCCCTTCCTCTCTGAAAAAAATCAATAAAATATATTTTTTAAAAAAGATGAGTTTTGTTGAGAGAGGGAACCAAGACAGTGGCATAGGTAAATGCCAATACTTGCATCCTCCCACAATCACATCAAAATTACAACTAAAATATAGAACAACCACCATTTAGAATCACCTGAAATCTGGCTTAATGGAAATCCTACAACTAGAGAATTAAAGAAGAAAGCACATTGAGATTGGTAGGAGGAGAAGAGATGCAGAACTGGCTGGTCTGATACCCAGTTGTGGCGTGTTTTTAATCAGGAGAAACATCTTGGCTGAGGACACCTGTGAGTAGCAAGGGGTCCCAGCCCCACACCAGGCCCCCAGTCCAGAGTTCCAGCCAGGAAGAGAAGTCCACCTAACTTCAGGCTATGAAACCAAGTGGGGATTGTGGCTGAGTGACATGCAGCTGCTGGAGTCCCAGTCAGTTCCTTTTAAAGGGCCTGTGCATGGACTTACCCAGACTCACTCCCTATGAGCTCCAGCTCTGGAGTAACATCATGACATATAGGGAGGAATTAAATGGTCTGGCATCAGGGCAAGAATTCGGGGCAGCTTTCTCCTAAACCAGTGATGGCGAACCTATGACACGCGTGTCAGAGGTGACACGCGAACTCATTTTTTTGGTTGATTTTTCTTTGGTAAATAGCAATTAAATATATAAAATAAATATCAAAAATATAAGTGTTTGTTTTACTATGGTTGCAAATATCAAAAAAATTTCTATATGTGACAGGGCACCAGAGTTAAGTTAGGGTTTTTCAAAATGCTGACACGCCGAGCTCAAAAGGTTCGCCATCACTGTCCTAGACAAAAGTACTGGGACCTCCATCCCCACAGAGATTTTTTTTTTTTATTGCTTAAAGTATTACAAGGGGTATTACATATGTGTCCATTTTATCCCCCTGCCCTAGACAGTCCCCTAGCCTCCCCTATCCCCCAATGTCTTATGTCCACTGGTTATGCTTATATGCATGCATACAAGTCCTTTAGTTGATCTCTTACCCCCCTACCTCCTGACCCCAAACCCTCCCCGACCTTCCTGCTGCAGTTTGACAATCTGTTTGAGGCAGCTCTGCCTCTGTATCTATTATTGTTCAAAAGTTTATAATGGTCTCTATTATCCATGAATGAGTGAGATCATGTGGTATTTTTCCTTCATTGACTGGCTTATTTCACTTAGCATAATGCTCTCCAGTTCCATCCATGACGTTGCAAATGGTAAGAGTTCCTTCCTTTTTACAGCAGCATAGTATTCCGCCGTGTAGATGTACCACAGTTTTCTAATCCATTCATCTACTGATGGGCACTTAGGCTGTTTCCAGATCTTAGCTATGGTGAATTGTGCTGCTATGAACATAGGGGTGCATATATCCTTTCTGATTGGTGTTTCTGGTTTCTTGGGATATATTCCTAGAAGTGGGATCACAGGGTCAAATGGGAGTTCCATTTTCAGTTTTTTAAGGAAACTCCATACTGTCTTCCATAGTGGCTGCACCAGTCTGCATTCCCACCAGCAGTGCACAAGTGTTCCTTTTTCTCCACATCCTCTCCAGCACTTGTCGTTTGTTGATTTGTTGATGATAGCCATTCTGACAGGTGTGAGATGGTACCTCATTGTTGTTTTGATTTGCATCTCTCGGATGATTAGTGACTTTGAGCATGTTTTCATATGTCTCTTGGCTTTCTGAATGTCCTCTTTTGAAAGGTGTCTATTTAGGTCCTTTGCCCATTTTTTGATTGGATTGTTTATCTTCCTTTTGTTAAGTTGTATGAGTTCCCTATAAATTTTGGAGATTAGGCCCTTATCAGATATGACATTGGCAAATATGTTTTCCCACACAGTGGGTTTTCTCGTTGTTTTGTTGATGGTTTCTTTTGCTGTGCAGAAGCTTTTTATTTTGATGTAGTCCCATTTGTTCATTTTCTCTTTCATTTCAAGTGCCCTAGGAGCTGTATCAGTGAAGAAATTGCTTCGGCATATGTCTGAGATTTTGTTGCCTTTGGATTCTTCTAGAATTTTTATGGTTTCCTGTCGTACATTTAAGTCCTTTATCCATTTTGAGTTTATTTTTGTGTATGGTGTAAGTTGGTGGTCTAGTTTCATTTTATTGCATATATCTGTCCAATTTTCCCAACACCATTTATTGAAGAGACTATCTTGGCTCCATTGTATGTTCTTGCCTCCTTTGTCAAATATTAATTGAGCATATTAGTTCGGGCCGATTTCTGGGCTCTCTATTCTATTCCATTGATCTATATGCCTATTCTTGTGCCAGTACCAGGCAGTTTTGAGAACAGTGGCTTTGTAATACAACTTGATATCTGGTATTGAGATCCCACCTACTTTGGTCTTTTTCAGGATTGCTGCAGCTATTCGGGGTCTTTTTTTATTCCAGATGAATTTTTGGAGAGTTCGTTCTAGATCTCTGAAGTATGCCGTTGGTATTTTAATGGGAAGTGCGTTGAATTTATAGATTGCTTTGGGTAGTATGGACATTTTAATGATGTTGATTCTACCAATCCATGAACATGGTATGTTCTTCCATCTGTTTATGTCTTCCTCTATATCTTTTTTCAACGTCCTGTAGTATTCTGAGTAGAGGTCTTTTACCTCTTTAGTTAAGTTTATCCCTAGGTAGCTTAATTTTTTTGGTGCGATGGTAAACAGGATTGTTTTTATAATCTCTCTTTCTGAAAGTTCACTATTGGTGTATAGAAATGCCTTGGATTTCTTGGGGTTAATTTTGTATCCTGCTACATTGCCAAATTCATGTATTAAGTCCAGTAGCTTTTTGATGGAGTCTCTAGGGTTTTGTATGTATAATATCATGTCGTCTGCAAATAAGGACAGTTTTACTTCCTCTTTTCCAATTTGGATGCCTTTTATTTCTTCTTCTTGCCGAATTGCAATGGCTAACACTTCCAGTACTATGTTGAACAGGAGTGGTGAGAGGGGGCATCCCTGTCTTGTTCCTGTTCTTAGGGGAAATGGTGTTAGTTTTTGTCCATTGAGTATGATGTTGGCTGTGGGCCTGTCATATATGGCTTTTATTATGTTGAGGTATGTTCCTTCTACTCCCACCTTTCTGAGAGTTTTTATCAAAAATGGGTGTTGAATTTTGTTAAATGCTTTTTCTGCATCAATTGATATGACCATGTGGTTTTTTTCTTTCAATTTGTTTATGTGATGTATCACGTTTATTGATTTGCGGATATTGTACCATCCTTGCATCCCTGGGATAAATCCTACTTGGTCATGGTGTATGATCTTTCTGATGTACTGCTGGATCCGATTTGCTAAGATTTTGTTGAGGATTTTGGCATCTATGTTCATGAGGGATATTGGCCTGTAATTCTCTTTCATTGTGTTGTCTTTACCGGGTTTTGGTATTAGGGTGATGCTGGCTTCATAGAATGAGCTTGGAAGTGTTCCTTCCTCTTGAATTTTTTGTAGTAGTCTGAGGAGGATAGGTTTTAGTTCTTCCTTGAATGTTTGGTAAAACTCCCCTGTGAAGCCGTCTGGTCCTGGGCTTTTGTTTGATGGAAGCTTTTTGATGACTGCTTCAATTTCTTCCATAGTTATTGGCCTGTTGAGATTTTTAGATTCTTCCTGATTGAGTTTTGGAATGTTGTATTTTTCTAGGAATTTGTCCATTTCCTCCAGGTTGTCTAGTTTGTAGGAGTAGAGCTGTCCATAGTATTTTTTAACAATCATTTGTATTTCTGTGGGGTCTGTTGTTATTTCGCCTCTATCATTTCTGATTTTGTTTATTTGGGTCCTCTCTCTTTGCTTCTTGGTGAGTCTGGCTAGAGGTTTGTCAATCTTGTTTATCCTTTCAAAGAACCAGCTCTTGGTTTCATTGATTTTCTGTATTGTTTTTTTGGTCTCTATGTCATTTATTTCTGCTCTAATCTTTATTATCTCCTTCCTTCTGCTCACTCTGGGGTTTTCTTGTTGCTCTCTTTCTAATTCTTTGAGTTGTAGAGTTAGATGATTTACTACCATTTTTTCTTGTCCCCACAGAGTTGACTGGTAGGTGCCATATTTGAGTCTCCATCAACTCTGTTTGCCCTGCCCTGGTGATTCTCTGAGATCCCTACCCCACCCACTTTGCAGCCCCAGCCAAGCTGTCTGCTGTGTCTTTTCCATATGAATGGTCTGTCTTAGCTCAGGCTTCAGACGTTCCTAAAATATCTCAAACAAGCAGCAACTGGACTCAGTGTGCCCCATAACTCTCAATAAGTGGCCCCAGGCTCGGCACTAGCAGCAGCTTGCCACGTTTTACAGGTTGCCCTGTCCTGGGAACCTTTAAGCCCAACACAAGCATCGGCTATCTTCAGATTGCTCTGTAGCTCATGCCAGGTGGTCCCAGGCAGGGAACAAGCAGTGGCTGACTTTGCACCTCCCAGTAGGCCCCAGAGCCAGAGCACCTGGTGGATAGCTTCAGACCACCCCAAATTAAAACTCTATCACATCCACAAGGGACACACTCAAAGGGCAGACTCGGTGAGCACAAAGCCCCACTGAAGCAAGTCCTACTCCATAGGGTTGGCTTCTACACAGAAGATTTTCTGCTATAGTCACAGTTGGTGCTCACAGCCAATTGGCCTAGGGGTTAATTCCTCCCAGTACCACCAACAGCAATCAAGGCTCAATGAAAACAAGACAATACACACAGCCCACATGGGGACGCACCTAGAGTACCCAGCTCAGATGACTAGGGAGGCTGAGCCACTGGGCCCAAGAGGGTATCTACTATATAAGGGCACTCCACCAAGTCTGGGAGACATAGCAGCTCTACCTAATACATAGAAATAAACACAGGGAAGCAGCCAAAATGTGGAGACAAAGAAACATGCCTCAAGTGAAAACACAGGGGAAATCTAAAAAAAAAAAAAAAAAAAAAAAAAAAAAAAAAAAAAAAAAAAGAACTAAATGAATGGAAGCAAGAAAATTACCAAATACGGAGTTCAAAATAATGGTTATAAGGTTGCTCAAGGAACCTAATGAGAGCTTCAAGGAACTTAGTGAGAATTTCAAGGAAATTAGTAAGAATATCAAAGACATGAAAAAGTACCAGTCAGAAATGAAAGATACAATAACTGAGATGAAGAATAATTTGCAGGGAATCAACAGTAGAGAGAATACCAAGAATCAAAAAATGATTTGGAATATGAGGAAGCAAAAACCACCCAATCAGAAGAGCAAAAAGAAAAAAAAAAAGAATCCAAAAATATGAAGGTAGTGTAAGGAGACTCTGGTACAACTTCAAATGTACCAACATTCACATAATGGAGGTGCCAGAAGGAGAAAAGAGAGAACAAGAAATTGAAAACCTATTTGAAGAAATTATGACAGAAAACTTCCCCTACCTGGTGAAAGAAATAGACTTACAAATCCAGGAAATCAGGAGAGTCCCAAACAAGATGAACCCAAAGAGGCCCATACCAAGACAAATCATAATTAAAATGCCAAAGTTTAAAGACAAAGAGAATATTAAAAGCAGCAAGAGAAATGCAGTTAGTTACCTATAAGGGAGCACTCATACAAATGTCAGCTGACTTCTCAACAGAAACTTTGCAGGCCAGAAGGGAGTGGTAAGAAATATTCAAAGTGATGAAAAGCAGACACGTACAACCAAGATTACTCTTCCCAGCAAAGCTATCATTTAGAATTAAAGGGCTGATAAAGAGCTTCCCAGACAAGAAAAAGCTGAGGGAGTTTATTACTGTCAAATCAGTATTACATTAAATGTTGAAGGGTCTTCTTTAAGTAGAAGAAGATTAAAAATATGTACAATAAAATGGCAACAAAAAGTCACTTTTAGATGTATTTTGTTTAACGAAGAAAATACAGTTGACTCTTGTTTCCTAATTTAATATGAGAATTCCATTTTCTTCCTATTTTCTTTATTAGATGGTGACTTAGTTTTTTTCTGTTTTAGTAATTTGGAAAGTATACGTTTTTCTTTTATTTCTGCACTAGGTTAACCTTAAATTTAAAATAATTGAATCTAACTATAATTCTCCTTATAAAAGGAAAGAGTATCTTCTAATTCCTCCTGTACTTTCCTACCCCATCCCCGTATCTCCCAGGTAATGGTGGCATATTATGAAATTTTAGACTTAGTTTTGTATTTTAATGTTTGAAATTATGATATCTACTCTTTCAAGGATTATTATATATACATATTTATTAATAATTAGATTATATATTTTATATATAATATTATAGGTAATATAATATATATATTTAATATATAATTATATATTATAATATATCACATATATATTATACACACACACACACACACACACACACACACTAGAGGCCTGGTGCATGGATTAGTGCACCGGTGAGGTCCCTCAGCCTGGCCTATGGGGATTGGGCTGAAAAGGGATCTCCAATATCCCCCAAGGGCTCCTGGATTGCGAGAGGATGGTTCTTGGGTGAAACACCCCAGAATCAGGCTCACTCCTCTCTGGTTCTGGGTGTGTCACCCGAGAAGCATAGCTGCCAAGTCACCGCAGCTTGGCAGCTCCTGCATTGAGCATCTGCCCTGATGGTCAATACATATCATAGTTACAGGTTGGATGGTCGGACAGTCACTTAGGCTTTTATATATAGATATATGCCATTTTTCTATAACATTTTTAGAACTATTCTATGTTTAAATGGATTCAATGTATGCAATCTTTTTATACCACAGCCCATATTCTTAAGGTCTTTATTTTTTCATTGTTTTCCAGTTGTTTTGAGTATCTATTCTGAGTTTCTCCCTTTCATTTTTCAGTAAATCTACAGAGAGCATATTTTCTGAGTTCTTGTATTTCTTAATTATAATTAAGATATCTTAATTATATCTGTATAATATCAGCTAGAGGACAACTTGATCAAAATGATTTTCTATCAAAAGTGTAAATGTTGCTCCACTGTCTTATGACATTTAATATTATGTCAAAATCTAGTTTTTTTATTATTTACAGGTAACCCTTTTTTGGTTTTATTGTTGCCTCTCTTTTAACTGGATACTTGTAGAATTTTTTCTTTATCCTTGATATTCAGGACATTCTCCAGGATTATTTAGATGTTGGTCACATTTATTAAGTTTACTGGTACCTGGTGATCCTTGTTGATCTTCATATTAAGCTTTCTTTATTTTAGTGATATTTTATTCTATTATTGCTTTTACTGCATTTGTTCTTGTCTTTTCAGATACACAAGTAAGCCACATGTTTTCCATTCACTGATCCATTATATTTATGATTGATTTTCTCATTATTTTTATTTCCTTGTTCTTTTTCTCTGCATTCTAGTTGAGCTTAAGGTTGCACCAAAGAATGCTGACTTTATTTTGCACATTCACAAACCAGAATGATGTTGCTGATCTATTTTTTACATGTATCAAATTTTTTTGATACTTGGCCATTTTTGATCTACAAAAATAGCAATTTCATATGACTTAAACTAATAACATAACTGTAGCGCCAATGGTGATGACAACTAAATAGAGGTATAATGAATGCCCATTAATATGGAAGTGAGTGAAAAAACTGTGGTACATTCATATCTTAAATTACTATGCTGCCATTAAAAGCATTGTGGAAATTTCACCAAATCCACCAGGTTCTGATTAATAAATAAAATAAAAAATTATAACATGATAATCAATTCTGTAAATAATGGCCAAACAAAATATGTGTCTCTGTGTGTGTGTGTGTGTGTGTGTGTGTGTGCATGTGTTTCAGTCAGATGGAGTGATACTAGAAGATATACACCAGGCTATTAACTGGTTATTTTGAGGATTGTGATGAGAAGGAAGAGAAGAAGAAGAGAGAGACAAGTCCCTCAAAAGGTGCCCTTAACAATAAAGAAATTATTAGGCTACTAGAGCCCTGATGCACAAAATTCGTGCATTGGGGGGTGGGTCCCTCAGCCCAGCCTGCACCCTCTCCAATTGGGGACCCCTTGGGGGACGTCCATAGGGATTGGGCCTAAACAGGCAGTTGGACATCCCTCTCGCAATCTGGGACCCCTGGCTCCTAACTGCTCACCTGCCTGCCTGCCTGATCGCCCCTAACTGCCTCTGCCTGCCAGCCTGATCACCCCTAACTGCCTCTGCCTGCCTGCCTGATCACCCCTAACTGCCCTCCCCTGCCAGCCTGGTTGCCCCCAACTACCCTCCTCTGCTGGCCAATTTGGTCCTGATTGGTCGATTTCTATGCCAGTCAGCATCAAAAGCTCTGCCTGCTAGGCAGCCATTGGCTCCCCACAGCACCCAGATTTGGTTCTGATTGGTCAGTGTCTATGCCAGTCAGCATCAGAAGCTCCACCTCCTTGACAGCCATTGGTCCTTTACAGCACCCACATTCGGTTCTGATTGGTTGATTCCTATACCAGTCAGCGTCAAAAGCTCCACCTCCTTGACAGCCATTGGTTCTTCACAGCACCTACATTTGGTTCTGATTGGTTGGTTCGTATGCCAGTCAGCATATCCGGGCCTATCTCTGGGCCTGATCAGAGAGGCAGGGCTGATAAGAAGCCACTGCAGAGGCCAGGAGAGAAAGAAAGGCCTGGCTTGCTGGTGAAGCCCGGAAAGAAAAGGGAGAGAAAGATAGAGGCAAGTACTGATCAACAGCTGCCACTGAGGCTGCAGATCAGACTCTGCCTCTCTCTCTGGGTCTTAGCCTCCTGGGCAGTCAATATTGGGTCTCCAGGCTGCAGCGGGGCAGTCAGTGCTGGGTCGCCATGGCAACCCAGTGCTGACTGAAGGACTTTGGGGTTGGTCAGCCTTCAGTCACATGGGTCATTAGAACCTTGGGCTTTTATATATTAGGATGATGCCATCTATGAAAGTTAACATATGTATATGTGTACATACATAATGAGCCACATAAAAGGATGGTCATCCTAGTGTTTCTTTCAAGGGTGGCAGGATTTTAGATGTTTCTAACTTACTTCTTTCTCCATCCTACTACATGCACACATCATTAAAAAAAAATGGTAACTATCATACTCACACCTCCAAACACACATAACTTAAGCTAGTTTCTGGTTCAGTAACCTAAGAGAACTAAAAGTAATGAAGAGAAAGAACCATAAGCAATGCCAGTAAAGGAACTTTGTCTCTGTTTCCTCTATGTAGTATAACTTGTTCACCTATGGCCAGACTCAGACCAGCTCCCTTCTCTATATGAAGGTCTCTACCTTATAGAGTCCTTCTAACTATCCTTTTAATCCCAGTTGTTCCACGTTAGAGAGATACTATAAGGTCTAGAATTTCTTCTATTTCTTGTGAGGCTGGGATTCTCTCTCCGAGTTGTTACATCTTCCAAAGTTTTGTTTTTATTCTTTTTTGGGGTGTGTTTTCTTTTTCAAATTGGTCTCCTCTGAACGGTATGTTAACTATTCATTCCTTTTTACATTCCAGGTTAAGACAGGCCTTCTGTATTTATTTTTAATTCCCCTATTCCTCCCAGAATATGCCTATTTCTTAACTCAGTATATTTTATTTCTTTACTTCTAAGCTCTATTTATTTAAAATTAACCTTACCTCTCTAGAATCCTAGCCTCCATTTTGCCTTTCTAGGCAGTAATTCTGGTGTTTTTCTTGCTACAAAGATGTTTGAATACTACATTTCACAAGACCTGAGATAACCAAACAATCTCAATGTCGTGAGGTTGCCATGGCCTTTGACCACATTTAAACTAGTAGCAACACTTTAAAAGCCTTTACTCATCTTTAATTCAGGCCCCCCTGAGCCCTCAGCCTCAAACCCTCCAACCCCATCAATGTTTTATTGAATATAAATTAATGGCTGTTTTCAAACTCTTAATTGTAAAGCACTGCTTTGAATTTTCATAATGACTGAGACCAAATTTAGCTCCTGGGCATTGCTTAGGCTGTCCCCAGTCAGAGAGAGGTGAGGGCTGTTTAAACCTATAATCTTAGTTTCAATCTACACTCTATAATTTTCTGGAATGACAGCTCTGACAAGAAAATGCCTGGAAAGACCAACCTCTGGGTCTCACAACTCTGCAAAAGATGCTTGTTGGCATATTTTAACAAAATGGCCCAATTGGGGCAATTTTCCATATAAATTAGATACCCTCATGTTTTGCTGCAGCTTTTTCAAATGAGGGCATCTGTGCACTATCTAACCCTCACCTTTCACTTCATTGGCTTGGGTCTCCAAATCATAGAACACCAGAGGCAAAGAAATACTTTGTCCAAATTCAACTGCATGTATAGTAGAGGTCTGTTGCCTACTGAGCTCCAGCATGGCAGAGCTTTAGTGAGAAACTTTCTTGAAGAGAACCAAATGGACTCTAGCTGGGATGAGTTCAAATCATTTCAAGCCAAACTGCTCAGCACAAGAAACTGGCAGTCTTGACTAATTCATGACTCAGCACAGGTAGCAGCTACATAGTTTAACAAAGAGTTAAGGTGAGCCATGTTACAAAGAAAGAGAGTGAATAGCAAAGCCCTAAAAAGCCTCTCCTCCTACCACATTGTATAAATCTGTCCCTATCAGACATGCCAAGATTCTAAAAATTCCCACCATAGGAATTACTCTCTTAGGTCAAAGATATTGAATCTTTGTTAAAATTTAACTGGGCAAGCTGGAAGAGGTAACTCAAACCATTACAAAAAGCCTTATGATCCTAAAGAGATTTGTTTGCTATACTAGTCAGATTTCCTAGAAAAAACTAATAACATAACCTCATTTGTAAAAATGTGTTATAATCTATACCTTATTACTTTATATGTTCACTAGAGGCCCAGTGCACAAAATTCGTACATGGGGTGGGGGGTACCTCAGTCCGGCCTGCACCCTCTCCAATCCAGGACCCCTAGGGGGATGTCCAACTGCCTCTTGCAATCCGGGACCGCTAGCTCCTAACCACTTGCCTGCATGCCTGATCACCCCGAGCCACCTCTGCCTGCCTGAGCACCCCTAATCACCTCTGCCTGCCTGCCTGATCGCCCCTAACTGCTCCCTGCTGGCCTGATTGCCCCTAACCACCTCTGCCTCACCCCACACCTGGGACCTGGGATTCCCTCCTCCTGGCTGGCCACAGGCACCCAGCACCCGGGCCTGCTTCGCCTGGGCTGACCCTAGCCACAGGGGACTGTGAGGCAGGCAGCTTGCCCCTCTCCTGGGTCATAGGTGCAGGTGCTGGTGCCTAGGACTGAGGGGCAGGTGGCTTGTCCCTCTCCCAGTCCGCAGGCACAGCTGCTGGTGCCCGAGACCACAGGGACCATGGCGCGTGTGGATTGTCCCTCTCCCGGGCCTCAGGCACAGGTGCAGCCGCTGGCACCCGGGACTGTGGGGTGTGCAGCTTGTCCCTCTCCTGGGCTGCAGGTGCATCCGCTGGTGCCCAGGACCACAGGGTGGGTGGCTTGTCCCTCTCTTGGGTTGTAGCCTGGCTGGTCCCCATTCCTCTCTCATGAGCTTGTTTGTGCCTGGCTGGTCCCCATTCCTCTATCCCCAGTGTTGAGTGTATGAGCCATTATAGGCATGATGGCATGAGGACATGATGACCATTTGCATATTAGCTCTTTATTATGTAGGATACCACGCAAATGATATAAATAAGATGGACATATTATTATCCTTTTTATTTGGTAAGAAAGTTGAGACTCAAAAAGGTAAGGTGACTCCACCCAGCTATCATTAAGAGTGGGTCAAAGGACAGAGAAAATCTGATCAGAGAGAAGGGATCTAGAAAGATCCTTAACACAGGGGAGAAGCTAGAGTAGAGCTTGCAGCTCAGATTGAGGGGGAGATGGATGTGTAGACAAAGATGACTAACTTTTCCTACTCCACAACTTTGCAGAAGGTTGCCTCTGTCAGTGGCTTTAGAGTATACATATCAACATTAAAGGATCTTTCTAAAACACAGCATAGCATTGGGTCTGCCAGCGTCCAAAAGTAAGATAACACAAATCTACCCTACTAAGAATTAAACAACTTGGGTTCTGGTGCTGGCTCCACTAATTACTAGCTGCATGACCATTTGTGATTCTTCCACCTATCTCTTTGAAAACTGGCAAAATAAAAGTAGCCATAGTCCATTTAAAAGACCAAAGGACTTGGAAGAAGACAACTGAAGTTTCTTTCAAGATTCAAGAAAAGCATTCACTATATGCCAGGCACTAATATAGTCTCTGGGGATATACAGGTGAATGTGACAGGTAAGTACCCTGTTCATATTGAACTTGCATTCTGTTGGCAGAGAAGAAAGATAATAATCAAAACAAATAAGCAAATAATGTGGGATATATTTAGTAATGATGTGTGCTATGCAGAAAATAGGTTTTTAAGTTCTGACTGTAAAACCTTGGACCAGTGACTTCTCTTCTCTGAGCTTCAATCTCCTCATCTTTACAAGAATGCTAATAGCTCATGCCAAGCCAACTGCGCAAATTTGTTGTAAGGATCAAATAAAGAATGAATTGGGCCCTAGCAAGTTGTTCAGTGGTTAGAGCTTTGGTCCAGGAACCAAAGGGTCTCAGGTTCGATTCTTGGTCAAGGGCACATAATTCGGTTGCAGGTTCCCCAGACCTAGCAGGGGCAAGTGCAGGAGGCAACCAATCCACGTGTCTCTCTCACATTGATGTTTCTTTCTCCCTCTTTCCCCTTTCCTCCCTCCTTTCTATTCTCTCTGAAAATCAATGAAAAGAAAATACCCTTGGGTGAGGATTAAAAAAAAAAAAAAAAGAATGAGTTGGAAAGCTCAATGCATAATGCAAATTATTTGCATAATCTTACCAGAGAGAAAGGAAAATGGTCTGACCACAGCACTGCTGTGAGTAAGCAAAGAATAATAGCAAATAAAAGATCAATCAATACAGACCAAAATGTTCTCTAGTTGGTAACTGGAGTTCAGTGTTAGAAAAAAAAAAATGAGACTCATGCCAAATCAGAGAAAATTCTAATTTTACATATTTGGTTTTTATTGATGGAATTGGGAGGACATGCAAAAGCTAAAATTAATACAATATTAGTGAGTGGTCTCAAAGCCTCCGACTAATAAAGGTCAAAGCCTTCTTGATTTCTTTAAAGCAAACACATATAATGCAAACTCTCAAACTGAATATTCCCTACCCTTGCTGGAAGCAGAGAACTGAGCCTGGATAAAAGGAGCCAGAGACACAGACAAGTTGGTATCATAGACTTATGCTTTGTAAGAGAAGCTGTAGTCCACAAGCTAGGTGCCAACTAGAAAAAGGAAACACCAGAAACAAACTTTCTTGCCTATCCTGCTGGGACATTACTGCCAGAAACTTAGCAACTTGTTAGAAGACAAGTTATTTAATTTTTATTTTTCTCACTTCTATAAATAACCTCCTATTGCATTGGTTTTCAACCTTGGTTACACATTATGGTATATTTTATTTTTTAATTTTTAAAAAAATCTTTAATTTCTTTATTGGTTAAGGTATTACAAATGTGTCCTCATCCCCCCCGATGATCATATAGTGGTTAGTACTCTGCGTTGTGTCATATGGTATATTTTAAAAGATGTCAATGCCTACACTCAGATATTTGGTTTTAATTAGTCTATGGAATGATCAAGGCGTTGTTATTCTTTTAGGCTGTTCATGGGATTCTAATGTGCAGCCAGGTTTAAAACAACTGTATCTACAACTGTTTGAATGGGCACCTTTGATTTGAACAGCATTTTTCACTACTTGTGTTTTTTAGTTTTTCTAATTGCTAATGGTATCCAATAAGTCACAATAAAAAGATAGAAAAAAGGGGGGCATTTCATATTTACACATCAAAAGTCCCTTAAACTCTCTCCTCTGTGCCTCTGTGACTCCACCCCTGCAATTTGTATCTATCAGAACATGCATCCCATGTGCCAATTATCACTAGAATCTGAGTACAGTATTTCTCCACCCAAGATCAGGAAATGTGACTTAGCTGTCCCTTGTCTCCTGCCCTGTGCCAACAGGAGTCCCATGTAGTAAGTACTTTCAGAAGGGATTTGCTTAAGGTCACAATGCTAATTAGTGGCAGAGATGGGATTTGAACCTAGGTTTCCAACTCCTGGTTTAATACAATTTTTACTATCCTATGCAAGTGTTGCCAGTGATGCCAATGCCAAGGAATGTGAACACCAAGATGTATTCTGCTTATTCCAGAACAAGTCTCTATCCATTGTCACATTTCCTCAGATGCTCTGTACCTGTTTGTCAAAATACATCTCTGATTAACAACAGCAGCAATTAAAACCTTCGTGCAAAGGCAGCAATGAATGAAAATGTTGCTAACTATTGCCCATCTCAGGATTAGTTATATAATCAACTAAATTCCCCAAAGCAGCAAACAATCCAAGTCATGACTCTAAAATGACAGAAATGCAGGAATAAAATGAAGCATAGAAGAGATGTTTGGGGAGCAGGAAGTTATTTTTCTTGGTTTCCCTTTACTCCTGTTATTCGTGAAGCCAGTCTGATTAGCAATAATTTTAAAGGTAGCTAGTTTAAAGACAGCAATATTTTTGTCATTATTATATCCTGGGACTCTATGGGTCACATATCTAACATCTTCAGAAGTACTGTGAACTATTCTTTGGTCATCTGAGAGTTTCTTCATTACCTTTCCTGAAGTGGCCATCTGGTACTAAGAAGGCATTTCTAACCATATTTATTACTCTTGAACTCAGTTGATCCATCCAGCTGATTACAATTTTATATTATGCAAGATTTGATGCTTTAGGGGCCTCTTGGCCCAGGAATTTCTAATTGGCATCTGCTGAGATTGACATTCTATTACCTGCAGGAGCACATGTATCTAAATAATCTACATGCGTTGGTGTAAACTGGGAATCAAGGACTGGCTCTGGCATTTGAGTGCATTAAAAACATTCACTGCTTGGGATTTTGTTCAGAGACCATAGCAAACAATAGGAGGTTCACAACCACATATTCTCCATCCCTACCTAACACTTGAACATTGCAGTGAAACATTCTAACAACCTAGAGAAATGCACAATTTTGTAACTATCCAAAAGATTAAAATACATGAAGTAAAATATTGTCTAAATCAGTTATATAATTGTGAAACATTAATTCTACCTCTACTTTTTCTATAACTATATAAACACATTCCTTTGATTAGTTCTTCTGCACCTTGTTTGTTATGATTGAAAAGTAAACTATAAATATTACAGCATGGAAAAGTCTATTACCATGACAGAATGTATTTATTGTCTCACTTCTATAAATAACCTCCTATTGCATTGGTTTTCAACCTTGGTTACACATTACAATCATATGGTAATCCCATCTCTGCCAATGTAACTGTGATTAGGGGGGGCACAATCTCTTTTCAAAGGTGAAATGTCCTCTATAGGCAATATTCAACTGTTCCCAACAAAATTATGCGCCGTGCCTGAGCATAACCAACTAAGTCATTCTCTCTCTCTCTCTCTCTCTCTCTCTCTCTCTCTCTCTCTCTCTCACACACACACACACACACACACTCCACACTCACATGCACAGCTAAGGGAACAATCCTAAAGAACAAAGATTAAAATGTGTAGGGAGTGGCTATAGGATTAAGCCTCGGACTGACCTGTGGCAGGGCCACAAACAAGTCCCAGCCTGGAGGGCAGAACTCTCTTAGCATAATTAAGCCTGACCTTGTAGCCCTCCCTAATTCCTTCCTAAGTAGCTAATGGGCTGTGAGAGGTGCAGCAAGTGTTGCCAAAATAAGAACATTTGTATACATGTTAATCTACCCTTGTTTTAATGAGACTATAAAATAAAGCATCAGCTTTCAGGCTGGATCTTTCTGTGTGCTCATCCAGGCATGGGAGATTGGCAAAGCCCCAGCTCTTTGTCTGTCTTCTTTAACCTTCACTGCCCCTCCTCAGGTTCACCATTGGCTGTGCTGGAGAAGTGCATGTGGCGCCCAATGTGGGGCCTGAGTACAGGGGAACTACAATTGCAAGGTGAAAGGATGCTCCAGTGAAGCACATGCAGAAAGCAAAAGGTAAGGTAAGGAGCGCAGTTTAGTAATAGCTAGGTGTAAAACATGGGAAAAAGGGATCTCTAAAACAATGCAAATTCTTAAATTTCTTAAGGTGTCAAAAGATACTCTCTTTACTCAAGAAAAACGAGTGCCCTTGTCATCTTTAACTATGTGGTTTTTAACAGTGCCTGAAATTTCCACCATTAGTAAAATTTTAAGACAATGATTCTCATCTTATTTGAGACCAAGCGACATATTGAAATCTGTGTGTGGGGAGGGCATGATAAAACAATCTTTTGAGAAAATACATCTCTGAGATTAAATATACATATATATAATACATAGTGATTAAGAGCATGAGGTCTGTAATATGGCTGCCTGAGCTAATACCACTGAGTCAACATCACTTGAAATTTTCATGAATTCCTTTAAATCCTCTCCTGTCTAGCCTCTACCCTCACAACTTCATAAAACTGCTTGTCAAGGTCAAGAATGATCACAATGTTGCTAAATCCAAGGATAAATTGTTAGTCCCCACCTTATTTGATTATCAGCAGTATTCACCACTATATTTTTCCAACTTGAAATATATTCTCTGCTGGACTTCAGCCCAACACACGCTCTTCGCATTCTTCTACTTCACTTACCTCTACTTCTTATTTTCCCTCTTTGGCTCTTCTTCCTCTTCCCAATTTCTGTGTGCTTAAATGCCCCAGGTCTCAGTTCTGAAATTCTTTTCTCTTCTTCTAAACTCAAATTTGCTGATCTCATTCAGTCTTGTAGTACCAATCACTGATGTCTGATGTCTCCCAAATTTATAATTCTAGCCAGTGCACACACACACCCATAAATTTTATATATATATATATATATATATATATATATAACAACTTCCTTAATATCTCTCACTTGTCTGTCTGATAGACCTCTAAAATCTAACATATCTAAAACAACACTCCATCTCTTCCCTCTCAAACCTACTCCTCCTACCATCTCCCTCATCTCAACTATTGGCAAACTCCCTTTCAATTGCTCGGGCTAAAAACTTTGGTGTCATATTTTACCCCTATTTCCTTTCATATCCAAATCTATTTGGTTAGAAAATCCCACTTGTCTACCTTCATAATAGGTCCAAAATTCAACCACTTCTCGAGACTTCTACTACCATCACCCAGGTCTAAGCCACCATCATCTCTTACATGAATTATTTATAACTGGAGTCCTGGTGCACGAATTCATGAGAAGGTGGGTTCCCTCGGCGTGACCTGTGGGGATTGGGCCGAAACCAGCAGTCCAATGCCACCTGCTGCTCCTGCTTGCTGCTCCCGCTCATTCTGGCCCATTGCACCTGCTGCAGGCTCACACCAAGTCAGTCCTGATTGGGAGAGGCTCACGCTGCCATAGCAGTGCTTGCCACCTGTGAGCCCTGCGTCTGATGTCCGTCCCAAGAGGGGTAGGGTGGTGGGACACCCTTGCTGGCCGGGGATCCGGATCCATCCCACTGACATTCGCACCAGTTGTTGGGAGCCACCTGGCAGCTGTTTTTATATTATTTCTTCCTTGTGAGGTGTCTAGGGAGGGGAAGCAGCTGCAGTGCCTGAGGCTGACTTCCAAGAGGCTGGCTATGCTGTCAGGATCCTGTGGCGGCACCAGTCTGTTGGTGCCTGGCCCATTCTCCAGAGACTGGACCTGCAGGACTACTTAAGGAGTGAGTGGCTGCCACCAGGCTGGTGGGCTGCTGGGATGGGTCGGTCAGCTGAGCAGCACTCCCACTGTGGGGGTGTACTGACCACCGGGGGCAGCTCCTACATTGAGTGTCTGCCCACTGGTGGTCAGTACATGTCATAGCGATAGGTCGATTGGTCATTCAGTTGTTCGATCGCTTAGGCTTTTATATAGAGAGACTAGAGGCCCAGTGGATGAGATTTGTGCACTGGGGGGTCCCTCAGCCTGGCCTGCACCCTCTTGCAGTCTGGAGCCCCTCAGGGGATGTCCACCTGCTGGCTTAGGCCCGATCCCACAATCCGGGACCCCTGGCTCCTAACCGCTCACCTGCCTGCCTGCCTGCCTGATCACCGCCTAACCTGGGGGATCGGGCCTAGGCTGGTAGTCAGACATCCTTCTTGCAATCCAGGGCTTTCACAGTCCAGGACCCCTGGCTCCTTACCACCCGCCTGCAGTGGAGGCAGGAGAGGCTCCCACCACCACCGCTGCACTCACCAGCTGTGAGCCCACCTTCTGGCTGAGTGGCGCTCCCCCTGTAAAAGCGCACTGACCATCAGGGGAAGCTCCTGCATTGAGTGTCTGCCCCCTGGTGGTCATTGTGCATCATAGTGATGGGTTGTCCCGCCATTCAGTCCATTTGCATATTAGGATTTTATTATATAGGATAGCCTCTTAACTTATCTTCCCACTTTTGTCACTGCCCCTCACAGTCTGTTCTCAGCACAGCAATTAGGGATCCCAACAAAATATAAGTCAGATCATACCCCTCCTCAGCTCAAAATCCTAAAATGGCTTCCTCTCTCACACAGTAAAAGCTAAAATATTTACAATGGTCTACAAAGAGCCATCTCCCCCTACTGTTATTCTTTTGACCTCATCAACTATTCTCCATCTGACTCACTCCACTCACTTCCTTGATGCACTGAGCATGATTCCACATCAACTTCCTGATACTTTTTGCTTATGCCACCTTGAAACTTCTTACACCCATATCTATATAATGGTAACCCCTCTCTTCAACTCCTTCAGGTTTTTTCAACTATAATTATCAGCTATGCCTTATTTAATACTATAACGATACCCTCCACCCCAGCCTTTGATATGCTTCCTTCAATTATTTTCCTCTGACAAATGATAAATTTGATTTTTTCTGTTTATTTTTTTATCTTCGAGATGTATACACTAGAATGTAAGCTAAATTAGGGCAAAACTACCATCTTCTTTGTTCATTACCATATCCCCAACACCTAGAATTTTTTCTGTAACTTATAAAATGTTTACTGTGTATTCAGTGGATGAATAAATGGCATTTGGTAAGTTATATAAACTCTCTTGCCATAGTTGAGTCACCTGTAAAATATAGAGAACACTGCCTCATAAAATTGCTGTGAGGATTAGATAAGTTCGTTTACATAAGGCACTTGGCAAAATGCCTAGCAAATAATAAGCACTCAATATTTGTAGCTATTAGTATTATTGTTATTCATCAAGATGATATGAATGGATACAGGAAAGGAGAAAGAGGAAAGACATGTGTCAGGAACTTTGCAATCTAAGCTCCTGGTGTCTAATGAGTGGAGGGGAGATGGAATGGGGAGACACAGTGTAATCAAGTGTCATCGGAGACTTTAAGAAATGTGTGAGACTTGCACAAAGAAAGTACATTATATAATTCTGCCGGGGTCCAACCCCAGCAGGTCCAGGGGTTCCCAAAGGCGTGGACGGAGTTGGCGAAGAAGGAATGACACGGAGACAGTGTTCAGTTGATCAGCAGCCTAGCCAGGATCTCCAGCCAGGATCTCCAGCCAAGTTCTGGTCTGGATCTCCAGAGAGGTTCTGCTTAGGATCTCCAGCTAGGTCTGTGTCCATGTTGTCTTGCTAGGTTCTCCAGCCAGGTTCAGTCACTAAGTTCTAGTCAGGTTCTCTTGCCAATTTCTATAGTCAGGTTCAGTCCAGGATCTTTTGCCATGTTCTTTCCAGCGAAGTTCTTCTGTCTGTAGAGAACGTTCTGTGTAGGCTCTGTGCCTCTTCCTTCTGTCTTCTAAGTTCTGCGTTCTAAGTTCTGTGTTCTAAGTTCTGACTCTTGCTGTCTTATTACATCTGTATTTATACCAGTTGATTCAATCCTATTAATCTCTATTACAAAGGTTAGGGCGTTTCTTATCTCCATTCCAGGGAGTAAAGATTATGTAGCTTAAGCATGATTGTTCATAGTTAAAGTGATTAATTACCCACCTGGCACTTAGTTAAGAGGTTTTATTCCCTCCCTAACTTCAGGGGAAAATCCTTACCTGGGGAAACAACCTTTCTCAGAGACCTTGGTTAAAACACATAGTGCCAAGAAGGTGAGCAAACATATTAAGAACAGTATGCCATATATGCCAGGTCCCTTGAAACAGCAAGCATGGACCGGCTCCCGGCATAATTCAATCTGCCTTAACATGTTCATGAGTTTGTCTTTGAGCCTAATTTTCCTTTTGGGTTCCAGCAGCAAAGCCTTGCTGATTAAGTACCTTGGCTGTTCCTATGGTTGAGCTGTGGTTCCTAATGATGCTGACACCCAGGAACCAAGCAAAGGGCTCCTTGGTCTAGCTCTCTATAAATCACCAAAGAAATGCCACATGCTAATTTCTGAATACAGTTAGGAGAAATTTCTATAAGAAAAACAGGAATAATTTTCAAACAACAAAAAGTTATTAGAGGCCAGGAGGAGTAAAATTTTAAGAATTTATAAAGATGTGAGTGATAGCCTTTTTGAGGCATTCTGCCTTCCTTAAGTTCAGAGTTGGAATAAAGCCTTAAATTGAGATTTTCAATTCCAAAACTGAATCTATTATCATATTGTGATGAAAACACTTTGGGGTGATTTTCCTCTACCTACTAAAGGGCAAGCATGACCTGATCTAAGCACTGGGTACTTCATCACAATTTTAAAAGGAGTAGTGTTTAGAAAGAATACACTGTGGTGAATACATTGAGATATCATAAGATCCCCTATAAGGTCACCAGGTAAGCAAACAAGACCAGTTAGAGGTGCTAGCTGAAGCTGAGGAAAATTTACACTTGATAGTCAAGAAAGGAGATGATGAGTACCAGTTGCAGCCCTGAGGTCATCTGCATTTGTAGGGGCTGTAATTCTTCCCACTAACTTTCCTTTTCTAAGTTCCTTCCAGAAAGAGAGGTCTAGAGAATCCTGGAGAATCTACAACAAAAACATATTTGAAGAACTGGATCTAAGTAATACAAGGGTAGACTGTGATAAACACTGCAACGCACTGCTCAGACTGCCTTCCAATCAAGTATCTATTGTTCCAGTTGCTAAAGCAACTTTGGCAGACAGTCTTCAGTGATTAGCCCCTTCAGAGCATTCCAGGCAGAGGAAACCATAAGTGCAAAGGTATCAATATATAAATTAGATAGGCATGTTCTTGAAAATAAAAGAAGTTCAATGTCACTAGAAAGAGGATAGTAAAGAGGATAAAGTAGTAAGAGATGAAGCTAGAGAGGTGGTCAGGGGTAAGATGTTTGGGTTTCATTCTATGTATATCAGGAAGTTAGAGTATCTCAAGCAGGAAAGTGACATTTTCTGATTCATAAATTTAAAAGATAACTCTAGCTATTATAAAGAGAAAAAAATTACAAGGAAGAATGAAAATGGGAAAATCAATGAGAAGGTTATTGCACAAGTCCAGGGTTAGGGAAAATGGTGGCTTGGATTGGGTGACAATAATGGAGGTGAAATATATAGATTCTGGATATATTTAGAGCTACAGCAACAAGGCTTGCTGATGAACTAATATAAGGGGTAAGGAAGGCCTTAGAAAGTATTTCTGAGTTTGAACTTAAGACACTGAATTGCAGCTCATTCGTCTTTTGCCTTTGTTGAACACCTTCTATGTATTACAGGTAAACACTATGATGATTGTTGAAGAGGTCAACTCAATGAATCACGCACAGCCCAACATTCATAGAGTCCAGAGACAAGTTATAGGACACATAGACACATAGCTGTAAGGTGATTTAGGGAATGGTAAATACTAAAGACATATAATTTTTAATTGTTCTCTACTTGTTTCATCATATTAATCATGTCCAGCGGTTCTCAACCTGTCGGTCACAAACAATGAAAATACATCCTGCATATCAGATATTTACATTAGGATTCATAACAGTAGCAAAATTACAGTTATGAAGTAGCAACGAAAATAATTTTATGGTTGAGGGTCACCACAACATGAGGAACTGTATTAAAGGGTCGCGGCATTAGGAAGGTTGAGAACCACTGCACCCATATTTATACTTGCTACTAATACAGAGCCAAGCAATTACTTGGTACTAAGGAAATACATGTTAGCTTCTGGTTAATCCAGCAACTCTCCCCAGGATATTATGAATGCCCATTCTTTAAAGAATTGAGATAATTATTTTATATTTGCCATGAAATGGTTTACGAATCTCAGTGCCAGATTTGTGGTCTGTCTAAAAGTGGAGGAAATGGATGTTTTGTCTTAATCGGCTGATGAGAGCCTATTCAGAAAAGGCCTCAAATAGTTTATTGTTGACCATGGCAGAGACTAGTTCTTCCCTGATAGCCTTTTTTCACTTCCTTCTTAGAAATATCTCTAGTTTTTAGCTGAAGACATGACCATTATGAAGAAAGACTATTATTTTCCAGACTCCCTTGCAGTTACTAGTAGATATAGTCTCATGGCTGAGTTATGGCCAACAGGATGAGAATAAAAAAGTCCTCTCACTCTCTTTTTGTTTCCAGCTGGCTACAAAGTATTCATAATATCTATAGCTAAAGCAATCCTTTTGGACTAAGAGGTAAGAAGTCAAGTGTTGATAATGTCAGAGACAGAGCACAACACAGAAGGAGACTATTTCCTGGATGATCACAAAGCAACTAGAATGTTTATCATCTCATTAAATCTAGACAAGAAAGAAATACAAATTTGGTCATGTTCAAACATCTATTATTTTGGGTTTTCTGTGTCTTGAAGCAAATCTCAATCCCAATACAGTGAACATACAACCATTTCAGTTAAAACAAATTAAGTGGCTTGTGTGTTAAAATTTTATAGCTTTCCCTAACTGGTTTGGCTCAGTGGATAGAGCATCTGCCTGCGGACTGAAGGGTCCCAGGTTCGATTCTGGTCAAGGGCATGCACCTTGGTTGGGGGCACAGCCCCAATAAGGGGCGTGCAGGAGGCAGCTGATCGATGATTCTCATCAATGTTTCTAACTCTCTATCCCTCTCCCTTCCTCTCTGTAAAAAATCAATAAAATATATTTTAAAAATGTATAGCTTAAGAGTGAGAATAGATAAATGTCTACTGGAAAAAGTAATCAGAAAAATAATAGTCCTTTTAACATTTCTATTACAATCAGAACTCTCATGATCTTTCCCAGAAATCCTGAGCCTACCAAAAGTTCCTATTGCCTCCCCCAAAAGGTAGCAGAGTGTAGAGTTAAGAGAATAAGTGACAGGAATGGGACCATGAGCTATATAAACTTTCTCCCCAGAGAAAAACCATAACTGGTAACAATTATAAAAGGGCAACCATTTAATGTCTTTGGAAAGTGTTCTAAGGCCATTAAGTCAAAGGAGAAACATTTATTCAAGACAATCTACTAAAGTTCAGTAGGAATAGCAAGTCTGTGGCACTTGAGCCATGACCCACTCTCTCTGCACCCTCCCCCACACTCAATGGAAGTTCTACTCCTGGTGAGTGCAGCAAGAAACACAGAGCTCCTCCTCCCCTATTTCCACTTTAGGTCTACAGTTTCTCCACAGGAGTAGCACTATTTCAGCATTTTGCACACCTCCCCCATCTCCAGATCTATGTTGCAGCAGCACTATTCTAGGAAGTATAGCTGAAGACTTCCTTCCTCCAATCATCCCACACTCATAGGATGGAAGTTCTACTCCAGGCATGACTGGCAGAGAATACTGGCCTCTGATTACCCTCACTCCAGATTGCTCAAAGAGCCCGGACAAAAGAGACAAGCGAAGATGACCAAAGGCTACATCTATTGCCCAGTGCTTCATTCACAAAGCAGGAATACCACTCTAAGACCAGGTAGGCTACTGTCCTAACTCTCAGCTCCAGAACATTGGCACAGAAGTTTTTCCCATGGGGGAAAGAGATGCTTTAAGAGGGGCCTATGTGGTTCTCTCCAAGTGGAGAACTCTATTTAGAATAGAGCATGGAAAAATTTAAGCCTACGTATGCTGTCAAAAACAAGGGATGTTATTGCCATAAGCAATTAAGAGAAAGCTGGTAATTCCATAAGACAAGTTAAACCATAGGGTAGATAGCCATTTAACAGAGTGAACCTGCCAGAGTCCATTCATTGTCTTCACTAGCTGAGTTTAGACAGAGACCCCCCCCCCAAAAGCTAGTAATCTTTGAAGTTCTAGCAAAGGTCAGAACTGTGTACCACCCAGTTAATTTAGGTAATAATAGTTGAAGCATCCCCACCTTAGTTCCCTTAATTCCTTAGATACTTATGTAAATCCTTGTTGATTATTGTTAATCAGATACTCTGCCTACTCCCAGAAATCTATTGATGAGCTAATCAGATATGTTGTCTGTTCCTGGAAATTGTTTGCTGATCTGTGTGTCATTGAAACCTCCTTACCCTAAGATCAATAAAAGATTGGAGCAGCCTGAGCAGTGGTGGAAGTCCTTCGGGACTTGCCCGCCTGGTCCCCCAATATTGCAAAATTATCTCGTGTCTTTTTCTCTCATTTGTTGTGCGGCTCCTCTTTCAGATACCGAACCCTACTCCATGGAGAACATGGAGGGAGTCTTACTCGACATGAACCAGGGAAAGAAAGAGTTAAGCAGAGTCCTATTGAGGTCAGAACAAGCCCCCAAAATGCATCTAAGACTATCTCTGCAAATGAGCCCAAACTTAATTAGATCAGATGGTGGAGCGATATATGGTGCAATTTATTCACATGCCAGTTTATCGAAAACAATTCTGCAGTCAGGTGGCATTCCTTGAGAGTAATGGCTGAGTGTGATACCTACAGAAGCAGACAGATCAACATAGATCAAGGAACAAACATACCAAAAATGATTGAATGCAGCAAAAACATTTTTTAGAGGAAAATGTACAGCCTACATTAAAACAGAAGAAAATTCAAAATCCATAACCCAACTTTACATCTTAAACATCTAGAAAAATAAGAGCACACTAAATCCAAAGGTAGGAGAAAAAAATAAAGACTTGAGAAGAGATAAACAATATAAAGAAAAAAAATGAAATAAAAAGTTGCCTTTTCAAAAGAAATCAACAAACTTTTAGCTAGACTTACAGAGGAAAAAAAGTGACACACAAATAACTAAAATCAGGAGTGAAAGTTGAAACATTATTCCTGATACTACAGAGATAAAAATAATTAATAGAATACTATGAACAAATGCACACCAACAAGTTATATAACCTAGAAAAAATGGACACATTTCTTCAAACACACAAATTACCTAAGCTGACTGAAGAAGAAATGGAAAATCTCAACAGGCCTATAACATGTAAAGAGATAGAATCAGTAATCAAAAACCTCTCAAGAAAGAAAAGTCCTGGACCAAATGGGTTCACAGGTAACCCTAACAAACATTTAACAAAGAATTAACACCAATCTTTCTCAAATTCTTTCAGAAATTTAACTGAAGGGAAGGAAACATTTTGTAAAACTTATTCTATGAGGCCACCTTTACAGAGACAGATTAAAGCATCACAAGTAAAAATAATCGACTTGCCTTAGCCGATGTCAACCTAGGGACTGAAGGATCCCAGGTTCAATTCTGGTCAAGTACACATACCCGGGGTTGTGGGCTGGATCCTCAGTGGAAACATTCAGGAGGCAGCTGATCAATGATTCTCTCATTGATGTTTCTCTCTCTCTCTCTTTCCCCCTTCCTCTCTGAAATCAATAAAAAAATATTTTTAAAAAATAAACTAATTTTTATGTATTGATATTGTATTCTGAGTGTATTCTGCAACTATGCTGAATTTATTACCTCTAATAACCTTCTTGTGGATTGTTTAGGATTTTCTATATGTAGAATAATGTCATTTACATATAGAGATACTTCTACGTGTTTTTTTTTTTTTGTCTTTACCAGAGGATATTTTTTCCATTGAATTTTAGTTACAGTCATCAATTTCTACATCTATAAAATGGGTATATTGACAGTACATATTTCTCAGTGCATAATTATGAAGTTTAAATGGGCTAGTAAAGGACTTCACAGAATATCTGGAACAGAGCAAGTCCTAAATAAAAGCTATGTATTATTGTAAAGAAATATAATTTCTTATTCTAAGAGATAATGAATTCATAATAACAAGGGCCAGCCTGAAAACAGCCATCAGCCCCTCACCCAGGCTGGCCAAATCTCCATGGGGTGAGGGTCCCCACTGGGGGGGGGGGCTTGACCAGCCTGAAAACAGCCATCAGCCACTCACCCATGCTGAAGGACACCCCAGTGGGGACCCCCACCCTGAAGGGGGTGTGACCAGCCTGCAAACAACCATCAGCCCCTCACCCAGGCTGGCCAGGCACACCAGGGAGACCCCCATCCTGATCCGAGACACCCTTCAGGGCAAACCAGCCAGCCCCACCCATGCACCAGGCCTCTATCCTATATAATAAAAGGGTAATATGCAAATTGACCCTAACAGCAGAAGGACTGGGAATGACTGGTCACTATGACACACACTGACCACCAGGGGCCAGACGCTCAATGCAGGAGCTGCCCCCTGGTGGTCAGTGCGCTCCCACAGCGGGAGCTCTGCTCAGCCACAAGCCAGGCTGATGGCTGCCAGTACAGTGGTGGTGGTGGGAGCCTCTACCGCCCCCTCAGCAGCACTAAAGATGTCTGACTGCAGCTAAGCCCGCTCCCTGTTGGCAAGTGGACATCCCCCAAGGGCTCCACTATTGACAAAGAAGTTCATGATTTAAAAAAAAGATTAGTGTGTATGTGCCGGGGTCCAACCCCAGCAGGTCCAGGGGTTCCCAAAGGCGTAGACGGAGTCGGCAAAGAAGGAAGGACAGGGAGACAGTGTCCAGTTGATCAGCAGCCTAGCCAGGATCTCCAGCCAGGATCTCCAGCCAAGTTCTGGTCTGGATCTCCAGAGAGGTTCTGCTTAGGATCTCCAGCCAGGTTCTGTGTCCATGTTCTCTTGCTAGGTTCTCCAGCCAGGTTCTATAGACATGTTCCCTCACTAGGTTCTCCAGCCAGGTTCTGTCCAGGTTCTCCAGCCAGGTTCAGTCACCAGGTTCTAGTCAGGTTCTCTTGCCATGTTCTATCCAGGTCCTGTAGCCAGGTTCTGTCTCTAGGTTCTTCAGCCAGGTTCTCTCGCTAGGTTCTGTTTCTAGGTTCTGTTGCCAGTTTCTGTCCAGGATCTTTTGCCATGTTCTCTCACTAGGTTCTGTCTCTAGGTTCTGTGGCAAATTTCTGTCCAGGATCTTTTGCCATGTTCTCTCCAGCGAAGTTCTTCTGTCTCTAGGTTCTGTGTAGGTTCTGTGTCTAGGTTCTGTCTCTAAGTTCTGTCTTCTAAGTTTTGTCTTGTTACATCTGTATTTATACCAGTTGATTCCAATCCTATCAATCTCTATTCCAAAGGTTAGGGCGTTTCTTATCTCCATTCCAGGGAGTAAAGATTATGTAGCTTAAGCATGATTGTTCATAGTTAAAGTGATTAATTACCCGCCTGGCACTTAGTTAAGAGGTTTTATTCCCTCCCTAACTTCAGGGGAAAATCCCTACCTGGGGAAACAACCTTTCTCAGAGACCTTGGTTAAAACACATAGTGCCAAGAAGGTGAGCAAACATATTAAGAACAGTATGCCATATATGCCAGGTCCCTTGAAACAGCAAGCATGGACCGGCTCCCGGCAAATTCCCCCTTTTTTATTTTTTAAAAGCAGGCATTAAAAAGAAAAACCCCAAATGCTCTCTTGTATCCATTTTAAGGGTAGGATTGGCACTTTCCGTATTACCTGAGTCCTGATCTATCACCCCAGGGAGAGCTTGCCAATCCTACACTTTCCCGGGGTGGAAAGGCTGCAGTGGGGTTAAGGATAAGGCTCCTTGGGCCTACCTCCTCCCATGCCTCTACATTTACCTTTCCGGCACCTTTCCTTCCTCAGAAACACATGGACATACTTCTTGTATAAAACATTATGACTAACTGGGAGTAACCTTAACTCCTCTGCTAGCAAGCATATGTGTTAAAAGATCAATACAGAGTCTTTTTTCTTTAGACTCAGTATGGCACTTCTTCTCAATCTAAAAA
Source organism: Myotis myotis (assembly GCF_014108235.1). Taxonomy (NCBI): domain Eukaryota; kingdom Metazoa; phylum Chordata; class Mammalia; order Chiroptera; family Vespertilionidae; genus Myotis; species Myotis myotis. Next base: position 40,098,845 of record NW_023416346.1, read on the forward strand.
TCTATACAGAGTCTTCTTTCTTTGGACTCAGTATGGCACATCTTCTCAATCTAAGTTCTGTACTATCCACCTTCTTACCCTACTTATCCTCTATAGGGGGGTCTGAAGTACCCTGGTGGAGTCCTATCCGTCCCGAATGTGGGGGTTCTCAATGGGGGGGCTTACCTAGGGGAATCCTGTTCCAGGGGTTCCCAAAGGTGTGGACGGAGTCGGCGAAGACTATCCACCCTCTTCCTACGGTGGAGTCCTATCCATCCCGAGAGTGGGGCTTACCTAGGGGTCCCTGTTCGGGCGCCAGATGCTGTGGTCCAACCCCAGCAGGTCCAGGGATCCCCAAAGGTGTGGATGGAGTCAGCGAAGAGGAAAAGACTCGGAGGCAGCGTTCAGTTGATCAGCATGGTTGGGTTCTCTTGCTTGGTTCTATTTGCCAGGTTCTGTAGGTTCTCCAGTCAGGTTCAGTCACCAGGTTCTGTAGCCGGGTTCTTCTGCCAGGTTCTGTCTAGGTTCTCCAGCCAAGTTCTGTAGCCAGGTTCTGTCCAGGATATTTTGCCATGTTCTCTCCAGCGAAGTTCTTCTGTCTCTAGGTTCTGTGTAGGTTCTATGTCTAGGTTCTGTCTCTAAGTTCTGTCTCTCTTGATTCTGTCTTCTAAGTTCTGTCTTGTTACATCTGTATTTATACCAGTTGATTCCAATCCTATCAATCTCTATTCCAAAGGTTAGGGCGTTTCTTATCTCCATTCCAGGGAGTAAAGATTATGTAGCTTAAGCATGATTGTTCATAGTTAAAGTGATTAATTACCCGCCTGGCACTTAGTTAAGAGGTTTTATTCCCTCCCTAACTTCAGGGGAAAATCCCTACCTGGGGAAACAACCTTTCTCAGAGACCTTGGTTAAAACACATAGTGCCAAGAAGGTGAGCAAACATATTAAGAACAGTATGCCATATATGCCAGGTCCCTTGAAACAGCAAGCATGGACTGGCTCCCGGCATGTATGTGTATCCTCTTCCTCCTATCTATCTACATAAAGAGGAAATATGCAAATTAGGCCAGGATGCCATAATGGGTCATGACCAGACAGGAGGAGGTTGAGTGTGCAGGTGAGGCCTGGAGCGGAAATGGAAACAGAGACAGGGGGCCGGCGAGCAGCTGCACCCCAGCTTGGGCTAGCCTCCTGTAGCCAGAGCAGACAGGGACAGGGACAGGGGGACCAGCCCGCAGCCTCCACAGCTGAGTGCAGGCCCGGAGAGGAGATGGTGGGCCCGCCTCCCGCGGAAGCAGTGCGGCTCCCTCCCGGCTCCTGTGGGCACTGACGGCTCGCTTTCACCTCCTGCAGAATCAGCACAGGTCCCTCCCAGCTCCCATGGAAGCAGCATGGCCCACGCTTAGGTTCCCGCCGGCTACCACAGAAGCAGTGGTCGGCCTACTGCACGCGATATCACACGATAGGCTACTAGACTATAATGTCTTCAAATACTACAATCTTAACTCCTGTATCTTTCTTTTAAACAGCAACCACCCCTCTATTAACAGACTCTATTTAAGGACTTGATTGTGGAGGATACTCAGTCAAAAGGAGAAACTTAACCCCAGCACTTAGGTAGTTCCTGACACTAAAATGGAGCTCTAAGGTTGAACATGACTGTCATATGGCATAGAGGACTGAGCAAGAGCAAAAGCTTTTGGTTTCAGACCACTGTTGTTGCACGACCTTGGAAAATGTCCTTATGCTTTCTGAATTCCAGATTCCACATTTGTATAATCAGGATAATACATGCCACCCTTCTCCCAGGGCATTTATAAAGGGAAGCACTGACCCATTTGGGCCCCAATAAATAGTTGTTTTTAGACAAATATTTTGGAAATAATTTCAACCAAAAGAGAGAAAGAAAACAGAATTTGTAAGTAACATTGAAAAATGCTACTAATCAAAACCTTCCATGCTTTCCTTCTTCTCACACCCCAGCATTCGGGTTAATAGAGGTTTCCTTATCACAGGTGCAGGAAAGAGTGAAAACAGTTCGGAAGCAGCTGGCTTCTCTCAAATGACTCATGTAAAAATGGAATACCACTTCCAGCAGCTATTATAACTCCACTCTCCTGTTTTCCAAACCTCAGTTTGCAATCAGTGTTAAAAACATAGTCATCATTCCCTTAAAGCAGCTCTTTGTGGATTCTTCAGTCATTTATCATGTATTCAGGAGAGACTGAGCCAATCAGACATTAGTTGGGCTCCAGGATTCTTCCCTGATCTGCTCTTGGCTCCCTTAGCTTCTAGACAAGATGGTAGACAGGGAAATAAAAGGTGTAAACTACAAATAGGAAAATGTGGACTGTTGTTTAACAGTTCCAAGTAAAGATTTATAGTTATATTCAACCCTCAATAAAATGGAATCTGCTTTGAAGGATTAATTTCTCCTTATTATCCATGATTCATTAGTGTGGTTAGTAAAAAAATGATAACACATCTCCTCCTTTCTAACATGAGTCTGGAGGTACATAATATTTAGCTATGCATATGAGATAAGAAGAAACTAACAGAAAACTAAGGGTGAGTGGTGAAGGAGCTGGCTTGACTACAAAAAAAATAGAATTACTGAAGGTCCCTCAACCAAGAAACTATTGTATATATCCAAGAGTGATATTTTAAGTTGCTTAAAGTATCACTAGCCTCCAGTCTGAGACAGAGGTACCATCTCTTCCTAAGACTTTAATCAATGTGTTCTTCTATCATGGGATACTGAAATTTGATAAATTAAAAATTGAGGGAATATGTGATACTATCAGGAGAGATAGCAGATGAAATAGTATCTCTAATCTCAACTTTGTCTCAGCATTATCTTAACATATTTCAAGAGTTCTTACTGAAGTTTGCTCTCCTCATAGAAACAAGAATTCTTTATTTAACAAAACTATGCTTCCAAGATAGTGATAAAATATTTGCCTGAATCCAAAAGGGCAAAAAAAGAAAAAATCCTAGAAGTGATTATGGGCCATACCAAGGTCTACCCTGTGATATTAAAAAGATCAAAATATGTTCCATTTTCTGTTTTACAAGATTATGTCACTTTATAATCCTATCCCCTTCCATTTCAGAGTAATTGTTTAGGGAAAATGTTGGGATGACAGGAGGTTCAGTCAATCAGCCAAGAGACTAAGATAGACACTTTCCCTTCTCCTGGGGGTGGGGGTGAGGCAGAGATGTGGGATTTTAGTACTCTCTCAGACATAAAGATTAAGTCTCTTGGGTTTTCCAGGTTAAGTAAGGAGGCAAAGGGCAGAACACACAAGAGTGGCCACTTGAAAGGAGAGCATTAGCCATCAGCCACAGAAAAGAGGTTTTTCTGAGTAGTGGTCCAAATAAAATAGATTTGAAACAATAATTAGAACTCAATAAATGGTGTATGTATGTACAAAAGAGACCACTTTTCTTCTAGAACTAACTTTTAGAGTTGAAGGAGTAAAGTTAATAATAGCTAACAAAATATATTTACAAAGTTTTCCCTAATAACCATCTCTCAGAAAGTCTGTTTTTAAATATTTTTATTGATTTCAGAGAGGGAGGGAGGGAGGGAGAGAGAGAGGGAGAGAGAGAGAGAGAGAGAGAGAGAGAGAGAGAGAGAGAGATCAATGATTAGAGAGAGTCACTGATTGGCTGCCTCCTGCACAACCCCCACTGGGGACCACACCCACAACCCAGGCATTTGCCCTGACTGGGAATTAAACCATGACTGCACAGTCCATAGGTCGATTCTCAACCACTGAGCCACAGCAGCTGGGCTTTCAGAAAGTCTTATTTCCCCAAATATATTTTAGTCACAATAAAACACTTTATAAGGAACTTTGCTTCATTAAATAATAACTATTTATTAAAATTCTCCCTTACAATGAGCCAAAATCTACTTTCCCTACAACTTTTATTTTCAACCTTATCCCTTCAGTCCAAAAGAGAGCAAGCCTAATCCCACTTCCTCATGTGATGCTCAAACATAAAACTCACTTATGTCCATACATCTTCTCTCTGTAGATAAAACAACCTTAATTCTTTCAAACATTTTTTGCATGACATGGTTTGTAGAGACTACATATCATTTTTATTTTTCTCCATAAGGACTTCCTTAAAAATTAAAGTTCATATTATTTAAGTGTTTCTTATGTTAATAAAAAGAGTATTTAAATTTAAAAAGGACACAGACATTTTGATTTCTGCCTCAAGCCTTATTAATCATATTACTTATACTACCTAATTGTAGAATATTGTTTGAAAATTACAGTGCTGGTTACTAAAAGTAAATAAAATGTTGAACAATAAAAGCTACTGAAATGTTGAAACAAAAACTACAGTCTTAGGGGGACAGTTTTCTGACATCACATAACCTTCTCACAAAAGTCAATGCTCTAAATTTCTATTATTAAAGATCAGTTTGATATTAACTTTAAAAAGCCAAGACAACCTTTTCATCAAACAGAGGAAATATAGTGTGGTTGTTAAGAATACAACCTGGGCACAAATCCCAGTTCTACCACTTACAAGTGGTTTTTAGCCTTGAGAATGTTACTTAACTTGTCTGCTTTACTTCTTGGTTAAAATGAGGATAATGCCTATTTTGTGGGTTGTTTTGAGGATTAAGTGAAATAATATGTAGTGTTGACAACAATATCTGGCACAAAGTAATTACTATATGTTTTCTATTATTATAATTCCAAGAAAATTTTACTAGAAAGCTAAATTTATGCATAAAAATAGTCCTGACTATACCACAACCCACCCAAGCGTTATTCTATTGAGGCTCAGAGAAGTACAACTTGAAATCCACATTAATGATTTCACCTTAAGAACAGTATCATCAGAAACCTCAAGTGAAATGTAAGTTATCTACTACTAATACCCCAGAATGAGTTATTTCATCTTGGAAGGATCAGTCACCTTGGAAATTACAGAGCAGGACTCTATGAAGGAAGACAAAGAACAAAGAGTTTGCTGTTGTGGTTTTTTTTTTGTTTTTTGTTGTTGTTGTTGTTGTTTGTTTTTTTTAAAATAAAGGCAAAAGAAAGAATACATGGAGCATGGCCAACCAGCCAGACAGAACAGGTCTGGGGAGAAGTACTATGGGGAAATAATGCTGCAGATGACAATGGTGATAACTAATGGTCATTCAGCGTTTACAATGTGTCCAGCCTGACAACAAACCTATGGGGTTTTCAACCAAAAAACAAAACAGACAAACAGGTTTAGGCTGTAATAAAGAATAAAAAGGAAAGATATTCAAGATGGCAGCAGAATAGGTAGATGTTTGGTCCTCCTAGGACCAAACTAGAACTATAACTGAAATATAGAACAACCACCTTGAATAACCAACTGAGGACTAGCTGAAGAGAAGTCTTATAACAAAGGATTTACAGAAGAAGCCACATCGAGACTGATACAAAGGGCAGAGACATGAAAATGTCTGGCCACATTCCCATAGGCTGCGACTGAGATTCCAGAGGGTCATCTCAGCAGCAATGGTTCCCCCCTGAGGAGTGTGGGATCTGAATACCAAGCTGGGCTCCACAGTACAGAACACCAGAGCCAGAAAGAGTCACCTACATAACATTGGGCTGTGAAAAAAAACAGCAGGGATTCTGTCCACCAGGGAGGGATGGGATATGCTAGAGACACAGGCACTCTCCTAAAGGGTCAAAATTTCATTCCCAGCCACTCACACTGGACACTGAAAGAGGGAAGGCCGAGCAGACTAAAGTCACATGAGGAAACATTGTGCTGTGGCTCTGAGGAAAGAGTTGAAGGGATAGCCACCATGACCCTTGTATGGAGTCCCCTGCCACACCACAGACATCATCTTCCTTGGATGGAACACTCCCCACTATGACATCAGCCTGGAAGAATGCAATAGCCCCACCCTCTGGGCTCCATGTTGTCCCCTACTATGGAATTAGCACCCTGTCGAGGAATCAGCTTCCTGGGTAGGTGTCTAGAGGTCTGGAAAGACTCAGGGGGTGCCAGTGACTGGTGACTGCATTGTGTGGCTTTGGCGTGGGGGACATTCCCGCCACTTTCCTGTGAAACGTACAGTCATTCCCCCTTATGAGAGATTTACTAGCCTCACTCTCTGGGATGCTCACAACCCAACCCTCCTGATACATGTGGGCTCTGCGCTTCTGAGGTCTTGGAAGATATTGGAACAGACTGAGTGGTGTGACTGTGGGACAGGAGCCATTCCCCACACTTTTCCCCAGGCCTCACCAGCACTCCCCCCGATCACAGGAGATCCATTATTACTACCCTCCCAACCCCTAGTGGCCCCTTCCTTCTGAGATAGGTCACTGGGAAGAATCTGGGGCAAACTGAGTTTGTGTGGCTCTAGGACAGAGGCCATTTTTCCTTTGCATGCCCAAGCAATGCAAGCGATCCCTTCACAAGGCCAGATCTTGGTCTACTGGGGCCTGATAACTCTTCTAAACTCACCCTAAAGACTCCCTGATACCCTTTCACACCACAAAGGTGTGTGAGCACACAGAATGTGGTAGCTAGACTAGTTATACCCAGGGACATTTATTGAGTGGCCTCAAACCCAGCATAGGCATCACGTTTGAACCTGTATTGATCTGATGAACACCACTTGTCCCTACCTGGTGACTCACTTAGAAACTACCTCATGCAAATCAAGCACTGCCAGAGGCTCTTTCAGTCACTGAGTCCAACAGGCAGAAGGCAAGCAGTCAGGAAGAAGCAAATCTCAGGGTGATTTGGGACTTTTGTTGACCTAGCCCTGGGCCCAGTACTGGTAAAAGCAGGCTCTGTTGCATAGCTTGGTCCTTCCTGCATACATTCAGGCCCAGCAGAAACAACTACTAACTGTGGATCACTTTGTAGCTCCAAACAGGTTGCTCAGAGCCAGTCACAGGCAGTGTCTGATATAGTGGTACTTTGGTTCTTGAACTTAATTCATTCTAGAAGGTTGTTTGAGAAGTGAGTTGTTTGAAAACTGAATCATTTTCCCAATAGAAAATATTCACAACACAATTTCCTGAAATGTTAGCCGCATGAGGTTTAGCAGTAAACTGACTCACACTAGCATATTCTCTCCCTTGTTCATCGCCTAAGAGACACATGACTGATCATACAAGTATCAGCATGAAGGGGTGTCAGATCATGAACTGAAGTTTTGTTCAACAACAGACACATTTTTTCCATTAACCACTTGGTCGAGGATTGAATTGTTTGAGATGGGAGACATTCAAGAACCAAGATTTGCCTGCATTGGCTTGCACCAGAAGGAACACACCCAGTGGCCAGCTTCAGAAAATATCAGTGCAGGATGAAATAAGCTTTGCAAGCAGCATATCCAAAGGGAGCTTTTGGCAGGCACCAGACACTGTTGAGGCAAATTCTACTTCATGTGGTCAGCATCTGCATAGCAACTTGTAAAATGTGGTTAGGGTTGCTCCTCACAGTCAGCCAGCCTGAGGGTGGACCCAACATACAATCAAGCCAAGAGTTATCAAGACTCAATTAAAATAAAAGGTCCACATAACCCACATAAGGGACATTCCTGGAGCACCCAGCTCAGGTAATCAAGGAGACTGTGCCAATGGGTCCCACAAGACAACTACTACATAAGGCCACCCTACCAAGACTGGGAGTCAGAGTAGATCTATGTAATACATTGAATCAAGCACAAAGAGACAGCCAAAATTAGGGGGAAAGAAGAAAAAAATGCCCCAAATGAAACAACAGGAGCAATCTCTAGTAAAAGAGCTAAATAAAATGGAGCAAGCAATTTATAACATATAAAGGTTTATTTTTTAAAAATGTTACTAAGGATGCTCAAGGAATGTAGTAAAAACTGTACAAAATTTAGTGAGAAAAACATTAAAAATGACATAAAAACCATAATAAAGGACCAGTCAGAAATGAAGAATATACTGGAAGAAATAAACAATAGTTTGGATGAAGCAGAAGATCAAATCAGCATTTGAAAGACAAGGTGGCATAAAAAACAATCAGAACATCAAAAAGAAAAATTGGAATTTTTAAAAATGAGGATAGTTTAATGGACCTTTGGGGCAACATGAAGTGTAAGAACATCTGCATCATAGAGGTACCACAAGGGGAATAGAGAGTGCAAGGGATTGAGAACAGATTTGAAGAAATATTAACTGAATATTTCCCTAACCTGGTGGAGGAAAAAGACACACAAGTCCAAGAGGTACAGAAAGTCCCAAACAAGATGAATCCAAAGAGATCCACACAAAGACATCATAATTAAAATGTCAAAGGTTAAAGACAAAGAGAGAATCTTAAAAGTAGCAAGACAAAGACAGATAGTTACCTACAAAGAGGCTCCTATAAGAATGACAGGTGATTTCTCATCAAAAACATTTCAGGCCAGAAGACTTTGGCATGAAATATTTAAAATGATGAAAAGCAAGGACCCCAAAACCAAGACTAATTTACCCAGCAAGATTATCATTTACAGTTGAAGGAGAAATAGAGAGCTTCCCAGACAAGAAAAAGCTAAAGGAGGTTGTTACCACCAAAACAATATTACAAGAAATGTTAAAAGAACTTCATTAAAAAGTAAACGAAAGAGGAGGAATAAAAGAAGAGGGGGGAAAAAAGAAACAAGAATATGATTAAAAGAATAAAATAGGCACAAATACATACTTATCAATAATCACTATAAATGTAAAAGGCATAAATGCTCCTATCAAAATATATAGGGTCAATGAATGGATAAGAAGACAAGACCCATACACACACTGTCTGTAAGAGACTCACCTCAGAATAAAAGATACACACAAAGTAAAAGGATGGAAAAAGATATTTCATGCAAGTAGAAAAAGAAAACTTTGAGTAGCAGTACTTATATCTGACAAAATAGACTTTAAAACAAAGGCTATAATAAGAGAAAAGGGACACTATATAATGATAAAGGGAGTAAACAAGATAATATAATCCTTATAAACATTTATCCCCCTCTTGGAGAAGCACCTAAATACATAAAGTAAATCTTTGTGGACATAGAGAGATCAGTAGTAATACAGTGATAGCAGTAGATTTTAACATGCATCTGAGATCAATGAATAGATCTTTCAGACAGAAAATCAACAACAAAACAGTGTCCTTAAATGACACACTAGATCAGATGGATCTAATTGATTTCTTCAGAGCATATTTTACCCCAAAGCAACAAAATATACATTCTGTCCAAGTGCACATGGAACTCTTTATAGGATAGACCACATGTTAGGACACAGAACAAGTCTCACTAAATTTAAGAAGACTGAAATCATATCAAGTATCTTCACTGACTATAATGCTATGAAACTTGAAATCAATCACAAGAGAAAAACCAAAAAAAACACACAAAGACAAGGAGGCTAAATAACATGTTACTAAACAATGAAAGGAATAACAATTGGATCATGGAAGAAATCAAATGATACCCTAAAATGAATGAAAATGAGAACACAACAACCAAAAATCTATGGAACACAGTGAAATCAGTCCTAACGTGGAAATTCATAGCATTACAGGCCTACCTCAAGAAACAAGAAATATCTAAAATAAACAATCTAACTATACACTTAAAGGAGCTTTAAAACGGTAAATAAACACAGACCAAAGTGATTAGAAAAAAGAAATTATTAAAGGTCAGAAATAAACTGAATAGCCTGGCCCGTGTGGGTCAGTGGTTGAACGTTGACCTATGAACCAGGATGTTATGGTTTGATTCCCAATCAGGGCACAGGCCCGGTTGAGGGCTCAATCCCCAGTAGGGGGTTTGCAGGAGGCAGCCAATCAATGATTTTCTCTCATTATTGATGTTTCTATCTCTCTACCCTCTCCCCTCCTCTCTGAAATCAATAAAAAAATATTTTTAAAAGACCTTTAAAAAAACAACATGATCATATCAATAGATTCAAAAAAAACATTTGATAAAATCCAACACATATTATGATAAAAAATCTCAGCAAAGTGGGAATAGAGGGACTATACCTTCATGTAATAAAGACCATATATGACAAACCCACAGCCAATATCATATTCAATGGGCAAAAACTTAAAGTGTTTCCCTTAAAATTGGGAACATGACATGAATGTTCACTTTCACCACTCTCATTCAACACTAGAGGCCCAGTGCACAAAATTAGTTCATGGGTAGTGTCCTGAGGCCTGGCCAGCGACTAGGGCCGATTGGGGCCTTCCAGCTGCTGGCCAGGGCCTTCCTTCTGGCTGCCAGATGGAGCCTCCCTTCCCCATCTGCTGGCTGCCAGCCAAGGCCTTTCTTCATTCCACGCTGCCCCCTGGTGGTCAGTGTATGTCATAGCGCGCAATAGAACTCCTGGTCTCCCAGTCGAACTCCCAAGGTGACACTTTGCATATTAGTCCTTTATATAGAGAGATAGTAGTGGAAGTCCTAGCTCCAGCAATCAGACCAGAAGAATAAATGAAAGGCATTTAAATTGGAAAGGAAGATGTAAAACTCACTATTTGCAGATGACATGATACTGTATATAGAGAACCATAAAGATTCCACCAAAAACCTACTAGAACTGATCAATGAACTAAGTAAAGTATCAAGATACAAAATAAATATCCAGAAATCAGTTATATTTTTATATACCAATTATGAGCTATTAGGGAAACTAAGAAAACAACTCCATTTATAATAACTGGTATTCTTATAAGAATAGAAAATTTGGATGCTCAGTAGGGACACCTGGGATACACGTGTAAATGAAGGTAAGTTTATGTGAGGATATAGTGAAAAGGCTGCCATCTGCAAGCCAAGCAGATGTAGTCGGTCATGTAGGCATTGCATGCCTTTGTGAGTGCCTCCCCCTAATAAAAATCTTAGACACCAAGGCTTGGTTGAGCTTCTCTGGTTGGCAACACTTTGCATATATTGCCATAAATCATCGCTGAGAGAATTAAGTATGTCCATGTTATACTACTGGGGGAGGACAACTGGAAACCTGCACCTGTTTTTTTCTGGATATTGCCCATGCTCTTGTTCACTTACCTGATTTTAATCTGTATCATTTCAATTAAGAAACTATAACTCTGAGTTTAAAAACAAGAATAAAAAGCATTTATTTGAGTAAAAAGAGCTGCAACCCAGAAGATGGAAAATCAGGTAGCAACCCAAACTGTGCTTGAAGAGAACAAAGAAAGCAGGAGCTTATAAAGGTAAAAACCACACTCTGGAACAAAGAATGCTTTTCCTATTGGCTACTTAATCTAATATGATGGCTAATTAAAAAATGATTGTTCAAGTCTGGGTGACATAACTCTGAGGTAAGCATCTACATGAAAACAGGGGAGGGGTGGGGAGTGAGCAAGTTACAGGATGTACTTAGCACAGCAAGCATGAAAGTCCAAAAGTCCAAATGTCATCTGAGTGCAGATGTAAGTCTCACTCACCTAATGATCTCCTGACTCCATTTTAGGACCATCTGATATTAGTGAATCTATTTTAAATATTTTAGTTTACATGGTAGAGGTTGTTATCATCCCTATTTTAGAAATGTAGATAACAGGCACAGAGATGTTAAATAACTGGCTCAAAGTTATATAGTTAATAAATGGCTGAACCAAAGTTCAAACCCAGATATCCGTAGTCATGCACCAGCTCAATATTAGTGGATGTCCTAAAGGAAAGCAAGGTAAAGGGAGACACAAATCATTAAGAACACCCATTGTGCCCAGTAGTACCATCTGATCTTATGCAACAAAGTCATGAGGGTACTCCAGAGAGATCTATGTTCAAATCCTGTTTCATCCCTTACAAACTGTGTGTTCTTGAGCAAGATACTGAATATCTCTGAGCCTCAAATTATTCAGTATTGTTGAGTAGTACAGCTCAGATGTGCAAATCACCACCAGTCTTGTACACAGCAAGATTATAGTAAATGATATCATTATCGTCTACGTTATCTATATTTTTGAAATATCCATTACTTCCACTTCCCCATCTTAATTTAGAAATTAACACCATCCCCATAGCACAGAAGAGGACACAGATAGAGTAAGTAATTTACACAGAACTGACAGAAGGTTAGCCCAGAGCAGGAATTCAAATCCAAAATTTCCCATTGTTCAGCCCAATCATTTGCAACTTTCAGCCTCCTCTGCCAGATTCTTAAATTGTTCTTCTTCTCCGTAAGTCCGCCTTTCTCACCCAAAGAAGAAAGTAAGCACTTGTAACCAATGTCATGAAAATTAGACAGATTTCCTGAGTGACAGGATGATCTTCTTGCATTTTCTGGGGGAGATTGGTTCTTGCCAACCAACTGGCAGAGAAAAAGGTGACAGCAAGCCACACAAGTGCAAGTATAAGTGGGTGAGGAAATGTCAGAAACAAAGAAAACTCTTTAAAATATTAAATGCAAACTCATTTACTGGTGGCCACAGATAAGATGGAAGAGTTTACCATTGACAGGAACTGTGACAGTGATGAATGAAACTATTCTGGAACTGTGAAGGAAATTGGCCTCCGAGAAGGGGGGCAGGCATTTGACGGGGAGCAGAAGGATGTTGTGGGTGGGAGAACAGGAAGAGAATGAGAACTACTTATGTGTGGGCTGAGGCATTTTCAGTGACAGCACAAAAAATTTAGAAATAATGTTGCTGTTGGCAACATTAAAAAGCCCAGGCAGGCATCAATTCCCACCCACACCTAGTCCCCCACATTGTAAAATCAGGGAAGCTATGGCTTCAAAGGAAGAATGTGGGGAAAGGGAAAAAATGGGTAAGATGCATTTTGACAAATGAAATTAAACAGGGTCAGCTATCAAATCCCAAACGGATAAAAAGGATCCCATGGCAGGGCCAGTATGTAATCAGTGAGTGCACAAACTGCTATTTCTCAGCACTTAAGAGGGACTATTAGAAGAACTAAAGAAGTTTGAAAGTCATGTTCCGAGTTCTTTTTACTCCCCAGTTAAAGGACTATGTGCTGCCAGAAATAAAGCAAGCCTGTGTAATAGTTGCAATTTTTTAAAAGTATTGAAAGTTGAAGGTGAGTTATAGAAATTGATTTGTTTCTTATAAATGAAAATAAAGAATTTTAGCTCACTATAATTCTCTAAAAGCTACTTGGAAGACAGAGAACCCTGTACACTTCATTTTTAAGTACTTGACTATTTTAGTAAGCATAAGCTTGTGTTTTAGGTGCACTTTCCCCTTTATCCCTCAACCTAACTTTGGTATTTATGTTCCCCAAATAAAGCTACATTATGTCCCCTGAAATCATTTCATTCACTCTGCAATCATTTACCACACTTCTACTGGGTGACAAGCATGATGTCAATTGCTATAGAACTGGAGAGTGTGGAAAGAAAAATAAAGCAGATCCCTTGCCCTCAAGGAATTTTAGGGAAACTATTTAGGGAGACAACATCAACAGGCATGAAGCAGGTAAATCCCAATTCAAGGTGAAGTCATCACCAAGTCTAGGGTAAGTTGATATTACAAAAGAGACCTTAAGGCTAGATGGCTAATGGAAAGGACTACAAAATTGCTAGCTTGACAAACTAAAAGAAAAAATTCAAAAGGCCAAGTTCTCTACACTTTTCAAAACTCCTTTAAATAACCTTATGACGTACCTTTTTGCCTTTTAAATTAAAAACTCCATTTCTTGGTTTTTAATAGTTTCCTACTTGAGTGGCCCTCAATCCTAAGCATGCATCTGAATTACCTGGGGAGTTTATTAAATAAGCAGACACCTGTTCACTGATTCATTCCATCTAGGTCAGAGACTTAAACCTGCAATTTAAACCAGATTCCTCGTCATGTGAATTCCCCAGGTGGCCAAAGAGAGAGCCACATTTTGAGAAACACTAGTGCTACTCCAACCAAAAATGTACCCATGCTATAAGCCCCTTGATAGCACTAAGTGAGAAGAAATTTAGAGAATAAAAAGACAGACATTTCAGATGTGATCCTACATCCTTACCACCACCCCCAATCTCTAGCAGAAAAAAAACATAGTCACAAAAACTGGGGGATTGGGGGGGGGGTGGGAGAGACATCAAAAACAATACACACACATACATATACACTCACAAATAAGAAGAACCCCAAACTGATATTGAAAAAATGGCCAGGGTTTAGCTCAAAACCCACAAAATTCACATAGGTTCAAAGTCTGACAGAAAAATGTAGCCTTCCATTGCAGCTGGGCTAACTGTTTTGGCTGGAACAGCGACCTCAGAGCTATATCAATCTAGTAGCAACTAATAAAAGAAAAATATACTTTTAAGTCTCCAAAACCCAATGCATCATATCTGGAACAGCAGAAGCTAACAAATCCATTTCTACCTCCCCTAAGGTTAGAGAAAATAGCTCAGTACTTAACCTATACTTCCTAGGCTTCCCAAATAATCCTCCTAAAGTACAGCTCTGAGCAAAGCACTGACCATTCCAAAGCACACCACTGGCAACCCACTGTCTACTCTATATAATAAAATGTTGACCTCTTAATCTGACAGCCAAATGCCTCCTTCATCTGACCCCCAAACAATCTATATTTGCTGCTGTTATTTCCAAATTCCATATTCCTATAACACCAGACTATTCCCATTGTACAGACCTATGCTGGACCTTTGCACCTCTACTGGCATAGAACACACTAGTTCCTATACCCAGAATGCCCAAAACTCCTACCCTTTCCCCCTGCCTCCAGATACCTCATGGAGACTTCCCCAGCTCCTGCTCAGAAGTAATTTCCCTCTAATTGGTGCTTCTACCACATTTGGCATCTCTCTCATGGTACTCGGTACATTCATCTTGTCTATGTAGGATTCTGTATTTCTCTTGTCTCTTCTATTAAATTTTAAGCCCCATGAAAGGGGACACCATGTCTTATCCCCCATAGCACCCAAAGCTGCAACTTACTAGATTAGTGAATTCTTCTGTGCTGGTATACAAGAGGTTAAACACATACTGTCATTATAACTGACAGATGGTCTAAGAAAAATCTTTTCATCAGTAGAGCTGGCAATTCTTCAATAAGGACAGACTGAATCTTGCTAATAAAGCATATTTTCCTACAGATACTATAAGATAGTACTCTTTTTTTTATTTTTCTATGATAAGAATCATTTGAAATTTCTGAGAAATAATAGACATGAGAGCAGCCAGGTTTGATAGTCCAAGCTGTTTTCCACCCATTCTTCACTTAATTTTCATTAACTTTTATTTAAGTCTTAGATTTAGTTAAGATAACACTCTGGGATTTGAGGAACAGGACAATCAATCTTGGTTGAACTATATCTGTGTTGCCCTCCACTCTTATTTAGGCAGAATGTAAAAAGATAAATCCCCCATAAATCAGCAGGATTGTCCAGAACACTCTTAAAGCCTCTCCAATGTTATTGAGCCCTCTGGAAACCACTAAACAAGTTGGTGACAGTTTCTCTCCTCAAGGAGATTACACTCTAGCAAGGGCCCCAGAATCAACATATCTATACTGGTGATAAGTGGGCTCTGGGTTCAGGGTTGACCCTAAACACAGGCTTAATGAATAGCTGCCTATACCATGAGGTACAAGAGCCAAGGAAAATGTCTCTACATCAGCTTGCCTTAGTACCTGGAATTCCATTATTCCCTAAAGGTAAGGCACTAAGAACACCCATTTAAAATGCAAACTTTCCTAGAGCCAGAAGTTTGATGAATGATTGTATGGATAACTTTTCATAAATATGTAAGCCAGTGAGAAAGTAGGGATCTGCTGAACAGAAAGGAAACCCAAACCATGGCTACTTCTGAGAGACGCTTAAGACTACTGCCTTGGCCCCCTCTATACTGCTCACCACCATCTGAAATATTTTGAGTGCCTTTCACTACATCCTCAAGAAGATCTCAGTCTAGTGAGAAGACATATGTAAATAAGCAATTTCAATATAATGGGATAAGTGACAGGATAGAAGTATTCATGGGTGTCATGAAACTCAGATAAGAAACACAGCTCCATCTGAAAGGGTTGGAGAATGCTTCTTAGAGGAGGTGGTATCTGAGGTGTTTATTGAAATACTAGAGGCCCGGTGCACAAAAATTTGTGCACTCAGGGGGTAGGGGGGGGTCCCTCAGCCCAGCCTGTGCCCTCTCACAGTCTGGGACCCCTCGGGAGATAATGCCCTGCTGGCATAGGCCTGCTCCCGGGTGGCAGAGGGCAGGCCCAATCCCTAGGTGCAGACCCTGGTCGGGCTCAGAGCAGGGCTGATTGGGGAGTTGGGGCGCCGCCCCCTGTCATGCACAGAGCAGGGCGATCGGGAGGTTGTGATGCCACCCTCAGTCACCTCAGGGTAGGGCCGATTGGGGGGTTGGGGCACCGTCCCCTGTCACACTCAAGGCAGGGTCAATGGGGAGGTTGTGGCGCCACCCCGTCACCCACAGAGCAGGGCCAATCAGGGGGTTGGGGCACTTCCCCTGTCACTCACAGAGCATGGCCCATCAGGGGGTTGGGGCGCCGCCACTCTCACACTCAGGGCAGGGCCGATGGGGAGGTTATGGCTCTACCCCGTCACACACAGAGCAGGGCCTGTGGGGGGGGGGGGTTGGGGTGCCGCACCCTGTCACACACAGAGCAGGGCTGATCAGGGGGTTGGGGCGCCGCACCCTGTCACACACAGAGCCGCAGGGTGATCAGGGGGTTGGGGAGCTCCCCCCTATCAGGCACAGAGCAGGGCTGATCAGGGGGTTTGGGTGCTGCCCCCTGTCACACTGATCCCGGTGCTGGGAGTTCTCGCGGCTCCACTGATCCCGGTGCTGGGAGGCATATTACCCTTTTACTATATAGGGTAGAGGCCTCGTGCATGGGTGGGTGCCAGATGGTTTGCCCTGAAGGGTGTCCTGGATCAGGGTGGGGGTCCCCACTGGGGTGCCTGGCCAGCCTGGGTGAGGGGATGATGGCTGTTTGCAGCTGGTCACACATCCTTCAGGGTGGGGGTCCCCACTGGGGTGCCTGGCCAGCCTGGGTGAGGGGATGATGGCTGTTTGCAGCTGGTCACACACCCTTCAGGGTGGGGGTCCCCACTGGGGTGCCTGGCTAGTCTGGGTGAGGGGCTGAGGGCTGTTTTCAGGCTGACTGAAGCTCCCAACTGCTCCTTTTTTTCTTTTCTCTTTTTATTCTGGGCCAGCTTTAGCTCTGGCTCCAGCTCTGAGGCTTCTGCTGCTGAAAGAAGGTATCTGGTTTGTTTCGGTTCTATAATCGAAACTCTGTATCAACTCCAGCTCTGAGATCCTGGGCTCCCTGAAAGCAGGTTTCTGGGGTTTTATTTAGCTTCTATATGTTACTATGTTTCTTAAACTGCAGGCTCAGAGGCCGGCAAAGCAGGCGGGGAACGTTGGTTTCCTCCGTCACTGAAGCAAGCAAGCCTCATGTTAGTTTCAAGCTGCCTGGCTGCTGGCCGCCATCTTGGCTGGCAGTTAATTTGCATATCTCGCTGATTAGCCAATGGGAAGGGTAGCGGTCGTATGCCAATTACCATGTTTCTCTTTTATTAGATAGAATGGATGGGAATAGTGTAAACATTGTCCCAGAAAGAATGATTTATATGAACATGGACACGGGCTAGCCTTTTGTGTGCATAAGTGTGTAATAGGGGAGCAGAAACAGAATGATCTGTAAGCCATTGAATATTACTTCAGCATCAAGCAAAAGGATAAAATAGGTAGAGATGAGATGGATCATGGCAAGAGACAGGTCATGAAGGGCCTTGTACATCATGTCAAGGAGGGGAATGAGACACTCAGATTTATGTTTAGGAAAATCAATGGTGAATGTTGAGAATGGACTGAGGAGAGGCAGGACTGAGGAGAGGCACAGAGCACAATTAACTGGCTGTTTCAATAAGCTCAGATACCATCCCTATTGCCTTTCCCTCTTCTCCTCCCCCTGCACACTTCCTTTCTTCCTCACCTCTCTCCTGCCTCCAAACAGTGCATCAGGCTTTCCCTTGGTCCTTAGTGAATTGCAGGTGGTTCTTTAGGATGGAGGAGAAGTTTCTAATGCTGGGGCTTTTCTTCATGGAATATATTCAACCAACTTGGCATCTAGATGCCATTCAGTGATGGCTATGGTGAGACTTGTAACAGCAAAAATTACCCACTCACTGGGATGATGCTATTACCTGTAAATCTCCTAAAGATTTTCAGATGTCTCCTCTACTCAGTGTGACAAAAATAATTTGAGTCCAAATAAACTCTGCTATTTGACTAGAGCAATAGAGGAGCTTAGAACAGAAGCAAATCCACATTCCTTGTCATTTATCACAGAAGCCCTGTTTTCATTTCCCCCTCTATTTTACAAAGCCCTGGTAAACATTTTATTTTTCCTTAATAATTCCTTACTATCTCCCTTTTTGCTCCAGCAAGCTGCCTGCAAGCAGTTTGGCATTTAACTTGGGCACTTTCTCATAATCGATTTTTCACCTTAGATATCATCTTTAACTGCAAAATATCTGAGAAAAAATAGGCCAGGCTGAAGGGTAACACCTTCAGTCTGAGTAATACTGCCATCCAATGATAATCAATAGAAGAGTCTTAAAGTGAAGTTGACCTTGGTCCCATCTCAGCTTGGATGGAGGCATTGCCAGTTCACATCCAGTAAGAGGTTCCAGTGACTGTCCTTGAAGCTGACCAAACTTAATATAGTGTTTTCCCAAAATAAAATAAGTCACAGGTACAAGGGCACTCCAGGCAGAGAAGACTTAGATTCTATGATAGCATTCTTTCCTCTTCATAGGTACTTACAAATGGAATCTATTTTGTTGGGCACATTGGACATGTCTTACCAGATTGCATTAGTGAGGAAGAAAAAGCCAGGAAAAAGAGTGGTTACCTGAATGCCTGTGGAGACAAAAAGGCAATTCCAAACAGTCTCTGGATAAGATGGTGACGTTCAGAGCCCAGTCTTTACTCCCCACAAGTATTTAATTAGTATTTCCTGCATGCTCAAGCAAGAGCTCACCAGTGCCCTCAGGTTATTATAATCTAAGTGATCTAAGAGACAACACCCATATACAAAAGACTAAGTGTCCATCCGTCCATCTGACCGGTAACTATGATGCGCACTGACAACCAGGGGGCAGACGCTCAACACAGGAGCTTCCATGACACACACTGGCCATTTAAAAATAAACAGCACCACAAACCCAGCGCCAACAAACCAACACTCACCTTCCTCCAAGTGGGACACAGGCCCCGCCACCACCCCGAAGGGACACCCCACCAAATCGCAGCCAATGCTGCTAAGACCCCCATGGTGAAAAGTGTGGCCCACAGCCCAACCCAGCCCGGAAACAGACACTGTGGGCGCCAGGTAAGGTAATGACGTCACATAGCAATGCCTGGCTTCTTCTCCCTAGCGACTAGCCTTCTTGAAGTTTCTTCAGCCCAGGAACCCGACTGGCTTTATAGCCAGGTGCAAACATTTTACAGTTAAACCAAATATTTTCGCATGCTTCATCTCATTTGATCCTCACAGAAGTCCTGGAGTAGGTAGGTAGGAGACTCGGTAGAATCCAATTTTCTTTTCATTAGCAAGACGCAAAGAGCGATATTAAAATATTTCTTGTAATTAATTTCCTTTCAATGTTCATGCATCCATGCACAGAGACACTAGTCTATAATAAAATAACTAGAACTCAATGGCCAACCAACTCAAAAGTGCCAAGCAACATGAGATAAGGTTCAAGAAAAGGCCTTCAAAGGTATGATGGATTAGGAGAGAATGGTGAAGTTTCAGGGAAAGGACAAATAACTTTTAAAAAACCTACCATTTATTGAATCTTTAGTATGTTTCAGGCACTATGCCCTCACATTATTCCTACTAAGCAAGTATCAGTATCATTCCCCATTTTACAGATGAGAATCTGAGGATCAGAGTACTTCAATTACTTGCCCAAGCTCACATAAGGTGATATTTAATAGGGCCAGAAGTCAAACCCAAATCAGCCTGACTCTTGAGCCCATGCTCTTAAATATATGTCTTCACTGGTATTAAGGGTTAACACAAATCTGATACTAAAAAGTCCTAAATGGCTTCTTTCTCCTCTGAGCACACAGGCTCCACTAATTGCCAGTAAAACGGAAAGCCACAAATCTCTCCCTCAATTTTGATAAAGTTAGCACAAGTTTCAAACTACATAAAAAGGAAAACAAATCCAAGAATTTTTAGTTCAAGCAGCAATTCTGTTTCTATGGAAACATGTAAGGGCAAACTGTAGGAACTACAGCATAGGCAGGCTTCCCCTCCACCCTATGAGCTGCAAAGCTATTTTTCCCTTTAAAATAAAGGAACTCTATGTATACAAGCCATTATGGCTGGAACATTGGGGGATTGTTGGAAAGGGAGGGATTTAACAATGGAATTATAAGAACAGCTTGAATTTAACAGAGTTCCAGGCCAATTGAATTATTTTAGTTAACTCAGGCCTCTCCTTTGATATATCAAGTTTCTTTGGTGTATAAATATAGCCTCCTCAATCTCCACTAATAAAGTACCATAAGATGTTATTATTTGGTGGATAGTATGGGGCTGATTTGTGCCTGAGCTGAGTCATCTTCAACCTCCCTATGAAAGAGCCAACTCTCAATTAACCAGACCCGAGTAAATGGAGTCCTGAACTAACTGCATCCACTTTTTGCAGAGAGAGTACCCAATGATAAGAAAAAAAAAGTATCACAGAAATTTTGTACCATATGAGTATATTGGGGGGGGGGGGATCTGCATAACTCTGTGACTTTGGACAACTCCTTTATACTCTCTGTTTCTCTATGTCTTCACCTATGTAGTGATTGTTGGCAGGATTAAATGAAATAACTCATGTTGGGTGCTTCACACAGCACTTGAAACTTAGTAAGAATTCAATAAATCTTAGCATATATTTATACTATTTTAGTCCATATGGTCACCCAGAACCATTTTCCAGGGAATATTTGGTGTGAGTCCCCACCTACCCCTCACCTTCTCCATCCCCACTTCCAAGAGTAGATTGTGCTCTCTGTTAGTCGGAACAATGCCCGTAATGTTTAGTAAGGGCTTTATCACACAAAAATCTGACATTACTTTCTGAAGCACAAATGAGAGTTCAAACATTTCTAAATATCTGGAAAGCAATGAAGCCAAAACAACATTCAGGTTTGATTTTCCTTCATATTTTTAATCTCATTGCCACTTATTCACCCCAAAAGAACCAATCTAATTCAATATGCCCATTGAACAACACAGTCTCTATAACAGTGTGTTTGTTTTAGGTGCAATGCAGAAACAGATAGGTCTATGATATTCTCTAAGTATAGCATCATGACCAATTAGGCACTTAATTTGGCACCACTTCCTGATGATGATAATTACCATTATTATACTTACTACAAGTCTGAGGCAAAGTTGTTCAAAAGGCAAGTTTTTTTTTTCTAGTCTCAAACGCTCATTGGACACTTTTCTTTCTGGTGTTTTCCTTCCTTGTTTCCTTGGGTGACCAGTACCCCCAACCTCTCACACCCATTCACATTGAGGTATAGAGTACCAATGACAGTTAAAAGTGTATTTAAAGAGATAGATAGGATGGATGTTCCTCAGATGAGTTTGAAACATCACTAAAAGTGTTCCAAGAGATGTAAAAAGATCTCTGAGAACTCCTAATATCATACCACCTAGGCATGTTTTCCTGCAAAGTAAGAGGAACCCCATTCTTTCAGTGGTAATACTAAAGTATAAAACTGCACAGGATACTCAGAATTTATTAAGGGCTGACTACTATCAAAAGGGTCTAGGACAAAACTAAACCAATTATGTAGATGATGGCACCTGTTTACCTGATGCCCTGTAAGGAAAACCCGATGGTCATCAAGGGCAATTAGAAATAAGTTATATAAGCGATATGTTAAATCACTCAGAACCACGCAAACCATAGTTCAGATTTTCCTATAAGTTACCAAGCAAAGAAAATGCCCTGGTAATATGGTGCACCACATAACTACATTTTGATTTGAAAGACTGGAAGAAAAGGAAACTCAGAAACAGTTTGAAGATAAGACCACAACTTGTGAGGGAGGTACTAGGTTTGCTTGCTTTCCTTTTTCCTTCCTTCATTCATTCCTTCTAGCAGTGGGGAAAACAGGGTAAGATGACAACAAAAGAGAATACTACTTCACAGTTGGTTTCAGATCAGCCCTGCCCTGGACTCAGGTCTCCTTTCTCAAATTAATGTACTGCCCACATGCTTTCATTCTTTACAAATTCACCAAATCCACTTAATACAGTTAAAAATCTCCAGCTGAGTTTCTATCAGCGCTCTCTGTGGAAAGAAGATACCAAATGAAAGTAAAACTGTATATATATATGGCCCCATTGAGGGTGAAATATTTGGATAATGTATTGAACATTTCAAATACCTTCCATTTCCTGCTGAGGCAGCTGACTTGCTGGGAAAATGTTCTCTGAGGAGTAAAAAGTTAAGTGCTCTATTCCAAATCCTCAGTGGGACAGTGAGCTTGACATAACATCAACTAGAGCAGTGATGGCGAACCAATGACATGCGTATCAGAGGTGACACGCGAACTCATTTTTTTGGTTGATTTTTCTTTTGTTAAATGGCATTTAAATATATAAAATAAATATCAAAAATATAAGTCTTTGTTTTACTATGGTTGCAAATATCAAAAAAATTCTATATGTGACGCGGCACCAGAGTTAAGTTAGGGGTTTTCAAAATGCTGACACGCCGAGCTCAAAAGGTTCGCCATCACTGAACTACAGGGAGCCAATTAGCACAGTTTTTTACCATAACACCCAGTGTATCTTCCTAATTCAATGGGGTTCAGGCACTGAATGGGGGGAAGGGAAAAGAATGTCAGAGAATCTGCTGACTTTGAAAGACCCCCTTTTGAAATAAGTCAATATTATTCATTTTCTCAAAATGTCTATAGGTAGAGTATTATTCCTGTCAATGACACGACATTCACTTAGCTAATGTATGCATAGTTTCTAGATGATGGAAAGCATGAAGAGCAGGAGTTTGAGAAAGTATCCCAATTATATGCGTGGTTTAAAAATCAATTGGATAATGTTCTCCAGTTCCATCCATGCTGTTGCAAATGGTAAGAATCCCTTCTTTTTTACCGCAGCATAGTGTTCCATTGTGTAGATGTACCATAGTTTCTTAATCCACTCATCTGCTAATGGGCACTTAGGCTGTTTCCAAATCTTAGCTGGGGTGAATTGTGCTGATATGAAGATAGGGGTGCATATATCCTTTCTGACTGGTGTTTCTAGTTTCTTAGGATATATTCCTAGAAGTAGGATCACTGGGTCAAATGGGAGTTCCATTTTTAGTTTTTTGAGGAAACTCCATACTGTTCTCCACAGTGGATGGAACTGGAGAGCATTATGCTAAGTGAAATAAGCCAGTCAGAGAAAGATAAATATCACATGATGTCACTCATTTATGGAATATAATGAACAACATAAACTGATGAACAAAAACAGATCCAGAGACAGAGAAGCATCGATCAGACCGTCAAACCTCAGAGGGAAGGTAGGGAAGGGTGGGGGTAAGGGGGAGAGATCAACCAAAGGACTTGTATGCATGCATATAAGCATTAGCGATAGATGTGGACAACAGGGAGTGAGAGTGAGGGCAGGATAGGGGGGATGAGGGGACATTGGGAGGATAAGGACACATTTGTAATATCTTAATCCATAAAGGGGGAAAAATAAAAAAAATTAATGAACTGTTAGATTCATCAAGAAACAGAGAGAGAACTCAAATAAAATCAGAAACAAAAGTAGAAAAGTAACCACTGACACCACAGAAATGCAAAGGTTTGTAAGAAAATACTACAAACAACTATACACCAACAAGCTGGACAATGTGGCTGAAAGGGACAAATTCCTAGAAAACTGAATCAGGAAGAATCAGAAAACCTGAATAGGCCAATAACAACTGATCAAATGAAAGCAGTAATCAAAAAAACTCCCAGCAAAAAAAAATCCCAGGTCCAGACGGGTTCAGAGGGGAGTTTTACCAATCATTCAAAGAAGAACTAATACCTATACTCCACAAAGTATTCAAAAAAAAAATCCAAGAGGAAGGAATACTTCCAAACTCTTTTTATGAGCTGATCATTATCCTAATTCCAAAACCAGATAAAAACGCTACAAAGAAAAAAAATTACAGGCCTATATCCCTAATGAACATAGATGCTAAAATCCTCAACAAAATATTAGCAAGTCAGATCCAGCAATATATTAAAAAGATCATAAACCATAACCAAGTGGGATTTATTCTAGTGATCCAAGGCTGGTACAACATTTGCAAATCAATAAACATGATAAATCACATAAATTGAAAGACAAAAATCATATGATCATATCAATAGATGCAGAAAAAGCATTCAACAAAATCCAACAACCATTTTTTATAAAAACTCTCCGCAAAGTGGGAATAGGGGGATCATATCTCAACATGATAAAGGCTATTTATGACAAATTACAGCAAACATTATACTCAATGGGCAAAAACTAAAATCATTTCCCCTAAGAACAGGAACATGACAGGGATGTCTGCTTTCACTACTCTTATTCATACAGTACTGGGAGTCCTAACCATAGCGATCAAACAAGAATAAATAAAAAGCATCCAAATTGGAAAGGAGGAACTAAAACGGTCATTATTCCCACATGACATGATATTTTACATAGAAAACCCTAAAGACTCCACCAAAAAACTACTAGATTTAATAAATAAATTTGGCAATGTAGCAGGACACAAAATCAACACCCAATAATTAACGAGTTTTTTATACACCAATAATGAATTCTCAGAAAGAGAAACTAAACAAACAATCCCATTTGCTACTGCAAAATTAAGATACTTAGGAATAAACCTAATCAAGGGGCAAAAGACCTATACTCAGAAAATGACGGGACATTGAAAAAAGAGATAGAAGAAGGTGGAAACAAGTGAAAAAAATATATACGTGTTTGTGGATTGGTAGAATCAACATCATTAAAATGTTCATACTACCCAAGGCAATCTACAGATTTAATGTAATCCCTATTAAAATACCAGCAGCATATTTCACAGATCTAGAAAAAAATACTCAAAAAATTTATATGGACTCAAAAAAAGATCCTAAATAGCTGCAATAATCTTGAGAAAGAAAAACAAGGTTGGAGGAATCACAATACCAGATTTCAAGTTATACTACAATGCCACCATAATCAAAATAGCCTGGTACGGGCACAAAAACAGGTATATAGATCAATAGAACAGAACAGACATCCCAGAAATAGATACAAGCCATTACACTCAATTAATCTTTGACAAAGGTTGCAAGAGCATACAATAGAGTCAAGACAGTCTCTTCAATAAATGGTGCTGGGAAAATGAACCTCTAGCCAGGCTCACCAAGAAGCAAAGATAGAGAACCCAAATAAACAAAATCAGAAATGAAAGAGGTAAAATAACAATAGACCCCACAGAAATATGAAGAATCATAAAAAAAAATACTATAAGCAACTCTACTCCAACAAACTGGTCAACCTAGAAGAAATGGATATATTCCTAAAAAAAATACGACCTTCCAAAACTCAGCCAGGAGGAATCAAAATTTCTGAATCATTACCCTAATCCCAAAACCAGATAAAGACACCACAAAGAAAGAGAATTACAGGCCAGAATCCCTCATGAACATAGACGCCAAAATCCTCAACAAAATTCTAGCAAATCTAATCCAGCAATACATTAGAAATATCATTCACCATGACCAAGTGGGATTTATTCTGGGGATGCAAGGATGGTACAATATCTTCAAATCAATAAATGTGATACACAATATAAACAAACTGAGAGATAAAAACCATATAATCATATCCATTGATGCAGAAAAAGCATGTGAGAAAATCCAACACCCTTTCTTGATAAAAACCCTCAGCAAGTTAGGAATAGAAGGATCATACCTCAACATAATAAAAGCCATATAGACAAACCCACAGCCAACATCATAGAAGAACAATGTTAAAGGGATCATAATACCAGATATCAAGCTATACTACAAAGCCATTGTTTTCAAAACTGCCTGGTACTGGCACAAGAACAGACATATAGACCAGTGGAACAGAACAGAGAACCCAGAAATCAACACAAGCCATTATGCAAAATTTATATTTGACAAAGGAGGCAAGACCATACAGTGGAGTCAAGACAGTCTCTTCAATAAATGGTGTTGGGAAAACTGGACAGATACTTGCAAAAAAAATGAAACTAGACCACCAACTTACACCATACACAAAAATAAATTCAAAATGGATAAAGGACTTAAACATAAGATGAGAAACCATAAAAAATCTTAGAAGAAGCCATAGGCACTAAAATAGCAGGCATTTGTCATAGCTATGTATTCAACAATACAGCTCCCAGGGCAATAGAAACTAAGGAGAAAATAAACAAATAGGACTACATCAAAAGAAAAAGCTTCTGCACAGCAAAAGAAACCATCAACAAAACAACAAGAAAGCCCACTGCAGGGGAGAACATATTTGCAAATGTTATCTCCAATAAGAGTTTAATCTCCAGCATTTGCAAGGAACTCATACAACTTAACAAAAGGAAGATAAACAACCCAATCAAAAAAATGGTCAAATGACCTAAATAGACACTTTTTGAAAGAGGACATTCAGAAAGCCAAGCGGCATATGAAAACATGCGCAAAGTCACTAATCATCCTGGAGATACAAATCAAAACGGCAATGAGGTACCATCTCACACCTGTCAGAATGGCTATCATCAACAAGTCAACAAATGACAAGTGCTGGCGAGGATGCGGAGAAAAAGGAACCCTCCTGCACTGCTGGTGGGAATGCAGACTGGTGCAGCCACTGTGGAAAACAGTATGGTGTTTCCTCAAAAAATTAAAAATGGAACTTCCATTTGACCCAGTAATGCCACTTTTAGTAATTAATATATCTCAAGAAACCAGAAACACCAATTAGAAAGGATATATGCACCCCTATGTTCATAGCAGCACAATTCACCATAGCTAAGATTTGGGAACAGCCTAAATGCCCATCAGCAGATGAGTGGATTAGAAAACTGTGGTACATCTATACAATGGAATACTATGCTGCCATAAATAAGAAGGAATTCTTACCATTTGCAACAGCATGGATGGAGCTGGAGAGCATTATGCTAAGTGAAATAAGCCAGTCAGTGAAAGAAAAATACCACATGATCTCACTCATTTATAGATAATAAAGAACATTATAAGCTGATGAACAAAAATAGATACAGAGGCAGAGAAGCATTGAACTGACTGTCCAACAACAGCAGGAAGGCTGGGGAGGGTTGGGGGCAGGGGAAGGTAAGAGATCAACCGAAGGACTTGAATGCATGCATATAAGCATAACCAGTGGACGCAAGACTCTGGGAGGGGGGTGAGGGCATGTGCCGGGGGGTAGGAGAGGCTGGGGGTAGGTCAATTGGGGGAAAAAATGAAACGTATGTACTACTATTTGTAATACTTTAAACAATAAAAAAAGGGAAAAATGAAATTTAACCACCCACTTACAGCATACACAACAATAAACTCAAAATGGATAAAAGACTTAAATGTAAGTCATGAAATCAGAAAAATCCTAGAAGAAAACACAGGCAGCTAAATCACAGACATCTCTCATAGCAATATGTTTACAGATACATCTCCCAGGGCAAAGGAAACTAAGGAGAAAAATATACAAATGGGACTACATCAAAATAAAAGGCTTCTGCACAGCAAAAGAAACCATCAACAAAATGAAAAGGGAGCCAACTGTATGAAAGAACATACTTGGCAGTGATACATCTGATAAAGAGTTAATATCCAAAATATATAAGGAACTCATACAACTTAACATAAGGAACACAAACAATCCAATTAAAAAATGGGCAAAGTACGTAAATAGATACTTCTCCAAAGAGGACATACAGATGGCCAAGAGACATGAAAAAATGCTCCATCACTGATCATCAGAGAGATTAAAATTAAAACTACAATGAGGTTATCACCTCACAGAATGGCTACCATCAGCAAATCAACAAATTATAACTGCTGGCGAGGATATGGAGAAAAGGGAACCCTCATACACTGCTGGTGGGAATGTAGACTAGTGAAGCCATTATGAAAAATGGTATGAAGTTTCTTCAAAAAATTAAATATGGAACTGCCATTTGACCCAGTGTTCCCACTTCTAGGAATATATCCTAAGAAACCCAAAACACCAATCTGAAAGAATGTATGCACCTATATGTTCATAGCAGCAAAATTTACAATAGCCAAGATCTGAAACAACCCAAGTGCCCATCAGTAGATGAATGGATAAAAAAGGTGTGGTATAATTATACTACATAATACTATGCAGCAGTAAAAAAGAAAATCTCTTTCCCTTTGAGACAGCATGGAGGGACCTGGAGAGTATCATGCTAAGTGAAATAAGTCAGTCAGAGAAAGACAAGTATCACAAGATCTCACTCATATGTGGAATTTAATGAACAACATAAACTGATTATCAAAAATAGACCCAGAGACATAGACACATCGAACAGTCTATCAAACCTCAGAGGGAGAGAGGGGGAGAAGAGATCAAGCAGTGAATTCCTATGTGTATATGCATAACCCATGGGCACAGACAATATGGCTGTGAAGTCCTGAGGTGGGGGACAGGGGAAGGGTATGAGAGCTCAATGGGGGAAAGGGGAATATATGTAATACTTTCAACAATAAATAAATAAATAAATAAATAAATAAATAAACAAACAAACAAACAAACAAACAAATTAGTAACTATTTTTTAAAAAAGAATAAGCAGATCCAATGTCAAAACCAAAAAACCAAACTATACACTTTCAATGTCACCTGTTATTCATATAAGAGTCCTGATACATGTTTTCAGTGTCTCCTTGATCTTCAAACTACCCAAAGTTCATACCTGAAAATTTTGCATAACTGACCACCAAGAATACATGGAAATTTTGGAACTGCCCTGACACTTAAGGCTGGTGATCAAGTTCTGGGCAATATGAGTCTACCAAGCTCAGCTAAAATTGCATTATTTCTCATGAAACTACTGAATTAGTACGCACCATCAGTATTTAACCCTAGAATCAGCATAAGATAGGTCTTGTCTGCACATATGTCACATTCAGTCTATCAAATAGCAGCATTTTCATTGACTAACTCAAAAGTGGTTCGTGACCAAGAGTAGGCCTATAAATGTTTGGTACAATTAAAGGTTGATTGAAAAATTTTAACTATAATTCTTTAGCCTTTACCTGAAATCCTCTAAAGTGGTAGGCCCACAACTGGCCATGCACAACATCCTTTTAGTAGGTCAATGTGGATAACTAGAAAAAATATAAATATTGTTTCTCCTAAAAAAATATGTTATCTGGCTATTCCATTTGTAGAGAGTGTAATATAGTGTTTCACAGGATAGATTCTAATGCCAGCCAGCCTTAATTCAAACCCTGGCACTACAACTATGTTAAACAAATCACTTAACTACTCTGTGCCTCCATTTCTCTATCTCTAAATTGGGATAATAGAACCTACTTTACAGAACTATGAGGAATAAATAAGTTATATGTGCAAAACACTTATTCCTGGCTACAAATGTCATGTATAAGTATTGCTATTATTATTCTAATACTCACAATCTAGATAGTGCAGTAGTTCCCAACCAGGGACAATTGCACCTCTCAGGGGACATTTAGCAATATCTGGAGACAATTTTGTTTGTTGCCCAAAAAAGTGAGGAGATGCTACTGGATAGAGTCCATGGAAAATGTTAAACATTCTATACTGAACAAAGCAGACCTCTACAACTAAGGATTATCTAACCCAAAATATTATATTGCCAAGTTTGAGAAAACATGGTATAGAGCCAATTACCACTTTGTGAAAACTCAGTGAAGCAAAACTCCAAGGGACAAATGCCAATAAGTAATAGGTGATAATTGCACTTCAAAAAGCTTGCAGCAAAGGGATTTTTCAATACCAGAAACTCAAGGGTGGCTTATAGATTAATTATAGCTTCCTTCACTTAATAGATTTGTTTATAAATATTTTTACATATTTTATACATATATGTCAGTGGAAATTTTATAAATCTAACCCTAGTTAATATATTTAAGGCAAACTGTGGGTAGAAATCTTGTCAAATAACTTCAAATAGTTACCACATCATTTCAATATTTTGTGGGTTTAAGTCTCCTTAAAGAAGTCACCTGTAATTGACAGGGAAGTAGGGAATATAGAAACTTAAATCTAAGGATCTTATATATAACTGTCAGCTGAAGGCAAAGTATATCTGAAATGATAACCCAAGTTAAAGAGTCAAGAAGGGTTTGCATCAACAGCTACTTCTCAGGAATTGATCAACTTACAGAATGTGGCCCATCTATAAAGCTAACTTTAATTATCTAGATATTTTTTATCTACTCTACTAGATGTCCAGTGCATGAAATTCATGCACAGGTAGGGTCCTTAGGACTGGCCAGCGATCAGGACCAATCGGGGCCTTCCAGCTGCCGGCCGGGGCCTTCCTTTGTTCCACACCATCCCCTGGTGGTCAGTGCATGTCATAGTGAGCGATCAAATCCCCAGTCTCTATGTCAAACTCCCAAGGGAACACTTTGCATATTAGCCTTTTATATAGAGAGATGATTGCTTATTAACTGCATGATTCAGCCAACATCATCAATGGGCTTGTGTATGGGAGACCTGTCACTACAGCAACTGGACAATCAATCAATAAAGAGAAAAATCAACCAAATTCTACTTCTTGCACTATCTAGTTCCTTCACCTCACTTCAACTCTTCCCAAGCAAACCCATACACAACAGTTATTTGTATTGTTTTTAGGTTTTATCCAGTTGTTGTGTCCTTAAGTAAACAAATACCCCTTGTTCCCAGAATTTCTTCTCTCAGAACCAAAGGTTGGATTCCCTTTTCTTTAAGATAAGTTTTATGTCCTAAGTACCTACTATATGTTCAGCATGACATATAAAAGAAAGCTTTAGTCTAGATGTAAAAAAAAAAATCAAGCTTATTCACATGAAACAATTAAAGAATAACTTGTGAGAATGTATATTCATGTTTTAAATTTGGTAATTCAGACTGCTTATATGAGTTCATATTGTTAACCAACTTACTGAGATAGATAGCATTTTCAAGGCCACCTTGTAAGCTAAATCTTGAGAGCTAGAGGGCAGTATGTAAAGTGGTCTTCAAAATAAGACTGACACAAGTTCAAATCCCAACTCCACTATTTCTTAGCTACTTCACTTTGAACAAGTTATTTAAAGTTTCTGAACTTTAGTGTTCCCATCTGTATTAAAATAAAAATAATATCTTCCTCATTGGATTGCAATGATTAATCAAAACATTAAAGATTAAAGAACAAAGCATAGTGACCACCAAATCCTATAGGGTGGTCATAAGTCCCTGGGCATAGAAGTTAAATGTTTTTCTATATGTCCCTCCATTCCACAAATTTAATTTTTCTTCATTCTTCTGGAATACTCATTCCTAGTTTGGGTCTTCAACTGTTGTTATATAGACTCCTTATGCATAATATTATAAAAAATTTTTTTTTCAAAAAATAAATCAAGTAACTCCCATGTATAGCCTATAATGGGGCTTTGTGGCATTTCTTTAAGTAATTGTTAATTGCAAGCCACTGTTTTTATAATCATTGGTGTTTTGCAGTTATTCAAAAGAGAAGATAGAAAGAAAAAGGAAGAGGAGGTGGAGGTGGAGGTGAAAAAAGGAGAAAGTGGGGAAAATGAAAACTTATGAAGAGAGAAAGGAATAGAAAAGGTAATCCAGGCAAAGAGCACAGCATAAAGACACAAAGGCAAACTGAGTGTAAGCAGGCCAGTCTAATTGGATCACAATGGGTATGTTGGGCATCTTTTGATGCTCACAGAGAACGGCAATAGTTCCTTGCTTATTAAAAAAGTTTTAAAATATCACATGCCTGTTATTCTGTATTCCAAATCTTTCCTTCCCTAGACTGTTTGAGAAAAGCAAATGCCCATTGATTTTGGAAAACTCATTCAAGACTTGAAAGGCTCAACACCTGTCCTGCCCAGTGAACTCCCTGGACTGTAGGTCATTGGCTTTCTACTACTCTAAACACTACCTGCAGTGATACTCATCTCCTCCAACACCCATATCAAATATTACAACTAAACTATAGAACAACTGAAATATGGCTGAATGGAAATCCTACAACTAGGGAATTAAAGAAGCTACACTGAGACTGGTAGGAGGGGCAGAGATATGGAATGGGCTGGTTTCACACCCACATGTGGCAGATAAATATTGGGAGGGATATTTCAACTACAGAGGTCTCTACTGAGGAGTGAGGAGTCCCAGCCCCACAATGGCTCCCCAGCCCATGGTTCCAGTGCCATAAAGATAAGTTCCCATAACTTCTGGCTGTAAAACCAGCAGGACTGTGACTGAGAGAGAGGGAGTGCTGCTGGAGTCCCAGGCAGTTCCTCTTAAAGGGTTTATGCATGGACTTATTCTGAAGCTAGAGCAGCAGCTTAAAAGGCACCAGAGACTTACTGGAAGGAACTGAATTGTCTGGCATCAGGGCAAGAGCTTCGGGGCAGGGGGGAGCTTTCACCCAGACAGAAGTGGTGGCAGAGGCCATTGTTCTTTTGATGAGCTCTCCCCACACACACACATACACAAAGCCAGTAGACATATACCATATCCAAGACTCTATCAACCTAGCTCACACTGTTGCCCAGCCCTGGTGATTTTCTGAGGCCCTTCCCCACTCAACTTTTGGCCCCATCCAAGCTATTTCTAATGGCTTTACCATATGAAAGCCTGTCTTGGCTCATACTTTAGATTTTATTTAAAATCTCTCAAACAAGCCCTGACCGGTTTGGCTCAGTGGATGGGGCGTCAGCCTGTGGACTGAAGGGTCCCGGGTTCCATTCCAGTCAAGGGCATGTACCTTGGTTGCCAGCACATCCCCAGTGGGGGGGGTGCGGGAGGCAGCTGATAGATGCTTGCTTCTCTCTCATCGATGTTTCTGGCTCTCTATGCCCCTCCCTTCCTCTCTGTGGAAAATCAGTGAAATATATTTTTTAAAAAAAAATCTCTCAAACAAGCAGCATCTAGCCTCTGTATACCTTGTAGCTCTTGTTAAGTAACCCCAGGCCTGGAAATAGCAGCGTCAGGCCTTGGTTCACAGCTTGGCTTCGACTGGGCACCTCCAAGCACAGCATAAGTGGCAGCCACCTGAAGATCACTTTGTAGCTCATGATGGGTGGTCCATGGCAGAATACAGGTGGCAGCTTGACCTTGAAAAATTTTTTAAACAAACAATGACAGAAAACTTCCCCTACCTGGTGAAATAGGCTTACAAGTCCAGGACTCACAGAGAGTCCCAAACAAGAGGAAGCCAAAGAGGCCCACACCAAGACACATCATAATTAAAATGCCAAGGGTTAAAGATAAAGAGAGAACCTTAAAAGCAGCAAGAGAAAAGCAGTTAATTACCTACAAGGGATCTCCCAAAAGACTATCAGCTGATTTCTCAACAGAAAATTTGCAGGCCAGAAGGGACTGGGAATAAATATTCAAAGTGATGAAAGGCTTTCAACCAAGATTACTCTACCCAGCAAAGCTATCATTTAGAATTGAAGGACAGATAAAGACTTCTCAGACAAGAAAATGCTTACAGGAGTTCATCACCACCAAACCAGTATTACAAGAAATGTAAACAGTCTACTTTAAGAAGAAGCAAAAAAAAAGATAAAGAATATAAACAATAAAATGGCAATAAATACGTATCTATCAACAATGTATTCTAAAAAAATAAAATAAACAAACAAGCAGAACAGACTCAGATACAGAGAACATTTTGACAGTCACTAGGTGGGAGGGGAGTTGGAGGATGGGTGAAAAAGGTGAAGTGATTAAGAAGTACATATTGGTAGTTACAGAATAGTCATGGGGATGTAAAGTACAGCACCAGAAATATAGTCAATAGCATTCTAATGACTATGCATGGTGTCAGATGGGTGCAATATTTATCAGGCCAATCACTTAGAAAGTATGTAATATCTAATCACTGGGGTGTACACCTGAAACTAATATATTAACATATAATATTATACTAGTATTAGTTTCAGGTGTAATTTAAAAATAAAAAAACAATTTAAAATAAGAAATCAAAGGAGTCTACATGCTAATTAAAGAATATTGTTAATTTTGGTTGAATGTTCACATTTACATAATAGAATTTGTATCAGCATGCTTATGAACATTCTTCATATACATCTCAAAGAAAAGTTGAATGACTGAAGATACATTTTCCTTGTTTTTTTTTGTTTACAACTTACTTTGCTATGATAATCCTTGCAATATGAATGTCATTGATAATCACATTTTCTATTTTGAATTTTGTATTAGCTTTTTCCAATTGTGATTAGTGTTGATATTGACAAGTAGGTACAGATAAATTGAACCACCAAAAAATATTAGTATTTTCCACTAATTTTTAAATTACTAGTGATTAAACTAAGTGTTATTTAATATAAATTCTCAGAACACCCACATTGTCATCATGTAAAATAACATTTTTTGTTCTTTAATTTATAGAGTTATA
Source organism: Myotis myotis (assembly GCF_014108235.1). Taxonomy (NCBI): domain Eukaryota; kingdom Metazoa; phylum Chordata; class Mammalia; order Chiroptera; family Vespertilionidae; genus Myotis; species Myotis myotis. Next base: position 40,133,532 of record NW_023416346.1, read on the forward strand.
TTCCGCAATATAAAGTGTGACCAAAAAAACACAAACAAAGCCTATAATAACTCTTTTATTTAAGATTTTGGCAAAAAAAAAAAAAGTAAGAAAAATATCCCCTTTTCCTCCATACATGTATCATGAACCTAGGGAGAATTGCTCCTTTATGGAAAGGCAAGCCAATTAAAATACATAAGTCTTCTATAAATATAGTGCATTTTATGGTAAGGGCAGGTTGGAGGTCGGTGTAACTATACAGGTATAGGGCAAGGGAGTTCCTTTGTGATAGTGGAATAAGACAGCCTGTACCTTAATTATGGTAGTGGTAACAGGAAACTACGCATGAAATAAGATTGTATAGAATTACACACACACACACACATACACACATACACACACACACACAAATGAGTGCATGTAAAAACTGGCAAAACCTGAGTGAAGTCTATATCTTATACCAATGTCAATTCGTTGGTTTCTTTATTATACTAGAATTATGTTAGATGTTACCATTGGAGGAAACTTGAAGAAGGGTACAAGGGACCTCTCTGTATTATTTTTGCAAGTTTTTTTTTGTAAAACTATGATTATTTAAAAATAAAAATTTTAAAAAATATAAAAAACACTACTTGCAATTTCCACTCCCATTAGGTTGGTCCAATCGTCCTTGAAATGTATTATAGCCAAATGAGGTCCCCAGGATCCTGCACAAAGAGCAAAAGGCTAGAATTTTATAAACTGCTAGCTAACTCATAGTGTCCACCACATCAATTTTGCCAAAGCTGGTGCAATCTAGGTATGTGAGTTAATATCCCCATAATTCAGCATTTCCTTTGAGTTTCAGGGATTTTTTTAAAAGAATTCTAACACAATTACCTTTGCAATTTGGCTCACTTTCCATTCAAATTCCATCAAGTGGAATAAATTACCCCAAAAAGTTTTCAACATATTTATTGTTGAGGAGTAAAGGGAAAAGGAAAAGGAGGGGGAGAGAAGAGAGAGAAAGAAAGGAAAAATAAATTTTATATATGAATTAATCTGAGGTTTTCTCTTGGGAAACTAAGCAGATAATACAAAATTAATTAACCTATTTCCCTCAGCTTAAAACCCTATGTAAGCACTAACAACTCCCAGCACCCTGACCAGCCTACACAGAGCAGTAGTGAACAACACAATTGATGCCTTCCCACCCTCATGTCCTCTCTGCTCTCAGTACTTATTGATCCATAGACTTCCTAGAAATGAACAGACTGACTCTTCTGCTTATAGAACAACTTCAGATTTAAAGGGTAATAGAGCTGATATTTAGCAAATATGTCAGGCAATGGAGACCATCTTTAGTACTCATACTACCTCCTTAATCCACCTATGCCCCTGCCACTGCACTTCCACCTGTGCAAGTACTATCTCATATGATAAAATGGAAAGTATGGGGTCTCTGGAATCAACAATAGGAGTTTGTTCTACCATTTACTATATGAGCTTAGTCATGTTGCTCACCTTTTTGAGCCTCAGTTTAGTAATCTGTAAAATGAAGATAATACCACATGCTTCATAACATCATTATGCCAATTATAAAAAAAGTTATTAAAATGATTAGCACAAGGTTAGGCACAGATTGTTCAAAAATAAATGGTAGTTATTACTATCCAAGATTACTCTCCTCCTAACAGCAAGGAGCACTTCCCTGGAAAGGACTCCATCATTCATTCATTCAATGGAATGGAATGAAAACCTACCCTGTGCCAAGCAAAATTCTGGACATCAGAAGTAGAACAATGAATAAAACAGGGTACCTGACAGTGATAAGCTCATACTCTAAATTGAGAATTATAATCCAATCTTGTGATAGAAAGCCACAGCCAGAATCTAAGCATACAAGAAGCAAAATCTAATCCCATGAAGTTGGAGAAAGGGAATTGGTAAGAACCAATAATAATCTTCTAAAGTTCAGAACAGAAATCCCAGCAACAACACAGAGCGGGTAACTATTAAGGAACCAGCTCTGGGCAGTGGACTTCCCCACACCAGTTTTAAGTGCAATAGAGACGATAAACCCAAGCTACTGGACAGAGAGGCCCTATAGCCTCAGAGGCCAACCCAAAAACACTGCCACCCAGAGGCTGAGCCACAAACTGACTCTTAGCTAAATACAAATTAAGGCAGTCTGGGAAACAAATACGGCCTGCTTTAAAATCAGGACTGTGGTTTACAACACGGAGGAACAGTGTATTGCAGGGAAATTCAACACTCTCCTGAATACCTGACAGGACTAAGGCGAGCCAGACTAACGAGTAGAAGAACCGTAGGACCGTCACTACTGCAATTTTTTTTTCTTCTTTTTTCTTTTTTCACCTTTTAACTAAGAAACCAATTTTTTTCTTTTTTTTTCCATCACCTGATTTTACTCTTTTAATTACTACATTTTTATTTTTAACCAGTATTATTACTGCTACCATTTCACCATTTTTTTAAAGTGCCATTTTATTTTCTCTTTATTTTATTTTGGGATTAGTGTTCTCTATTCTATTTTCATCATTCCTTTAGCATAAATTTTCCCTACCTCAATTTTACCTCTATGCTAAAACCCTTTCCCTCACTTTTCCCCTATTGTTGTCCTGTTTCTCTTACCTTATTCCTGCTTTAGATTTTCCCTATTCCCTCGGTTTACCTCCTGTCAAAATTTCACCCTACTTATATATCCTATTTCCAATCCACTGCTCTAAATCCTTATACACATATCCCTTATCCTTCTTCACTATCCAAATTTTTTCTTCTTCTTTTATCTTTCTATTTTTTTGTTGCTGTTTGCTTGATTGTTGAGTATATTGTTTTTTTATTGTTGTTGTTTTGTGTGTGTGTGTGTCTGTGTGTCTGTGTGTGTGTGTGTGTGTGTGTGTTTAGGACTGGTTGTAAGGCTGTTTTGCTTTTTCTTTTTCTTTTTTTCTGCTGGTTTTCCCCCTCCATCCACACCCCCCCCCACCCCCGGTTATTTTTGTGCTTCTGTTTTCCCTTGCCTTTCTAGATATTATTGGTTGTTTCTAGTCTGCATTCATCTCCAGGGAGCTGTTGCTGGAATTTGTTGGGATTAGTGGCGGTTCTATAGGAGTTTTCTCCTCATATACATAGCCTCTTCCCCTCTTCTACTTCATTCTCTCTTTTCGCTCTTTTTTTCTTTTCTCTTTTTTTTTCTCTTTTCTTTCCCGCTCCTTTTTCCCAATTTCATTTTTGCACTACTTTTTTTTATCTTCCCTTCTTTTCTTTTCTTTTCTTTTTTCTCTTTTATCTTTTTCTCTTCCTTCTTCCTTGTCCCCTAATTCTCTTAATTCGGGTGGTCACCTTTATTTGGGGTTATTAATATAGTGAATATATTTGTGTTTAGTGCCTGGTATGTGGTGCCTTGTTGTGTTGTATTTTGTGCCTTTAAATCAACGCAGCAGATCCAAGCAACAGCAGCCTCCTGAGCACCACACCCTCAGTCTGAGGAACAGCAGCTGTAGGTGAAGCCTCCCCCCACCAGCCAGAAGAGCAACCACAGCTGTGAACAGCACCCACCAGAGGAGCTGCTGCCAACTGAGGAGCAGCTGCTACCACAACCGCCCAAGGAGCAACCACAGCCCAAGGAGCCACTGCCACACAGGAAGAAGCCACTGAATGACTCAACGGATAGATATGTCAGTGAGATCAAACATGGGTAGACAAAGAGACCCCCAAAGGAAAGAGAAGGAGGACTCTCCAGAAAAGCAGCTGAGTAATACAGAGGCATGCAACATGACAGAAAAAGAATTCAGAATAACGGTCCTAGAGTGCATAAACCAGATAGAGGAAAAAATCGACAACCTCTGCAAGAAGCAAGAAGAAACAGATGAAAAAGTCAACTACCTATGCAAGAAGCAAGAAGAAACAGATGAAAAAATCAATAACATATGGAAGAAGCTAGAAGAAACAGATGAAAAAATCAACAACTTAAGTAAGACCCAAGAAGAAATGAAGAGTGATATAGCTGCAATAAAAAACACCATTGAAAGTATCAACAGTAGACTAGGAGAAGCGGAGGACCGAATTAGTGAATTAGAAGACAAGGAAGCAAAACACACCCAAAATGTACTGCAAATGCAGAAAAAATTAAAAGACAAGAGGAGAGCTTAAGGGAGCTTTGGGACAACATGAAACGAAACAACATACGAATAATAGGGGTGCCAGAACAACAGAAAGATGAACAAGGTTTAGAAAACATATTCGAAGAAATAATATCAGAAAACTTCCCTGAGGTGGGGAAGAAAAAAGTCACACAAGCCCAGAGAGTCCCAAACAAGGTGAACCCAAAAAGACTCACACCAAGACACATCATAATTACCATGGCAAATGTTCAGGACAAAGAGAGAATCTTACAGGCTGCAAGAGAGAGACGGAAAGTTACATACAAGGGATCTCCCATTAGATTATCAAATGATTTCTCAACAGAAACACATGAGGCCAGAAAAGAATGGACAGAAATTTACAAAGTGATGCAAAGCAAAGGACTGAATCCAAGAATACTCTATCCAGCAAGGATATCATTCAAACTTGAAAGGGAAATAAGAAGCTTCACAGACAAAAAAAGGCTAAGGGAGTTTATCACCACCAAGCCAGCAATGCAAGAAATGCTAAAGGGACTGGTGTAACAAGAAGAAATAAAAATCCCAGAAATAAAACAGCCACACACAAAAAAAAAGAAATGGCTACAAACAAGTACCATTCAATAATAACTTTAAACGTAAACAGACTAAATGCTCCAACCAAAAGATATCGAGTGGCTGAATGGATAAAAAAACATGACCAATACATCTGCTGTCTACAAGAGACCCACCTCATTAGAAGGGACTCACACAGACTGAAAGTGAAAGGATGGAAAAATATCTTTCAGGCAAATGGAAAGGAAAAGAAAGCTGGGGTAGCAATACTTATATCGGACAAAATAGACCTCAAAGTGAAGGCCATAACAAGAGATAAAGAAGGCCACTTCATAATACTAAAGGGATCAATACAACAAGCAGATATAACCCTGATAAACATATATGGACCCAATGCAGGAGCACCCAAATTCATAAAAAAAAGTCTTGGAAGATATCAAAGGAGAGATCAACAACAATACAATCATAGTAGGGGACTTTAATACACCACTGACAGCACTGGATAAGTCCTCTAGACAAACAATCAGCAAAGATACAGCAATCCTAAATGACTCACTAGATCAGATGGACTTAATAGACATCTTCAGAACACTTCACCCCAAAGCCACGGAATATACATTCTACTCAAGTGCTCATATGACATATTCAAAAATAGACCATATATTGGGTCACAAGCAAAGTATCCCCAAATACAAGAAGATTTAAATCATAAAAAGCGTCTTCTCAGACCACGATGGCATAATATTAGAAATAAACTACAATAAAAACAACCCAAAATACTCAAACACCTGGAAGCTGAATAGCATGTTATTAAATATTGATTGGGTTACCAATGAGATCAAAAAAGAAATTAAAAACATCCTGGAAACTAATGACAATGAAAACACAACAATCCAAAACCTATGGGACACAATGAAAGCAGTCCTGAGAGAGAAGTTTATAGCTCTACAGGCCTATCTCAAAAAATAAGAAAAAAAGGTAGTAAATCATCTAACTTTACAACTCAAAGAATTAGAAAGAGAACAACAAGAAAACCCCAGAGTGAGCAGAAGGAAGGAGATAATAAAGATTAGAGCAGAAATAAATGACATAAAGACCAAAAAAACAATACAGAAAATCAATGAAACCAAGAGCTGGTTCTTTGAAAGGATAAACAAGATTGACAAACCTCTAGCCAGACTCACCAAGAAGCAAAGAGAGAGGACCCAAATAAACAAAATCAGAAACAATAGAGGCGAAATAACAACAGACCCCACAGAAATACAAATGATGGTTAAAAAATACTATGGACAGCTCTACTCCAACAAACTAGACAACCTGGAGGAAATGGAGATATTCCTAGAAAAATACAACATTCCAAAACTCAATCAGGAAGAATCTAAAAATCTCAACAGGCCAATAACTATGGAAGAAATTGAAGCAGTCATCAAAAAGCTTCCATCAAACAAAAGCCCAGGACCAGAAGGCTTCACAGGGGAGTTTTACCGAACATTCAAGGAAGAATTAAAACCTATCCTCCACAGACTACTACAAAAAATTCAAGAGGAAGGAACACTTCCAAGCTCATTCTATGAAGCCAGCATCACCCTAATACCAAAACCAGGTAAAGACAACATAATGAAAGAGAATTACAGGCCAATATCCCTCATGAACATAGATGCCAAAATCCTCAACAAAATCTTAACAAATCGGATCCAGCAGTACATCAGAAGATCATACACCATGACCAAGTAGGATTTATACCAGGGATGCAAGGATGGTACAATATCCGCAAATCAATAAACGTGATACATCACATAAACAACTTGAAAGAAAAAAACCACATGGTCATATCAATTGATGCAGAAAAAGCATTTGACAAAATTCAACACCCATTTTTGATAAAAACTCTCAGTAAGGTGGGAGTAGAAGGATCATACCTCAACATAATAAAAGCCATATATGACAGGCCCACAGCCAACATCATACTCAATGGACAAAAACTAACACCATTTCCCCTAAGAACAGGAACAAGACAGGGATGCCCACTCTCACCACTCCTGTTCAACATAGTACTGGAAGTGTTAGCCATTGCAATTAGGCAAGACGAAGAAATAAAAGGCATCCAAATTGGAAAAGAGGAAGTAAAACTGTCCTTATTTGCAGACATGATATTCTACATACAAAACCCTACAGACTCCATCAAAAAGCTACTAGAATTAATACATGAATTTTCCAATGTAGCAGGATACAAAATTAACCCCAAGAAATCTGAGGCATTTCTATACACCAATAGTGAACTTTCAGAAAGAGAGATTATAAAAACAATCCCATTTACCATCGCACCAAAAAAATTAAGCTACCTAGGAATAAACTTAACTAAAGAGGTAAAAGACCTCTACTCAGAAAACTACAGGGCGTTGAAAGAAAATATAGTGGAAGACACAAACAGATGGAAGAACATACCATGTTCATGGATTGGTAGAATCAACATCATTAAAATGTCCATACTACCCAAAGCAATCTATAAATTCAACGCACTTCCCATTAAAATACCAATGGCATACTTCAGAGATCTAGAACGAACTCTCCAAAAATTCATCTGGAATAAAAAAAAGACCCCAAATAGCTGCAGCAATCCAGAAAAAGAACAATGTAGGTGGGATCTCAACACCAGATATCAAGATGTATTACAAAGCCACTGTTCTCAAAAATGCCTGATACTGGCACAAGAACAGGCATATAGATCAATGGAATAGAATAGAGAGCCCAGAAATCGGCCCGAACTAATATGCTCAATTAATATTTGACAAAGGAGGCAAAAACATACAATGGAGCCAAGATAGTCTCTTCAATAAATGGTGTTGGGAAAATTGGACAGATATATGCAAGAAAATGAAACTAGACCACCAACTTACACCATACACAAGAATAAACTCAAAATGGATAAAGGACTTAAATGTACGACAGGAAACCATAAAAATTCTAGAAGAATCCAAAGGCAACAGAATCTCAGATATATGCCGAAGCAATTTCTTCACTGATACAGCTCCTAGGGCACTTGAAACTAAACAGAAAATGAACAAATGGGACTACATCAAAATAAAAAGCTTCTGCACAGCAAAAGAAACCATCAACAAAACAACGAGAAAACCCACTGCGTGGGAAAACATATTTGCCAATGTCATATCTGATAAGGGCCTAATCTCCAAAATTTATAGGGAACTCATACAACTTAACAAAAGGAAGATAAACAATCCAATCAAAAAATGGGCAAAGCACCTAGATAGACACCTTTCAAAAGAGGACATTCAGAAAGCCAAGAGACATATGAAAACATGCTCAAAGTCGCTAATCATCCGAGAGATGCAAATCAAAATAACAATGAGGTACGATCTCACACCTGTCAGACTGGCTATCATCAACAAATATACAAACGACAAGTGCTGGAGAGGATGTGGAGAAAAAGGAACACTTGTGCACTGCTGGTGGGAATGCAGACTGGTGCAGCCACTATGGAAGACAGTATGGAGTTTCCTCAAAGAACTGAAAATGGAACTCCCATTTGACCCTGTGATCCCACTTCTAGGAATATATCCCAAGAAACCAGAAACACCAATCAGAAAGGATATATGCACCCCTATGTTCATAGCAGCACAATTCACCATAGCTAAGATCTGGAAACAGCCTAAGTGCCCATCAGTAGATGAATGGATTAGAAAACTGTGGTACATCTACACGGCGGAATACTATGCTGCTGTAAAAAGGAAGGAACTCTTACCATTTGCAACGGAATGGATGAAACTGGGGAGCATTATGCTAACTGAAATAAGCCAGTCAATGAAGGAAAAATACCACATGATCTCACTCATTCATGGATAATAGAGACCATTATAAACTTTTGAACAATATTAGATACAGAGGCAGAGCTGCCTCAAACAGATTGTCAAACTGCAGCGGGAAGGCCGGGGAGGGTTGGGGGGCTGGAGGGAGGGGGGTAAGAGATCAACCTAAGGACTTGTATGCATGCATATAAGCATAACCAATGGTCATAAGACACTGGGGGATAGGGGAGGCTAGGGGACTGTCAAGGGCGGGGGGAAAAAAAGGACACATATGTAATACCCTTTGTAATAATTTAAGCAATAAAATAAATAAATAAATAAATAAATAAATAAATAAATAAATAAAGTTCAGAACAGAAAGGATTAGCAGGAAAGCTGTGGCTTCTTAAGTACCTAGGGGTGTGGATTACACACACATACACACACACACAGGAGTTTGGGGAAGCAAAACAAAATAGGGCTCAATTTGGTGATACAGATCCTTTAGTAGTCAGTTTTGAGGCTGGGCTGGACAGGGTGAACCCACATGTTTAATATAGCTCAGTTCTATTGAGGTTGAATAAAAGCAGGGTCTGACAACATGTAAAGAAACAAATGAGGTTCAATGATATAAGGCTATAAATATATACAAAGTGGTATATAAGCACAGAACCAGGTATTCAACAAATATTATTTAACATTATTATAAGTCAGGCACTATGCTGGGTGCTGAGTAAACCAAATGATATCTTGGTCCTCATGGAACATACAGTACAGTGGGAGAGACAAACATTAATTACATGGATAAATAATTACAGACAAGGAAAATTCTATCCACTAGATCTCTCTCACTGCCATCCAAATTCATGCATTCCATATATTATATCCTATTTTCAAAAAAATCTAAGTGGCTTATCACTTAGAGGACTATTTCCATTAGATAATACATATATATTTTAGGAGTGGCTATCTGGATACAGTATTTACTCTGAAGGTATGGCTGTGATGGCAGCATTCCAGGCAGTGTGACATACCAATGGAAGTTGTATTGTTTAGGTCCTCTTTTAGCGTACCTCACAGCACAGTGAGACCATCTGTTTCTGCCCTAATGTTTCTAAGTGTTGCCAGTGGAGAGATCTCAGTTATGCATGTCAAATGGAAAGCATGAAAATATTTTCCTTCCCTATTCCTTTCACAAAAGATAGCAGTTCTCCGGTATGGGGAGAAGAGTTATTTTTTTTGTTGTTTTTGTTTTTTGCTGTTCATTCATTTATTTATGCATTCATGTATTCAACAAATAATGAGTGCTTACAAGGGGAAAATAAAAACATGGTATATGTCCTCAGTAATCTCATAGTCTATCAGAAATGTGGACCACTAAATATACAGTTACAGGAGAGTCTGACAAATCCTTGAATGAAATATCACAAAGTGCTGAAAACACTGGATTTTGAATTGGGAATGGGGGAGGAGGAGCCTGACAAGGCTTCCCAAAGCTAGGAAGTATTTGAAATGATAGTAAAAGTGGGCTAGACAAAGAAGGAGAAATGGCATTTCAGGTAGAGAGCACAGCATGGGCAAAGATATGGATATGAGAGACAACAAAACATGTATATGTATAAGTATAGGTAGGAAGACCATATATCCTGGTACTCAAGATAGTCCTAATAGTCCTAATTTCTTTCTGTTATCCAGGCATAATTAGTAATAGTAGCCCCTTTCCTTTTCAATGTTGTCCCAGTTTGGATAATACATTATGCAAATATCCTGTATATATGAAGAACTACAAGTATTTTGAAAGTTAGCAAGTTGACTCCATTTTGGAGTGAAAATTGAGCCCTTACGTCTGAACAATAACATGGGAAGATAGGTATTGGACTACTTTGAGGTTTTATTTTCTAATTTTTAAATTCTAACCACAAAGTGTCAACTTTCCAATTTATGCCCAATATCTTCCTACCCAAGTCTGGGCTATTAGATTTTATTTATGCATTCCTAGGACCAATTCTGCCAATTACTAACTGTATTAACTGGGGACAAGTTGTTTAAATACTCAGAGCCTAAGCTTCCCAACCGTAACATGAGGATTCATTCAAACATTCAGCAAATATTTATATATTGATTATAATGTTTCATGTATTGTGCTAGGATTATCCCCAGATATGGTCCTTGCCCTTGTTGAACTTACAATCTACTGAGGGAGACATATATACAACAAGCAATTATAAGAATATTGATAAAATTTACTGATTTATTTTATGAGGGCATCAAAACTCTGATATCACAACTCAATATGACAGCACATATATGCACATTCAAGCACACACATACACATACATATACGAAAGATATTGACCTGACTCAAATATGAAATAAGTCTAAAAGTGCTAAACAAAATACTAATCAATCAAATATAGCAGTATTTTAAAAGATTAAAATACCATAACACCAAGTAGGATTAATTCCTCAAGTTCCTTTAACATTAGTAATCTACAATGATAATACATCCCATATCAATAGGCCGGGGGAATGTCAAGGGGGAAAAAAAGGAGACATATGAAATACTCTTTGTAATACTGTAAGCAATAAAACAAAATTTTAAAAAAAGAAAATAAAAGAAAAAGTATCTATATGACCATCTTAATGGGTATCAAAAGGTATTTATTGAATTCCATGTTGTATTCCTCACAAAATCTCTTAGTACACTTGAAACAGAATAGTCATTTCATATAATAAATAATATTTTTATTTGAACCCAAATTAATAGTAAACTTAGAGCAGTAGTTCTATAATATCTAAACAGAAAGATTGTTTTGAAAATTAGAGGTAGTCATAGAGTCAGTGCCTTCAATAATAACTGGTAACTGCTAGTAATAGTTGAGATTATAATAATTATTGTTAAAGTTGCAATATGAGGCAAATGAATATTGGGGTGTGGTTGAAAATTATAAGAATAAAGCCAGATCCTGGAGGGCCTGGTGTGCTATACTAAATAGATGGCATATTATGCTGTATATGACAGAGGAGTTAAAAGCAGAGCAATTACATGAGCATATCTATGTTTAACAGTTTATTCTGACTGCTGTGTGGAGATGAATTGAAGGGAGTCAAGGGTAAGTCAGGAAAATCAGTCACACACAAAAATGAACCCAAGGTAAAGAAAATATCATGGCCTGAAATGGGGTGTTGGCACTAGAGATGGAAATTTACAGATACATTCACAATAAATCTAGAAAGCAAAATATCCCTGTCAGTGGACAAGACATGGGGAAAGAAGAAAACAGAGAGGACATGTAGAGATAGGCAGGCTATTCAGGGTTTGTGGACCATGTTGAGATTATTTACATTTATTCTACCAGTAATGAGAGGTCATTAAAGAGATTTAAGCAGGGATTTGATGTGATGAGATTTATATTTTAGAAAGTTCTTTTGACTACTAAGTAGAAAATGGTTTGGAGAGAGATATAAATGGAAGAAAGAAGCCAGTGAGGAAGCTGTTACAATAGTCAAGAAAATGACTGAGATTCTGGTTAATGCATTTCTAGAAGCGGGTATTTATTTACCAAAAGAAAAAATCCTGGAAAGTAGGTTTCAGAGAGAGGATTATGCTTCATTTAGAAGATGTTATATTTGAGAAATTCTAAAGAAGATGCCACATATGTAGCTGTATATATGGGTCAGTAGCTCAGCCCAAAATCCTAGGCTGGAGATAAAAACAGGGGAGTCAAATAACACTGGCTGCAATAAAGAAAGCGACTCTGAAGGTACAAAGACTGGGGCCAAAAAGATCTATTTGCTTTTTGTTAATAGAAAGATGAAAGTGCTATACCCTAGACATACATAAAATATATATTAAGAGTTTTAGTTTCATTAACTTCCTCTAAAAAGATAGGTTATATATAAGAAATCTCAACAAATAATCAGTCATGGAAGTAAACTATATGGGAAATTTTAAAAGGAGTAACCATGTGGCCCTCTATACACACAACCTGTTTCCTCAAGGCTCCCGGGTCAAATTACAATAGTCTTTGTACTCTCCTCATTAGGAACAAATAATAAAATTGGGTTGCTAATACTCTTAGAATTTCTGAAGGTGAGAGACAGAGATGCCACATGCTGCATTATAGAACTGGGAATGTGATAACTGCCAATTTCTAGCCTCTGCTGAGTAGCAGCTGCAGAGCATTTTTAATTGATTAGTCTAAAAGAATGGCAGAAGCCATTCTCTCCTTTCCCCAGGATTCCCATTAGAATTAACACCCCAGTGTCCAGCCAAGTATTAGAATCACAATAAACAGGGGAAAATTAGAGCACGCTGTGGCAATCATGGAAACCATATAGGATAAGGGGTTTCTACTGACAATTGGAAACGAAATATAGGGGAAATAGGTCAAATATTCAAGAGCATAATCATTGTCTATTAAAATATTTTATGTAGCTTCAATAAATAAAATCATCGCCCTGACTGGTTTGGCTCAGTGGATAGGGCATTGACCTGGGGAGTCAAGGGTACCAGGTTCAATTCCAGTCAGGGGCACATGCCCGGGTTGTGGGCTCGGTCCCCAGTGTGGGGCATGCAGGAGGCAGCCAATAGATGGTTCTCTTTCATCATTGATGTTTCTATCTCTCTCTCCCTCTCCCTTCCTCTCTGAAATCAATAAAAATAAATAAAAAATAAAAATAAATAAATAAAATTATCTTATAAGCCCTGGCTGGTGTGGCTCAGTTGGTTGGGCATCATCCTGTGTACTGAAAGGATGCTGTTAGATTTCTGGTCAGGGCACGTGCCCTGGTTGTGGGTTCAATCCTCAGTAAGGGGGGAGCAGGAGGCAGCCACTCCATGATTTATTCTCACATCAATGTTTCTCTCTCTCCCTCTCCCTTCCTCTCTAAAAAATTAATTTTAAAAAGATTTTAAAAATATATTTCATAATAAAAATAGATATATAGACCACTGAAAGAGAATAGATAGAATGAAAATAGACCTAACCAAATATAGAAATAGTTTGAGCTAAAAATGGCATTCCAAGCAGGTTAAAAAAAAAAAAAAAAAAGCAACAACAACAGAGATGGGGGCATTATTCAATAAATGAGTTTGCATCAACTGGCTAATCATTTGAAATATAAGAAAGAACATGTCCACTGAAACCGGTTTGGCTCAGTGGATAGAGCGTCGGCCTGCAGACTGAAAGGTCCCAGGTTCGATTCCGGTCAAGGGCATGTACCTGGGTTGCGGGCACATCCCCAGTAGGAGATGTGCAGGAGGCGGCTGATCGATGTTTCTCTCCCATTGATGTTTCTAACTCTCTATCTCTCTCTCCCTTCCTCTCTGTAAAAAATCAATAAAATATATTTTTTAAAAAAAGAAAGAACATGTCCCTAACCTATTTCTTAAATCAAAATAAAATCAAGTGGATTGAAATATTTAAAACACTAAAAATAAGAAATATCAGGTGTTGTAGAAGAAGATTTCACTCTGAGGTACCTGTTGATCATCCATCTGGAGCTGTTGGGAAGGTACTTGAGATGAGGGTGACACTCAGGAAAGAGATGAGAGCTAAAAATAGAGATTTCAAAATCATCTTAGTAACTTTAGCCATCAAAATGGGTGAGTCTGAGAAATTATGTGGAGTGAGAAGGGGGTCTAGAACAGAACCCCAAAGGCATCAACAAACAGAAAGTGTTCCTAGAAATAGAAGGTAAACAAGTAGAGGTTTCACCAAAGGCACAGGAAAAGAGGTTTAAGAAGGGAGTATCCAGTAATATAAAATGTTTCTAGGAGAGAAAGTAAGATAAAACAGAAAAGTATCCACTGGACAAGGAGGTTAGTAAAAGATTTACAGGAGTAATCATAATAAGGACTTATTTAAACATATTGAGTAGTTTAAGTATAGATAGTAAGTACATTCAGCAAGTGCAGATTAAGAGGAGGAGAATGATACAGGGCAATTATTAGAAGGTAATACAGGTTAACTTGTGTCTCCTAAAAGATATGTTGAAGTCCTCACCTTATTTGGAAATTTTCATTGTGGATGTAATTAGTTAAGATGAGGTCATACTGGAGTAGGATCATCCCTTAATCCAACATAATAGGTGTCCTTAGAAGAAGAAGACAATGTCACATGAAGATAGACACAGAGAATGTCGTGAAAAAAAGAGGGAGAGATCAGAGTTATGCAGCAAATTTAAATTTGTGGGTTTAAAGAGGTTGATGAAATTTGCATTTGATGCCTTCTATTTGTTATGAAATTTAGGAGTTGGCATGTTTTACTGAGAGTGAGAGATTTTATATGAAAAGATTGGAGGTTCACGAAGAGTGAAGAAATGGAAAATAACAACTTGTGTGGAAATGAAAAATAACAACTGAGCAGGGAAACATATTGGCAAGTATCAATGAAGATCTATAGTGTTTATGTTCACTGAACCAATGTTTACTGACCTACTCTATGCAAAGCACCTGTTCTAGGAGCTAGTGTTACCACAGGGGACAAGATAAACAAGATTCCTGCTCTTATAAAGCTTGCATTTTCATGGGAAGAAACAAGAGACAAACAAAAAAGAAAATATACAATAAAATTATTTATTGCATGAAAGAATTCCATTTAAGCCAGATATTAATGGGCATGTATCTTTGTGAAATCTAGAAGAAACTTAGCCAATACAAGTAAATGACAAACTTGTCCTAGATATATCTCTTCTATACATTCACCTGTACAGGACATGGCTCTTACATGCCTATCAAAAATCCCAGATGAACAAAGTAACCAGAGTGTTCTTAGAGGTCACACATGTCCCAAAAATCACAATTATGTGCACCATGTCATTCTGGCATTAGTTGACTGGGCAATAAATGTGCATCTAACATAAGGGCAGCTATTGCTAACTGGCCTATGAAGGAGCTTGGCATGACTACAACCTCAGCTTTATCATACACCAAGCTTCACGTTCTGTGCCTAAGCCCTAAGGTAGGAGGACCTAGTTGTCCTTGGTTATCAGTCTCAAATATTAAGGAAAGCTTTAATACCATTGGTTTCTCTTAATAACTATATATGTAACTCTATCTACAAAGACTTTACAGGTCATATTGAACCTACTACATATACAGAGATGAGCACAGGTTTGAGAGTCTCATAGATTTGGATTTAAGTTCTAGTTTTGCACAGACCCATAGATACAGAGAACAGACTGATGGTTGCCAGATAGAAGGAGGGTTGTGTGCCTGGCTGAAAAAGATGAAGGGATTGAGAAGTACACACTTGTACTTACAAAATAGTCATGGGAATATAATGTAAAGCATAGCAAATATAGTCAATCTATAATAATGAAAGTGTAATATGCTAATTAGACCAGACAGCTGAACGACCTTCTGGGTGAAGCCGGGCTGCGAGGGTGGAGGCAAGCCACCATGGCTGCAAGGGCCGAGCCTCTTGCATGAATTTCATGCATCGGGCCTCTAGTAATCCTATATAATAAAGAGCTAATATGCTAATTAGACCAAACAGCAGAAGGACCATCTGGATGACCTTCCAGATGAAGCCGGAGGCTATGAGGGCCAAGCGACCAGAACAACCAAGCCCCTTGCAAGAATTTCATGCATCAGGCCTCTAGTATTATAATAACTATGTAGGGTGCCAGGTGGGTACTGGAAATATCAGGGGAAACACTTTGTAAAGTATATGATCATCTAACCACTATGTTGTACACCTTAAACTCATACAAAATAATATTAAATGTAAACTATAATTGAAAAAATAATAATAAAAGCCAAAATAATTCTAGTTTTGCTATTTATCAGACATGTGGCCTTAGGCCCATTAACAAACTTCTATCTGAGCCTTATTGTGGACTTTCCATATTACTTTGGAACCATATATGTTAAACAACCACTAGGATCCTTCCTTTCTCTCCTTACATTTTCAATGTCTTTGGAGGTAATGGAAGTCTTCAGCACACTCCTCATTCAGGACAATCTCACTGCTTTTGGTCCTGAAAGGACCACCTTCAATTCTAATTTATCTAACCCTAGCCTTCTAGGATTTGGTAAACAGAACACTTGATGAATTTTATAATTTAGATCCCAGGCTTCTCTAAATGCTTCTTCTTTGTAAATAGAATTCCTAATTTTAAAATACATATAAATTCTTGGAGTACATTATCTAACCTCAGTTACTTAAACAAAGCTATACACAATTGCCAGCTTATAAAGAGAACTCAGGACCTTCTTTTCTTTCTGGGGGCATTTGCATTTGGAATACTTGCTGTTTTACCAGAGGTAAAAATGGGTTAAAAAATGAAAGGTCATTTTATATACTACATTTTAATGCTCTGAAAATTGGAATTTACAAAATAAATTACAGTGGAGATATTGAGAAGCTAGGGAAAACCCAACACACTCCAGGAGTTTTTAAAAAGTCTTTGTCCTTTCTCAAATATCTGCTAAATAAACAGTTCTTACTATATAACATCGGGAGACACATTACAGTTAAAGAAGTCCAATACCTGCATTGAACTGATAATATACATCTCTATAACTTAGGGAAAAAAGTAATAAGTATGGCTGTGGAGCCCTATTTCCACCGTCTCTTCTGGGAAAGATAACTTTTTACACAAACTCATTTTTCATTTCCAACACATTGTCTTCCTTTTCCAAACAGGATATAAAGTGATTTCTCAAAATGAGCACTGAGAAAAGCTTCCCTTCACACAAAAGCCTACCCACCTCTTGAAAAACTCTAAAATTAGAAAGGCATTTTCTCACAAAAATGGAAGCAACTCTGCTAACCTACTTTGCACAATTCTTCAAGGCAGGCATAACTACCTTTCCTGGGCTTCCTTGAGCTTTGACGTCCTGCAAAATACTTTAGGCTACCAAGCCTCTAATTGGCCCCTTGGAAAGACCACTTTCTCACCATTAATGTTAAGCCTTAAAATGGTTTCATCCTCTCAGGATTTCCTTATCAGAAGCAGATCCTATTCCTTTGACTTGTTTGCATGCATGATGCCAGCTGTGTCTTGGGAAAATGAGAATTATGTTTTCCTCTTACAATTTGGCCATTTTTAATTTCTTTAGGCTGCATTTAAGTTACACCCAAGAATATGACTGGAGAAGCAACACTGTGGAGCAGGAATAGGGCTGATCAAAGTGTCACAGACTAGAGTTCTAGTTCTGAGTCTTCTGTTTACTAACCACATAGCCATAGAGAATAGTTTAATATTCCTGCATTTCCTCCAGTATAAATAAAGACAATGAAAGTAACAAACACAGTATTGGGTTTACCTCACAGGGTAATTATAAGGATCAAATGAGAACATGAAATCACAATAATAATAATAATAGCTACATTTGCAAAGAATTTACAGTTTACAGAACGCTCTTTCATATGCATTAGTTCACTAAACAAATTATGAATAGCTATGCTAGGCATTGTGACAATCACATGCATCAAATTGCTCTCAAATCAGCCAGGCCCAAAGAGGCATAGCAAATTTCTTTAAATGTTACAGCATTCGTTCCAATTTATATATAACCCTATTTGTAGTACTGTCATTCCTGCTGGTGTCGTTTTTTTCTTTCTAATATACTTCAGAAAGGTAAAAAAACCGACCCCTCTATGAGAAGAAAGTTTCATTAAAATATATCAGTATAAACAGCTCCAATTCTAACTTACACATTTTATTATTTACTGTTTTGCTTATTTATTATTTGATGTTTTAAAATTATAGCATATAAGCAAACTTTGTGGTGTGAGTTATAAAAGAGACTGTTCCAAAAAATGTAAATGTAAACGAACCTTATTGCTTCTTAGGTCTGAGCAATATTCACAGTCATAACGGCAGTTTTATATTACTAAACACATTCGAAAAGTGTGGTAGTCATTAGTGCTGCTTACCAAATATTTATATTTCTTCCCCTTCCAAGCACATAGTGGGATTGTGTTCCATACACACATACACATGCATTAGTTATGGCCATGTGATGAGCTGTGGTCAATGATGCATGAGTGGAAGTGACATGTGTCACTTCTGGGAGGAAGCTTTACGAGCCAGTGCATTATGCATCACACATTCTTTCCCTCTGTCAAGGCAACTAGCAATGCTAGAGTTGGCAGTTACTCTGACAACCTGAGTCCTAGAATAATAATGACATGAATCAGATCCTCAAGCAACCAAAAATATGGAGCAAGAACAAGACCCAAACTTTTGTTATTTTAAGCAATAAGATTCAGGGTTGTTTGTTTCTGCAACATAATAACCCATACTAAATAATATACACTTAATGGTTATAAATTTGGACTTTGAAGTTAAAGAGATTAAGTTTCATTTTAGATGTATGATCTTAAATATAGTATATTTGTACAGTAAGCAAAAACAATACCTACCTCAAAGGGTTGTTTTTTGTTTGTTTTTAATGTATTTTTATTGATTTCAGAGAGGAAGGGAGAGGGGGAGAGAGAGATAGAAACATCAATGATGAGGTAGAATCATTGATTGGCTGCCTCCTGCACACCCCCTACTGGGAATTGAGCCCACAACCTGGGCATGTGCCCTTGACTGGAATCGAACCCGGTACCCTTCAGTCTGCAGACCAATGTTCTCTCCACTGAGCCAAACCAGCTAGGGAGCTCATAGGGTTGTTTTGATAATTAAATGAATAATACAGGGTGGGAGAAAAGGTTTACAGTTGCTGTATGGAAAACAATACAATAATTAATAAATAATAATACAAGATTAAAGTCTGTTTCATGTGCCCACAATTGTAAACCTACTTTTGCCCCAGCCTGTATATGTCTATGAAAAGTACATAGCACAGAGTAGTTACTCAGTCAATGTTTATCATGGGATTCTCATAATAATCTTACAAGGTGAAACTACTGCATTTATACTGCCAGCCATTACAACACAATGAGTGGCTCAGTGGGATTCTCAGAGCACTTACATTGTTATCATGTCTATTTTAGCCACTTCCAATCAGATAGTAGTGTACACTTTAATTTCATTTCCCTGTGGTTACAATTTTTTTTTAGTAATTAGTAATTTTCAGTAGTTGTCAATTGATTTTTTCAAAGTTGAGGTAAAATATATAGAGAATAGTTAATTCCACATTTTTTTTCACCAGCAAACAATCTAGTGGAAATCTTCTACAAAATGTATTTACTGGTTAATCTCACCAGTCTAAGGTTCATTTGTTTGTAGTATCTTAAATATAAAAAAAAAATTTGATCCTCAATTTTGATTGAAACACACTATCTATGATTGTCCTATGCACAGTATTCTTTTATTTTATTTACTTATAAATTCATTGTTTTAACAATATTATAAATGCATGATTCTGCTCACACAATCTAAGAACTAGAACATTATCAATAACTTATCAGCTTCTCTCCAGCCCATTATCCTATCTCACCCTCAGAGATAAACACCATCCTGAATTTTATGATTATGTTTACCATTTTCTCACTTTTTATTTCATTTTATCTCATGAGTGTATGTGCAGACACATATATAAACAATATATTTGATTTTGCTTGGATTTGCACTTTATAAAAGGGTACAATACTGCATAGAGTATCTTTTGGGATTTACATTTTTTATTCCAATTTATGTTATTAAGATTTATCCAGGAATTTGCATGTTGTAGTTCATTCATTCTCAATAGTTCTTAATAGTCCATTATTTCACTATACCACAATTTACTCACCCATTTTTCTGTTGATGTGAACTTGAGCTACTTATAATTTTTTAATATTACAATAAATACTGTTATGTACCTTGGTTGCGGGCACATACCCAGTGGGGAGTGTGCAGGAGGCAGCTGACCGATGTTTCTCTCTCATCGATGTTTCTAACTCTCTATCCCTCTCCCTTCCTCTCTGTAAAAAAATCAATAAAATATATTTTAAAAAATAATAAAATAAATAAATACTGTTATGAATATTTGTGGACATGACTCCTAGTTTAGTTTACAGTTGCTAAAGTTTCTCTTGGGAATATATCTAGGAGTGGAATTGCTAGGTCATGTGAATATTCAACTTTATAAGATAATACCAAGATGTTTTCAAAAGTATTTGTACCAATTTATAATTCCAGCAGCAACATACAGATGTATTGTTTATCCTCCTCTTTTTCAACATTTGGCATTGTCAAACTTCTTAATCATTTTCAAATAAGTGGTAAAAATATTATCTCATATACCAATTTGAATTTTCCTAATCAACCGTGACGTTTTGGTATCTCATATACTAGTATCCTTATTTATTTCCTCATCTATAAAATTCATGTATTTTGTACATTTTTCTACGAGGTTATCTTTTTACATGTTGCAAATAACTTCTGAGTCTGTAGCTTGTCTTTTCAGTTTTGGTAAGTTGTTTAATGGGTATAGAGTTTCAGATTTGAAAGATGAAAAACTTCTGGAGATTGGTCATACAACAATGTAAATGCATTTAATACTACTAAATTGTACCCTTAGAAATGGTAATATGGTTTTATGTTGTTTTTCATCACAATTTAGAGAAAATATGGTGCTGGAAAAACTATATACAAAGTAGACTAGATATTTCCTGGAGCAGGTTTAGATATCAATGGAGATTACTAGTAACTGTGCAGGGGGTGATGAAAATATTCTAAAACCAATGCATACTGATGGTTGCAGAACTTGGTAAATTTATTTTTTAATCATTGAATTATACAGTTCAAAAGACTAATTATATGATATGCAAATATGCTTCCATAAAGTTATTATTTTAAAATGTGATGTAGGTACACCATCCCTAAGCAACCTCTTATCTGCTTTCTATTATTATAAAATGTTCTTAGAGCCCTAGCCGGTTTGGCTCAGTAGATAGTCAGCCTGCAGTCTGAAAGGTCCCAGTTTGATTCCAGTCAAGGCCACATGCCCAGGTTGCGGACTTGGTCCCCAGTAGGGGGTGTGCAGGAGGCCGCCAATCAATGATTCTTTCTCATGACTGATGGTTCCATCTCTCTCTCTTCCTCTCCCTTCCTCTCTGAAATCAATAAAAATATATTTTTAAAAATAAAAATAAAATGTTCTTAGATATACCAAAAGCATAATCCATAAAATAAAAATTGAAAAAATAGACTTCATAAAGTTTTACATTTTATAAAATTTATATATATGTAATTTATGACACTATTAAGAGAATAGAAAAGACAAGTTTCAAATAGGGCGAAAATATGTAAAAATCACATATTAGACAAAAGACTTATGTCCAGAATATATGAAGAACTCTAAAAGCTCAACTCTAAAGAAATAATCAAAATTTAAATTGTGCAAAAGACTTGACCAGACACTTCATCAAAGAGGATATAAAAAATAGCAAAACACACAAGCCAAAAATAAAAAAAAGAAGAAGAAAGATATACAACTTCATTAGCCATTAGGGAAATGCAAATTGAAACCATGATGAGATATCACTACATACCTATCAGAATGACTAAAGTAAAAACAAACAAGTAAACAAAAAACCCTGACAATAATGTGCCACTCTGGAAATGCAATATCTTTCAGCCATTCTGGAAAATGATTTCGCCATTTCTTATAAAGTTAAACATACATTTAACCATATGATCCAGCAATCCCATTCCCGGGTATTTTTCTCAAAGAAAATTGGTATTCACACCAAAACCTGTATATGAATATTTATAGAGGTTCTGTTCATAACTGCCAAAAATTGGAAATAACCACATGATCATTAACAAATAAATGGAAAAACCACTGTGGTACATCCATACAATGGAATACTACTCAGCAACAAAAGGGAATAAACATGCAATAACTTGGATGAATCTCCAGATAATTTTGCTGAGTATAAAAGCTAGTTTCAAAAGGTGACATAGTATATGATTCTATATATATATATATATATATATATATATATATATATATATATATATACTAGAGGCCTGGTACATGAAAATTCATGCACTGGATGGGGGGTACCTCAGGCTGGCCTGCCCCATCTCACAGTCCGGGAGCCCTCAGGGGCAGGAGGCAACCCGGCAATCAGGGGAAATGATGCCCTCATCACACCTCTGCTGCTGCCACTGCTGGCAGCGCAAGCCTCAGCTGGCCCTGGTTACCTGAGCCTCGGGCGGCCCTAGGCACTGGGCAGCTGACATCTGAGGCTTGCCTGTGCCTTGGGCCGGTCCTGGGGGGCTGGGGGGCTGAGGGGACTGGGGGACTCTGGAGGCAGGCGTGAGGGGTGGGCCCGGCTTTGCCACGTGCCCGCCACCCCTGTGGGGCTGAGGGGACTGGGCACCACCATCTTGTGGCTGTGGGTGCCGCCATCTTTGAGGGCATGGCAGGCAATTAACATATTCACTCCTTATTGGCTGTGGGCACCACCATCTTTGAGGGTGTAGCAGTCAATTAGCATATCCCCTCCTTATTGGCTGTGGGTGCCGCCATCTTTGAGGGCGGGTCAGCAATTAGCATATTCCTTCTTTATTAGATAGGATATGAATTCTAGAAAACACAAAACTAGAGTGATGAAAAATTTATCAGTCGTTTCCAAGGGTTTGAAGTGGGCAAAGATTATGACTACAAAGGAATAGCACAAGGGAGTGTTCAGGGGAGATGAAACTGTTCTATATCCTTATTATAGTGGTAGTTTCATGATTCTATATATGTTTTTAAACTCATAAAGTTGTACACCATAAAATACAGCTTCACTGAGTGATAATTTAAAAAGTAAATCCTGACTCAAAATGGTTAAGATGGTAAATTTTATGTTATATATATATATTTTTTAATTAAATCTTTATTGTTCAGATTATTACATCTGTTCCTCTTTCTTCCCCCCATAACTCCCCTCCTCCCAGTTCCCGCCCCACCCTCCGCCCTCATTCCCCACCCACTGTCCTCATCCATAGGTGCACGATTTTTGTCCAGACTCTTCCCGAATCTCCCACACCCCTTTCCCACCCAAGAATAGTCAGTCCATTCCCTTTCTATGTCCCTGATTCTATTATGATCACCAGATTATTTATTCACTTGATTCTTCAATTCACTTGTTGATAGATGCATGTTTGTTGTTCATAATTTGTATCTTTACCTTTTTCTTCTTCTTCCTCTACTTAAAGGATACCTTTCAGCATTTCATATAATACTGGTTTTGTGGTGATGAACTCCTTTAGCTTTTCCTTATCTGTGAAGCTCTTTATCTGACCTTCAGTTCTGAATGATAGCTTTGCTGGATAAAGTAATCTTGGTTGTAGGTTCTTGGTATTCATCACTTTGAATATTTCTTGCCATTCCCCTCTGGCCTGCAAAGTTTATGTTGAGAAATCAGCTGACAGTCGTATGGGTACTCCCTTGTAGGTAACTGAGTTTCTTTCTCTTGCTGCTCTTAAGAGTCTCTCTTTGTCTTTTGCTCTTGGCATTTTAATTATGATGTGTCTTGGTGTGGTCCTCTTTGGATTCCTTTTGTTTGGGGTTCTCCGTGCTTCCTGGACTTGTAAGTCTATTTCTTTCACCAGGTAGGGGAAGTTTTCTGTCATTATTTCTTCAAATAGGTTTTCAATATCTTGTTCTCTCTCATCTTCTGGCACCCCTATAATTCTGATGTTGGTACGTTTGAAGCTGTCTCAGAGGCTCCTTACACTATCTTCGTATTTTCAGATTCTTTTTTCATTTTGCTTTTCTGGTTGGGTGTTTTTAGCTTCTTCGCATTTCAAATCTTTGCCTTGATTCTTGCGGTCCTCTGGTCTGCTGTTGGGAGTCTGTATAATATTCGTTATTTCAGTCCGTGTATGTTTAATTTCTAGTTGGTTCTTTATCATAACATCGAGGGTCTCATTAGATTTGTTGAGGATCTCATTAAGTTTATCAGCGGCTTCTAGACAGTTCTTGAGAGACCTTAAAAGTGTGGTTCTGAACTGAATATCCTCCATTGACAGTTTTGTCCTGTTTCTTTGTCTCCGCATTTTTTATGCTTCCTTGGTGCACCCCCTAGTGGTCTTTGTGTGCAGTCCTCCTATAGTTAAGCCTTGATTGTTGTAGTTAATACTAGGGGGGTTTGACCTCCAGGCCAGCTGGCTGTGAGAATCAGCTGTGTCTGCAGTGGGAAAACTTCTGTCCTCTAGGGAGGTGCTAATCTAGCCTTTGCCTGAGGCTACCTGGCAAATGGCTCTGCGCAGGGCTTGGGCGGGGCGGGTCCCCAGGGATCTACAGGGCGGGCTGGAGAGAGCAGTTATGGTAGCTCTCAGTTCCGTCCCTAGGGGCTCTGCCTCACAGAGTCCCAGCAACTGCTGCAAACCTCGGAGAGAAAGCTGCCTTCGAGTTCCGACTGAAGCCAGACAGTTCTGCTTCTCCCGTTTGAGTCTGGGTCCCTAGAGACTCGCCCGGATCTGGAGCTCAGAATCTGAGACTCCCTCCCGATTGAAAGCACCAACCGCGCCCTCCGCCGCCAGCCCGCTCCCCGCGCACTTCGTACCTGAGTATTTCTCTGAGTCTGGGTATGATATTCTCTTTCCTCCTAGTGGTAGAATTTCCACTCAGCCAGCCTTCCTGTGGTTCTGGATGATGTCCGTTCCATCTTTTAGGTGTGTTTTGATTTGGTTGTTCAAGGCAGCAATCTCCGGCATTAACCTATGCCACCATCTTGGTTCTCCTCCCCCCTATGTTATATATTTTTACCACAATAAAAACTTCACTTAAATAATTCTAGTTCAATCACTTACCAGCTCTGTGACCTTGGGCAACTTTACTTCATTTTACCTGTATGTAAAATATGAATTATAAAACTGCCTACCTCATAGACTTATCATGAGAATTAGATGAGAACTTTATATAAAATATTTCGCATATCATAAGGGCTCAAAAATGTTGGCTATTAATATTTTTTACCCTATTGAATCCATCTTAAACAAGTCCTTGAGAATATTTTTCTTAATCTCCATTTATATTGTTTTCCTACCCCTTCAAATTGTATTTGTATGTTTTTAATTCAGCAGTAGCACACAGGTAGGTCCCGAGCAGGAGCCCAGGTACCTGCTGATGAGGCTCTCAATCAATTAATTCCTATCCTTGGGCATAGATAATGGTTTATCATGAACAAGAATTTGCTACATTCTCAGCACATCATGCATGGATGGCTTCCTACTCTTCTTGAGACAGAGTCCTTTAGATGAGGTAGTCTTGCCACCATCCCTGCATCCTAAGCATACTACCCTCTCCCTGAAAATTACCACTGAGGTCTCAGTATAGACTTAAGAGAGAATTCTAGATTCCTCCAAGGAAAATGCCAAGAGGCAAGAGGGAAAATCAATGAGAAGGTGGAAAATTAGACATCTTTTTACCAAGCTCACAGTTGGCCAAGGATCAACTATAGCAGCCCAGTTTTGTTTAACAATCCTCTCTCCCAAATTTAAAGAGAGAATATTTTACCTCAATCCATCCTAACATGTAAGAAAATCATTGAAAATGTGAAATACTGGGTGAGGCAATTGGGTTTGATATGCAACATTTCTGCAGGCCACAGTGCCAACAAATCTATTCTATCCACCAAATTATTACTTACCCTGTTCATCATATCCTGCCCTCTGCCTCACTTACAAAAACATATTTCAGATGTTGTTTGCTCCATAATGTTCAACTGAGAAACAAGACATACTTCGTGACCCCAACAATAACTCCCAGAGAATGCAGTTGCCTGCATCAGAACCCATCACAGAGAAGAGAGAAAAAATTTCCATCTCCTGCCCCCTCATCATCAAACTGAGGCTTCATCCCACACAGATCTGTCACTCTGAGAAGACTCCCCAGCCACAGCATCATCTTTGCCAAGAAAGAACAGGGAAAATTGCATCTTACAACTACAGAAATTTAATTTTCCTTTTCTAGCCTGTATTTTAGCAGAATTGCCCTCTTAGAACAATTATCTCAAAAGTACAAACTCAGTCAGGAGTGGAGACCTGGCATGAAAAAGGAAACTCCTGGGCTAAGTCCACACCAGACCCTGAAATCACATTGCAAAATAACAAAACTGTAGATTTGAGAAACTTACAGTACAGGATTTGGCACTATTTTAAAAAATGTTTTAACAGGCCCCCTACTTGAACTTGCCCCCTGAGAAATACTCTTTGTAAAAGAATTAAATATGGGATTTCTATCATGTCATTCTGCCATCCCAGAATATCAGCACTAACACTGACTCTCACACACTCTGCAATACAAATTTTACCCATCCATTAAGGTCCAGTTCAAATGTCATATTTTAGGAAGCTTCCTTAAGTAGTCTGGCCCATACCTCATTTCTGTTCTAACCTTCCTCGCATGGATTTACAGTTCTGTTGTATGCTGCTCAGTCATGGTGAACAAAAGTAAGGCTTCTCTTCCCAACTAGATGTCAGGGACAAGAGCTTATATCCCTGTTATACAGTAGGTGTTTCACAAGTACTTGACACTTAACTATAAAATGCTGGAATGCTAAGGAAGCCTAAGCAACCCTGGCTCCCACTGGATCCGCAGAGATTCATGTACACAAGGCCACCAATTAAACCATTTCAGTGTTGACAAGAAGGAACCAACAATTTATATGATCCTGGAAGCTGTTTGTTACAACCATATAAATGAAAAAAAAAAATGGTTCAAAATTCTCAGTCCCAAACATTTGAGTCAGGAGATTCATGTGCTCAGAGGAAGACTGAGGCTCAGGCAGCATAGCCCATTGAGAATCTTAAATGAGATCTGTGTTGGAGAGAAGGCAGGCTATAGGTTGTAAAACTTGCCTTGCTCATTATATCTTCTTTTATTGTTCATATCCACCAATTAAATATTTTGCAAATCCTATCTAATAATAAATAAACATGGTAATTGGCCATACCTTTGCTACGCTTCCCATTGGCTAATCAGCGAGATATGCAAATTAACTGCCAACAAAGATGGCGGTTAATTTGCATACGTAGGCGTGAAGGGGTGGAGCGAAGACTGAAGGCAGCTCCAGCCGGAGCAGCAAATGCTTGAAGGGGGCTCTGGCTGGAGCAGCGAAGGCTTCAAGGCGGCTCCGGCCAGAGCAGCGAAAGCTTGAAGGTGGCTCCAGCCAGAGCGTAGGCCTGGGTTCCGGGTGCCGGAGGAAAACTGGTGCCGGCAGCCAGGGGAAGGGAAGGCCTATTGCATGATTCTTTTCATGCAACAGGCCTCTAGTAATATAATAAAAAGGCCAGCATTTCCTCAGGTCAGGTTTCCTCCCAACAGACTAAAGTGGGTGTTCCTCTACGTTCTTGAGAAGAGAAGTTATAGTGCCACAAATCCATCTGCAAGTCCTACTGTGTCACTGCCAGGACTGTGGGTACAAGGATTACACAGACAGGGCAAGATGCCTGGACTGGGAAAGCCAAAACAGAGATGGATTTACAGGGTAAGGTATAGGCCTAAGCAAGGGAGGTAACTGAAAGCAGAAGGTTACAATGGACTTGAGGCACAGATAAGCACTGGAGGTCAGAAGATGGCAGAAGAGGTCAGACAGGCCATGAGGAATCTAGAAGCCCATTGGGTACCAGAGAGCAAGACCAGGATCAGGATTGCACAAAGTGCAATGGATGGGGAGGCAATCAGAGTCCCAGTTATTCCACTTACTATGTCTGTGATCTTTGACAGATAACATCACCACTGCCTGAATTACTTTATTTATGAAATAGGGACAATTAAATCTACCTCACTACCTACTTTATAGTATAGTAACAGGGACCAGAGGAAATAAAATATATCTTGTAAACTCCAACTCACTGTTCAAATGTGAGAGATTACTTTTATTAAACTATGTGTATGGACAAGGATCATATATTGCACTAACTAGAAAGGCAAGCTGAGTAGTGAGTCCATAACCTGCACCAGAGACACAGAAATGCAAAAATAGATCATAGCAACAGAGAGAAGAGTCACAAAGTAGCAGCAATAAAGAGGCCATGAAGTTAACATCCCTTCCACTGCAGGGAGTATCTTATATAAGCTAAGGCAGGAAACAAAGAAAGGCCAGACCTTCTCCTCTCTCTTAATAGAACAAAATTAAATAAATAGCATTCTTTTCAGCACTGACTGTGGATCCACATGGGATTTCAGGGAAGAGGGTGGGGAGCTATGAGGGAGTGGGCTTGCTTCTTGCTCTGTGTTTCCTGCCTCACTATGTAGCACTACTACCCACCCAGCAGTCCAAACCAGAAACCTTAGATTCATTATAGGCTTTGCCATCTCTGACCCTTCTTATCTAATTGATCATTAAGTCTTATCACTTTTACTCCTTAACAGGTCTAAAATTGTACCTTCTCAGTTCCTATTGCCATGGTACTCACTCCATCTCAACCTCCTAATCAGCTCCATGCCATCTACCAACGTAATCTTTTTCAATCACTAATCAGATTATGTAACTCCTCCATACAAATATCTACAATGGCTCACCAATTCCTGCAGCCTAAAATTAAATGTCCTTAACTTGACAAGGCCCTCCATAATCTGATCCCTAATACTTCTCCAGTTCTGTCTCTACTATTTAATCTACCCACCTCTACTCAACTGCCTTTTTAGTTGAGTAGATTTACAGTTTGTCTAATGTTCCATACTTTTTCAAGTCCCTATGACTTTTTTCAATATTTTTACTGTTTGGAACATACTTCTCTGCCAAGTAAATATGAACTAAGCTTTTAAAACTAAACTCAATCTGGCTCCTACTCCTTCCATTGTGCCTTTTCTTATACTCTATTTTGACTTTTATCATAGCACCTAAATACATTATTCTATTTTTATGTTTATTTATTTATCTCACCTATTAGACTGGGCAAGGACTATGCCTTAACCATTACCTTTGAAGCTCCAGTGCCTAGTATAGTACCTAATACAACAAGTATTCAATAAATGTTTGTTGAATGTATGAATAGATAAAGCAATCACCAGAAGAATTATAAGATATGGACTAAGCGCTCAGGCAGTAAAATAAGCAAATGATAAATTGTGTGTTGCTGACAATAGATGCTAATGGAGAAGATTAAAAACAATGCAGGTTCCCTAACTGGGAAAGAATCCTGGAGAGGATGAGACTTCAACTGGAACTCAAAGAATTGATTGATATTGAAAAGTTGGAAGTATGTATGTGTGTCTGCATCTTAGGATGTGTGCGGGAGTGGGAGGGTGGAGAGATTTTAAGAAGGAGAATTAAACCTCAGGAACAAGATGAGCTTCCTAAAAATTCAGGGGGATAATGTCAGCCCCCATGCAGCACCAAATAAGCACATTTCTAGTTAATAAGGTGGCTTGCTCTCTGCTTTCTTAAAAAGGAGAAATTAAATGATCTGGTTTGGAAAAGCTGCCTCGGAAGCACTTGGCACACAGGTTGAATATGGAGCCGCCATCCTGGCAGAAGATAAATCAAATGCAGTATGGCTCTGACAAAGCTCAGAACATGCAACGAAAACTGAGAGAGACAGAACCTGGATTCTAGCCATAACCAGTGAGTCAAGGTCTCTAAGGGGCAGCGGCAAGCAGGATGCTAAATCAAAGAGGAAGAAGCAGTACTTTTTAAAGAGACTATCATCTCCAGAAACAACCCCTCTACCCACCCCACCCCCCCACAAAACAAAACAAAACACACACAGCAGCACTGTGATGCAGAAAAAAAAACACACACTCAAATATGCAAGTGAGACAACAGCAGGCAGATGCACAGAGACTACAGAGACTGACATAGTTGTTTCTAGGGTTTAAAAACTGGGAAGCCAGAAATCTATGGCTTTTTATATACAGCAATAATAAACTCACAGAAAGAGAAACCAAAAAGAAAACAATCCCATTTACCCTTGCACCAAAAAAAAATTTAAGATACCTAGGAATAAACTTAACTAAGGAGGTAAAAAAAACCTGTACTCAGAAAACTACAGGACATTGAAAAAAGAGATAGAAGGAGACATAAACAAATGGAAGAATATACTGTGTTCATGGATTGGTAGAATCAATATCATTTAAATGTCCATACTACTCAAAGCAATCTATAGATTATATAAAATCCCCATTAAAATACCAATGGCATATTACACAGACCTAGAACAAACTCTCCAGAAATTCATATGGCATAAAAAAAGACCCCAAATAGCCACAGCAATCTTCAGAAAGAACAAAGTTGGAGGGATCATAACAACAGATATCAAGCTATAGTACAAAGGAAATGTTCTCAAAACGGCCTGAGCCTGGCACAAAAACAGATATATAGACCAATGAACAGAACAGAGAACTCAGAAGTCGACCCAAGCCATTATGCTCAATTAATATTTGACAAAGGAGGCAAGAGTATACAATGGAGTCAAGGCAGTCTCTTAAATAAATGGTGTTGGAAAAATTAGACAGATACATGCAAAAAAATTGAAACTAGAACCCCACTTACATCATACACAAAATGAAACTCAAAATGGATAAAGGACTTAAACATTAAGATGGAAAACAAAAAAAATCTTAGAAAAATCCATAGGCAGCAAGTATCAGACATACGTCATAGCAGTATCTTTACTGATACAGCTCCTAAGGCAATGGTAACTAAGGAGAAAATAAGCAAATGGGACTACATAAAAATAAAAGGCTTCTGCACAGCAAAAGAAACCATCAACAAAACAACGAGAAAGATCATTGCATGGGAGAACATATTTGCCAATGTTATCTCTGATAAAGGTTTAATCTCCAAAATTTACAGGGAACTCATACAACTTAACAAAAGGACGATGAACAATCTAATAAAATAATGGGCAAAGGACTTACATAGACAGTTTTCAAAAGTGGACATACAGAAGGCCAAGAAGCATATGAAAACATGCTCAAAGTCATTAATCATCTGAGAGATGCAAATCAAAACAATAATGAGGTACCATCTCACATCTGTCAGAATGGCTATCATCAACAAATCAACAAACGACAAGTGCTGGAGAGGATGTGAAGAAAAAGGAACCCTCTTGCACTGCTGGTGGGAATGCAGACTGGTGCAGCCACTGTGAAAAACAGTATGGAGTTTCCTCAAAAAATTAAACATAGAGCCCTAGCTGGTTTCCCTCAGTGGATAGAGCATCAGTCTGCAGACTGAAGGGTCTCAGGTTTGATTCTGGTCAAGGGCACATGCCTGGGTTGCAGGCTTGGTCCCCAGTGTTGGGCATGCAGGAAGCAGCCGATCAATGATTCTCTCTCATTGGTGCAGTTTCTTTTTCTCTCTACCTCTCCCTTCCCCTCTGAAATCAATAAAAATATATTTTTTTTAAAAAATTAAACATGGAACTCCCATTTGACCCAGTAATCCCACTTTTAGAAATATATCCCAAGAAATCATAAACACCTATCAGAAAGGATTTATGCACCCCTATGTTCATAGCAGTGCAATTTACAATAGCTAAGATTTGGAAACAGCCTAAGTGTCCATCAGCAGATGAGTGGGTTAAAAAAACTGTGGCACATCTACACAATGGAATACTATGATGCTATAAAAAGGAAGGAACTCCTACCATTTGCAACAGCATGGATGGACCTGGAAAGCACTATGCTAAGTAAAATAAGCCAATCAGAGAAAGATAAATATCACATGATCTCACTCATTTGTGGAATATAATGAACAACATAAACTGATGAACACAAATAGATCCATAGACAAAGAAGCATTGAACAGACCATCAATCTTCAGAGGTAAGGCAGGGGAAGTGGGGGAGAGGTCAACCAAATGACTTGTATGCATTCATATAAGCATAACTAATGGTCACAGACACTAGGAGGGTGAGGGCATGTGCTAAGGGGTGGGGGTGGCTGGAGAGAAGTCAAAGGAATGAAAAGGAGACATACGTGATACTATCCTATCTAATAATAGAGAAACATGGTAATTAACTGTAACTTCACTACCATTCCCATTGGCTAATCAGCGAGATATGCAAATTAACTGCCAACCAAGATGGCGGCTGGCAGCCAGACAGCTGAAGCGAACAAGAGGCTTGCTTGCTCCAGTGATGGAGGAAGCCAAGGTTACCCACCTGCCACTGCCAGCCTCAGAGCTGCACTCTAAGAAACAATGTTGCAATTATAGAAATTAATCAAACCCCAGGAACCTGCTTTCAGCCAGCTGGGCCTCAGAGCTGGAGTTGCAACAGTGTTTCAATTATAGAAGCCAAATAAACCCAGATACCTGCTTTCAGCAGCTGAGGTCTCAGAGCTGGAGCCGAGCCTCAGAGCTAAAGCCAACTCTCAGTTCCAGTGACAGCCATAGAAGGTAAATAAATCCCAGAATAAAAGAAAAAAAGAAAAAAAGGAGAGGTTGGGAGCTTCAGTCACCCGCCAGCCTGAAAACGGCCCTCAGCCCCTCACCCAGACTGGCCAGGCACCCCAGTGGGGACCCCCACCCTGAAGGATGTGTGATCAGCTGCAAACAGCCATCATCCCCTCATCCAGGCAGGCCAGGCTCCCAAGCAGGACCCCCACCCTGATCCGGGACACCCTTCAGGGCAAACCAGCCGGCCCCCACCCGTGCACCAGGCCTCTATCCTATATAGTAAAGGGTAATATGCAAACTGACCCTAACAGCAGAAAGACTGGGAATGACTGGTCACTATGACACACACGGACCACCAGGGGGCAGACGCTCAATGCAGGAGCTGCCCTCTGGTGGTCAGTATGCTCCCACATGGGGGAGCTCTGCTCAGCCACAAGCCAGGCTGATGGCTGCCAGTACAGCGGTGGTGGTGGAAGCCTCTCCTGCCTCCTCAGCAGCACTAAGGATGTCCGACTGCAGCTTAGGTATGCTCCCCGCTGGCAAGTGGACATCTCCCAAGGGCTGCCGGGTTGCCAGAGGGATGTCTGATTGCCAGTTTAGGCCCAGTCCCCCCAGGGAGTAGGCCTAAGCCAGCAGGTGGTCATCCCCCAAGGGGTCCCAGACTGCGATAGGGCACAGGCCGGGCTGAGGGACCCCCCCGCCGAGTGCACAAATTTTTGTGCACTGAGCCTCTAGTCTATATATATGAAAGGCTAAGCAACCATCCAAAAGCCGGTAGCTATGATGTGCACTGACCACCAGGGGGCAGATGCTCAATGCAGGAGCTGTAGAGCTGTGGTGACTTGGCAGTTGCCTACTCTCAGATGACGCACCCCAGAACCAGAGAGGAGGGAGCCCGATTCCTCACGGGGCCACGCAATTCCACCAGGCCGTGGGACCCCACCTGGTGGAGAGACCCCGCTCACTCCACAGATGCTCTTTGAGCCCCAGGTGCAGCAGCTGGGGAGGGACCATGGGAGGTTGGCTCCAGGGCATGTCTGGCCCATCTCGCCCAGTCCCGCCCTGCTGGCCACCTTCTAATTAATTTCCTTTCAATGTGCACAAATCCCTGCACCAGGTCACTAGTATGTAATACTTTAAACAATAAAGAATTAAAAAAAAAAAAAAACTAGGAAGCATTTGGAGAATGGAATCATTCCAATTCCCAGTACTGTGACATCCACATGATACTAATATAGCTGACAGAGGAGAAGTTTGTGGAATCAGCCTGATTTTTTGCCTATTACTATGATACAACACGTAATGTTCATTGGTGGTTTTTACTGTTACAACCAGCTATGACAGTATGTCACAGAAAGGAGGGATTTGTGGTGTATATAGCATTGGAGATTCTGGGATTTCTGGAGAACAGATATAGATAGATGGCAGATGTTAACAATAGGTGGTAGAGATAGATGACATATAAATGATGAGATATAAATAGATGATAAGGGGAGGAGCAGGAGGGGAGGGGAAGAAGGGGAGGAAGAGGAAGGAGAGGAAGAGAGGAAGGGAGAGAGAGAGAGAGACAGAGAGAGAGAGAGAGAGAGAGAGAGAGAGAGAGAGAGAGAGAGAGAGAGAGACTGCTATCACAAGTCATTCTAATCAATTTGAAGATATAGCAAATTGCCACACAGGTTGCATCGTGGCCAACTTGTGAACTTACACTGAACTTCCTGCCTGCAGATGTGTGGATATCTAAATAACCGTCACCTCTCCAGCATAGGCTGGAGAAACTCGTGGAGCATGGAGCTCCTAATATAGCAACACATACCCAAGCACAAACACCTTCTCCCCTATTCATCCTCTTTTTCTCTGTCTTCGCTCAGGATGCACTGAATCATATCATTGTTCTACCAAACTTAATATTGATGCTTAGGCTTGGATCTCCCCAAAATATTTCAAAGAAATATATAACTGCATTATCAAGCTCAAAAATGAATACACATCCTCACTTGCAATGATTCATGGCATCAGGTTCTACTGGCCTGACTTTAAAAGATATGAAATATGATACAGCTCTATACTTCCTCTATTCTTTTTTCTCTTTCTTAGCCAAGAATGGGTCTATTAAGAGCAGAAAGTAGGTGCATTTATATGAACAAGGATGCCTCACTGTTGCCATTCTATGGGAGTTTCTTTACTGCACAGCAGGGTGTATCTATGGAAGTGTCATAGCCTGGGAATATTGGCTTAGTTATTTCTGATCTAAAGCTCAGCTCAATGCCACTTTCCTCAGGAAAGCCTCTGAGAGTAGATCACCTATTAAATTTTAAACACCTGTGTGTCCTCTTTCTCACTCAACCTTCTTGTTATTAATTGCCTAAGTACTGTGAAATAGAACTTTCTGTGATAATGGAAATGTTCTATATCTGTGCTGTCCAGTCCAGTGGCCACTAGCTGAATGCGGCTAACAGCATTTGAAATGTAGCTACTATGACTGAGACAGTATTTATTGTACTTTATTTTAATTAATTTACATTTAAATTGCTACACATAGCTAGTGGCTATCATTGTGAACAGCATCAGCAATTAGATTCTATGTATGTTTCATGAGGTTAAGGGTTACTATGGTATTTTTGTAACCCTATATCTCCAGTGCCTGCACATGATAAGCATTCAATGAATACTTAATTACTTGATCACAGTCTACTGTTATTTATTTATTTAGCCTACTGGTATTAACTCTCCTGAAAGCTAGTTCACAAATGACTCCACAAGATGAGCACCTAGATCAGCGGTTCTCAACCTGTGGGTCGCGACCCCTTTGAGGGTGGGACAACCCTTTCATAGGGGTCGCCTAAGACCATTGGAAAACACATATATAATTACATATTGTTTTTGTGATTAATCACTATGCTTTAATTATGTTCAATTTGTAACAATGAAATTGGGGGTCACCACAACATGAGGAACTTTATTAAAGGGTCGCAGCATCAGGAAGGTTGAGAACCACTGACCTAGATGTTCAGGCTGAAGGGGGATGGTGTAAGCAGAGTAGGTAAAGGGAAGGGAACAGGAAGGAAGAGAAGATGGCTACTGAGTTCACATTCTGGTTCAGATTCTTACTATCTATATAACCATGGGAAACTCATTTTACCTCACTGAGCCTCATGTACCTCATCTGTACAATTTGGGCAATAATTATCTATCAATCTATCTATCTATCTATCTATCTATCTATCTATGGTGATTGTGATGGTGAAATGAGATAATGCATGTAAAGCACTGTAAACTTAAGTAGTATCTACAGTCAAATCTTGGTTCTGGAGAGTTCCCCATCTCAAACAATTCAGTTCTCGGCCATGTTATTCACACACAAAAAAAGTCTCAGTTGTTAAATAAAAATTAGGCTCTGGACCTAAGAACCCTTTCATGCTTATACATCAGCATAACAAAAAGCATCTCTCTGGCCACAAAGGAGAGAATAGGAATCAGTTTACCACTAAACTTCTAGTTGTTAACATCTCAGGAAATAGTACTGTAAATATTTTTGTGGGTGTTTTTTTGTCTTGTTTTTTTTCTGGAGAAATGGACAAATAGCACAATTTTAAAATATAAAGAGGCCATAAAGAGTTCTAATGTTGCTAAGGGTGTGAAAGAAACAATGATCACAAGCAATTGAAGAGATAGAAAAACTGTTGATTTGGCTAAAAGAAAAACAGTTAGCCATTGACAGTATTTTGGAGGCAGTGATATGTGAAAAAGTGAAGATGCAGGAGAAACCAGGATGATGGCATAGGTAAACACCAGAAACTGCTGCCTCCCACAACAACTTCAAAAATACAACTAAAAGACAAAATGGACATCATCCTGAACTACAGGAAGGCTGGCTGAGTGGAAATTCTACAACTAGAAGGAAAGAGAAAAGCACACTGAGACTCAGAGGAGGTGCGGAAGTAAAGTGCAGAGGTACGGAGGCGCACGTGGAAAGGGCTGGCAACTGAGGACGTGGCTGTCTTTATGAATCATGAGGGAGTCACAAGCCCCCGACTGCTCTGACCTCCAGTTCCGGGAAATCTCTGGGGACCCAGACTCATACAGGGAGAAACTGAACTGTCTGGCAGCGGGCAGAACTCGGAACTCAAGGGCAGCTTTCTATCACAGGTGCTTGCAGCGATTACCGGGACACTGAGACACGGGGCCTCATAGGGCAGGGCTGAGGATCAGCCATAGCTGTTTGCTCCACCCTGCTGATTCCCTGAGACCCTGCCCCACCCAAGCTGTGGCAGAGGCTTTTGCATATGAATACCCTGACCCTTTGCAATCTGAAAATTACCTAACAAACTGAAGCTGAGACAGACAAACCCAGAACTTCCAAGAGAATGCCCAAGGCCCCACAGCAGCTTGCATTGCTTCACAGCTGGGGGCCTCATCTGGGCACCTCCAAACCCCAAACAAGGAAGGGGAATCTGCAGATCTCTTCGTAGCTTCTGCTGGGTAGCCTCAGGCAGAGGATAATTAGCACTTCCTTAGATCCAAGAGCCAGTGTACCCAGTGGTCAGAGTGGGACCATCCAGATTACAACTCCTCAGATCCATAAGGGACGCACTCAGGGGGCAGACTCAGTGAGCACCAAAGCCCCACTGAAGCCAGTCTTGCCCCATAAGAGTGTCTTCAGCACAGAAGTTCTCCCGCAATAGACACAGCTGATTCTCACAGACAAATAGCCTGGAGGTCAATTCCTCCCAGTGATACCTACAACAATCAAGGCTTAACTACAACAAGACTGTGCACAAAGCCCACAAAGGGGTACACCAAGAGTGTCCACTTCAGGTAATTGGGGAGGCTGAGCCACTGGGCCCTATAGGACACCTAGCACACAAAGCCATTCTACCAACACAGGGAAGCATAAAAAGTGCAGAGACAAACAAACAGGTCACAAATGACAGAAACGGAGGAAAGCAAACTACTGGATATAGAGTTCAAAACCACAGTTATAAGGTTTTTCAAGAATTTTCTAGAAACTGCCGATAAATTTAGTGAGACCCTGGAGGATATGAAAAAGGACCAACTAGAAATTAAGCATACACTGACTGAAATAAAGAATAATATACAGAGATCCAACAGCAGACAAGAGGATCCCAAGAATCAAGTCAAAGATTTAAAATACGAAGAAGCAAAAAACACCCAACCAGAAAAGCAAAACAAAAAAAGAATCCAAAAATACGAAGATAGTGTAAGGAGCCTCTGGGACAGCTTCAAGCATACCAACATCCGAATTATAGGGGTGCCAGAAGAAGAGAGAGAGCAAGATATTGAAAACCTATTTGAAGAAATAATGACAGAAAACTTCCCCTACCTGGTGAAAGAAATATACTTACAAGTCCAGGATGCACAGAGAACCCCAAACAAAAGGAACCCAAAGAGGACCATACCAAGACACATCATAATTAAAATGTCAAGGGCAAAAGACAAAGAAAGAATCTTAAAAGCAGCAAGAGAAAAACAGTCAGTTACCTACAAGGGAGTACCCATACGACTGTCAGCTGATTTCTCAACAGAAACTTTGCAGGCCAGAAGGGAGTGGCAAGAAATATTCAAAGTGATGAATAGCAAGAACCTACAAACAAGATTACTTTATCCAGCAAAGCTATCATTCAGAATTGAAGGTCAGATAAAGAGCTTCACAGATAAGAAAAAGCTAAAGGAGTTCATCACCACCAAACCAGTATTATATGAAATGCTGAAAGGTATTCTTTAAGAAGAGGAAGAAGAAAAAGGTAAAGATAAAAATTATGAACAGCAAATACGTAACTATCAACAAGTGAATCTAAAAATCAAGTGAATAAAAAATCTGATGAACAGAGTAAACTGGTGAATATAATAGAGCCAGGGACATAGAAATGGAATGGACTGACAATTCTTGGGGGGAAAGGGGTGTGGGGTGCAGGAAGAGACTGGACATAAATCGTTCACCTATGGATGAGGACAGTGGGAGGGGTAAGGACAGAGGGTGGGGTGGGAATTGGGTGGAGGAGAGCTATGGGGGGGGGAGAGGAACAACTGTAATAATCTGAACAATAAAGATTTTTTTTTTTTAAAGTGAAGATGCATTATGACCTCCTGAAAGACACCCCTGAAACAAGTGCTGAATGTGACTCCTTTAAGGCTAGTAGGCAGTAGTTTGATAAATTTGAGAAGTGTTTGTTATAGATTAAACAGTACATTAGGCATGTACTGTACATAAGAAAGGTGAAAACAGGGGATCATTTGGGGGTCTGGAATGAATTAATTCCAGTTACATTATTGCTAATGGGGAAAAATGATTCTATTTCTAACAAATCACTTCTCAAACAGCTTTCTGGAATGAATTAAATTTGAGAACCAAGGTCCAACTGTATTATCATTATTTTTTGGAAGAAAATTACCCATCCAGGGATAGCATAGCCCAAGAAACTGAATTGTGTACAATAAGCAGAACCCCTAGCAACTTTCCCTGATAAATTCTTTCTCTTCCTCTATTTTTCAACCAAGTCCAAGTAAAGATCCTATATACCACCCTCCTGTCTCCTCCTCTTTACATGGATAAGGGTTTAGCCAATACTAGCCACCAAATCCATGATTCAATAGC
Organism: Myotis myotis; assembly: GCF_014108235.1. Lineage (NCBI taxonomy): Eukaryota > Metazoa > Chordata > Mammalia > Chiroptera > Vespertilionidae > Myotis > Myotis myotis. Next base: position 40,172,842 of record NW_023416346.1, read on the forward strand.
ATCTTATACAGTGACTTTTTTTTTTTACCATATACAGGCTTCCTAAAGCTACACAATCACCTCTCCATTGGCCACTGTGGTGATACAGCCTGGTCTGAGTACTCATGACAATGGGTGTCTTTGTCTTTGGCCCTCCCTCCCTTATCAACACAGCCACTGGAAGAGATGGCATCATTTCAGGCCATGATGCTCAGTGTGACAAACAGCCTTTCACAGTTTGGAACTGTCTGTTAAGGTTAAGGATATAAGACTTGCTGATATGAACATCCTTTATACTGCTTCTTATAACCAAGGGCAGGGTTGCCATACAACTCATTAGCATTGCAAGGACCATCCAGCCTTCCCATTTCACAGTAAAGTTGAAAAATATTTTAGAACTTGGGAAATAAAATGAAAGCTGAATTAAATTAATCCTACTTATAAAAAAATTATGAACCTTATGGATCTAAAACCTAGTCATTCTCCTATACAGAAATAAATAAATTGCACATAAGTTATCAACTTCAGGGACAGGGCAATAAACATCCAGGATCCAGATCTTAATGAGGTTCTGCCTTAATTAAGCAAGGCACACTACAACTTCCAGTTTTACTTGCCAAATGGTGTAAAGGGAGGTCATAGAATGTCATATTATCTGAAGTCAAAAGGCCTTTAGATACTATTTAATTCAGCCCCCCTATTTTAAATATGAGGAACTGAACCTCAGAAAGTGAACATGATTTTTCCAAGGGCACACAAACTGTGAGTAGAACTTTGGACCCTAGACTCCAGATTTACAGGCATTTGGTGATATAGTGAAAATCACACAAAGACTCAGACCTAAATTTAAATACTGGATTTTCTTTTTACTAGCTAAAGTCACTTGACCCAGAAACTGGGTTCACATGACAGGCTAGTGAATCTTCACGGGGTTGTGGTAGCTAAAGGGTCATTAAGAACTGCCTATAGTGCCTTGGTACATGTTAAAATCATTTGCTTTGCTGCAATGTACATTATTTTCCATATCTTCCAAAATTTCTGTAAACTCTATACTGCTTAGAAGTACCTTGGGCAAGTGGATTATTTTTAGAGATGCAGGGGAAGCCTTTGGACTTCCACAGACCATGAAATTGACAGGAGTTCATACTAATTTCAACTAGGTCTAACATTGAGGTTGCAGCTAACTTCTGAAGCATGAACATCTCAAGCTTTCTAGAATAGTATGTTTATCAGTCAAATCCATGTCTCTTAGCTGCCCTTTTCCAATCTAGCCTCTATCGAGATGAGATTCAATCTCTGAGGACTAAGCACATCTATATTAGAGGTAAGTGGTCAAGAGATAAAGACTTGAAAAACAAAGCTTCTTAAGAGCCCTCAAGGAAAGGGGCAAAGCATTATTTCCAAGTATTGTTTACTAGCTCCAGAGAAGGAAGGGGAGAGGTGGGCAATGGTCAAATTCAACTTTTTTTTTTTTAAAAAAAAAAAAAAACAACCCAATTTTATTTCTTTATTCTCAATTAGTATACTTAAAATGTTCTTTTTTCAATCTTTAATTTCTTTATTAAGGTATTACAGATGTGACCTCATATGTAATACCTTAATGAATAAAGAAATTATATATGTGAGCTCATATGTAATACCTTAATCAATAAATAAATTAAAGATTGAAAAAAGAACATTTTAAGTATACTAATTGAGAATAAAGAAATAAAATTGTTGATGAGGTCAAATTCAACTTTAATGGCTTTCCCAGTGACATTTTAAAGGGCCAATTCTAGGTTAGTCTTGATACTAACTTCCCGTTAAAATGATGCAGCCCTCTTTTCCTTGATTCATTTTACACATATAGTCTACATAGGCTTTCTGGAATTTTCATTAACAATTTCATATATCCCAAAGATAACTAGGATATTCAATCCTTATTTTCTGATAACACTAAGGTAGAAAATCCCACACAAGAGAATAAAGACTTGATGTGATATAGACATGTGAAAAAGCCCCCTTTCAGTGCCCTTAGGTCTCTTTTTCAGGAGTTCTCAAATTTAGTGTGCATGAGAATCACCTGAAGAAAACACAGAGCTTCCTTGAGCCCCACCAGAGAGATTCTGATTAAGTCTAGGATAGCACTCAGGAAATCACATTTTTAACAATATTTTTAACTGCTTCCTGTACAGATGGTATATTAGTCTGCTAGTGCTGCCATAACAAATTACCACAGACTGGATGGCTTAAACAACAGAAATTCATTTCTCACAGTTCTGGATACTAGAAATTCAATATCAATGTGTCAGCAGGTTTGGTTTCTCCCAAGGCCTCTCTCCTTGGCTTACAGATAGCTGTCTTATTGCTGTGTCCTCACATGGCCTTGTCTCTGTGCATGTACATCCCAGGTGTCTCTCCTTCTTCACATAATGACACCAATCCCATTAGGGCCCCACACTCATGACTTCAATGAATGTTAATTATCTCCTTAAAGCCCTATCTCCAAATACAATCAAGGACTAATTCTTCAACATATGAATTTGAGGGAGGGAAATTAGACATAATTCAGTTCATAACAGATCGTCTATAAGGTTTACTTGGAGAAATAATGATGGCTGAGATGCATAATATGGAATACAATCAGTCGGAAATAGCTACCCAGAAACCACAGTATGCAGATTCTAGGCTACCTACTGGAGAAACAGCAAAAGTAATCAAAATGCCCCTTCTTTTTTGAATGTCCAGTGTAGAAAGAACATTTTATAAATATACTCAACACATTAACAAGGGCCAAACAAATACAATGAACATATAATTTATCATCCAAATCAGGATACTTGAGAGTAAGATAAGGCAATAAGCATAAACTGGGAATGTCCTGGATAAACCAGGCCCTCTGGTTATCTTAATAGATACCTTCTCCTCAAATATTCAGAAACAAAGCCAGCTTTAAAAGGCAGGAGGTAGCCTAATATATTTATTTTTACTGCACCCTTAATAAAATTATTTCTGCCCAGGCTAATTTATCTTATAAAATATAAATGCTACTTGAGAAGGTATGTATGTATGTATGGGGGTTGGAGAGAAGGGACTGGTGATGCATGAAAGCAGTGTCACTTATTAATGGCTTTAGCTTGAGTTAGCTTTCCAGATTAACTAGTGTGCTCAGTTGAGGCCTGCTAGAAAGGTTATAGAATAGGTATTCTTTGATAGAGGAAGGGGAAAAGAGTGTAGATGAGGAAACTGAGGCTCAAAGAGGTTAAAGTATTTGCCAAAGGTTACACAGCACATAAGTGGAGAGGCTGTTCTCCAACCAGACCTTTTGTCTCCTATTCTGGTGTTCATATCTATCCATTACACTCCAAGATCTTTAAGAAATAACAGTCCTACATGAGTGTCTGGGATTCTGGGTAGCCAATGAATAGATTAAAAGCCTACAGCACTTGACATGTATGGTAGCAGAATCATGCACCCTGCCCCCAGCAAAGATATCCACATCCTAATCCCCAGAATCTGAGAACATGTTAGGCCATATGGCAAAAAGGAGCTAAAGCTGGAATTAATGTTGCTAATCCAGTGACTTTAAAATAGAGAGATTATCCTGGATCAGCTGGATGTGCCCAATATAATCAAAAGAGAAAAGGGAGGCAGGAGAGTATGTCAGTGTGATGCCACATGAGAAAGATTTGACTGGTCATTGCTGGCTTTCAAGATGGAAGATGGGGCCACAGCCAAGGAATGTGCCCCTTGAAGCTGGACAAGGAAAGGAAACAGATTCTCCCCTAGATCCTCCAGGAAGGAATTTAGCTTTGCTGATACCTTGATTTTTAGCTAACTGAGGCCCACTTTAGATTTCTGGACTGCTGACCTCCAGAATCCTATCTAATAATAGACAAACATGGTAATTGACCATACCTTCGCTACACCTCCCATTGGCTAATCAGCATGATATGCAAATTAACCGCCAATAAAGATGGCGGATAATTTGCATACTGCAGGCAGGGTGGGTCAGCGCCATCCTGCCTGCCTCGCTGCCATCCAGGCCTGCTATTTGCCACCTGGGGTGGTGGGGCGGGACAGCGCCATCCTGCCTGCCCTACCGCCATCCAGGCTTCTATCTACGACCCGGGGCAGCCAACCTGGGGCGGCCGGGCAGGGCAGCAGTGATCGGCCAGCCTGCCCGGGCATCCTGTGTGTGACCCGACCCAGGGCAGCGGGGTAGGACAGCGTGGATCCTCTGTCACCCCAGCTTCCTCATCACAGCTCCCTTGGGGGCCTAAGCCTTTAGTCAGACATCCCCCAAGGGCTCCTTGGCTGTCAGAAGGATGTCTGACTGCAAGCTTAGGCCTGATTCCCTGGGGAGTGGGCCTAAGTCAACAGGTGGACATCCCCCAAGGGGTCCTGGACTATAAATGGGCACAGGTCGGGCTGAGGGATCACCCCCCAAGTACACAAATTTTTGTGCACCAGGCCTCTAGTTATAAGATAATAAAGTTGTATTGTGGTAATTTGTTACAGCAGCAATAGAAAACTAATAAGACATAGCAGGAAGAGTGATAAGGTAAGACAGCAAAGGAATAAGGGGTAAGGCAGTAATGTATCTGCTAAGGCAAACTTTGCCTACTTTGCTATTCTGCCCAACAGAAAAAAAAATAGTAGACAGTTTAGATATAGTTGGGTTTGAATATGCTCTTTTCTCTTTTTATTTAAGTAACCTTAGAGGAGCTTTCTAATATTCAAACTCTACCTTAATAAGTCACTCATTCATTAATTCTGCAATAGCTCATCTGATCCTTAGGTGCAAATCCCCCTCTTTCCAGTACATCTTTCTACAAAGAATCAGCATTTTCAAACTAGAATTTCAAATCGGGTAAATAAGAGAAGGGAGATTGAAATAAAATGTTTCCCTTACATACAATTTTCCTCTGAACAAAACATCTCTTCCTGCATGATCCAAGGATGATTTTGCTAGTGACTTGCACAAGCATGAAATTCTATTTACTCTGCATTTATTTTTCAATTAGTTGATTCCATGAGGAAAAAAGAGTGTTACCCAATTACCGAGGAAGCTGACTCTAAAAGTGCTTTTCCCAATTGACAATCAGATTTTCAGTGCCAGGGCTTCAACTGTGAATATACTGCACTATCACAGAGAGGGACCCTGAGCTGAGCTCTCACACAGAACTTTTGACAATATCAGAATTTTAATAGCTTTACAATCTTCACTACCTTGAGCACTATAGCAAGAAAAATGTCTTATCAGTCTGTAAAGCAGGGGTGGGGAACCTTTTATTCTGCCAAGTGCCATTTAGATATTTATAATATCATTCCCAGGCCATACAAAATTATAAATTTAAAAATTGGCCAACTATATTTGAGCAAAAATTTGATTAACTCAGCCCTAATGCCTTGGCAGAGCCAAACCAAAAGATTTCTTGGGCTGTATAAGCACTGTAGGCTGGACGTTCCCCACCCTTGCTGTAAACTGAGTCTGAAAAGAGATTTATTTTCAAGTGAATATTAAACAGCTGAATGACTCATGGAAGTAAACTTATAATCAAAAACAGATCCAGAGACAGAAAAACATTGATCAGACCATCAAACCTCAGAGGGAAGGTAGGGGATGGTGGGAGAAAGGGGGAGAGATCAACCAAAGGACTTGTATGCATGCATATAAGCCTAACCAATGGGCACAGACAACAGGGGGATGAGGGCATGAGTGGGTGGGTTGGGGGGGTAACGGGGGGATAAGGACACATATATAATACCTTAATCAATAAATAAATTAAAAATAAATAAATAAGTGGAACAACAACAACAAAAGATTTTCATCAAACACAGACTCTCACCAAAAAAAAAAAAATTAGATTCTGCCAAGATCTCAGTAGTTAATGTCCACAGCAGGGGAGAACAACTAGCCAATTCATGAAGTAGGGTTCAGTTGATACCTGCATTGGAAAGGTAAATTGTCTTTTAGCTTATGTAACAATCTTTACCTTGATTTCAAGCAAAACTAGCCCTATATAGTGTTCACCCTTAGATAGGCAGTGGATTGTGATATTATCTGCCCAGCATAATATTCCTTTCCCCTTTCTTCTTATAACCAAACCTCCCTTCCTATGGGAAACTCATACCATGAGGTTTAAGTGAGACCATCATCTCATAATCCCCACCCTCCAGACCATCTATCTGACTACTATAATTAGTTCAGATAAGTGCGTGAAGCAAGATAAAACAATCAGAGTCTCCCCTAAGAGTTTATATATAAACTATAAGTGTAAACATTATTTTTTTTCTTTTTCAAGGACTACAAGATACAGGAAGCATATAAACCTAGAGCTGTTGTGGCAATATTTCCAACCATATGGAGAAAGTTTACTAACAAATTTAACCATAAAGAGGAAAGCCAAGTCAAGAGATATAAAAAGAGATAGATGAATATCTCTGATCCCGTTGTTTAAATTCCTAAATCCAGATATGTCTGAAATAAGACAATTCCTGGACATATTAGTTGAACCAATAAATTCCTTTTTGCTTAAACTAGCTAGGTTTGTATAACTTGTAACTAAAATAATTCTAATATAGGTTCTCAGAGCCTGTTTTATTCTCTCCACCACGGTAGTGGTTCTCAACCTTGCCTGCACATTAGATTCACCTGGGGAGCTTTAATCCCAATGCCTAGGCCATAAGTTAGACCAAATTTAAGTTTCCAGGGATGGGACCCTGACATCAGCATTTTTAAAGTTTCCCAGGTAGTTCCAATGTGTAGCCAAGGTTGAAAATCATGGTCCTAGAAAGCAAATGCCACTAGATCAGTGTCGCCAACTGGTGGCCCATGGACCACTAGTGGTCCATGAGGTCCAAAAGGTTGGTGACCACTGCATTAGATGACCTCTAGTGTTAGATCAACATTTCCCCAGTTTAACTGGGCATCAGAATTCCCTGAGGTGACTTTTCAAAATATAGGCTCACAAGTTCCAGGCATAGAGATTCTAGCTCAATAGATCTGAGGTAGGGCACAAGAATGCAACTGCCTTTTGAATATCTGAAGGTGATTCTAATGCTCAACCCAAGTTTGAGAATAAACAGGAAAGAGCAGTGGTATCAAAAGTGCTTGGCAGGTGCCCCATGAATACCAGTAACAATCCACTGTGGTTTGGAAAGAGCATATTAAAATTTCTACACATATAATTTATTTTAATTTCTATTTCTGTTATGTTTTATAATGCTCAAAATACATTAAATCAGTGAAGGGATAGAAAAATATCTTTCAGGCAAATGGAAATGAAAAAAAAAGCTGGGGTAGCAATACTTATATCAGACAAAATAGACCTCAAAGTGAAGGCCATAACAAGAGATAAGAAAGGCAACTTCATAATACTAAAGGGATCAATACAACAAGCGGATATAATCCTGATAAACATATATGCACCCAATGCAGGAGCAGCCACATACATAAGAAAACTCCTGGAAGATATCAGGGGAGAGATCAACAACAATACAATCATAGTAGGGGACTTTAATACACCACTGACATCACTGGATAAATCCGCTAGACAAAAACTCTGCAAAGAAACAGCAATCCTAAATGACTCACTAGATCAGATGGACTTAATTGACATCTTCAGAACACTTCACCCCAAAGCCACAAAATATACGTTCATCTCAAGTGCTCATGGGACATCTTCAAATATAGACCACATATCTGGGTCACAAACAAAGTCTCCCCAAATTCAAGAAGATTGAAATCATACCAAGCTTCTTCTCAGGCCACAAGGCCATAATATTAGAAATAAACTACAACAAAAACAACTCAAAATACTCAAACACTTGGAAGCTGAATAGCACGTTATTAAATATTGATTGGGTTACCAATGAGATCAAAGAAGAAATTAAAAACATCCTGGAAACTAATGACAATGAAAACACAACAATCCAAAACCTTTGGGACGCAATGAAAGCAGTCCTGAGAGGGAAGTTTATAGCTCTACAGGCCTACCTCAACAAACAAGAAAAAATGGTAGTAAATCATCTAAATCTACAGCTCAATGAATTAGAAAGAGAGCAACAAGAAAAGCCCAGAGTGAGCAGAAGGAAGGAGATAATAAAGATTAGAGCAGAAATAAATGACAGAGAGAACAAAAAAACAATACAGAAAATCAATGAAACAAAGAGCTGGTTCTTTGAAAGGATAAACAAAATTGACAAACCTCTAGCCAGGCTCACCAAGAAGCAAAGAGAAAGGACCCAAATCAACAAAATCAGAAATGATAGAGGCGAAATAACAACAGATCCCACAGAAATACAAATGATTGTTAATAAATACTATGGACAACTCTACTCCAACAAACTAGACAACTTGGAGGAAATGGACATATTCCTAGAAAAATACAACATTCCAAAACTTGATCAGGAAGAATCTAAAAATCTCAATAGGTCAATAACTATGGAAGAAATTGAAGCAGTCATCAAAAAGGTTCCAGCAAACAAAAGCCCAGGACCAGACGGCTTCACAGGGGAGTTTTACCAAACATTCAAGGAAGAACTAAAACCTATCCTCCTCAGACTACTACAAAAAATCCAAGAGGAAGGAACACTTCCAAGCTCATTCTATGAAGCTAGCATCACCCTAATACCAAAACCAGGTAAAGACAACACAATGAAAGAGAATTACAGGCCAATATCCATCATGAACATAGATGCCAAAATCCTCAACAAAATCTTAGCAAATCGGATCCAGCAGTACATCAGAAAGATCATTCACCACGACCAAGTAGGATTTATACCAGGGATGCAAGGATGGTACAATATCCGCAAATCAATAAACGTGATACATCACATAAACAAATTGAAAGAAAAAAAACACATAGTCATATCAATTGATGCAGAAAAAGCGTTTGACAAAATTCAACACCCATTTTTGATAAAAACTCTCAGCAAGGTGGGAATTGAAGGATCATACCTCAATATAATAAAAGCCATATATGACAGGCCCACAGCCAACATCATACTCAATGGACAAAAACTAACACCATTTCCCCTAAGAACAGGAACAAGACAGGGATGCCCACTCTCACCACTCCTGTTCGACATAGTACTGGAAGTATTAGCCATTGCAATTAAACAAGAAGAAGAAATAAAAGGCATCCAAATTGCAAAAGAAGAAGTAAAACTGTCCTTATTTGCAGATGACATGATATTATACTTAAAAAACCCTAAAGACTCCATCAATAAACTATTAGACTTAATAAAAGAATTCGGCAATGTAGCAGGATACAAAATTAATGCCAAGAAATCTATGGCATTTCTATACACCAATAGTGAATGTGCAGAAAGAGAGACTAAAAAAGCAATCCCATTTACCATCGCACCAAAAAAATTAAGCTACCTAGGAATAAACTTAACTAAAGAGGTAAAAGACCTCTTCTCAGAAAACTACAGGACATTGAAAAAAGAGATAGAGGAAGACATAAAGAGATGGAAGAACATACCATGTTCTTGGATTGGTAGAATCAACATCATTAAAATGTCCATACTGCCCAAAGCAATCTATAAATTCAATGCACTTCCCATTAAAATACCAATGGCATATTTCACAGACCTACAACGTACTCTCCAAAAATTCATCTGGAATAAAAAAATACCCCGAATAGCTGCAGCAATCCTGAGAAAGAACAAAGTAGGTGGGATCTCAATACCAGATATCAAGCTGTATTACAAAGCCACTGTTCTCAAAACTGCCTGGTACTGGCACAAGAACAGACATATAGATCAATGGAATAGAATAGAGAGCCCAGAAATCAGCCCCAACCAATACGCTCAATTAATATTTGACAAAGGAGGCAAGAACATACAATGGAGTCAAGATAGTCTCTTCAATAAATGGTGTTGGGAAAATTGGACAAATACATGCAAGAAAATGAAACTGGACCACCAACTTACACCATACACAAAAATAAACTGAAAATGGATAAAGGACTTAAATACACGACGGGAAACCATACAAATACTAGAAGAATCCAAAGGCAACAAAATCTCAGACATATGCCGAAGCAATTTCTTCACCAATACCGCTCCTACGGCATTGGAAACTAAAGAGAAAATAAACAAATGGGACTACATCAAAATAAAAAGCTTCTGCACAGCAAAAGAAACCATCAACAAAACAACAAGAAAACCCACTGTGTGGGAAAACATATTTGCCAATGTCATATCTGACAAGGGCCTAATCTCCAAAATTTATAGGGAACTCATACAACTTAACAAAAGGAAGATAAAAAATCCAATCAAAAAATGGGCAAAGGATCTAAATAGACACATTTCAAAAGAGGACATTCAGAAAGCCAAGAGACATATGAAAACATGCTCCAAGTCACTAATCATCTGAGAGATGCAAATCAAAACAACAATGAGGTACCATCTCACACCTGTCAGACTGGCTATCATCAACAAATCAACAAACGACAAGTGCTGGAGAGGATGTGGAGAAAAAGGAACACTTGTGCACTGCTGGTGGGAATGCAGACTGGTGCAGCCACTATGGAAGACAGTATGGAGATCCTCAAAAAACTACAAATGGAACTCCCATTTGACCCTGTGATCCCACTTCTAGGAATATATCCCAGGAAACCAGAAACACCAATCAGAAAGGATATATGCACCCCTATGTTCATAGCAGCACAATTCACCATAGCTAAGATCTGGAAACAGCCTAAGTGCCCATCTGTAGATGAATGGATTAGAAAACTGTGGTACATCTACACGATGGAATACTATGCTGCTATAAAAACGAAGGAACTCTTGCCATTTGCAACAGCATGGATGGAACTGGAGTGCATTATGCTAAGTGATATAAGTCAGTCAATGAAGGAAAAATACCACATGATGTCACTAATTCATGGATAATAGAGACCATTATAAACTTATGAACAAAAATAGATACAGAGGCAGAGCTGCCTCGAACAGACTGTCAAACTACATCAGGAAGGCCGGGGAGGGTGGAAGGGCAGGAGGGGGGGTGGGTAAGAGATCAACCAAAGGACTTGTATGCATGCATATAAGCATAACCAATGGACATAAGACACTGGGGGGTAGGGGAGGCCAGGGGATTGCCAAGGGCGGGGGGGAAAAAAAGGAGACATATGTAATACTTTTTGTAATACTTTAAGCAATAAAAACAAAACGAAAAAATAAAATAAAATAAAATAAAATTTAGTTTACTTCAAAAAAATACATTAAATCAGTTTTATATGCAATACTTTGTAAATAAATAGATATTTATTGGGATGCAAGCATTTTTTGACAGGGGTGCATAATCAAGTATGTTTAGAAAGAAATGGATTAGAGTCCTATAAATCTCATAATTATACTTTGGCCTTAAGCATGGTTATCTGAGACTGCAAGCATCTAGTACCTATGTCAAGACATGAACATGTTTTTTTTCCTATAAAACACAGCTTCATATAAATATAGTAATATCTATTAAATGACATTCTTTTTTAATTTATCTTTATTGTTGAAAGTATTATATATGTCCTCTTTGGTGGTTGTGTTTTGCTAGTTTTTTTCTCCCACTGACTCCTCCACCCTGCACCCGCCCCTCCCAAACCTTCACCATGCTATTGCCTTTGTCCATGGGCTATGCATATAAGCATATAAATTCCCTGGTTAATCTCTCTTCCCCCACCCCTGCCATCCCCACCTTCCCTCTGAAATTTGTCAGTCTGTTCCATGGTTCTATGTCTCTGGATTTATTACATTCATCAGTTTATTTTGTTCATTAGATTCCACATATGAGTGAGATCATGTAATATTTATCTTTCTCTGACTGGCTTATTTCACTTAGCATAATTCTCTCCAAAAAGCCAAGAAATACAATAATAGGTTACGGTTTAAAAGAAATATGAATCCATGTGGTACCCTTTGATTTTTAACTGGAAATAAACTGCTTCTCTACTGGTTTCCTTTGTATCCTCTTGGGAAATTTTTGAATTGTCTTCTCTCCCTTTAGGAAACTTTATAAATTTCTTTCTAAAATCCTAACTATGACCTGATCACAGCCATTCGCAAACTGCTTGCCCTCGTAGAGAAGAATCAAAGTCCATTGGGGATTTGATTTTCCCCTATTTTTCTTGTTTTCTTTGTAGCATGATGTGAAATATTACTCTCCAATTACATTTAACCCTATCCCACTCTTAATACATGAGCAATTAAAAGAGAAGTTATTTCTAAAGCTCTGAATTTTTTACAATCCTTAGTTACTCCCACAGAAAGTTCAAAATTACTCTTCCTTAAAGGGATTAACTCTTTTTCCTACTAAAAAGTCTAAATATTGCCATTTCTTAGACACAACATTTTCCTCATTGTCTTCCAGAGCGCCCTAATAAAAAGTAAATGCTCTTTTTTTTCTAACAAACATTACTATTTTTATTTAAAAGAAAAGGCAATACAGACTCACTAGTGTTACATATTGTATTCACTAGCTTATCCAAGAATTCTATTAGCTTACTTAAAATTCTATTGTCTTCCCCTAGTTTATCACACCATTGTTCTTTCTATATATCTAACTGAAGATTTTTTATAATTTTTCTACTATTTTATGTCTTTTTAAATTTTCTATTGATTAAGTGGGGATAAGGACACAAAAGTAAATGCTCTTAAGAGAAATAAGACATTGTTAACTTAGTGAGGGGAGTTTGAAACTACAAACCACTTTTTAAAATGCAAGCTAGCTAAAAGCTGGGGCCCCAAAGCAGAATGCTCAGAGTAGATAAATTTTGACAGGAGAGTCAGTATAGGGAACAATCTAAGGGTATAGAACAGTAGGTCTCAATCTGTCTCTACTTAAGTGTCACCAAGTGCCAGGTGTCTGTTAAACATAAATATTCCTGGGCCCCGTACAAAGAGATTCCAACTCAGTGGTTCTGGAACAGAACCTAGGAAACTGCATTATTTTTTTAAAATCTCCTCCAGATAAATCAGATGTGAAGCCAGTATCAGAGAGTATTGCCTAGTGAAGGTAGGCATTCAGGATACAGAATGAAGGTTCTGGGTGCAAGTTGGCTATGAAGTGAGAGCAAGTTCCTCATAGACCCCAAAGACAAATTATTTACTTGCAATTTTACTGAGCTCAGACCAGACCAGAATTTGACTCAGTGAATGAAAGTATTATTGATTTATTCTTATGTGCTAAAAAGTTTCCTGATTCCATCAATTTAAATCCAATAAATATTTATGCAGCATATATTAATTATAAGGCCCTGGGGTAGATGCTATGATGAATATGAAGACAAATAAGTAAGTACCTGCACTCCAGGGACTCACAGTATACTGAGGGACACAGGCATTTATTCAAGTAAACCAAGACAGAGTCTGCTAAGTGATCTAGTACAGGCAAAACTAGTGTGTTATAGGAAAATGAGGGAAAAAGAAATTCATCCAATTAGATACTTTATTTTGTTGTGTTTTGCTTTATTGAGTTTCACAGATGTTGCAGTGTTTACAAATTGAAGGCAAGACCCTCCAACAGCAAAAAGATTACAACTCTTTTTATTGCAGAACCTGCAATATCTCCAAGGTATGCCTGTAATTATTATTTGAGAAATGTCTTCAAGGGCAGGCAAAATGGGGAATTGCTGGAAAAGAAGATAGCATAAATGAGGGTGGCAGATGGGACACAGCTGGACCTGTACAAAAAAGACAGAGTTGTCGCACTTGGTTTGAGTTTAGAGCACCTTAATACTGTCATTTGTGGGTTATAATTCTGTGGATGGTAGAGACTGTTTTATGCAAAATAAAGTGAGAAATATAAGCAGAGATAATATCGTGGGCACAAAGGTGGCTGGACATTCTATATTCAAGGGGGAACCATTCTGAGGGGCAAAATGACAGTTGGATCTATCAGGTTTTTGTTTTTCAGAAAATTACTCTGACTTTAAAGTAAAAGATGAAAAGAGAGGAAGCCCAATTAAGAGTAGGGTATAATAATCTAGACCAAAGGAACCTCACCTGAGTCATGACACTGAGAGTGAGAAAGTTAAAAGAGATACCAAAAAGGGAAAAATCATATAATTTGCCTACAAAATTATGATGTTGGAAAATACTAAATGATGTTAAGACTATAACTCTATTTTTTTTTACTCAGAACTTTAAGTCCTCCACAGGCTACAGTGCCTAGTAAATTAGGGAGAGCAGAGAAGAGAATAAGTCCACTAAAACTCCTCTTTATAAAAATAATTATAAACCACAGAAATGCTAAAATCACAGGGGAAAAATAAATAGGTTGGTTACTTTACTACCACACCATATTTGGAGGAGGGGTTGTGAAGAATTTGCTAGCTAGGTAGCCAACCTTATTCATTTGAGTTACTAACCCCTTTCTTTGGGCTGTTTCTAAATATCAAATCTACTTTCAAAACACAAAGATTCCACTTCTGGCCAAGATTAGGGTAATAGGGACTGGATTATTCTCTCACTTGAAACAATCCAAAAAACAGACACAATAATAAACAAGAGTGTTTAAGACACAGGACACCAAGCAACAAAGAACGGTAATCCCAGAAACAAATGGACTGTACCAGTTTAAGACCTGGAAAGAGTTTCCAGGCTGCATACAAGGAGCAGGGAGAGAAAACAGAGGAGAAGCCTAATGGATTCCCTGAGTTAGAGAGGAAGGAACTAATAGTACAAGAAGAACAAAGAGACCAGAGTATGCAGGACAGTTGATGATCAGAGAGTAGAGAACAGCAGAGAGAACCCTGGAGCTTGACAGACTTTTCCAGCAGGGTACTGATTTTAGAACACGCATATGAGGAAATTAACCAAGGATAGGGGGAAAAAAACACCTGATAATATTGGAGGGAAGAGTAGCCAGCATTCACACAGGGCCAGGAATAAGGCCAATTGCCATAAGCTAGACTGAAAAAAATCTCAGGTAGAGTGGTTGTCAAGAACTGTGAAGGATCTGCAATTGTTCCTTACTTGGAACCTAAGAAGATAGAACATACTGACAAATAAAAGACTCCTGGGCCAGAGGCAGAGAATTTTATTGCTCACAGCACAGCAAGCAGCAAAAGCATCTGCATACTTATTTGTGTTGGTTCTCTGTTGTGGGCTGAATGTTGGTGTCCTCCCAGAATTCATATACTGAAACCCTAACCTCCAATGTGATGGTATTAGGAGGTCAGGCTTCTGGGAGGTGACTAGGATTAGATGAGGGTGGGCCCATGATGAGGTTAGTGTCCTTTTAAGAGGAAACACCATAGACCTTTCTTAGTCTTCCCTCTTCCATGCAAAGATACAGTGAGAAGACAGCCATCTACAAGCTAGTAAGAAGGCTCTCACCAGAACCAGATCAAGTCCAAGATCAAGGTGGACTTTCCAGCCTCCAGAATTATGAGAAGTGAATGTTTGTTGTTTAAGCCACTCAGTCTATGATAATTTGTTATAGCAGCCCAAAAAGATTAAGACAATTCCCCTTGTCCATTAGTCCCATGGAGGTGATTAGATATGGGCCCAGGAAAATATTACACCTACAATTAAATTCCATCACAGTTGAGGAGCACCAAGCTCGGGGACGTCAACATTTTCATAGTGATCAGTAAGCCCATCGGTCCCTAAGAGAGTGCTAACAAGTCAGAAAAGTTACACAGGAAATCATGTAGGAACAGGATGATGTAGCCAGCTGAAACATGAGTCTCAGAAGTTACGAGGATGGAGAAAGAAAGGCAAAGCATGAAAAGGGGCAAGAAGCAACTCTTAAAGAGAGCAAGGAGAGGTAGCACAGAATAATGATGGAACATCATCTCATTTGTAAAATGAGGATACTAATATTTACCTTGCAAGGTTACTGTGAGCCTTAATGATAATGTATAGCAAGCATAGTGCCTGACATATAGCAGATATTCAAATGATAGCTATCTGAAGACAAGGAAAATAAAAGGAAGCTAATGTGGTACCAATAACACATTAAAATCCTTAAAAATCACTGAGGTACAGTGGAAAGAGAAAAAGAATGCTTTTCATTCAGGGAAACCTGGGCTTGAACCATTTGCTTTGTAACCTATGGAAAACTATCTTCCCTCACTGTCCCTAAGTTTCCTCATTTTTATAAAGATGAGATAAAATTTTAATATTGTGAGATTTAGAAATAATATATAAAATGTAACTGTCACCTGGTATATCTTGATAACTAAAAGCAATTACTATTTTTATTATTATATAATTGTTAAATTTTCCTCAGGCAAAATGCCACAGTGTGGAAGATTGGTCTATCAACTCTTCAACCCTTTGGCTACAAACACAGAAAATAGCACTATTGCTGATATCCATTTGTCTTCCATAGATAGCAAGAGTAACAAGAGGCTAGAAGCTACATCCCGAGTTACAAGGCCTTGAAATGAATTACAAGAAAGGAATGTCACCAGCCATATTCATAAAAAAAGTAGAACATTCTGTAAGGTCCTTCATCAATCTTCAGAGCAAATATTAGTAAAATTTCTATACTTAAACAAACTCCATGTCCTTAATAATGGCTACCTGAGTCTTCATTTCTCTTTTTTTTTTCCTATTACTTTTTCAAGAAAAACTTTCAAATCAGTTCACTAAAGGCACCAAGAAAACAAATCTCTCCCCCCCCAATTCTCTCTCTCTCTCTCTCTCTCTCTCTCTCTCTCTCTCTCTCTCTCTCTCTCTCTCATCAGAGGCTATATCCAATTTATCTTCTTTCCATTAAGGTTGAGTCAAATGTCCTTAGCCAAATTTTCCAGTAAATCAAAGAAATCAATAACAAGGAAGGACATGCTAAACATTAGCTCTTATCAAAGGTCTATGAGAAAAATAAACTGACACTGAAAGTCCACCTGACTCATTCACCAAAGTGATCCTGGTACCTAAATGTCAGGACATATAGTCTGGGAAATAAAAGCATACTTATAGGGGCAAATGATAGAATATCTAAAATCACTGCTATTTATTCAACTTTTCTACCAAGACCTTGCACAAGTCAACAGCCCTACACCAATATAGAATATTTTTATTGATCATCTCTGGGTACCAATTTTTCACATTATATAATTACCTGGGCTAAGAGAAAGTAAAAAAATAGAATTTCTGTCAACATAAAAAATGAGCCAATGGAGGTTCTGTAAGACAGAACTCTAGTTAGAATGATGTATCAGGAGAGGACAGAAAACAGTGTCCAAGTCCAAAATAAATGTTTTGGCATTGTCATTAGTCTCACTGAGGAAGAAGATAGCGTACCTCATAAAGCAATAATCCAGAGGAAAAGGTGGAAGGGAAAGAGAATTTTGCTACAGATAAAACCAAATATACTGACCTCATGGGAAGTATAGAAAGTGGTCTTACAACCTGGTAACATCTGTTGTTGAAATGAGGATAAGTGGTCAGATGGCTTTTGGCTACTCATGGACAGCTTTCTGGAAAGCAAGGCATCACAAAATAACTGTATGTACTAATAATCTGAAATAAAAATACAGATGACTTCTCCAACATTGACCTGTACTCAGAACTCTTCTAGATGACCACAAGGATAATTTAATACAGTAAAAAAAGCGCCTTTCACTAGCAGTTAGGTTACTTGATTTTTAGTGCTTCCTCTATGTTGACTATTACCCTGTGGCAATGTATAATGTGGCACATGCCCAGATAGAATTAGCTCATTTTGAGACCATTTATGACCTGTTTTTGCTCATTCTAATTAACAACATATTGATTATAAATACACAGTTGGGGTAACATCAGTGAAAATAGTGGAGTAGGCAACCCCAAGGACCCATCTCGCCATAAAACCACCAAAAAACAAAAAACTGGAAAAAAAAACCCTACCAGAATCAACTTTATCAGAACTTCAGAAAACAGTCAAAGTTTATAGCAATCAAGCAAACACTTCAATATGAAGGTGACTAAAACCTGGTAAGAAAGCTCTGTGGCATTTTAACTTACCCTGCTGCATACACACCCTACAAGTTTGGGGGGGGTCCATTAAACACAAAATATGTCAGTTATTGAGTAACAGAGGAACAAAGTAGATGCATAAGACATTACAGAAAATAAATAGCAAAACAGCAGAAGTCCTTGAATATCAGAAATACTTTAAAAGTAAGTAGATAAACTCTCCAGTTAAAAGTAGAGTGGCACAAATGATATAAAAATATGAGACTCACGTTAGATTCAAAGACACAAATAAGTTGAAAGGGAAAGGATGGAAAAATGTAGCAATACTAATTAAAGAGAACAGGGGTGTCTATACAAAAATCAGGCAAAATTGTTACAAGACACAAAGAAGAATATAAAATAACAATAAAAGAATCAGGCTATCCAGAGGATATGATAATTATAAACATATATGCACCTAAAAATGGAGCCCTAAAAATATAAAGTAAACACACTAAGGGAGAAATAGGCAGTTCTGCAATAATAGCTTGACACTCAATGTTCCACTTTCAATAATGGATGGAACAATTAGAAGATCAATAAAAACATAGAAGATATGAACAAAACTATTAAACAACTAGAGATAACAGTGATATAAAAAATACTTCATCAGCCCTAGCCGGTTTGGCTCACTAGATAGAGCATCGGCCTGGGGACTGAAGAGTCCCAGGTTCGATTCGGTCAAGGGCATGTACCTTGGTTGCAGGCACATCCCCAGTAGGGGGTGTGCAGGAGGCAGCTGATCGATGCTTATGCTTCTCTCTCATCGATGTTTCTAACTCTCTATCCCTCTCCCTTCCTCTCTGTAAAAAATCAATAAAATATATTTTTAAAAGAATACTTCATCAGCAATAGCAGAATACACATTCTTTACAAGTGTACATGGAATATTTTCCAGTACAGACAATATGTTAGGCCACAAAACAATTCTCAAATAAATTTTAAAATACTTAAATTGCACAAAGTATCTTTTCTGATCACAATAGAATGAAACTAAGAAGCAATAACAAATGAAAAACTAAAAAAATTAAAATATACACTCTTCACCAATGAGTCAAATAAATCACAAGGGAAATTAGAAAATATTTCTAAATGAATGAAAAAGTACACCATACCAAAATTTATGGGATGCATTAAAAAACAATACTCAGGGAAATTTATAGCTATAAATGCCTACATTAAAAAAAGAGGAAAGATCTCAAGTCAATAATCTAATTTCATACCTTAAGGAACAATAAAAAACAGCAAACTGAACAAGACTAGCAAACAAGACTAGGAGTAGAAAGGAAATAAACTTTAGAGCAGAGAAAAAATATGTAGAAAACAGAAAAACAATAGGACCAATAAAACCAAAAGCTGATTCTTTGAAAAAGACAACAATTGACAAACCTTTAGATAGATTGAACTACAGGATAAAGGGGGTCACATATATGGTGATGGAAGGAGACTTGACTTTGGGTGGTGGACATATAATGCAATATACAGATGATGTATCATATAATTGTATACTTAAAACCTATATAATTTTATTAACCAATGTTACTCCAATACATTTAATATAAAAAGAGAGAAGATACAAACAACTAAAATCAGAAATACAAGAACCTTTCCACCAACCTTACAAAAATAAAAAATTTATAAAACAATACTATGAGTAATTGTATGTCAATTAATCCATAACCTAGAGAAATAGACAAATTTCTAGCAAACAAACTACCAAAATTGATTTGAAACGAAATAAAAATCTTAATCTACCTACGAAATTAAATCAGTAATCAAAAGTCTCACCAAAAGAAAAGCCCAGTATTTTTATGGTTTCTCATCTTATGTTTAAGTCCTTTATTTTGAGTTTATTTATGTGTATGGTGTAAGTTGGTGGTCTAGTTTCATTTTTTGCATGTATCTGTCCAATTTTCCCAACACTATTTATTGAAGAGACTGTTTTGACTCCATTTTATGTTCATGCCTCCTTTGTCGAATATTAATTGGGAATATTGGTTTGGTTCTATTTCTGGGTTCTCTATTCATCTATATGTATGTTCTTGTGCCAGTACCAGGCTGTTTTGAGAACAGTGGCTTTGTAATACAGCTTGACATCAACAAATCAACAAACGACAAGTGCTGGTGAGGATGCAGAGAAAAAGGAACCCTCATGCACTGCTGGTGGGAATGCAGACTGGTGCAGCCACTGTGGAGAACAGTATCAAGTTTCCTCAAAAAACTAAAAATGGAACTCCCATTTGACCCAGTGATCCCACTTCTAGGAATATATCCCAAGAATCTAAACACCAATCAGAAAGGATATATGCACCCCTATGTTCATAGTGGCACAATTCACCATAGCTAAGATTTGGAAACAGCCTAAGTGCCCATCAGCAGATGAGTGGATTAAAAAACTGGTACATCTACACAATGGAATACTACACGGCAGTAAAAAAGAAGGAATTCTTACCATTTGCAACAGCATGGATGGAACTGGAGAGTATTATGCTAAGTGAAATAAGCCAGTCAGAGAAAGATAAATATCACATGATCTCACTCATTTGTGGAATATAATGAACAACATAAATGGATGAACAAAAACAGACCCAGAGAGAGAAGCATCAATCAGACTGTCAAGCCTCAGAGGGAAGGTAGGGGAGGGTAAGGGTAAGGGGGAGAGATCAACCAACGGACTTATATGTGTACATATAAGCCTAACTAATGGACACAGAGAACCGTGGGGTGAAGGCATGAGTGAGAGGGGTTGGGTGGGTTATGGGAGGATGAGGACACATATGTAACACATTAATCAATAAAGAAATTTAAAAAAAGGAAAAGCCCAGAAAAATCTGAATTCACTGGTAAATTCTACCACATGATTCAATAAATATTACACCAGTCATTCTCAAATTCTTCCAAATATGTGAAGAGGAACACTTTCTAACTCATTTTAGGAGGCCAGGCAGCATTTATCTAACATTGAAGCCAGACAAAGACACTATAAAAAAACTATAAAATAATATATTTTTATGAATATAGACACAAAATCCTCAATAAAATATTAGTAACTGAGATAAACAGCATATTAAAAAGATTATACACCATAACTAAGGGGGAATTATTTTAGAAATGCAAGGGTTGTTCAACATTCAAAAAGTAATCAATATAACACACCATATTAATAGAATTAAAGGAAAAACACACAGGATCACTTCAATCACTGCAGAAGAATTTGACAAAATACAACACCATTTCATGATGTAAACAATCAGCAAACTAAGAATAGAAGGGAAATCCCTTAACATGATAAAAAAAAAAGCCATAAATAAAAAACCCAAAGCTCACATCATACTCAATGGTGAAAGACTGAAATATTTCCCACTAAGATCAGAAATAATACAAGGATGCCATTTTTAAAAATATATTTTAACTGATTTTTTAGAGAGAGGAAGGGAGAGGGATAGAGAGATAGAAACATTGATGAAAAACATCAATTAGCTGCCTCCTGCATGCCCCCTACCAGGGATCAAGCCCACTACCCTGGTATATGTCTTAACCAGGAATTGGACCATGACTTCCTGGTTCTTGGGCCAACACTCAACCACTGAGCCACACTAGTTGGGCAAGGATGCCCAGTTTTTACAGTTGTACTCAATATATTACTAGACGTTCTAACCAGAGCAAGGAAAAAAAGAGAAATAAAGGCATCCAAATTAGAGAGGAAGAAATCAAATTATCCCTGTTCACAGGTGGCATGATCTTATGTGTAGAAAACTGTAAATATTCCCACAAACATAAAGTTAACAAAGTCAATGAAGTTGCTAAACGCAAAAATTAGCATGCAAAAATCAGTATCATTTCTATACACTACCAATGAAATATTTGAAAAGAAAATTAAGAAAACAATTCCATTCACGATAGCATCAAAAAGAATGAAATACTTAGGAATAAATATAATCAAGTAGAAAAAAGACGTGTACATTGAAAACTACAAAATATTCCTGAAGAAATTACAGAGGCATAAATAAGTGGAAATGCATCCTGTGTTCATGGATTGGAACATTTAAAATTGTTGAAATGATAATTATACCCAAAGTGATCTACATATTCAATGCAATCTCTATGAACATCCCAATGACTTTTTGGAGAAATTGAAGAAAAAAAAAACATCCTAAAATTCATATGGAATTTGAAAGAACCCAGAATATCCAAAACAATCTTTAAAAAAGAACACGAAGGACATACACTTTCTAATTTCAAAACATACTACAAAGCTATACTAATCAAAACAGTGTTACATCAAAATTACAGCCAAACTGTAGAAAAACCATCATTCAGAGCCACCTGAAATCTAGCTGAACGAAAATCCTATAACTAAGGATACAAAGAAGAAGCCACATCGAGACTAGTTGGAGGGGTGAAGTCACAGAAAGGGCTGGTCTCACACTCACACATGGCAGTTAAAAATCAGGAGGGATATTTGAGCTGCAGAGGTCTCTCCTGAGGAGTGAATGGTCCCAGCCTCACATCAGGCCCCTCAACCCAGAGTTCTAGGGCTCAGAAGAGAAGTCCCCATAATTTCTGGCTGTGAAAACCAGTAGATAGTGTGACTGAGTGAGACAGAGAACTGCTAGAGTCTCAGGCATTTCTCTTACAGGTCCCATGCATGGACTTACTTAGACTAACTCACTGTGAGCTCCAGCACTGGGGAAGCAGCTCAAAAGGCACCAGGGACATACAGGGAGGAACTGAATTGCTTGACATTAGGGCAAGAGATGGAGGGTAGAGCAGATTTTTCCCACAGAGAACTGCTGACAAAGACCATTGTTCCTTTTCTGAGCCCTCCCCCTGACAGAGCCAGCAGGAAATAGCCATGTCTGAGTCTAAATAAACCTAGCTAATGCTGTTCACCCCACCCTAGCCAACTTCTGGGCCCACCCATGCCATTTCCAGTGTCAGTTTGTTTTTCCCATACAAATGGCTGACTTTCCTAAAATCTCTCAAACAAGCAGCATCTGGTCTCAGCATGCCCCATACCTCTCACAAAGTGGCTCCAGACCCAGCACTAGTGGCAATGGCCTTGGTTCACAGCTTGGCTTTGCCAGAGCACCTCCAAGCCCAGCACAAGTAGCAACCATATACAGATTGCTGACCATGGCCTGCACCTCTTAGGAGGTCCCAGAGCCAGCACACCCAGTGGAAACCTTCAGAGCATGCCAAACCATTACTCTACTCAACCACCTCTATAAGCAACACACTCAAGGGGTGGATTTGTAGGGCACTAGAGCCCCACTGAAGTGAGTCCTACTCCTTGGGTTTGGCCTCTGCACAGCAGATCCTCCATGGTGGTCAAAACCAGTCCTCACAGCTGATCAGCCTGGGGGTAAATCCCTCCCATTGACCTGCCAACAGCAATCAACGTTCAACTACAATAGAAAGATGCGCCCAGCCCACAAAGGGGGAGGGTGACCTGGAGCAGCCAGTTTAGATGACTAGGGAAGCTATGCCACTGGCCCCTGAAGGACACCTAGACTGGGTAACATAGCAGCTTGACCTAATATATAGAAACAAACACAGGGCGTCAGCCAAAATGAGGAGACAAAAAAACATGTCCGAAATGAAAGAACAGAACAAAATTCCAGAAAGAGAATTAAACAAAATGGAGACAAGCAATCTATAAGATATAGAATTCAAAACATTGGATATAAGTATGTTCAGTGGACTTAGGAAAGAATAGATGAACTTAGTGAGAACTTCAACAAAGAGACAGGAAATATAAAATTGGACTTAGAAACCATACAAACAACCAATCAGAAATGAAGAATACAGTACAGGTAGTCACAGTAGAACAGATGAAGCAGAGGATCAAATCAGCAATTAGGACAATAAGAAAGCAAAAACCCAATCAGAACAGCAAAAAGAAAAAAGAATTTTAAAAATTAGGATATATTAAGGAAAAGTTTAAGTGTACCAACATTCACATCATGATGATGGAAGGAGAACAGAAAACTTTGAAAAAATAATGACAGAAAACTTTCCTAACATGGTGAAGGAAATAAACATACAAGTCCAGGAAGTGCAGATAATCTCAAACAAGAGGAACTTAAAGAGGCCCACACCAATTCACATCATAATTAAAATGCTAAAGGTTAAAGACAGAGAGGACCTTAAAAGTAGCAAAGGAAAAGCAGTTAGTTAACTACAAGAGAGCTTGCATAAGACTACCAGTTGATTTCTCAACAGAAACTCTATAGGCCAGAAGGGGTTGGCATGAAATATTCAAAGTGATGAAAAGCAAGGACCTACAACCAAGATTACTCTACTCAGCAAACCTATCATTTAGAAACAAAGGACAGATAAATAGCTTCCCAGACAAGCAAAAGCTAAAGCAGTTCATCACTGTCAAACCATCATTACAAAAAATTTTAAAGGGTATTCTTTAAAAAGAAGAAAATATTAATAAAATGGCAATAACTACATATCTATTAATAATTACTTTAAGTGCAAATGGAATAATTACTCCAATCAAAAGATATACAGTGACTGAATGAATAACAAAACAAGAGACTCAATTCAGATCGAAAGACTGACTGAAAGTAAAGGGATGGAAAGACACACAGACTGAAAGTAAAGGGATGGAAAATAATGTTTTCGTGAAAATTAAAACAAACAAAAAGCTGGTATAGTAATATTTATACCAGACAAAATAGACTTTAAAGCAAAGGCTATAACAAGAGACAAAAAGGACCCAACAACTCCACTTCTGGGTATTTATCTGAAAAAACTCAAAACACTAAATCAAAAAGACATATGTTCATTACAGCATTATTTACGATATCTAAGATATGGAAGCAACCCAAGTGCCCATCAATAATGAATGAATAAAGAAGTGGTGCATATATACAATGGAATATGACTCAATCATAAAAAAATATGAAATCTGGGCATCTGCAACAATAAAAATGGACCTAGAGGGTACTGTACTGCATAAAATAATTCAGACAAAGACAAATGCCAGACAATTTCACTTAAAATAAACAAATAAGCAGAACAGAAACGGATTTGTAGATACAAAGAACATTTTGATGGTTGCCAGACGGGAGGGGGGTTAGGGGAATGACAGAAAAAGGTGAAAAAATTAAAAAGTACAAATTGGTGCTTACAGAATAGCCATGGGGATCTAAAGAAGTACAAACTGGTGTTTACTGAATAGTCATGGGGATGTAAAGTACAGCACAGGAAATATAGTCAATAAAATTGTAATAACTATGTATGGTGTCAGATGGGTACTAGATTTATCTGGGTGACCATTTTGTAAATTATATAAATGTCTGATCACTGTGTTGTATAGCTGAAACTAATATATTAGGTAAACTGTAATTGAAAAATAAAGAATTATTTATTTTACAAAATTAAAATTTTTGTGTAAATGGTAGTACAAGAGAGTGAAAAAAGCAATCTATAGAATGGGAAAATAGGTTTGCAAATAACATAGCTAATTAGGGTTTAATATGAAGAATATATAAAGAATTCTTAAAGAGGTCTTATCACCTCCAAAGTCCCTACAGTCTTTTGAGACTGGTTCATCTATGTTGGATGTGGGGGGTTTTCCAC
Source organism: Myotis myotis (assembly GCF_014108235.1). Lineage (NCBI taxonomy): Eukaryota > Metazoa > Chordata > Mammalia > Chiroptera > Vespertilionidae > Myotis > Myotis myotis. The sequence goes on from NW_023416346.1 coordinate 40,198,351, forward strand.
CTCTATTCAGCAAGTTGCTTAACATGCTTTGAAATTGTGGTTGTAAGAATAGATTCTTGGGGGAGGGAAAATGGCGGTGGTATAAACGGATGTGTCCTGTGCCTTGTCCTGGAGAAGATAAGGGTGAGCAGCTGAAACGGGTAACATACAGCCCGAATAGGCAGAGGATTTTCAGGTGAGAGACTGTCTGCAGCTAGGAAAGACCGAGAACCCCCAGGAAAAAAAGGATGGTTGGAGACTGTGGCTGAAACCTCTCATGGTGCGCCAGCTAAGCAGCGGAGACTGCGCCATCTTGGGTGGTTGTTGCCAGCATCCAGAGACCAGCTACTAACCTGGAAACAAGGGATTGCAAGCAGCGTGACTGCGTGAACTCAGACGAGCACTGCTTCTTCTCACGGAAAGCGCAGAAGAGAGAGAACTACATAACCAAACACCTTGAGAAGACAAATCATGGTGAAACAAAGAAACAACCCAAATATCAAAGAAAAACAGGCATCATCAGAAAAGGAAGTAAGCGAAATGGAGGCAATGGAGGCAAGCAACCTGTCAGAGAAAGAATTAAGAGAAATGGCCATAAGGTGGATGAAAAGAATGGAAGACCAATTCAACAATATGTGTAGGAACCAAGAGGAAATGAAGAAGAACCAAGAGGAAATGAAGAAAAACCAAGAAGAAATGAAAAATTACATCACTGCCATAAAGAACTCAATAGAAAGCATCAACAGTAGACTAGAAGAAGCAGAGGACCGCATCAGTGAGCTAGAAGACAAGGTAGAAAAAAATACCCAAACAGAACAGCTTCTAGAAAAAAAAATTAAAAAGCAGGAGGAGAGCCTAAGAGAACTCTGGGACAATGCTAAACGAAACAACATCCGAATAATAGGGGTGCCAGAAGGAGAGGAAACTGAGCAAGGAATAGAAAACCTGTTTGAAAAAATAATAACAGAAAATTTCTCTGATATAGGGAGGAAAAAACTCACACAAATCCAAGAAGCACACAGAGTCCCAAACAAAATGAACCCCAAAAGACTGATGCCAAGGCACATTATAATTAAATTGGCAAGCACCAACGACAAAGCAAGAATCTTAAAAGCAGCCAGAGAGAGACAGAAAGTTACCTACAAAGGATCCCCCATCAGACTAGCGACCGATTTCTCAACAGAAACACATCAGGCAAGAAGGGAATGGAATGAAATATACAAAGTCATGCAAAGGAAGGGTCTGAATCCAAGAATACTGTACCCAGCGAGGCTATCAATCAAAATTGAGGGTGAAATCAGGAGCTTCACAGACAAAAACGGTCTACGGGAGTTTATTATAACCAAACCAGCAATGCAAGAAATGCTAAAGGGTCTGCTGTAAATAGAAAAAACAGGAAACAAAGAAGGAACGCAGCGGTAAGACCAAAAATGGCGACTAACAAGTTTCTATCAATAATAACTTTAAATGTAAATGGATTAAATTCCCCAGTCAAAAGGCATAGGGTAAATGAGTGGATAAGAAAACATGACCCATATATCTGCTGTCTACAGGAAACCCACCTCAGAAAAAAAGACGCACACAGACTGATGGTGAAGGGATGGAAAAAGGTTTTTCAGGCCAATGGAAGTGAAAAAAAATCCGGGGTAGCAATACTTATATCTGACAAATTAGATCTCAAAGTGAAGGACATAAAAAGAGATCAAGAAGGCCACTTCATAACACTAAAGGGAGCAGTCCAACAAGAAGAAATAACTCTGGTAAATATATATGCACCCAATATGGGAGCACCCAAATACATAAGAAATCTGGAGGAGATCAAGGGAGAGATTGACAGCAATACAATCATAGTAGGGGACCTTAACACCCCATTATCTCCACTGGACAAATCCTCTAAACAGAAACTCAGCAAAGAAACATCAATCCTAAATGACTCACTAGATCAGATGGAATTAATTGACATCTTCAGAACATTTCACCCCAAAGCCACAGAATATACATTCTCCTCAGGTGCACATTTGTCATCTTCAAAGATAGACCATATATTGGGTCACAGACAAAGTCTCTTCAAATTCAAGAAAATTGAAATCATATCAAGCATCTTCTCAGGCCACAAAGGCATAAAACTGGAAATCAACTACAACAAAAACAATCCAAAAAAATCAAACACATGGAGACTAAATAGCATGCTATTAAACAACGACTGGGTTACCAGTGAGATCAAAGAAGAAATAAAAAACATCATGGCAACAAATGACAATGAAAACACAACAATCCAAAACCTATGGGACACAGCAAAAGCAGTCTTGAGAGGGAAGTTCATAGCTCTACAAGCCTACTGCAAGAAAAAAGAAACAATGAGAATAAATGACCTAACTCTACAACTCGAAGAGTTAGAAAGAGAGCAACAAAAAAAAGCCCACTGTAAGCAGAAGGAAAGAAATAACAAAGATCAGAGAGGAGATAAACGACATAGAGACCAAAAAACAATACAAAAGATCAACAACACCAAGAGCTGGTTCTTTGAAAGGATAAACAAGATTAATACACCTCCAGCCAGGCTCATCAAGAAACAAACAGAGAGGACCCAAATAAACAAAATCAGAAATGAAAGAGGAGAAATAACAACAGACCCCATAGAAATACAAAGGATTGTTAGAAAATACTATGAACAACTCTACTCCAACACACTAGACAACCTGGAGGAAATGGACATATTCCTAGAAAAATACAACCTTCCAAAACTTAACCAGGAAGATTCTAAAAATCTCAATAGGCCAATAACTATGGAGGAAATCAAAGCAGTAATCAAAAAGCTTCCAGCAAACAAAAGCCTGGGGCCAGATGGCTTCACAGGGGAGTTTTACCAAACATTCAAGGAAGACCTAAAACCTATCCTCCTCAGACTATGTCAAAAGATCCAAGAGGAAGGAACACTTCCCAGCTCATTCTATGAAGCCAACATCATCCTAATCCCAAAACCAGATAAAGACAATACAATGAAAGAGAATTATAGGCCAATATCCCTCATGAACATAGATGCCAAAATCCTCAACAAAATCCTAGCAAATCGGATCCAGCAGTACATCAAAAAGATCATACACCATGACCAAGTAGGATTTATCCCAGGGATACAAGGATGGTACAATATCCGCAAATCAATAAATGTGATACATCACATAAACAAATTGAGAGAAAAAAAACCACATAGTCATATCAATTGATGCGGAAAAAGCATTTGACAAAATCCAACACCCTTTCTTGATAAAAACTCTCAGCAAGATAGGAATTGAGGAATCATACCTCAACATAATAAAAGCCATATATGACAAACCCACAGCCAACATCATAATCAATGGGCAAAAACTAAAACCATTCCCCCTAAAAACAGGAACAAGACAGGGATGCCCCCTCTCACCACTCCTGTTCAACATAGTACTGGAAGTACTAGCCATTGCGATCAGACACGAAGAAGAAATAAAAGGCATCCAGATTGGAAAAGAAGAAGTAAAACTGTCCTTATTTGCAGATGACATGATACTGTACATACAGAACCCTAAAGACTCCATCAAAAAATTATTAGACTTAATAAATGAATTCAGCAATGTAGCAGGATACAAAATTAATGCTAAGAAATCCATGGCATTTCTTTACACCAATAGTGAACTTACAGAAAGTGAAACTACAGAAGCAATCCCATTTACCATTGCACCAAAAAAATTAAGCTACCTAGGAATAAACTTACCTAAGGAGGTAAAAGACTTATATGCTGAAAACTACAGGACACTGCAAAAAGAGATAGAGGAAGACATAAACAGATGGAAGAATATACCGTGCTCATGGATTGGTAGAATCAACATCATCAAAATGTCCATACTACCCAAAGCAATTTATAGATTCAATGCAATCCCCATTAAATTACCAACGGCATATTTCACAAATCTAGAATGAACGTTCCAAAAATTCATCTGGAATAAAAAAAATACCCTGAATAGCCGCAGCAATCCTGAGAAAGAACAAAGTAGGTGGGATCTCAATACCAGATATCAAACTGTATTACAAAGCCACTGTTCTTAAAACAGCTTGGTACTGGCACAAGAACAGACCTATAGATCAATGGAATAGAATAGAGACCCCAGAAATCGACCCAAACCACTATGCCCAATTAATATTCGACAAAGGAGGAAAGAGCATACAATGGAGTCAAGACAGTCTTTTCAATAAATGGTGTTGGGAAAATTGGACAGATACATGCAAAAGGATGAAACTAGATCACCAACTCACACCATGCACAAAAATAAACTCAAAATGGATAAAAGACTTAAACGTAAGACGGGAAACCATAAAAATACTAGAGGAATCCACAGGCAGCGAAATCGCAAACATAGGCCGAAGGAATTTCTTCTCTGATAATGCTCCTAGGGCAATGGAAACTAAAGAGAAAATAAACAAATGGGACTACATCAAAATAAAAAGCTTTTGCACAGCAAAGGAAACCATCAACAAAACAACAAGAAGACCCACTACATGGGAGAACATATTTGCCAATGATACCACCGATAAGGGTTTAATTTCCAACATTTACAGGGATCTCATGAAACTTAACAAAAGGAAGATAAACAATCCAATAAAAAAATGGGCAACGGACCTAGATAGACACTTTTCGAAAGAGGACATACAGAAGGCCGAAAGACATATGAAAACCTGCTCAAAGTCACTAATTATACGAGAGATGCAAATCAAAACGACAATGCGTTATCATCTCACACCTGTCAGAATGGCTATCATCAACAAATCAACAAACAACAAGTGTTGGAGAGGATGTGGAGAAAAAGGAACCCTTCTGCACTCCTGGTGGGAATGCAGACTGGTGCAGCCACTGTGGAGAACAGTATGGAGCTACCTCAGAAGACTAAAAATGGAACTCCCATTTGACCCAGTGATCCCACTACTAGGAATACATCCCAAGAAACCAGAAACACCAATAAGAAAGGATATATGCACCCCTATGTTCATAGCAGCACAATTCACCATAGCTAAGATTTGGAAACAGCCTAAGTGCCCATCAGCAGATGAGTGGATTAGAAAACTGTGGTACATATACACAATGGAATACTATGCTGCGGTAAAAAAAAGGGAACTCTTGCCTTTTGCAACAGCATGGATGGAACTGGAGAGCATTATGCTAAGTGAAATAAGCCAGTCAGAGAAAGATAAATACCACATGATCTCACTCATTTGTGGATTATAGAGAACAACATAGACTGATGAAAAGGGACAGACCCAAAGACTGAGAAACAGCGATCAGGCTATCAATCCCCAGAAGGAAAGTAGGGGAGGGTGGGGGTAAGGGGAAGAGATCAACTGAAGGACTTGTATACATGTATATAAGCCAAACCAATGGACATGGACAACAGGGGGATGGGAGCATGAGTGTGTGGGTGGGGGGAGGTTGGTGGTTAATGGGGGGGGGATGAGGACACATTTGTAATACCTTAACTAATAATAATTAAAAAAATAAAATAAAAAAAGAAATATTATCAATAAAATTATATTAAGGTGAATTTAAAAAAAAGAATTAAAACAATAATAAGACCAGAAAAATTTTAATGGACAAAGAACACTAGTAGACATTTATCCAAAGTTATACACATTATCAATACACATATGAAAGATGCTTAATATCATTAGGAAAGTATAAATTAAATCCATCTCAATGGCCCCAGCCAAGTGGGTGGCTCTGTTGATTACAGTGTCATCCCGTACACCAAAAAGGTTGCTGGTTCAATCCTAGGTCAGGGCAAGGAATGTAGGGGAAGCATCCTACTCAACCACTTCTACAAGCAACACACTCAAGTGGTGGACTTGTTGGTCTCCAGAGCCTGGATGAAGCAAGAATTTTGTTCTGTTTCTCTCCCACATCAATGTTTCTCTCTCATTCACTTGCTCCCCCTTCCTCTCTCTCTAAAAATCAATAAACATATCCTTGGTTGAGGATTTAAAAAACAAACAAAAAACCACCTTATTGGATATCCCATCACATTTACTGAGATTGCTATAATCTTTAAAACAAAATAAAATGTATTGCTGAAGATATGGAAAAATTTGAACCCTAAAACATTGCTGGTGAGAATATAAAATGGTTCTGCCACTATGGAGACAGTTAGTAGTTAAACATAGAATTTTAATAAGAATTTTAGGTATATACCCAAAAGAATTGAAAACAGGGACTCAAATACTTGTACACCAATGAACCTAGCAGTATAATTCACAATAGTCAAAAGGTGGAAACAATCCAAGTGTTCATTAAAAGATGACTAGGTAGGCAAAATATGGTACAATCTATTACTTTTACTCATGGTTATTATATGGTCTCTGTGAACCCTGAATTAACAAATACTGAACCACTATTCCTAGAAGATATTCAGGGTTAGGTTGCTATGAGCTTTTGGTCATGATTTTCATTATCTGATCAATACATAACTTTATTTATGTATGTTTCTTATTTGATGTATATTGTTGATTCATTAACACTGAACTCCCAGTCAACAGCACTGTAACTTAAACCTGAACAAAGCTAATCTAATACATGTATTTTTTCCACAAGGCACATCATAGCCTTTTTTTTTTTTTTGCTTAGAAACACTAGACAGCACTTCCACACTGCTTGGAGCAATTTTAAAAAGAAAAATCATCAAAAAATGCTAAAACAGTATATGAGTGGATAAAAAAGTTGTGGTACATTTACACCATGGAATATTATGCAGCTGTAAAAAAGAAGGATCTCTTACACTTTGAGACAGCATGGAGGGACCTGGAGAGTATTATGCTAAGCGAAATTAGCCAGTCAGAGAAAGACAAGTATCACATGATCTCACTTATATGTGGAATCTAATAAATAAAATGATGAACAAAATAGATTCAGAGACACAGACGCATGGAATAGACTGTGGAATCTCAGAGGGAAGGTAAGAGTGGGTGGGTGAGAAGAGTTTAACTAAAGATCTTGTATGCATATATACATAACCCATGGACACAAACAATAGAATGGTAAATTCCTGGGGTGGGGGTGGGGGTCTAGAAGGAGCAATGAGAAAAAAGGGGGCATATATAATACTTTAAACAATAAAGATTTAATTTTTAAAAAAATGCTAAAAACAATTGCACTAAATAGACTACAGAGAAGATACTTATTTACAGAATGAAAATTAAAACAAGAAGGGAGAGCATCACTCTCTTCAACCTTAGCTGGGAACAAGTGCATTGTGGGAGTCAAACTTTTTGCCCCTCTGAGAAAAACTTGCTCTGCAAATGACTACAAAACTGCCATGTACTAGGTGTACCGGTTAATAATGCGGATTTTATAATAAAAGAAAACATAATAATTTCAAGAGAAACATGAAAAGTGCTTTATTCAAAGTAATGTCCTTCCCTAGCTACACATTTTCCCCATCTTTCAGGTAATTTGTGGATACCGTCCCAATAGAACTTTTCTTGTTTTGAGGCAAACCATTCAGAGACCAAATTTTCCACTTCTTCATATGTTTTTGAAGGGCTGCTCAGAAAGTGCATGTGCCATCGATCAGAACAAATGGTAATCTGAAGGAGCAAGGTCTGGTGAATACAGCAGGTGGGTTAATACTTCACAGGCAAGATCTTTTAACGTGTCTTTTAACTGGTTTTGAAGTGTGTGGTGGTGCATTATCATGAAGCAAAATTACTCTGCTGTGTCTTCTGGCACATTCTGGTCGTTTTACAATCAAAGTGTGGTTCAAATTGATTATTTGTTTTCGGTAGCAATCAGTATTAACGGTTTCACCTGGTTTTAGAAGCTCAGAATACACCACACTTTTCTGATCCCACCAAACGCATAGCATTGCCTTTATTCCAAAGTGATTTGGCCTTGCAGTTGATGTTGATGGTTGACCTGGATCAACCCATGATTTTGTGCATTTGGGATTCTCAAAATAAATCCACTTTTCATTGCCAGTCACAATTCGATGCAAAAAAGACTTTCTTTTGTGCCCCTGAAGCAACAGTTTACTGATGACTTTTCGGTTTTCCATTTGTCTTTCATTCAGTTGATGTCGCACCCATTTTCCTTCCTTTAAAATATTTCCCATTACTTGTAAACAATTGGAAATTGTTTGCTGAGCAACATTTGTTTAATCTTTCTGCAAATTGTTTTTGAGTTTGACATGCATCTTCATCCAATAATGCTTGTAATTGTTGGTCTTCAATCTTTTTCAGTTGACCTGGACGTTCATTGTCTTTCACTTCAAAATCATCACTTTTAAAGCAGTTAAACCAGCATTCACAAGTATCTTGAGATGGAGCATGTTCACCATAAGATTTCCGAAATATACAATAACTTTTTCTTCAAAATAAAGTGATGAATTAAAACTTCCCACAAATGCTCTTTTTTGGCACAAAATTCAACATTTTTAAGCATAAAAATATCTATGATGTTAACACCTTCAGCAAATTTGACATATGAAGTTTTGAAGCTTGCTGTCAATAAAACAAAATAGCATACATATTAAATTGCATATATATCAACATATGTGTAATTCCACCTATTGAAAAAAAAATCCTCATTATTAACTGGTACACCTAGTATACTGATTTGGGGATTACAAATAAATCTTAGTGAAAAGGAGATTTCTCAAACACAGAATCCATGAATAATTTGGGTCAACTGTATATAGATACCATAGAATAATATTCAGCCATAAAAAATGAATTTCTGATACCTGCTACAATGTGGATGAACCTTGAAAACATTATGCTAAGTGAAATGAACCAGACACAAAATGACAAATATTATATGGTTTCAGTTATATTAAATGTCTAGAATAGGCAAATTCATACTGACAGAAAGTGGATTAGAGGTTACCAAAGTTTAAGTTAAGGGTGGTAGGGGAAATTATTGCTTAATGGGTGTAGAGTTTCTGTTTACAGGCACAAAAAATTCTGGAAATAGTGTACCGGTTAATAATGCGGTAATAATAGGTAAATATATTAAACTGGAGCAGTCAAAGAATGAATTTATTGATTTTGGAAAGGGCAGAAAGTCACATAAGATGTAAAACTAAATCTGAGAAGGCATGGAGAAAGAGTGAACAAGATATAGAAGAGCCAACACAGACAGCCAGATCTTGGAGAATTTCAAATTAAGTAGACAGAGATGAAGGGCAACTGCCATACAGTGTAAAATATTAAAAGAGAGCTAGGAAATGATTATTTTTAAGAGGTTTCACTTTGTCACGATTTTCATGCCTTTTGATGCCACTTCAAAGGGCATTATTAAAAACAATGTTTCCACAGTTTTTCTTAGGGGTGGATTTGAGTTTTCTTTTGAATGTAAGACTTTATTAAGACTGGCCAGCTTTAGTCAGATTATATTAAACAATACCTAAAGGGGTTATGGAATTCAGAACTTTAAGAAATGAACAAAAGAATGTGTTAAGAATGATTTTACCAAATATCTATAGTGAGAAAAATATACATAATTCTCATGCCTGAATATGATTCTGATTTCAGTTGGTAGCTCTTTTTCACATGGTAACAGCCAAGTTCCAGTTATCAATTTGCTTCATAACAAAGTACTTCCAAAACTCAGTGACTAAAACAGTGGTTCTCAACCTTCCTAATGCCGCGACCCTTTAATACAGTTCTTCATGTTGTGGTGACCCCCAACCATAAAATTATTTTTGTTGCTACTTCATAACTGTAATTTTGCTACTGTTATGAATCATAATGTAAATATCTGATATGCAGGATGTATTTTCATTGTTACAAATTGAACATAATTAAAGCATAGTGATTAATCACAAAAACAATATGTAATTATACATGTGTTTTCCGATGGTCTTAGGCAACCCCTGTGAAAGGGTTGTTTGACCCCCAAAGGGGTCGCGACCCACAGGTTGAGAACCACTGGACTAAAACAACCATTTTATTATACCTCCTGATTTTATGGGTTAGGAATTCCTGCAGAGCTTGACTAGCTGGTGGCTGTGTTCCACGTGATAATTGGGTTCACTTAGTAGTATTCAGTGGTGGCTTCACTCACATTTCTGGTGCCCAATCAAGGATGATTGGAAGACTTGTCTAAATGGGACACTTTTCTCTCTCTATGGAGTCTCCAGGCTTCTCCACATTGTCTCTCCATGAAACCAAGGTAGAAGTTGACAGTCCTCTCACTAGCTAGACCCAGAACTGGCATAGAATCACTTCTACCATAGTCCATTAGCCAGAACAGGGAATGGTCAGCCCAAATGCAAGTTTAGGGAAAATAGACACATTATGGGAGAAACGTCAAAGAATTTGAAGCCATCTTCCAATTCAGATCATCTCCTGTCGCACACTGCTCATTCTACACCATCAATTTTGTCCCTGGGGTGGTTGTTTTATACTTTAGAACCCTTATTACTAAAGAAAATGAAGTATATGGCCTGAAACTCAGGCCTTGAGGTCTTTTATGAAATCTTTGATGACTAAAAGGGGTGGATAGAAATTTTAGTCACTAGTCACTTCAAGGACCCCAAGGAGTTCTCACTCTTTAGAGATGAAGATTTAAGTTCAGCTTCTGGGCAGACTATTCCTTCATTTTTTCTTGAAGAAAATTGTGTACTTTTTAAGTTACACGAAGAGACTACAGAGTGAAATTTCAACTGTACTGCTTAATAAATTGGGTGTATCTTTAGCTGAACTATAAAGAGATAAAATATTTTCATATGAATTTATATTGGATTGTCTCTGAAAATTATCTTTTGTTCATAGAAAAAGACGTAAATTCTAAGTAAGTCTTTTTGTTCAAATATTTGATCCCAGGAAATTGAGAAACTAAAACCATGCCAGGAAGAGTATGTAGATCTGATCATTTTCTCACCATACTGGAAAAAACGGTTGTGAAAGGCAAATGAACTGAATGTACATGTTAAGTATTCTGGTTTTGAAGTATGAATTGCTGTTCATGATTGAGCAAGGACTAAGGGTGAGTATAAAAATATTGCTAGATTTTCGATAAACTGAAATTGTATCATACCTGAATAGTTCATTGTGACTATAGAAATGAGCACGGATTTTAATTTTGTTTTTGTTAAGAAGTGTTATGAGACTTTGCATGCATATGTAGCTTTGGTGCCTAGGGGACAAGGTGTGATATAGCAAGGAAGACATTCTCCCTACTTCCACAAAGCGGCCAGCATCCCTCTGATACCTGATGGAGAGGTGCCTTTGGAAGGTAGCCCCCTAGGCACAGACACTGACAAACTTCTGAAAGATAACCCCAATACATGCTATACTTGGGTGCTACTAAACCGCTTAAAGGGAAGTGGTTATTGGCTGGAGGGGAGGGTGAAACAGAAAAATAATATCATGGTAGTTGCAGTATGTAACTGTAGAGGGCAGATAGGTTTGTGAACATAGGCTTGTAATGAAGCCTAAACATATCCTAGGTAGAAAAGTCTTGGCTAAGAGATGGTTAGAAGCCCTATCATTTTATAAAATCAAAGCCTACTCATTTTCAGATACATAACATGCCATCTAATCTAATAAAAGACAAACATGCAAATTGACCATACCTTCGCTACGGCGTAAGCCACGCCCACCAGCCAATCGGAGCAACTATATGCAAATTAATCCAACCAAGATGGTGGCCGGCAGCCACAGAGCTGGAGCGAGCAGGAGTTTCAATTATAGAAGGTAAATAAATCTCAGAATAGAAAAAAAGGAGAGGCTGGGAGCTTCCATTGCCGGGGGGCTTGGCCAGCTTGAAAACGGTCCTCAGCCCCTCACCCAGGCTGGCCAGGCACCCCAGCAGGACCCCCCACCCTGATCTGGGACACCATTCAGGGCAAACCATCCGGCCCCCACCCATGCACCAGACCTCTATCCTATATAATAAAAGGGTAATATGCAAACTGACCCTAACAGAATGACTGGGAATGACTGGTCACTATGACACACACGGACCACCAGGGGGCAGACGCTCAATGCAGGAGCTACCCCCTGGTGGTCAGTGCGCTCGCACAGGGGGAGCTCTGCTCAGCCACATGCCAGGCTGATGGCTGCCAGTACAGCGGTGGTGGTGGGAGCCTCTCCCGCCTCCTCAGCAGCACTCAGGATGTCAGAGTGCAGCTTAGGCCTGCTCCCTGTTGGCAAGTGGACATCCCTCGAGGGCTCCCGGGCTGCCAGAGGGATATCTGATTGCCAGCTTAGGCCCAATACCCCGGGGAGCAGGCCTAAGCCAGCAGGTGGTCATCCCCTGAGGGGTCCCAGACTCTGAGAGGGCACAGGTCGGGCTGATGAACCCCCATCCCCCGCTCCCAAGTGCACAAATTTTTTTGCACTGGGCCTCTAGTCTATCCTAATAAAAAGGTAATATGCTAATTAGACTGGATAGACTGGACGTCTTCCAGATATCCCTCCAGACAAAGCTATGGTGGTGGGGCTGAGGCAGAGGCAGTTAGAGGCGATTAGGCCAGCAGAGGAGAGCGTTAGGGGCAATCAGGTAGGCAGGCAGAGTGATTGGGGGCGGTCAGGCAGGCAGGCAGGTGAGCAGTTAGGAGCCAGTCGGACATCCCCTGAGGGGTCCCAGATTGGAGAAGGTACAGGCCGGGCTGAGGGACCCCCCCCCACACACACACCCAATGCATGAATTTTGTGCACCAGGCCTCTATTTATTAAATAAAACCTACAGGTTGTCTCCTGAAAGGCCTTAAAAGAAAGTGTTCATTACTTTGGTGAATTAACTATGGTCCTGAGTTTGACCTTCTGCCTTGTAACCTCTCAAGTCATATATTGTCAGCTTGCTGAGAGCAAATCCACCTCTCAGCAATGCATGCACACTTAATTCAGCTCCCCAGACTAAGACAGATACCAAAGTGCCAATTCATTTACTGACAAAGCAAAATAGAACCCTCATGTGGAATAGAATAATCAAGTCAGCATGATGAGACTATGCTCTCCCAGTAGTCCGACTACATGAAAGGCCAAATCATAAGAGTTTTATAAAATTCACACTGAGAATTAATTGCCACAAGCACCAGATTATTCACAGTTTACATAAATAGTTTATTTTTTGACCTGTAGTCATGGTGCATGGAAAACCATATTTTACTCAGAAGGTTATCTAATGAAATTATAACAAGGATAATCAAGTTAATCAAATGCTTAAAATCATCAGGGTAACTTAATGTATCTGAAGGGGAGCAGATATACCACCCCAAATGTATCACTTGTTATGTGGAATATTTTGCATGGAAGGCAATCAATACCAAGTAGACTCAAGGAAAACTTTTACCTCTCCTTTAACTACCTAGAATAATTTAGACAGGGGACCTGTCTTAGAGAAAAGAGCTACTGCCAGAGATAACTTTTTATCTGTTCAACAGGGCAAACATCTAATTATGAGACATCTGCTCCTCTTATTCTCCTGTGCATTACTCTTCTCCTCTTTGAAGGCCCAATTCCCTACTTATTCCTCATCTCCTGATGGCATATAAGCCTCAACTGTCTGACTGGCCCTTGGGTCTCATATTTTTCTAGGGTTCCCATACATATGAAATTAAACATGTTTTTCTCCTGTTAATCTCTGTTATGTCTATTTAATTACTAAACCAGCCAAAGAACCTACAAGGGTAGAAGAAAAATTTTGCTTCCCCACAATACCCATGTGAATGGGATATTCTAAAAAAATAGGTCAGAGTACTAGAAATACGTTGGTTCAGGCTCTCTCTTGCCTTGAGCATACTTGGGTAGACACAGCTAACGTGCTTTCCTGAGTCTCCTTTTTCTATGCTTTTAAACTGATCACACCCTCTTCTTATTGATATGGACTTTATTTAGATATATTAATACAATATAACAGTAACTCTGGTCTTGGATCCATCCTATTACGGATGATTGTATACATCTACCCTAACCCACATGTTGATTTAAGAGGACAACTTATCCCTTCATTTTTCCATATTGTTAGAGACGCCTCCTTAAAGTTTCCCTCAAGTACTTACACATCCTATGTACTAATGAATTTGAAGTACAACCAGTAAAATATAAATATCCACAAATAGTCAAATAAATACCATATAGAAATTAGATATCTTTAATGAGAAAGGGAATTATGGTAATACCAAGAAACTAACAATGGGATCATTATTGTGATTGAGTTTTAAATACAGCAACTCATATCCTGACAGCCATGCCAAAAAGAAACGTAACAGTAAGTCGGACCTCCCAAAAGAGGATACAAATATTCTTTGGGAAGACTTCATGTAGAGTTAGCCTGGTATATTATTTTAGTTGCCTCCTTGTTCCCTTTGTAGACAATATCACACTGCTCTTCCTAGATAGAGAAACACAACTGACCCAAGATTAGTAGACTATTTTGCTGCTTGATCTTAGCCAGTCATCTTGCCCTGACTGACCCTCAAAAATATTCATTTTTGACCAATGTTGGAAGCACCAACTGAAAATTTTGAAGACAAGTTACCTAACTGTTCCTCACAAAGATAAATTTTGGTCATGCCTTCCTTAGCCCCAGGCTGAGAAAACCACCGAGTTAAGTGGCCAAGAACTTACATTAGCCCCATAGTAGTGAATCTTATGTGAATAGAGCATCCAAGCAGACTCAACAATTCTTGGGAGACCATAGTAAAAGGTAAGAAAAGCCCAGAGTTAAATATAAGAATCAAAGGATAAATACTAATTCCACAGCCTTATTTACATAACAGATATGCCTGAGGAAATAGTATATCCATACTTCCTCTAGCAGTAGTCAGCAAACTCATTAGTTAACAGAGCCAAATATCAACAGTACAATGATTGAAATTTCTTTTGAGAGCCAAATTAGTTAAACTTAAATTATATAGGTAGGTACATTGTTATTAATTAGGGTACTCCTAAGGCTTAGGAAGAGCCACACTCAAGGGGCCAAAGAGCCACATGTGGCTCGCGAGCCGCAGTTTGCCGACCACTGCTCCAGGGAATATTCTCCAAAACACAAACATTCTAAAATTGGGGTACATTTCTTTAAACTAAACTAATCAGAGTTTTCTCCACCCAACAAAAAAAAAATGGCACACTCAAAAGGAGACGTTTAAAAAAAAATCTAAGTTAATAAAGGGACTATTTATTGTAGGAAAAATTAAAAGAAACCAAAAAGGAATGGTGAAGCATTCCAGGGATAACAGAGATTAGGAGTCTTTACCATGACCCTTAACTGAGGAGGTAAGGGAGAGAGGTATAGCCAGAACCTGTGAAGAATTTCACAAATAAATAAATGACATACAAGAAACAGCAATATTAATATCTTGGGTCAGAGTGTTTTGTACAGAGAAATGGCAGGTTTACAGGCCTTAGAGAAGTGATGAAATCATGAGAAAATGGACAAGAACTAAGGGTAGATCCTTGGGAGATACTGGTATATAGCTACTAGATATAAGAAAATGAACAAATCCAGAACCAAGAAGCTACTAGAGTTGTCATTTAGATTCTCACTGTTAGCCTTTAATAGTATAGCTTCTATGGAGCTTTAGTAGCAGAAATCAGTCAGAATTGACATGTAGAAGTATTTATATGTAGTGGGAAACTGGTTATAAAGCATAAGAACTACTACTTAAAGGGAAATTGGTAGTAATGAGAACGGAAGATAGAGGGTGTCATAAGGTGAGCTTACATATGCGACATCACATTATCTGGGCTCAAACCACTCACCATCTAGAGTGGAAGAGAACCACTGTTTAGTCAAGGGTATTCAATACTACAAAACCTTCTAAACAGCTTTCAAAGCATAAAAAGGTGAAAAAGGTTAGCAGAGTTGGAAGGTAAAGGAATATTCAGATAATTGTATTTGAAGAGATTCCCTTTCTTTCCATTTATTCTCTCTACTTGGTGGTTCATATCTGCTTGAAAGGTAACATTTTCATTTTTAATGAAATGTCTCATCATTTTCCTTAAATATATATTTGCCCTGTTATTGGATATGTCCCATATTTCTCTTGCTTTACCCACCCCCTTCTATAATAAAACAGTTCAGAATTCTTGCCTGTGACAGTCTGGAAAAACACCATTTTCTTCTTGTGTGTTTTTAACTCTCAATACCTTCAGACATCTGAATTCTAGAAAATTCAAGGAACCTCTGGAACTGTAGCTCAGATGGGGATATTTCTTTTTAAAGAATCCCTACTTTGGTGGATTTGAGGGCACCTTGTTCTAAAAAATCTAATCACTAATGGAGAGCAAGGTTCCCTTCTTTCTCTCACATTCTGGCCCATCCCCAAGTATCATCACAGTATTCTAGAATTGTTTACTGTCTCTGACATTCTCCTTAGAACTTTAGAAATCCTGGAGAGAACCAAGATGGCGGCATAGGTTAACGCCGGAGTTTGCTGCTCTGAACAACTACTTCAAAAGTGAAACCAAAAAACGGAAGGGACATCACCCAGAACCACAGGAACGCTGGCTGAGTGGAAGTCCTACAACTAGGAGGAAAGAGAAACGCATACGGACACTCAGAGGAGGCGCAGTGCTGAAGTCAAATTCTGAAGTGCGGAGTGCGCGAGCGGGCTGGCGGCGGAGGGAGCGGTTGGCGTTTTCAATCGGGAGGGAGTCGCAGACTCTGAGCTCCAGATCCAGACGAGTCTTTAGGGACCCAGACTCAAACGGGAGAAGCGGGACTGTCTGGCTTCGGTCAGAGCGAGTGCAGCTTTCTCTCTGAGCTTTGCAGCGGGTGCTGGGACTCAGAGAGGCAGAGCCCCTGGGGACAGGACTGAGAGCCGCCATAACTGCTCTCTCCGGCCCACCCTGTTGATCCTGTGCGACCCGCCCTGCCCAAGCCCTGCACACAGGCATTTGCCGGATAGCCTCAGGCAAACGCCAGATTAGCACCTCCCTAGAGGACAGAAGTTCTCTCACTGCTGACACAGCTGATTCTCATAGCCACTTGGCCTGGAGGTCAAACCCTCCCTGGTATTAGCTACAACAATCAAGATTTAACTATAAGACTGCGAACAAAGACCACTAGGGGGTGCACCAAGGAAGCATAACAAAATGCGGAGACAAAGAAACAGGACAAAATTGTCAATGGAAGATATAGAGTTCAGAACCACACTTTTAAGGTCTCTCAAGAACTGTTTAGAAGCCGCCAATAAACTTAATGAGATCTACAAGAAAACTAATAAGACCCTCGATCTTATATTGGGGAACCAACTAGAAATTAAGCATACACGGACTGAAATAACGAA
The DNA here is from genome assembly GCF_014108235.1 of Myotis myotis. Lineage (NCBI taxonomy): Eukaryota > Metazoa > Chordata > Mammalia > Chiroptera > Vespertilionidae > Myotis > Myotis myotis. Next base: position 40,215,579 of record NW_023416346.1, read on the forward strand.
TATTATACAGACTCCCGACAGCAGACCAGAGGAGCGCAAGAATCAAGTCAATGATTTGAAATGCGAGGAAGCAAAAAACACCCAACTGGAAAAGCAAAATGAAAAAAGAATCCAAAAATGCGAGGATAGTGTAAGGAGCCTCTGGGACAGCTTCAAGCGTACCAACATCAGAATTATAGGGGTGCCAGAAGATGAGAGAGAGCAAGATATTGAAAACCTATTTGAAGAAATAATGACAGAAAACTTCCCCCACCTGGTGAAAGAAATGGACTTACAGGTCCAAGAAGCGCGGAGAACCCCAAACAAAAGGAATCCAAAGAGGACCACACCAAGACACATCATAATTAAAATGCCAAGAGCAAAAGATAAAGAGAGAATCTTAAAAACAGCAAGAGAAAGAAACTCAGTTACCTACAAGGGAATACCCATACGACTGTCAGCTGATTTCTCAACAGAAACTTTGCAGGCCAGAAGGGAGTGGCAAGAAATATTCAAAGTGATGAATACCAAGAACCTACAACCAAGATTACTTTATCCAGCAAAGCTATCATTCAGAATTGAAGGTCAGATAAAGAGCTTCACAGATAAGGAAAAGCTAAAGGAGTTCATCACCACCAAACCAGGATTATATGAAATGCTGAAAGGTATCCTTTAAGAAGAGGAAGAGGAAGAAAAAGGTAAAGATACAAATTATGAACAACAAATATGCATCTATCAACAAGTGAATCTAAGAATCAAGTGAATAAATAATCTGATGAACAGAATGAACTGTTGATTACAATAGAATCAGGGACATAGAAAGGGAATGCACTGACTATTCCTGGGGGGGAAAGGGGTGTGGGAGATGCGGGAAGAGACTGGACAAAAATTGTGCACCTATGGATGAGGACAGTGGGTGGGGAGTGAGGGCGGAGGGTGGGGCGGGAACTGGGAGGAGGGGAGTTATGGGAGGGAAAAAAAGAGGAACAAATGTAATAATCTGAACAATAAAGATTTAATTAAAAAATTAAAAAAAAAAAGAACTTTAGAAATCCTTAAGTTCTTTCAGAATTTCTTCACTGTATTGGAGAAATGCCAACATTGATGCCTAAATAGCCTGAAAGAAGATTCCTCCTGATAGTCGCAGGTCAGGTTTCTAAAGCCCAGTCTGCTCTCCTGGGTCCTCTCTACCATTCAGTGCTGGCATGCATGGTCACCGCTCTTGTGGTCACTATCTTTTCACCAGGACATAGGGAAATCTCTGAAAGATGTTTAGTATTTATTCCTTAAGATACAGGTTATGTTTATCTTCTCTTGAGAACTTCTTTTCTGATTTTCCTCCTAACACTGCCTACTTAGTATTATGTATGTCTACTCTGTACACTCTAATCTTCCTCTGACAGCCTTTAGAGATGCTAATGAACTTGTTTACTGATCAGCCTTTCCAAGAGTCTCTGAGCTCCATTCTACATTAACAAAAAAACAAAAAAAAATTTCAGGGGAGAGCTACCAGACATGACCTGAAGAATTCAGTAGAAGTACAAATTGAATTCCAAACCACACTTGGAAGGGAGTCTGGAATATGTGTCCCAATCTCTCTTTAACATTCTTCAACTTTCTGTTGTTACCTCCATTGACTAAACCCAATCAAAAGCCAAAGGGAAAGGGAGACCATTAATGCAGTCAGTAAAGGCCAGCCTCCCAGGGAACAAAGCAGGTATAGGGAGAAAAAGAATTTGCCCTTTACCCTTATAGGTTCTTGGTGGAGACAGCCCACCCCCCACCCCCAATAAAAAGATGGAGTAACAGAAAAAAAAATAGGTATGTACTAACATATATACCTCCTGTACACATGGGAGATATGAGGAAAACTGAGTAACTCCACCCAAATGGCCCAAACCACCATCTTACATACCATTTCCAGATAAAGACCAAAAAAAGATGATGTGGGGGGGGGGCAGTTATGGCAGGTTATCAGGCAGAGTACAGTAAACAAGGACATGGCTGTTATGCAGATATGTCATTGCCTTCCCCACTGATAAGTTTCTAGAGATTTTAGTTCTTGTGTCTACCTAGCACAGAGAGGAAGGCACCCTTACAAATGGAGATATCCTTTATAAATGTAAATTTTTTTTTATAAAGAGTAATTTCTACTGTTTTAAGAGATTCACCTAGTTCCACTATTTTCTAAAATAATCCTTCTTCCAAAGAGGCATATTCTGGGGAGACACAGCTCCCCTTAAACAGATAAGAAAATTATACCTCAGAGAGATGAACTGCTCAAGGTAGCCCAGGTACTAAATGGTATAGGCAAAATTTGAAATAAAGACCTTTGATTCCAAATCTCAGTTCTATTATGAAACACAGAAATCTTTAAATCCTACTCTAGATGAAACTTGGGTTTTCTATGCCTGTCTTAAAGTACAGATACCAGAAGTTAACACAGTATTCCAGATGTAGTTTAATTTTTCTAAAAGTATTATTGAAAAAATAGTTTAATATATTCTGCCTCTTAGGCAATATTACTGCATTTCAAAAACTCTTAACTGCCTTAACCCAGAGTTTCCCAAACTGTGCCTTGTAGAGATGCTTCAGCCAAAGTACCTTTGCTTTCATCTCTACTTTTTCTTTACTTTATATTGGGATTCCATATAAGATTGCATTTGAGCCCGGCCACTGTGGTCAATAGTTCAGCATCGACCTATGAAGCAGGAGGTCAGGGTTCAATTCCTGGTCAGAGCACATGCCCAGGTTGTGGACTCGATCCCCAGTAGGGGGCATACAAGAGACAGCCAATCAATGATTCCCTCTCATCATCAATGTTTCTATCTTTCTCTCCCTCTCCCTTCCTCTCTGAAATCACTAAAAATATATTTAAAAACGATTGCATTTGACAAATCAAACAGTTCATCTGCTTAGAAATAAGTTTGAAATCACTGCGTACACCAAAGGAATGATTAACAATTGGTACTTCATATACCATGTTATTTATTGCTCATAGGCCAATAGACCATGTATGTCAGAATCTTTCTTTGGCCCTTAAATCCTAGCTTTATTCTCTTTTCTCGTTGGTTTGTTTTTGGGGCTTTAGCACATGAAGTAGTTCATAAAGAGCCTTCCCAAAATGTGCCACTTTGTCACATAGACTATTTTGAGCTGAAGGTAATCAAGACCCAGCAGATTCAAGAAAAACTTCTACTTCTCCCTTAACTGCCTAAAAGATTTAGATATAAGGCTTATCCAAGAAGAAAACTATCATGAGAACTAACTACAAAATATATGGGGTAAGTGTGGTAATCTGGAGGGGAGTTTGGCAAGGCCTAGAGATCAAATTCCTGTGCCACACAGATGAGTAGATTAAAAAACTGTGGTATATCCACACAATGGAATACTATGCTGCTATAAAAAAGAAGGAACTCTTATCATTTGCAACAGCATGGATGGACCTGCAGACCATTATGCTAAGCAAAATAAGCCAGTCAGAGAAATAAATATCACATGATCTCACTCATATGTGGGATATAATGATCAACATAATTTGATGAACAAGAATAGATCCAGAGACAAATGCTAGGGGAGGGGGGAAGGGTTAGAGAGCAACCAAAGGACTTGTATGCATGCATATTAGCATAACCAATGGACACAGACACTGGGGTGGTGGGGGCTTGCCTGAGGTGGGAATGACTGGGGGGGGGGGTGTGAATTGGGGAAAAAGGAGACATATGTAAAACTGTAGACAATAAAAAAAAATTCCTGTGCCACATTGTCTTTGCATAGCATGGCAAACATTTGTTTACCAAATATTTGTTCTTCCCATCTTCCTGTAAATTGTCTTCCTCCCCTTTTAAGTCCAAGTTCCCTAGCCCTTTATCCTTATCTCAAGAAGGCATATAAGCCTGCCTACCTTTGGGTCTCATACTAGTATTCTTATGGGGCATCCATACATACGTAATTAATTTTTTCAATCCTGTTAACCTATCTTATGCTAATTTGATTCCAGCTAAAGAAACTAGAAAAGTAGAAGGAATATTTTCCCTCCTCAACACGTGCCTCATTATAATCCAAAACAAAAATTTCTATGATGAGTCCTTTTATAGAGAAAACATGGCTTCTGTTATTTTCCTCTCACAATTTCTCTGAGTAGTTGGTTGTGCTAAACCAGGGGTGGGAAACTTTTTTTCTGCCAAGGGCCATTTGGATATGTATAATATCACTAGAGGCCCGGTGCATGAAATTTGTGCACTCGGCGTGGGGGGGGGGGGTGTCCCTCAGCCCAGCCTACACCCTCTTGAAGTCTGGGAGCCCTCACGGGATGTCTGACTGCCATGGAGGTGGGAGAGAGGGACCTGCCACCGCTGCTGCAATCACCAGCCATGAGCCTGGCTTCTGGCTGAGTGGTACTTCCCCTATGGGAGTGCACTGACCACCAGGGGGCAGCTGCTGCACTGAGCATCTGCCCCCTGGTGGTCAGTGCATGTCATAGCAACCGGTTGTTCCGCCGTCAGGCCGAAACTGACTCTCTGACATCCCTGAGGGGTCCCAGATTATGAAAGGGCGCAGGCAAGGCTGAGGGACCCCACGGATGCATGATCGGGGCCAGGGAGAGAAATGGGAGGTTGGCCAGCTGCGGAGGGACCGTGAGAGAGCTCCAGGGCGTGTCCTGCCTGTCTCGCTGAGTCCGGATCAGCCAAACCCCAGCAGCAAGCTAACCTACCAGTCAGAGCGTCTTCCCCCTGGTGGTCAGTGTAAGTCATAGCGAGTGGTTGAGCGGCCTTAGCATATCATTAGCATATTACGCTTTTGGTTGCACAGATGACCAGATGACTGGACACTTAGCATATTAGGCTTTTATTATATAGGATTTGCAGGACATACAAAATTATCAACTTAAAAATTGGCCTGCTATATTTGGCCAAACATTTAATTAACTTACCACTAATGCCTTGTTAAGGTCAGACCAAATGATTTTGCAGGCCTTATAGGGCCCACAGACCAGACATTCCCCACACCTGTGCTAAAACCTGAGTGAAAAAAAATCAGTCTGACTGATTATGCCTCTGCTTAATAAACATTGCTATTTCAGGGCATATATTTCAGTTTGCTGATTGTTTTTATAGGACAATGGTCTGCACCTATCCCTTTAAGAGTGACTGTGTTATTACCCCATTTTGTTCCTCTACCCACTTTTTGATAGTTACTCAGTTCTTTAAATAGCACGTATTTTTTCCATTCTGCTGAAGCATGACTGATATGGTTTGATCTTAAAACTCTGGACAACATGGAGATAAAAAAGTATGTATGGGAGACAAACTAGAATGAACTTCTTGACATCTCCAACCATGTTCCCCACCACCTCTGCTGTTTTGTGCACAAAGGAAATGAGTACAGCAAAAGAATAGGAGAAATGAAGTATAGAGGGAAAATTACTGGGGTTCTGGGGGAGTAATAAAAATCCAATACAGCACTAAGACTAACTAATAATGCAAAACATTTATATTGACAAAGCACTATAGTCAAAGGTTTATACACATGAATAGCATATGTAACATATTGGGACATTTTCTCAAATATGCCAAATTTATGAAGTCTGGCAACAATCCTTCTGATTTTCTTATACCATCTGCTAATTTCCTCTGTGACTTTTAACAACCCAATGTTCTGAAAGTTGGATCAATGTAAATGTAGAAGATGCTCTATTCCAAGAAATAAAGTTCAAAAATGAAGTTATCCTTGGGTTAAATCTGTCCAGACCAGAAAGTTGTTCTTCAACTTCTGTTTCATCTATATTCCCTCCAAAAACTTGCTATCTGAATTAGGACAAGCTACTCCCCATTTCTAGCTTTTTGATTCCTCTGATGTAAAATGAGTATAACAAGACTAGATGGTTTTTAAAGTTCAACGCGATGCTGTCAGAGCTATAAATTTTCACAATTCTTCAAAATAAATAAAAAAGGGTAAAAGGTCCTTATCCCCCCATTGCCCCCCCCACCCCCCACTCATACCCTCAACCCCTGGTGTCTGTGTCCATTGGTTAAGCTTATATTCATGCATACAAGTCCTTTGGTTGATCTCTCCCTCTTAGCCCCACCCTCATAGGAATATCTTTTCCAATACAGCTCCTAGGGCACTGGAAACTAAAGAGAAAATAAACAAATGGGACTACATCAAAATAAAAAGCTTCTTCACAGCAAAAGAAACCATCAACAAAACAACAAGAACCCCCACTGCATGGGAGAACATATTTGCCAATGTTATCACTGATAAGGGTCTAATCCCTAAAATTTATAAGGAACTCATACAACTTAACAAAAGGAAGATAAAAAATCCAATAAAAAAATGGTCTAAGGACTTAAATAGACAGTTTTCAAAAGTGGACATACAGAAGGCCAAAAGAAATATGAAAACATGCTCAAAGTCATTAATCATCTGAGAGATGAAATCAAAACAACAATGAGGTACCATCTCACACCCTTCAGAATGGCTATCATCAACAAATCAACAAACCACAGTGCTGGGAGGATGTGGAGAAAAAGTAACCCTCTTGGACTGCTGATGGTAATGCAGACTGGTGCAACCACTGTGGAAAACAGTGTGGAGTTTCCTCAAAAAATTAAACCTGGAACTCCCATTTGAACCAGTAATCCCACTTCTAGGAATATGTCCCAATAAATCAGAAACACCAATCAGAAAGTACATATGCACCCCTATGTTCATAGCAGCACAATTTACAATAGCTAAGATTTGTAAACAGCCTAAGTGTCCTTCAGCAGATGAATGGATTAAAAACTGTGGTACAGCTACACAATGGAATACTATCCTTCTGTAAAAAAAAACAAAGAACTCTTACCATTCACAATAGCATGGATGGACATGGAGAGCATTATGCTAAGCAAAATAAGCCAGTCAGAGAAAGATAAATATCACATGATCTCACTCATTTGTGGAATATAATGAACAACTTAAATTGAGGAACAAAAATAGATCCATAGAAAGAGAAGCATCGAACAGACTGTCAAACTTCAGAGGGAAGGCAGGCTGGGGGTAAGAGATCAACCAAAGGACTTGTATGCATGCATATAAGCATAACCAATGTACACAGACACTAGGGGAGTGAGCACATGTGCTGGGTGGTGGGTGTGTCCAGGGAGAGGTCAATGGGGGAAAAAGGAGACATATATAATACTATATGTAATACTTTAAACAATAAAGAATTTTTAAAAAGACATGATACATTGTAAGTTTAGATAGATATAAACCAGATAGGATAGGTGATAATTTATTGTTAAATAATAAATACTCTTAAGAAACCAACAGCTTTATGCTAAGGGAAATAAGGCAGTCAGAAAAGATAAATATCACATGATCTCACTCAATTGTGGGATATAATGATCAACATAATTTGATGAACAAAAAAGGATCCAGAGACAGAGAAGCATTGATCAGGTGCTCAAACCTCATAGGGAAAGTAGGGGAGGGTGGGGGTAAAGGGGATAGGTCAACCAAAGGACTTGTATGCATGCATATAAGCATAACCAATGGACACAGACACCAGGGGGGTGAAGACATGAGCAGGGGAGGAGTACATATGCAATACCTTAATCAATAAAGGAAAATAAGAAACCAACAGACAAAAAAAAACCTAAATGGATAAAGTTGTGATACATATGTGCAATGGAATATTACTTGGCAATAAAAAATCAATTCATACCATTTGTGACAACATGGATAAACCTAAAGGTATTGAGCTGAGTGAAATAGGTTGGGCATAGAAAGACAAGTACTAAAAAAATGAAGAAAGACAAATACCATATTATTTCACTTATATGTGGAAATCTAAAAATCAAAATAAGAACAAACAAGACAGAAGCAAACCCATAGATATAGAAAATAAAACTGATGGTTGCCAGATGGGAAGAGGTTTGGAGGACTAGATGAAAAAGGTGAAGGTATTAAGAAGTACAAATTGGCAGTTACAAAGTAATCACAGAGATGTAAAGTACAGCTTAGGGAATATATTTAATAATATTGCAATAACTATACATGTGTCAGATAGTTTCAAGGCTTACCAGAGGATCACTTTTGAAGTTATATGTGTCTAACCACTATGGTGTACACCTGAAACTAATATTGAATGTCAACTGCAATTGATAAATAAAATTTTTTAAAGTAGTCAGTTAATAGAATCTACCAGCAAAATAACTCAAAGCTTGTAGTAACACAATTGACAAAGGAAGGGGAAATAAAGAAAAACCTTGTTTATCCAGAAATGATACACATTAAATCACTTCAACCACAGCCCAGTAAATCTCACCTTACTTTGGCAATTGTGGGTGACCATTGTTAATATATACCTGTCTGATCCCTAATTCCATATGCTATAAGGAGATCTTCCCATCAATATTCTATGCACATTTACACAGAATCAAGTTAGCCAGCCCTTTCAAAACAGAGGCTTATTGGTAAAAACAAATCTATATAACAAAGGGAGTAACTAACCTATGCTAATCAATACAATCATCTATTCATAGATCTGAATGGACACTATTGATAGCCAGACATCTAATGAAAATAGTATCAAAGAAAATGATCAAGATCAATAAAAAGGAATAACCCTGAGGAGACAGAAATAGGAGAAAGGAAAACTGGGATGAAGAAATAATTAGGAGGCTAAAGTCAACTTTACAAATTGTAATTTATCTAATAGATATTCTAAAAGATATGGCATCCATAAGAAAGCACACTCTGATACATAAAAAGGAAAGCAAAGAACAAAAAAGAGTTCTTGTACATTATAACTATAATGGCCCTCCAAAACTTGTTTTTTAAATCAATGGACAGGATGCATAATAATATAGTCATGGTGGAAATGACTATCAATCTGCAAAATGAAGTCATGGAAATTTCCAAGAGCATAGAGAAAAGAGACAGAAAGATGGAAATTATGAGAAATGAGTTAAGAGAATTTAAGGATAGACAGGATTCCAACAAGAACAGGTATTTAAAATAAGTTCCAGAATAAAAGAATAGAGGCAACAAAAGGAAAAAATAATAGAAGAAAACTTACCTTAACTAAAAAGTCAACACTTTATAGTAAAAGTCATTGCCGAGTACCAATTAATGGGGGGAAAGTACTCACAGGGTCCTGAAATTTCAGAAAGCCATAACAAAAGAAAAAAAAAAGAGAAGAAAAATGTATTAATAGAGAAAAAGTTGCATCTCAATAGGTGCCGGGGTCCAACCCCAGCAGGTCCAGGGATCCCCAAAGGTGTGGACGGAGTTGGCGAAGAAGGAATGACACGGAGACAGCGTTCAGTTGATCAGCAGCCTAGCCAGGATCTCCAGCCAGGATCTCCAGCCAAGTTCTGGTCTGGATCTCCAGCGAAGTTCTGGTTAGGATCTCCAGCCAGGTTCTGTGTCCATGTTGTCTTGCTAGGTTCTCCAGCCAGGTTCTCCAGGTTCTCCAGCCAGGTTCTGTAGCCAAGTTCCCTCGCTCGGTTCTCCAGCCAGGTTCTGTCCAGGTTCTCCAGCCAGGTTCAGTCACTAGGTTCTAGTCAGGTTCTCTTGCCAGTTTCTGTAGTCAGGTTCAGTCCAGGATCTTTTGCCATGTTCTCTCAATCTAAGTTCTGTGTTCTACGTTCTGTGTTCTAAGTTCTGTCTCTTGCTGTCTTGTTGCATCTGTATTTATACTAGTTGATTCAATCCTATCAGTCTCTATTACAAAGGTTAGGGCGTTTCTTATCTTCATTCCAGGGAGTAAAGATTATGTAGCTTAAGCACGATTGTTCGTAGTTAAAGTGATTAATTACCCGCCTGGCACTTAGTTAAGAGGTTTTATTCCCTCCCTAACTTCAGGGGAAAATCCCTACCTGGGGAAACAACCTTTCTCAGAGAGGAGACCTTGGTTAAAACACATAGTGCCAAGAAGCTGAGCAAACATATTAAGAACAGTATGCCATATATGCCAGGTCCCTTGAAACAGCAAGTATGGACCGGCTCCCGGCAAATAGGTGCAGAGGTCCTGTGCCCTTTTAAATCCTACCTAGTGCCGGGAGCCGGTCCATGCTTGCTGTTTCAAGGGACCTGGCATATATGGCATACTGTTCTTAATATGTTTGCTCACCTTCTTGGCACTATGTGTTTTAACCAAGGTCTCTGAGAAAGGTTGTTTCCCCAGGTAGGGATTTTCCCCTGAAGTTAGGGAGGGAATAAAACCTCTTAACTAAGTGCCAGGTGGGTAATTAATCACTTTAACTACGAACAATCATGCTTAAGCTACATAATCTTTACTCCCTGGAATGGAGATAAGAAACGCCCTAACCTTTGAAATAGAGATTGATAGGATTGGAATCAACTGGTATAAATACAGATGTAAGAGAGACAGAACAAGAGAAGACAGAACCTACACACAGAACTTAGAAGACAGAACCTACACAGAACCTACAGACAGAAGAACTTCGCTGGAGAGAACATGGCAAAAGATCCTGGACTGAACCTAACTACAGAAATTGGCAAGAGAACCTGACTAGAACCTGGTGACTGAACCTGGCTGGAGAACCTGGACAGAACCTGGCTGAAGAACCTAGCGAGGGAACATGGCTACAGAACTTGGCTGGAGAACCTGGCTGGAGAACCTAGCAAGAGAACATGGACACAGAACCTGGCTGGAGATCCTGGCTAGAGATCCTGGCTAGGCTGCTGATCAACTGAACACTGTCTCCATGTCATTCCTTCTTCGCCGACTCCGTCCACACCTTTGGGGACCCCTGGACCTGCTGGGGTTGGACCCCAGCAACCTAGAAGTATAAATTTTAAGAACTTACATTTTAAAGACAAAACCCTATAGTAAATATCATGAATAGAGCAACTTTCCTCAACTTGATTTATAGATTCATATAATCCCAATAAAAAAAAACAACTGTTTGTATGAGAGTGTGAGAGTGTATATGAGCGTGTGTATGTGGTGTATGTGTGTGTGTGTGTGTAATTTTAAATTCTGAACCTAATTCATCCTATATAATAAAAGGGTACTATGCAAATTGACTGTAATGGTGGAATGACCGGGAATGACCGGTAGCTATGATGCGCACTGTCCACCAGGGGATAGATACTCAACACAGGAGCTGCCCCCTTAGTGGTCAATGTGCTTCCACAGGGGCAGCAGTGCTCAGTCAGAAGCTGGCTCATGGCTGGTCAGAGCAGTGCCGGAGGCAGGAGCCTCTCCCATCTCTGCAGCAGCGCTAAGGATGTCCCACTAATGGCTTAGGCCCACTAGGGCATCCCCTGAGGGCTCCTGAGCTGCCATAGGGATGTCTGACTGCCAATGTAGGTCTTATCCCCAGGGGAGTGGGCCTAAGTCAGCAGGTGGACATCCCCCAAGGTTTCCCGGGCTGCAAGAGGGATGTCTAACTGCCAACTTAGGCCCGGTCCTCCGGAGAGTGGGCCTAAGCCATCAGTTGGACATCCCCTGAGGGGTCCCAGACTGCGAGAGGGTGCAGGCCAGGCTGAAGGACCTCCCTGAGTTCACAAATTTTCATGCACCAGACCTCTAGTGTTAATAGAATATTATATTCATATTATAATATAAATAATTTTATTATATATTAATATAATAACTAGTCATATATTGATAAAACTATAAATATTAATGTAATATATTACTATAATAATATCAATATTGTATAATACTCATAATATATTAAAGTTAGAGGAAAATTTAATAAGTTAATGGAATATACTGAAGAGCCCAGAAATAGGCCCAGGCAAATATAAACACTGAAGAATAGCAGAGGAGTTAGGAAAAGAGAATCTCTTCAATAAAGGATGCTGGAACAGCTGAGTATCCATATGGATACTTCACATTGTGTGTACAACTAGTAAGTGACAACTGAAAAGCCCCTTATGAGATTATTTCATCAGTGTACATTCACAAATCTCCATGCAGAAATGTGTTCAGGTATTCTCTATTGTCTGGATTTGCATGTGAATGTATATTGGCTCATGGCCCAAACTGTATATGATATAATTTAGCAGCTCCAAGGATTAATTCTAAGGCTAGAGGTTTCCATTGGAGGTGTCAGTATTAGTCACATCTACAGATTTATGAACTCATAAAACATTAACTGCATTTCCTCATGCTTTGTGTCTGATTCTATTTTTCACACATGATGTGTAAATGAAGTACTCTATCTCCAAATGACATCAGTGCCCTATAAACTTATAAAATTGCTCTTGTGTTTAACTATCTTCACACCCTAGAGATATAAAAACTGAATGATATAAAGATGAATAGGAAATCTATAAATTTTATAAGACTATTGGTTTCAATACTTTATGCTGGAAGAGTGTGGGTGGCAAAGCCTGACATCAGCTAACTGGGCTCTATCAGCAGAAATTGGGGTAGGATAATTAGGCTTCCCTGATGATCTCCAAAGAACTTTTATTTTCCTTTTATTTTCTTTTTATTTTCTTACATTTCCCTCAGGGACAATGGTACACAATGTTAACCATCCCTCAGACTAGGACCATCATAGCAGGTGGGCCATACTGTTGCAGAAGACCAGAGAAAAACCAAACCACGCTTAGAGAAAGGGAGTTACATTTTATTATTAAATTCTGTGCAGGGCCAGAGAAAAATGTGTCTTTCAAATTCTGGGCCCCCCCAACATGGAGGAAACTCTCTTTATTTATACTTTTTCCAGTCCTTTGTCTCCCAAATTTGGAATGAGACTTCCAGGCCTTCTGAGAAAGAAGGCCTGCATGCTGGGAAGGGGCCATGAGACCATATCTCAAGGCCTGGCCTGGTGTCAGCACTGACAACTCTGTCTGGGGCATAGTTAACAGCCTCTCTGGAATGGGAGTAGTCTTATTTTCCTTATTATTTAAGACAGAAGCCAGAATAGCGGGGTTAAAATTTCAAACAGCATTTTTTATATAAGATGGATGCTTCAATACTAAATTTCACAAATCCTTGGCCTTAGAAACATTAGTAACTAATGTGCAAGACTGACTCCCTAATAGAACAAAGAAGTGATTCCTCTTGTTTTTGCATTTGGGCATCAAATTCTAAAATGGCCAAAGGACAAAAATGAATCAAACATTAGAGCCATTGCAGCTTAAAACAAAGCCAGACCCAGGCTACACAATCCCCATGGTGAAAAAGCCACAAATATAAAGAATTTCTCAAAAGCTTGAGTTGGGAAAAGGGAAGAAGATAAGAGATCAGATGGAAGAAGAGGGACATAACAGAAGAGGAGTACAGGAGATCTATGGGTACCTCAGACAAAGTGAAGTAATTACCAATTAAAGGCCAGTCAGCAGAGCAGAATGGGAATTCAAAAAGACAAAACAGGAGCATCTGAGATCTTGCTCCTTGGCATATGTTGTCACTTTGACTTAAATAAACTATTATAAGAATTATATTTAGGTTTAAATGTTTATTACATTGACATTTACTTGTCATAGTATGGCAGTACTCTGAAGAAGTCCACTCAAGATCACCCTGCAGACACAAATGTGGTGCTAGGTACAAGCAAGGACCCATTGTGCCCCATAAACTCCGTGCTTTGCATTAGGTAAACTTGGATCTGAGTTATCCTCTCACGTTATATTTATTTTCCCTATGGAATTTAGTATTTCTTGGAGATCCAAGATGGTGGCAGAGTAGGTGGAAGCTACACTTATCTCCTCCCAGGACCAAACAGGAATTACAATTAAAGTATACAACAATCATCCTAATAACCACCTGAACAATGGCTGAAGAGAAGTCTTATAACCAAGGGTTTACAGAAGAAGCCACATTGAGACTGTTCCAAACAGGTTGCTGAGGACCAGTCACAGGCAGGGTCTTATCTTGGCCGGCACTAGAGTCCCTCCCAAGAGGCCCAGAACCAACACACCCAGTGGACAGCTTCAGACAACATTCAGAGCAGGATCCAGTAAGCTTCACAAGCAGCATATCCAAAGGGAGATCTTGACAGGCACTAAACCCTGCTGATGTCAGTTCTGCTTCATGTAGTTAAGTACCTACACAGCAGCACACATGCCATTGTTGGGGTTGAGCCTTGCAGTTAGCTGGCCTGAGGGCTTATCCCACCCACAAATAGGCCACTAACAATCAAGACTCAGTTACAACAGGAGGGCCCACATAACCCACACAAAGGACATTCCTAGAGCATCCAGCTCAGGTGATCAAGAAGGCTGAACAACTGGACTTCACAGGACATCTACTATATACGGCCATCCTGTGAAGAATGGGAGTCATAGCAAAACTATCTAATACATAGAAACAAACATAAAGGGACAGACAAAATTGGGAGAAAAAGAAACAGGCCCAAAATAAAATAACTGGAGAAATCTCCAGAAAAAGACCTACATGAAATGGAGACAAGCAATTTATCAGATATAGAGTTCAAAGTAATGGTTATAAGGATGCTTAACAACATGAAAAAGTACTCAGCCATAATTTTAAAAGTCAGAAATGAAAAGCACAATATCTGAAATAAAAAATACACTGGATGGCCCTAGCCGGTTTTGCTCAGTAGATAGAGCATCGGCCTGTGAACCAAAGGTTCCCAGATTCAATTCTGGTCAAGGGCACATACCTTGGTTGCAGACTCCTCTTCCGCCCAGGCCCTGGTAAGGGCACGTGCAGGAGGCAACCAATTGATGTGTTTCTCTCACATTGATGTTTCTCTCTGTCTTTCCCTCTCTCTTCCACTCTCCATAAAAATCAATGGAAAAATATCCTTGGGTGAGGTTTAACACACACACACACACACACACACACACAGGAATACACTGAATGCCCAGCTGATGTGGCTCAGTGGTTGAGCATTGACCTATGAAGCAAGAGCTCATGGTTCAATTCCTAGTCAGGACACATGCCTGGGTTGCTGGTTTGATCCCAATTTGGGGTCATGCAGGAGGCAGCGGATCAATGATCCTCTCTCATCACTGATGTTTCTATCTCTCTCTCCTTCTCCCTTCCTCTCTGAAATCAATAAAAAATATTTAAAGAATACATTGGAAGGAATAAATAGTAGGTTGGATAAAGCAGAGAATCCAATAATCAATTTTGAAGACAAGATAGAAAAAAATACCCAATCAGATCATAAAAAAGAAAAAATAATTTTCAATATTACGATAGATTAAGAAACCTTTGGGACAATATAAAGCATAACAACATCTGCACCATAAGGATACCAGAAGAAGAGAGAGCATGAGATATTGAGAACCTATTTAAATAAATAATGACCAAAAACTTCCCTAACCAGGTGAAGAAAAAAACCCAAGGAGTGCACAAAGTCTTAAGTAGGATGAACCCAAAGAGGCCAACAGCAACACACATCATAATTAAAATGTCAAAGGTTAAATACAAAGAGAGAATCTTAAAAGCAACAAAAGAAAAACAGCTACCTACAAGGAAACTCCCATAAGACAGACAGATGATTTCTCATCAGAAACATTTCATGCCAGGAGGGACTGGCATGAGATATTCAAAATAATTAAGAGCAAGAACCTAAAACCAAGGTTAATTTACCCATCAAGGCTATCATCTATAACTGAAGGAGAAATAAAGAGCTCCCTAGACAAGAAAAAGCTAAAGATGTTCATTACCACCAAAACAGGTTACAAGAAATGTGCAGGGCCTTCATTAAGAAGCAAAAGAAGGAGGAAGAGGAGAAGGAAGAGGAGGAGGAAAGCAAAAAAGAAACAGAGGAACATAGTTAAAAAGAATAAAATGACCACAGATGTAGCTATCAATAATCACTTTAAATGTAAATGGCTTAAATGTTCTAATCAAAATATATAGGATGGATAAGAAAATAAGACCCATATATATGCTGTCTAAAGAGACCCGAACAAAAGATACACACAAACTAAAAGTAAAGGGGTGGGAAAAGATATCTCATGCAAGTGAAAATTTTTAAAATAAAGCTGGGGTAGCAAAATTTATATCTGACAAAACAGACTCTAAATAAAGGCTATTATAGGAGAAAAAGAAGGACACTAATGATAAAAGGAAGCAAACAAGAGAATATAACCCTTGTAAATGTCTATGCACCTCTCATAGAAGCACCTAAATATGTAAAGCAAATTTTGATGGACATAAAGAGAGAGACCAAAAGTAATACAGTCATAGCAGGGGATTTTAATATGCAATTGACATCAATGAATACATCTTTCAGACAGAAAATCAACAAGTTAACAGTGACCTTAAATGACACACTAGATCAGATAGATTTAATTGATATCTTCAGAGCATTTCACCCCAAAGAAGCAGAATGGACATTCCTTTCAAGTGCATATGGAATACTATCTAGGATAGATCACAAGTTAGGACACAAAACAATTCTCAATAAATTTAAGAAGACTGAAATCATATCAAGCATCTTCTCTGACCACAATGCTATAACACTAGAAATCAATAAAAAGAAAAAACTGAAAAACACACAATGACATGGAAGCTGAATAACATGATTCTGAACAATGAATAAATTAACATTGAGATCAAGGAATAAATAAAACAATGCATTGAATCAAATGAAAATGAAAACACAACAACCCAAAATCTATGAGACACAGTGACATGAGTCCCAGGAGGGAAATTCATGCATGACAGGCCTATCTCAAGAAACAAGAAAAATATCAAATAAATAATCTAACTTTACATTTAAAGAAACCTGAAAAAGATAAACAAAGTCCAAAGTGAGTAGAAAAAAAGAAAAGAATAAAGATCAGAAATAAATAAAATAGTCTAAAAAAACAATACAAGTGATTAATGAAAACAAGACCTTGTTCTTTGAAAATATAAACAATTTGACAACCTTTAACCAGACTCATCAGGAAAAAAAGATTGAGGACCCAAATAAGTAAAATCAGAAATGAAAGAGAAGTAACAACTGCCACCAAAGAAATACAAAGGATTATAAGAAAATATTATGATAACAAAATAGACAATGCAGATGAAATGAATAAATTCCTAGAAACATACAATCTTCCAAAACTGAATCGGGAAGAACCAGAGAATTTGAACAGACAGATTACAATTAATGAAATTGAAGCAGTAATAAAATAAAATGAAAAAACACAACCAACCAACTAGCAAAAGTCCTGGACTGAATGGCTTTCCAAGTGAAACTTATTAAACTTTCAAGGAAGAACTAACACCTATGCTCAAACTATTCCAAAAAAAAATGCAAGAGGAAGAAGTCTCCCAACCTCATTTTACAGAGCCTGCATTATCCTAATTCTAATTCCAAAACCAAATAAAGACACCACAAGGAAAGAAAATTATAGGCCAATATCCTTAATGACCACAGATGCTAAAATCTTCAACAAAATATTAGCAAATCAGATCCAGAAATACTTTAAAAATATCATACAACATGATCAAGTGGGATTTATTTCAGAAATGCAAGGTTGGTATAATATCCACAAAGCAATAAATGTGATGCACCACATAAACAAAATTAAGGATAAAAACCACATGATCATTTCAATAGATTCAGAAAAAGCATTTGATAAAATGCAGCTCCCATTTATTATAAAAATTCTCAGCAAACTGGGAATAAAGGGAACATAACTTAATGTAATTAAGGCCATATATGGCAAGCCCACCACCATCATCGTACTCAATGGGCAGAAACTACAAGTGTTCCCCTTAAGACCAGGAACAAGACAGGGATATTCACTTTCACCACTTTTATTCAACACTAGTGGCCTGGTGCATGAAATTCGTACACATTAAAAGGGAATTAATTAGAGGAAATATTTTAATATTGCTATTTGCCCTTTCTCTATAATAGAAGTGTCAGAGATGAAAGAAAATTAGTAAAATGTATATGAAAATCTCCCTCCTGTCAGAGTCTGGGGTACACTGCGGGACCTAGAGTCAAGTCCCTGCCTACCACCTGCATGCACTTCAAAAATGCAGAAAACCCAGACGCAGCCAGCCCCACCCCCATTGAGTGAGACCCAGACCTGGCCGGTCCCACCCCTGTCAACCCCCTCCAGGTGGGAGGTGCAGCCTCAGGTCCCCTGGCCTGGCACTGGGTGGGCGGTAAAGCCTCAGGTCCCCTGTCAAGCCCCTCCAAGTGGGGGCACGGCCTGAGGTCCCCCAGCCTGGCACTGGGGCAGGGGGGCACAGCCTGAGATTCCCAATCAAGCCCTGCCAGGCAGGAGGCATGGTCTGAGGTCCTGCGACCTGGTGCTAGGGTAGTGGGTGCAGGTGGAGGTCCACTGTCAAGCCCCACCAGGTGAAGGGTGCAGTCTGTGGTCTCCCAGCCAGGTGCTGGGGCAAGGGGCATGGCCTGAAGTCCCCTGTCAAGCCCCACCAGGAGAGGGGCATGGCCTGAGGTCCCCTATCAAGCCCTGCTGGGCAAGGGGTGCGGCCTCAGGTACCTGTCAAGCCCCATGGGGCTGGGGTCGCGGCCTGAGGTCCCTCACCCTGGCCAGGCACCATGCAGCCTCAGGTCCCTGCTGTTCGGTCATGACATTACGGCCTCCTGGCTAATTTGCATATTCTTCTATTATATAGATAGATAGTATTGGAAGTCACAGCTACAGCAATCAGACAAGAAGAAGAAATGAAAGCCATAAAATTGGAAAGAAAAATGTAAAACTGGCATTATTTGCAGATGACATGATACTGTCATGATACATATAGACAACCCTAAAGATTCCACTAGAAAATTACTAGAACTGATGAATGAATTCAGTAAAGTAGCAAAATACAAAATAAATATTCAGAAAACAGTTGCATTTTTATACACCAATAATGAATTAACAGAAAGGGAAATTACAAAAACAATCCCATTTACAATTACATAAAAATATACCTAGGAATAAATTTAACCAAGGACATAAAAATCCTGTACTCTGAAAATTATAAGATATTGAAGAAAGAAATTGGAGAAGATACAAGTAAATGTAGTCATATATATTGTTCATGGATAGAAGAATTAACATCATTAATATGTCCATATTACCCAAAGCAATCTATACATTCAACACAATTCCTATCATGATACGAATGGTATATTTCAAAGAATTAGAAAATATATTCCAAAAATTTATATGGAACCACAAAAGACCCCAAAAGCCACAGCAATTTTGAGAAAGAAGAACAAAATTGAAGGTATAATACTACCTGATATCAAACTATACTAAAATTCCATGCTAATCCAAACAACATGGTACTGGCATAAAAACAGACATGTAGATCCATGGGACAGAATACAGAGCCCAGAAATAAATCCATGCCTTTATGATCAATTAATGTTTTACAAAGGAGGTAAAAACATACAATGGGGTAAAGTTAGTCTAAATCAATAAATTGTGTTGGGAAAGTTGGACAGATATGTGCAAATAAAATGATACTAGACCACCTTCTACACTATACATAAGAATAAAGTCAAAGTGGGTTAAGATTTAACTGTTAGACTTGAAACCATAAAAGTCCTAGAGGAAAACATAGGCAGTAAAATCTCAGACACTTCCCACAGCAATATTTTTTCTGATATATCTCCTCAGGCAAGGGAAGCAAAAGAAAAAAAATAGCCCTAGCCAGGTGGTTCACTTGGCTGAAGCATCATTCTGTGCACCAAAAGGTTGCAGGTTTGATTCCTGGTCAAGGCACACACCTAGGTTGTGGGAACAATCCCCAGGTGGGGCACATACAGGAGGGAACATTTCAATATTTCTCTCAAATTGATGTTTCTCTCTTTTCTCATTCACCCTCCCTCACTCCTCTCCTCTCTCTGTAAAAAATCAATAAAAACATATCCTCAGGTGAGGATTAAAAAATAAATCTATAATAATAAAAGCATAATATGCTAATGAGACCAGATATCCTTCCGGACGACCGTCCAGACAAAGCTGGGGCTCCAAACGGAAGCCCGGGTCCTGGGTGCCTGCCGGCAATTAGAGGGAAGCTCGGGTCCTGAGTGCCAGAGGGAAGCCAGTGCTGGCAGCTGGGGAAAGGAAGGCCTACTCTTGCATGAATTTCGTGCATTGGGCCTCTAGTAAGTAAATAAGCAAATAGGACTATATCAAACTAAAAAGTGTTTGTATAGCAAAAGAAACCATCAACAAAATGAAAAGACAACCCACTGGATGGGAGTATATTCGCCAATACATCTGATAAGGGCTTAATATATAAAATTTATAAAGAATGTATAAATCTCAACACTAAAAAAACAAAACAAAGAACAATCCAATTAAGAAATGTGCAGCCTAGCCAGTGTGGCTTAGTGGTTGAGCACTGACCTATTAATCAGGAGGTCACTGTTCGATTCCCAATCAGGGCACATGTCCCAGTTGTGTGGTCAATCAACAGTGGGAGGGTGTGTGGGAGGCAGCCGATGGATGATTCTCTCTCATCATTGATGTTTCTATCTCTCTCTCCTTCTCCCTTCCTCTCTCTGAAATTAATAAAAATATATTTTTTAAAAAGGAATTGGGAAAAAGACTTAAATAGATACTTCTCCAAACAGCACATACAGATGGCCAATAGACATATGAAAAGATGCTCAAAATCACTAATCAAGAAAATGCAAATTAAAAGCACAATGAGATATCACCTCACACCTATCAAAATGGTTATCCTATATAATAAAAGGCTAATATGCAAATTGACCCTGATGGCAGAATGACCAGAACGACCACTGGACCAGACACTATGAGATGCACTGACCACCTCTTGGTCCCTTTCCCCAGCTGGCAGGCTCTGATCGCCTGATGGCCACCAGCTGTGGGGGTGGGACTGGCAAGCAGGCAGGGACAGCTGACCTCTCGGTCCCTTCCCCGAGGCCATCAGGCACTCACCATCTGATAGCGAACAGGGAACAAGGAGTGGGTGGCAGCGGGGGCCTGCTGTGGACAATTGGGGAAGATGGCCCTGATTGCAGGCCAGGCCTAGGGACTCTACTTGTGCATGAATTACGTGTGCCGGGCCTCTAGTTGTCAATAAATCAACAAGCAACAAGTGTTGGCAAGGACGCGGGGGGAAAATCCACATGCACTGTTGGGAATGCAGATTGGAAAGCAGTATGAAGTTACCTCAAAAAATTAAAAATGGAACTGCCTTTTGACCCAGCAATTTCACTTATGGGATTATATCCCAAAAAAACCTAAAACACTAATTCAAAAGAATATCTGCACCCCCATGTTCATTGCACCATTATTTATAACTAGAGGCCCAGTGCACAAAATTCATGCATGGGTAGGGCCCCTAGGCCTGGCCGGCAATCAGGGCTGATTGGGGGCCTTCCGGCTACCCGCCAAGGCCTCCCTACCCCGGCTGCCGACCGGGGCCTCCCTTTGTTCTGTGCCGCCCCCTGGTGGTCAGCATACATCATAGCAAGTGATGGAACTCCCAGTCTCCTGGTCGAACTCCCAAGGGGACAATGTGCATATTAGGCTTTTATATATATATATATAGATAGATGATAGATAGATAGATAGATAGATAGATAGATAGATGATAGATAGATAGATAGATAGACAGACAGATAGATAGATAGATAGATAGGCAATATTCAGAAGCAGCCAAAGTGCCCATCAGTGAATGAGTGGATAAAAAATCTGTGGTACATTTACACAGTGGAATACAACTCAGTCATAAAAAAGAAGGAACTCTTACCCTTTGCAACAGCATTGATGGACCTGGAGAGTATTATGCTAAGTAAAATTAGCCAGTCAGAGAAAGACAAGTACCAGTACCATATGATCTCACTTATGTGTGGAATCTAATGAACAAAATAAACTAAAAAACAAAATAGAAACAGATTCATAGAGATAAGGTAGACAGCTGTTGCTGTGTGTGTGTGTGTGTGTGTGTGTGTGTGTGTGTGTGTGTGGAGACTGAAAAACGAGAGAGGAGAGAGGAGAGAAAGAGAGAGAGAGAGAGAGAGAGAGAGAGAGAGAGAGAGAGAGAGAGAGAACACTCATGGACATGTACAACAGTGTGGCAATTGCCAGGTGGAGGGGAGGTGAAGGAGAGTATAGGGGGATAAATATTGTTGGATGGAGACTTGACTTGGGGTGGTATACACACAATACAGTGTACAGATGATGTGTTGTAGAATTGTGCACCTGCAATCTGTATAATTTTGTTAACTAATGTCACCCCAATAAATTCAATAAAAAGGGGGGAAAAAGACAAAACAATGTCACCCAAATGTTTTGCCATATAATTTACCATCCAAACCAGGAGAATTTAAGGAGTGAAAAGAGATGTTCTTAATAATTATGCCAGAACTACAGATGGTTATTGGGTTTATCCCTAGGAAAGTCAACCTTCCTGTAAGGTCCTCTCTGATTATGTGCCTACTTATTTGTCTCCTCACATTTATCCTAATCTTTGAAATCAAACCCTGTTCTCAGGTACATCAGCTACCCTAAGAGCAAGAGACAACTTCTTTCCCCCAAAGAATCTCCTGCTCATGTTACATATGCCACACTCAGAACTCTACCTGATTAGCTCAAGTTCCAAGGCCCACCATATTAACAAGACTACAGTAAAATTACTAGATCTCACCACCACCTTCTCAAAGGTCATTCTGATTCAAGGACAGAAGATGAGTCTATCTCATTCAAGATCATGAGGTCTCAGCCTGTGGATTAAGCCAGAGAGCTCCTTGGTCTTATGATACCTCTAGAAAGAGTGTAGTAGAAAGGATAGATAAATTTAGGTGGAATCTTTATTGCTTCCACTTCTCTCTTCTCCATAATCGCAGAGTTTAGCTGAGCCCTGATTAACCAGTCGCCATTCTGTCCCTATACCCTGAACATAACATATAGGAAGGAATGGACTAAAGGAAGCCCATTTAATTTAGAAATTTGTAAATATCTATCCATTCCTTTTGGCCAAATCTTATTTATATCAAGGTATCTGAATTACCATCTACACCTTGAAGAGAAAAATGGGAAACTAGTGCACCATCCAGTGGATAAACCTCAGAGTCCAGGAATAGGTAATGGATGCTACCTCTCTCCTGATTGTTAGAATGGCCTGGGTCGCAGTTCTCCAATACTTGTCATTTCCTCTCTTGTCATATCTGATTCTTATCCTTCCCAAAGGTGATTTTCATCTCCTACATTTCCCTGAAACCCCAATATAGGTTGTTCTGGTCTGTTGCTTAGACCCAAATGTTTCAATTATCTTTTTGCTTTGGATTCTTATTATCTTTAACAAGACTTAGCTATTCCTTTTACCATGGCTTCCTAGTACCATGCCTATGGCAAGTTCATGAGTCTGAATCCGTTTTTGTTTAAAAGTTATTTTCCAAGAGACTTTTTATAACTGACTCCAGGCAAATCTGCCTCATAGATCTTCCAAATGTACCCAGGCATATGCAATTGGTAGGGTAATATCTTAGAATCAAACTGGGACCATTAGCTATGCCTACAATAATCCTATGCATTAGGAAGATCAAGATTAAGGTATTATCTCTTTTTACAATTAACTGAGAGTAAGACTTAACCAAAGATACACTGTTCAAAAAGTATAGAGGCAGAACTGCAATCTGAAGGTACTTTGTACTCACCAATAGAGAAACCAACAACAACAAAAAAAAAACAATAAATTTTGTAAAAAGTTTACATCTTCACTTTTACCCCACAGTTTCTAATACTTAGTAAATATGTAATAGCTACCTGTCAGCTGTCTCATGGGCACATTGGCTAAATCAGGTCCTTATCTTATGTTAAATACTTCACAAAAGATACTGGAGGGTTTGTCAGACTATATATCTTCCTTTAACTTGCAACAAGTAACACTGAAGGCCAGAGATGCATTTCATGATTGAAAATGGACCTAGAAGTGGAACATGTAAAAGTGTCTATTAAATCATACCAAAGCTCAAAACCTCCAGAGTGAAGAAGGAAAGTAACACACATATTCATTCCCCAAACAGCCAAAGCCTCATTGCTCAGAGCTAGCAAAAACTGGTTAGACTCCTAGGATAACAAGCAGCAATTATCAGTCCTGTGTTAAAGCTATCAAACACCACCTTTTCCAAGAAAGGATTAGAGATCCAAGTCTCCACCACCCTGTGACCATGGAGACCATTCTGCCTTCAGAAACTGTTCCACCAGGAAACAAGATAACATAGCTCCAAGGTACTCCTCTAAGCAATGTGTGAAGTGAAAATGACTCCTCTGGCCCTATGACTCACTAGTGTTCCGAAATTTCAACATTTTCTTTCTACAATCACTCCCTTATCAAAGTTAAACTTTGGATCTTCAAAGTAAATCAAATGATTGGTCAGTCTATCTGAACAAACAAGAAGTGACTCACTGGCTAATCTGTCCTCCCAAAGTGGCAGAGGGAAAAAATGTATTGCTTGTCTCAGGCATCTTTCCATCTGACCTGCAAAGCAAGATTTAAAGTAACCTTAGCTTGGTGCTGAGGATTTTTTGGCCCAGCTCCAAAGTCACTTCCATTATTTGCATTTTAAACACACACATACACACACAAGGACAAGCATCTTTGCCATACCAAGGTCATTCAATATCAAGACCATTAAAATATCTCTAAAATGGCCGAGACCGGTTTGGCTCGGTGGATAGAGCGTCAGCCTGCGGACTGAAGGGTCCCGGGTTCGATTTCGGTCGGGGGCATGTACCTGGGTTGCGGGCACATCCCCAGTGGGGGATGTGCGGGAGGCAGCTGATCGATGTTTCTCTCTCATTGATGTTTCTGACTTTCTATCTCTCTCCCTTCCTCTCTGTGAAAAATCAATAAAATTTAAAAAAAAAATATCTCTAAAATGAAGCCCCATTTTCAAGACTAATTAAATAATGACTAATGACTAAATACACTGAGCAGTGCCTCTGCTTTAGAAATGCTTATTCACTCTTCTGGCACTCATCAGCAAAAAGCTGGTGGTCAATAAAGAGCATTTATTTGCATCCTTAGGTTAAAACCCTCCCTATCCTCCCTCAACCCCACTGTCACTTATATACCCACCTACTACCACCATAAACTTAGGTCTAGATAAATATGGAAAAGACTAAGACTTTAAGGTCTAGTATTTATTTGTTTGTCTGTTTTGCATCCATTAGCATTTTAGCTTTAGAATGCTTGTCTCTCATTTTCCAGCACTCTATGAGGCAAAGTCATCTCTCATTCCATAATTCCACAGGCTGTGTCATTATACATGGATTATAGAGCTTTAGGGAAAAAGGTAGAATGTAAACAGTTCCATCTAAGCACACATTATCAAAGATAGCAGGCAGTGTGGGCAGGTAATATACAACCTTGAACATGACATCAGTACTTAAAATGAAAAATGTACCATAAAATATGGAAAAGGAGGAAGAAGGCAAGCAATTATGCCCAAAATTTCATAAAGTCAGGGCAGGTTAAATTCTCACTGCTGATGATCACCCTGCTGGTGTCAAATTTTTACATGGTAAAAGTACTCCCTTCAAACAAATTGTTGAAGTCCAGGAAGGAGACATCTCTGTCTACTTGACACCAATACAAGTAATACTAGACCATTGTCTTCCTATGTCTTGATACTCTTAATATTCTACAGTTATAGTCCAAACAAGTTGATCTCAATATATTTTATTAAAATCACAATTAGCCAGATAATGCTCAATAAATAACATTCATTTCTACCTCTGTGCTTTTATTCACTTTGCTTTCTAAGTCCTCTTTTTCAAAAGTCCAACTTGTTCTTATATTTAGTTCATCTCACTTTCGTTATGAAGTCTCCTTTTCCTGAACTTCTGAGTAGTAGTTTTTCAGGTTTTTTTCAATTACAGTTGACATTTGATAATAGACAGCATAGTGGTTAGACCTTATATAGCTTTTAAAGGGATCCGCCAGTAAGTCTAATACACACCTAGCACCATACATAGTTATTACAACGTTATTGACTACATTCTCTGTGCTGCAGTTTATATCCCTGTGACTATTTTGTAATTGCCAATTTGTATTTCTTAATCCCTTCCCCCCCACTTTTTTTAAATATATTTTATTGATTTTTTACAGAGAGGAAGGGATAGGGATAGAGAGTCAGAAACATCGATGAGAGAGAAACACCGATCAACTGCCTCCTGCACACTCCCCACTGGGGATGTGCTGGCAACCAAGGCACATGACCTTGACCGGAATCGAACCTGGGACCCTTGAGTCTGCAGGCCGACGCTCTATCCACTGAGCCAAACTGGTCAGGGCTCCTTCCCCCTTTTTACTAAGCCTCCCCAACCATCCTCCCATCTGGAAACCATCAGTTTGTTGTCTGTATCTATCAGTTTATTTTTTTAGATCCCACATATAAATGAAATCATATCACAACTGTCAGGATAACTATCATAAATAAACCAACAAACAACAAGTATTGGTGATGATGTGGAGAAAAGGGAACCCTTGTGCACTATTGGTGAGATAGCAAATTAGTACAGCCACTATGGAAACCAATATGGAGCGTCTGTAAATTATTAAAAAGAGCCCGGCCAGTGTGTCTCAGTGGTTGAGCATCAACCTGTGAACCAGGAGGTCAGGGTTCAATTCCATAATATGCCCAGGTTGCAGTCTTGATCCTTAGTAGAGGGCTTGCAGGAGGCAGGCAATCAATGACTTTCTCTCATCATTGATGTTTCTATCTCTCTCTCCCTCTCCCTTTCCCTTCCTCTCTGAAATCAATAAAAAAATCTTTTTAAAAACTTAAAAATATAACTACCTTATGACACAACAATCCCACTTCTTGTTATCTGTCTGAAGAAATCCAAAACAGTAATTCACAAAGATATATGCACCCCTATGTTCACGGCAGCATTATTTACAATACCGGAGATATGGAAGCAACCCAAATGCCCAATGAGAGACAACTGGATAAAGAAAAGATGGTGAAGGAGGCAAAGATGGCTGCTCTCTAACAAAGGCTGAGTGCCCTTGCTCCCAGCCACAGACTGTATTTACAGCTAAAATACTGCATTGTCAGCTTGGAAAAACAGAAGTAAAGCTGATTGGAAATATTCTGTCTAAGGAGCACTGAAGAAACAATGTAGAGACCAGTAAGAGAGGAGGGGTCACAGGAAGGGGGAATCCCTCCTGGAGCCCATGTGTGGCTGCAAGGACAGGGATAGTGCTTACAAAGCTCTCTCCCCTTGGGAATGTGGACTGGCATCAAAATGCAGAGATCTCAAACCCTGAACAGTGGAGATGGGAAGGAGAGCCCGGGCAGCATGGGGCAGAGGGATCCAGGGAAACAGTCTGCCTGTGAGGTGGGGTTCTTACCTTCCCAGTGAAAAAAAATGTGCCTAATGGCTGTAACCCCAGCAGGAGAGATTCACTCTGGGCTCTGACTGCTTGAAAGGCTGTGCCATGGTGTCTGGCTCCAGAATAGAAAGGGGCCAGTGGGCTGCACCCAGCAGTGGCCTAAAGGGACCCTCTGCTTTCCTGTAAGGAGTTGTACAGAGCTACAGGAAGCATCTAAACTGTGTAATTCAGGGAAGGGGAAGAGAGCCCGCCTGCCACCAGAGACACTGGAGCTGCCGGCAGTACAGAGCGGGGATTTTTTGACCTGCACTAAAATCAGTTGGGATCATGAGCAGAGTTGAGAATCTCAGTCCCAGCTTTAATGAAATCAGCTGTGTGGTACACCAGCATGGGGCTGACTTTGTAATCCCTCCTGCTTGGACCAGAGGTGCAAGGATGCCATGTCCTCACAAAGCACATGTTCTGCTTGTTTTTTTCTTTATATATTTTTGAAATATGGAGGGCACTCCCCAGCATCCACCAAGAAAGCTTATGTTGAGGAGACAGACCAGTGACAGCTGGGCTTTGTGTATGCATTGTGGAGAGGCTGAGTTAAACTCCCTGAGAATTTGGACAGCAAGAACTGGGAGAAGAGGGGTGGAGCATGTCTACCTCTCCTTCAGACTAGGAGCACGCCCCCCTCCCCAACAGGGAAGGGGCTGGATCAGCTCTCTGAAGCCCCAGCTACACCAGCTGGGCACAGTTCCTTGGTGGAAGGGAGAACAGCTCAGAAGAGGACATTCCAAGAGTAAGACTTTCCAGAACTATTGTTTGGGACCAGGAATATATGCTTAACACCCCTCCTGGGGGCTGGGCAGGCTATGTGCTCACTGGAGTCTCTTTTGACCAATCCCACTGAGCCCAGGCCAGCTAAAAGTGCCCATACAGAAAAGGCAGCAGAATCCAATCTAAAATTGGTATTAGGCCATTTTACAGGGAACTAGATTAAGAGGATATGGTAGAGACTGAGGAATCAGCTTTGAAGCAGAGTTTAATTTCCCACTCAGTGAGTGCCTGATGGCTAAATCTTTAAGGGGCTCACTGCCTCCATCCTAAAGACTCTTTTTGGAAGACACTGGAGAAAGACCCGTCAACCACAGATGAGAGGCAGAATAGCTGAAAAATGGAGGCACTTTGCAGAGAGCCTCAGACCAGGCAGCTACAAAAAGACAGCGAGAGCCTGGCTGGTGTGGTTCAATGGTTGAGCATTGACCTATAAACTAGGATGTCATGGTTTGATTCCCTGTCAGGGCACATGCCAGGTTGCAGGCTTGATCCCTAGTAGGGGGTATGCAAGAGGCAGTCAAACAGTGATTCTCTCTCATCATTGATGTTTCTATCTCTCCCTCTCCCTTCCCCTCTGGAAAAAAAAAAGACACTGAGATCCAAACTTGGACAACTCCTGACACCGGCTGACACAAAAGTACCTCCCTGGAGGCCTGAAATGAACATACAAAACAGTGAGCCTTGGACATCATGAGCTACCCAGATGAACTTCACTTGACAGGCTTTAAAAAAAAATGGTTTTTTTCCCCTTTTTTCCTTTATTTGTTGGTATTGTTTTGCTTGTGTGTTTTTTTTGTTGTTGTTGTTGTTGTTCTTTTTTCACTATATTCTTAACATTCTCTGCTTTATTGCATTGATGTTATTATAATTGTTAAGTTTATTGCTTTTCTCTCTTGTTTCATCCATATGTCTTATTGACCTCCTTCCTTACTCTATCTTTTCCCCCTCCTTTTTATCCTTTTATTTTCCATGATTTCTTTTGCTTTACCTTTCTCTTATTGTTACCTTTGCATAAATTTTTCTTTCTTTCTCTGTCTTCTTGTCTTTTTTATACCATTTTCCTATTCCTACTCACTACTCTTATTTATTGACCTCCCTACTTTCCTTTCAGAATATATTTTTCGCCCCTTTTATATACCAGTAACCTCTTTATTTTTTAACTATTTTTTAAAATATATTTTACTGATTTTTTACAGAGAGGAAGGGAGAGAGATAGAGAGTTAGAAACATCGATCAGCTGCCTCCTGCACATCCCCCACTGGGGAAGTGCCCACAACCCAGGTACATGCCCTTGACCGGAATCGAACCTGGGACCCTTCAGTCCACAGGCCGACGCTCTATCCACTGAGCCAAACCGGTTTCGGCTATTTTTAAAATATTTTACTGTTATCAACATCATCCTTTTCTCTCTTTTTTGCCTTAATATTTGTGCTCTCTCTTCTCTTTCCTAATTCTCTTTTCTTTTTGGCTGTGTTCATTGTGGTTGTCAGGATATTTTGTATGTTACTGCTTGTTTCCTGTAGGTTTTTTATCCCTGTCAGCACCCGTACAACAGTTCACATGACATAGTAGTGGCTGAGTCTCACAGTTAGCCATCATGAGAGGATAGTCCTCCCACAAATGGGACAAAAACAATCTAGACCCAATCACAACAGGAGATTTCAAATAACCCACAAAAAAAATGACAAAATGACACGCCTAGAGTATATAGCTCAGAAGTACAAGGAAAATTCACCTCTGGGTCCCACAGGACATTCATTACAAAAGCCCACCCCACAAGACTGGGAGGCATAGCAAATACATCTAACACATAGATAAAAAACACAAACATACAATTAAAATGGGAAGATAAATAACACCCAAAATAAAGAAAAGGAGGGATCACCAGAAAAAGACCGAGATGAGATGGAGATAAGCAAGTTATCAAACATAGAATTCAGAGTAATGGTTATAAAGATGCTCAAGGAACTTAATGAGAACTACAAGAAACCTAATGGGAACTTCTAGGAACTCAGTGGACACTACCAGGAACTTAATGAAAGCTACATCAGCATGAAAAAAGTTATAGATATTATAATAAGAACCAGGCAGAAATGAAGAATACTATAGCTGATATCAAGAATATTCTAAAAGGAATTAAAAGCAGGCTCAATGAAGCAGAGGATTGAATAAGTAAATTAGAAGATAAATTATTAAAAAAAAAACAATCAGAGCAACAAAAAGAAAAAATACATAAAAAGCATGAGGACAGTTTAAAAGAAATTTGAGACATGAAACAAAACAACATCCATATCACAGGGGTTCCAGAGGGAAAAGAAAGTAAACAAGTGAAAAAGACCTATTGAAAGAAATAATGACAGAAAACTTCCTGAAGCTAGTGAAGGAAAGGGCCACACACAATCGTGAAGGACAGAGGGTACCAATCAACAGGAATATAAAGAGACCCACTTTAAGATATATCATAAGTAAAACAGCAAACGTTAAGGACAAAGAAAGAATCTTAAGGGCATAAGAGAAAGAAAATCAGTGACCTAAAAGGGAGTTCCCATAAGACTGTCAGCTGACTTCTCAACAGAATCACTACAGGCCAGAAGGGAATGGCATGAAGTATTCAAGGTAAGAAAAGCAAGGATTTAACCTGTAGAGTGCGGGGAAGCGCGATCGCGCTCCACCTGTTTTTCCTCAAAAGTGCCGGGAGCACGATTGCACTCCTTCTGCAATGTCACTATTAGATGCTAGTAGTTCACTCTTTATTGACAGTTGGCACCTAAATGCAGATTACTTATGATGCCAAGTGTTTGTAGTTCTAAAATTGACCACTGGCATTTATCTGCCTAATTTTCATAATTTTTTTCCTAAACTGCTGTAAAATCAGCAAAAATGCCTTGGCAATTTTAGCATAGTTCCTAGGATATTGGTTGGCACTCAAAGGGTTAAAACCAAGACTACTCTGTCCAGCAAGAATATCACTCAAAATAAATGATGAAATAAAGAGCTTCCCAGAAAATAAAAGACAAAAGGAGTTTATTACCAATAACCAGCATTGCAAGAATGTTAAAGGGACTGCTGTAATAATAAGAAATACATATAGAAACATAGAAATAAAGAATAAGAATAAAAATGGCACTAAATAATTACCTATCAATAATAATCTTAAATGTAAATGTATTAAATGCTCCAGCCAAAAGACATAGGGTAGCTGAATGGATATGAAAACATGACCCACCTATATACTGTCTACAAGAGACCCACCTCAGAACAAAAGATTCATACAGAATGAAAGTGAAGGACTGAAAAAAATTTTCCAGGCAAATGGAAATGAAAATAAATCAGGGGCTCCTGGCTGGCATAACTCAGTGGTTGAGTATCAACCTATGAACTAGGAGGTCACAGTTCTATTCCTGGTCAGGGAATATACCCAGGCTGTGGACTTGATCCCCAGTGGGGGGGCATGTAGGAGGCAGCCAATCAATGACTCTATCTCATCATTGATGTTTCTATCTCTCTCACTTTCCCTTCCTCTCTGAAATCAATAAAAATATATTTAATTTTAAAAGCAGGGATAGCAATACTTATAAATGAAAAAAATAGACTTCAAAGCAAAGGCCATGACAAGAGACAAAAAAGGATACTACATAGTACCAAAGAGATTGATCCAACAAGAGGATATAACCCTGGTAAACATAGATGCACCCAATTTAGGAGCATCTAAATATATTTTTTAAAAAATGTTATAGAGGACTTTAAGGGAGAGATTGACAGTAATACAGTCATAGATAGGGACCTTAACATCCCACTGACATCACTGGATAGATCTTGCAGAGAAAATAATTAATAAGGAAACAGATACCTTAAAAAACACACTAAATCAGATTGATTTAATTGACATTTACAGAGCATTCCACCCAAAAGCTGTAGAATATATATTCTTCTCAGGTGCACAAGGGACATTCTCAAAGATACACCACATATTAGGACACAAAATAAGTCTCTACAAGATCAAGAAGATTAAAATCATATCAAGCATATTCTCAGATCCCAATAGCATGAAAGTAGAAATTAACCACAATAAAAACAGTCAAAAACATTCAATCACATTTAGTCTAAATAGTATTGTTATTAAAGAATGAATGATTTACCAATGAAATCAAGGAAGAAATTTTTAAAAAAACAACTTTTAAGAGATAAATGAAAATGAACACACAACAACCCCAAATGTATGGGACACAGCAAAAGAAGTCCCAGAGGAAAGTTCGTAGCATTACATGCCTACCTCAAGAAATAATAAAAAGTTCTAATAAACTAACATTACAATTAAAAGAATTAGAAAGGTAACAAGAAATGCCCAGAGTCAGTAGAAGGAAGGAAATAATAAAGATCAGAGTGAAAATAAATGATATAGAGTCTAAAAAACAATAAAAAAGATCAATGAAATCAAGAGCTGGTTCTTTGAAAAGATAAACAAGATTGATAAACCTTTAGCCAGACTCATCAGAAACAAAGAGAGAGAACCCAAATAAAAAAAATTAGAAGCAAATGAGGTGAGGTAACAACTGACACCACAGACTTATGAAGGATTGTAAGAAAATACTATGAACAACTATATGTGAACAAACTGGACAAGCTGGGTGAAATGGACAAATTAGTACAAAAATACAACCTTCCAAAACTCAATCAGGAAGAATCAGAAAAACATGAATAGACCAATAACAACTGATGAAATTGAAATAATAATAATAATAATAATAATAATAATAATAATAATAAACTCCCAGCAAACAAAATCCCTGGTCTGGACAGCTTCACAGGGGAGTTTTACCAAACAATCAAAGAAGAACTAACACCTATCCTTCTAAAACTATTCCAAGAAATCCAAGAGGAAGGAACACCTCCAAGCTCTTTTTATGAGACCAATATTATCCTACCCCCAAAACTATATAAAGACAATACAAAGAAAAAGAATTACAGGCCAATATCCCCGACAAACAGATGCTAAAATCCTCAACAAAATGTTAGCAGATTGGATCCCACAATATATTAAAAAGATCAAACACCATGACCAAGTGGGATTTATTAAGGGGATGCAAGGCTGGTAGAATATCTGCAAATCAATACATGTGATACATCAAATATACAAACTGAAAGACAAAAACCACATGATCATATCAACAGACGAAGAAAAATCATTTGACAAAAACCAACATCCAGTTTTTATAAAAACTATCAGCAAAGTCAGAATAGAGGGATCATACTTCCACATAATAAAGGCCATATATGACAAATGTACAGCCAACACAATACTCAATAGGCAAAAACTAAAAGCATTCCACTTAAGAACAGGATTAAGACAGGGATGTCCTCTTTTACCACTATTATTCAACATAGTACTGGAAGTCTTAGCCATAGCAATCAGACAAGAAGGAAAAATAACAGGCATCCAAAATGGAAAGGAGGAAATAAAACTGTCATTATTTGCAGATGACATTGAAAACCCTACAGTCTCCACCAAAAACTATTAGATTTAATAAATGAATTCTGCAATGGAGTAGGATACAGCATTAACACCCAGAAATTGATGGCATTTTTATACACCAACTAGAGTCCCAGTGCACAGATTCATGCACCAGTGGGGTCCCTCAGCCTGGCCTGTGCCCTCTCGCAATCCAGGATCCCTTGGGAGATGTAGAACTGCCGGTTTGGGGCCTAGTCTGCATTGATCTGGCCAAAACTGCAGTCTGACATCCCCCTAGGGATGTAGTAGTGACCACAGCAACAGGCAGCTGGGGAGGAGCCCGAGACCAGGCTGGGTGCCATGCTGTTCCCGCTCATCCCAGCCTCGTGCACCTGCTGCCACTGACTCTCAGTAGCGCTGCCACGGAGGTAAGAGAGGCTCACGCCACCACAGTGGTACTTGCCAGCCATGAGCCCAGCTTCTGGCACCCACTGGTCAGCTGAGTGGCGCTCCCGCTGTGGGAGCGCACTGACCACCAACGAGGGCAGCTCCTGTGTTGAGCATCTACCCCCTGGTGGTCAGTACGCATCATAGTGAATGGTTGAATGGTCAAGCAGTAGAACGGTCAACCAGTCGAACAGTCAACTGGTCATTTAGGGTTTTTATATATAGAAAATGATCTCTTAGAGAAACTAAAAAAAAAAACAAAACAAACACACAATTTCATTGACCATTGCAACAAAAAATTAATAATGCTGATTTTTTTCAATAGATGGAGTTAAACATATGTTGTTTATATACAATTTGATACGTAGGCTATTTTGTTGTATTGACAACAAACTTCAAAACTTCATATGTCAAATTTTCTGAAGGTGTTAACATCATAGATATATTTTTACACTTAAAAATGTCAAATTTCAGCCAAAACCGGTTTGGTTCAGTGGATAGAGCGTCAGCCTGCGGACTGAAAGGTCCCGGGTTCGATTCCGGTCAAGGGCATGTACCTGGGTTGCGGGCATATCCCCAGTGGGAGATGTGCAGGAGGGAGCTGATCGATGTTTCTCTCTCATCGATGTTTCTAACTCTCTATCTCTCTCCCTTCCTCTCTGTAAAAAATAAATAAAATATATTTTTTTAAAAAATGTCGAATTTCGTGCCAAAAAAAAAAGAGCATTTGTGGGAAGTTTTAATTCATTACTTTATTTGAAGAAAAGTGCTTCTGAAAGTTATCCTATACTTCAGGAAGCTTATGGTGAACATGCTCCATCTCAAGATACTTGTGAACACTGGTTTAAATGCTTTAAAAGTGAAGCACTCTATGTGAAAGACAAAGAACATCCAGGTCAACCCAACAAGTTTGAAGACCAACGATTACAAGCATTATTAGATGAAGATGCATGTCAGACTCAAAGACAACTTGTAGAAAGATTAAATGTTACTCAGCAAACAATTTCCGATCATTTACAAGCAATGGGAAAAATTTTAAAGGAAGGAAAATGGGTGCCACATCAACTGAATGAAAGACAAACGGAAAACCAAAAAGTCATCAGTAAAATGTTGCTTCGACGGCACGAAAGAAAGTCCTTTTTTGCTTCAAATTGCGGCTGGTGATTAAAAGTGGACTTATTTTGAGAATCCCAAATGCACAAAATCATGGGTTGATCCAGGTCAACCATCAACATTGACTGCAAGACCAAATCGCTTTGGAAAGAAAACACTATTCTGCATTTGGTGGGATCAGGAAGGTGTGGTATATTATGAGCTTCTAAAACCATGTGAAACTGTTAATACCGATCGCTACTAATCAATTTGAACCAGGGTTTGATTGTAAAATGACCAGAATGTGCCAGAAGACACAGCAAAGTAATTTTGCTTCATGATAATGCACCATCACACACTTCAAAACCAGTTAAAGACATGTTAAAAATTCTTGCCTGGGAAGTATTAATCCACCTGCTGTATTCACCAGTTCTTGCTCCTTCAAATTACCACTTGTTCTGATCAATGGCACATGCACTTTCTGAGCAGCACAATTGGGTCTCTGAATGGTTTGCCTCAAAACAAGAAAAGTTCTATTGGGATGGTATCCACAAATTACCTGAAAGATGGGGGAAATGTGTAGCTAGGGAAGGCCATTACTTTGAATAAAGCACTTTTGATGTTTCTCTGGAAATTATCATTGTTTTCTTTGATTACAAAATATGCATTATTAACTGGTACACCTGGTACTATGGAATAAACCTAAGTAAGGAGGTAAAAGACCTCCATTCAGAAAATTACATGATGTTGAAAAAAGTGATAGAAGAAGATATAAACAAATGGAAGAATATACTGTGTTCATCGTTTGATAGAATTAACATCATTGGAATGGCCATACTACCCAAAGCAATCTATAGATTCAATGCAATCCTTATTAAAATACCAATGGCATATTTCACAGATTTAGACCAAATACTCCAAAAATTCATATAGAACTAAAAAGGCCCTGAATAGCTGCAGCAATCTTGAGAAAGAAGAACAAAATCAGAGGGATCACAATAATAGATATCAAATTATACTACAAAGCCACTGTAACCAAAACAGTCTGGTACTGGAACAAGAACATGCATGTAGATCAATGGATCAGAACAAAGAACACAGAAATCAACCCAAGCCATTATGATCAATTAATATCTGACAATGGAGACAATGGTGTAAAGACAGTCTCTTTAATAAATGGTGTTGGGAAAATTGAACAGGTACTTCCAAAAAAAATGAAACTAGCCCACCAACTTATACCATACACAATAATAAACTCAACATAGATAAAAGACTTAAATGTAAGGTGTAAAACCATAAAGATCCATGAGGAAACTGTAGGCAGCAAAATATCAGACATCTCACACAGCAGAATTTTCACAGATACCTCGCTTAGGGCAAGAGAAACAAAGGGTGGGGAGAAGCAAATGGGACTATATCAAACTAAAAAGGTTCTGCACAGCAAAGAAACCAGCATCAAAATGAAAAGGGAACCTATTGTATGGGAGGACATATTTGCCAATGATATAACTGATAAGGGGTAATTTCCAAAATATATAAAGTACTCATACAATTCAGCAAAAGGAAGACAAGCAACCCAATTAAAAATGGACAGAGGAGCCCAGTCGTTGTGGAGGTCATGGTTCAATTCCTGGTCAGGGCACATGCTCAGGTTTCAAGTTTGATCCCCAGTAGGGGGCATGCAGGAGGCAGCCAATTGATGATTGTCTCTCATCATTGATGTTTCTGTACCTCTCACCCTCTCCCTTTCTCTCTGAAATCAATAAAAACAGCTTTTTAAAAATATATATTTTATTGATTTTTTACAGAGAGGAAGGGAGAGGGATAGAGAGTTAGAAACATCGATGAGAGAGAAATATCAATCAGCTGCCTCCTGCACACTCCCTACTGGGTATGTGCCCGCAACCAAGGTACATGCCTTTGACCGGAATGGAACCTGGGAACCTTGAGTTCACAGGACAATGCTCTATCCACTGAGCCAAACCGGTTAGGGCTAAAAAACAGATTTTAATAAAAATAAGTGGGCAGAGGATCCAAATCAGGGGTGGGGACCATTTGTCGCGTGTGCTGTATAAGGCCCACAAAATCATTTGGTCTGGCCCTTCCAAAGCATTTTGGGTGAGTTAATTAAATGTTTGACCAAATATAGCTGGCTAATTTTTAAGCTGATAATTGTGTATGGCCTGCGAATAATGTTATACCAGTAAATATCCAAATGGCCCTTGGCAGAAAAATGGTGCCCCACCCTTGATCTAAATAGAAACTTCTCCAAAGAGGACATACAAATAGCCAAGAGACATATTAAAAATGCTCAAAGTCACTAATTATCAGATAGATGCAAATTAAAACAACAATGACGTACCACCTCACACCTGCCAGAATGGCTTCCATCAGTAAACCAACAAGCAAGTGCTGGCGAGAATATAGAGAAAAGGAACCCTAGTACACTGCTGGTGGAAGTGTAGAGTGGTACAACCACTGTGGAAATCAGTGTGGCGTTTCCTCAAAAAATTGAAAATGGAACTGCCATTTGACCCAGTGATCTCACTTCTAGGAATATATCCTAAGAAGCCTGAAACACCAATCAGAAATAATATATGCACACTTATGTTCATAGCAGCACTATTTACAATAGTTAATATCTGGAAACAGTGCAAGTGCCTATCAGTAGATGAATAGATTAAAAAACTGTGGTATATTTACACAACAGAATACTATGTAGTTATAAAAAGGAAAGATCTCTTACCCTTTGAGACAGCATAGAGGGACTTAGATAGGATTATGCTAAGTAAAATATGCCAGTCAAAGAAATAGGAATATCACATGATCTCATTTATATGTGAAATCTAATGAATAAAATAAACTGATAAACAAAACAGATCCAGAGACATTTAAACATACAACAGACTGAGGTATTTCAGAGGGAAGGGGGATGGGAAGTGATTAACCAAAGAATTTATATTTTTTCTAGAGTCCTGGTGCATGAAATTTGTGCATGGCGGGGGGAGGTTCCCTCAGCCCGATCTGCACCCTCTCATAATCAGGGACCCCTTGGGGGATGTCCGACTGCCGGTTTCGGCCCAATTCCACAGGAATCCCTGCAAGATAGGGCTGAAACCTGCAGTCGGACATCCCTCTCCCAATCCAGGACAGCTGTCTCCTAACCGCTCACCTGCCTGCCTGCCTGATCACTTCTAACCCCTCACCTGCCTGCCTGCCTGATTTCCCCTAACCACTCTGCCTTCCTGCCTGATTGACCCTAACCACTCTGCCTCCTTTCTGCCTGAGTACCCCTAACCATTCTGCCTGCCTGATTGATCTTAACCACTCTACCTGCCTGCCTGATCGACCCTGTTCGCCTGCCTGCCTGATCGCCCCTAACCACCTCTGCCTCTGCCCCTGCTGCCGCAGCTTCATCCAAAAGGTCATCTGGAAGGACGTCCAAAATGATGTCCAGAAGGCCGTTTGGCTGTCCAGTCTATTTAGCATATTATACTTTTATTATTATAGACTAGAGGCCTGATGCACCGGGGGGGGGCGGGGTCCCTCAACCTGGCCTGTGCCCTCTCACAGTCTGGGAGTTCTCAGGGGATGTCCTACTATGGGAGGCGACTGAGCCGACCAATCAGGAGATAGTGTCGGCGCCCCCCATCTCCCCTCCGCTGTCACCGGTCACCACCCCCTCCCATTGCCATTCCCTCTTTCTGCCTGCAGGCATGTGCCTTGGCTGCCTAGTGCTGCCTGTTCACTGGCCCTGCCCTCCGCTGACTGGTCATTCCACCGTTTGGCCTATTTGCATATTATGCTTTTATTATATAGGATATACATAGACCATGGACAAACAATAATGCAGGGAAGGCCTGATGAGGGGGCAGGAGCAGGTTTGGGGGGTTTCAATGGGTGTGAGGAAGGGGATATCTGTAATACTTTCAGGAATCAAGATTGTAAAAAAGAAGATATAGTACATGCAGGATGCGGCAAAAATAGGTTTAAAGTTGTTCATATGGCAAATAATACAACAATAAATAATACAAGAATAAACTTTTTTGTGTATTCACAACTGTAAATCTACTTTTGCCTACCCTTGCATGTACAATGGAATATTATTCATCCATAAAAAATGAAATCTTACCATTTGTGACAACACAGATGAACATAGAGGATATCATGCTAAGTGAAATAAGTTTGAGAAAGACAAATACCATAAGATTTCACTTATATGGGTTAGGAGTTTTGAAATTTTAGCATTCACCAGAATCCTCTGGAGAGTTTGTTAAATCAAAGACTACTGGTCCCCACCAGCAGAGTTTGAAAGTCATGAAGTCTGTGGTAGGGACTAAAATTTTGCATTTCTCTCTAGTTCCTCATAATGCTAATGCTACTGGTTGTCTACTTTCAGCATATTTATTACTTGATTATAGATTGTGATTTATTATCCTTCAACTGATTTATGAACATACCATATAAGACTTTATTCTGGACAGAACACAAAAGACAATGCAAACTTGGCTTAAACAAAAAGAGGATTTATTTTCTCACTCAACTGGATTGTCTAGATATTGGTTGATCAAGGAATTCAGTATCTTCAAAGATTCAATTTCTTTACATCTTTCTGCTCTGCCATCCTCAGTATCAGCTTTACCCTAAAATGGATTTCTCTACTAGCAATAATATAGCTTCCAGCCACAATCAAGACTACCTATTTTCTTATTACTATCAGAAGGACACAGAGAACTTCTTACCAACAAAACAAGAGCATTAAAACTCACCACTGATTATGTAGCCTAAAACAAGTGGCCATTGAAAGAAAGGGATGGATACTGGAAGGAAATTATGAGTATTAGAAAGAGAATGGATCCTGGAAGGAAACCCAGCAAATATCTACTACACAATCTAGTAAGAGTTTAGAAAAATCAACTAGGGCACTGATGGCATCATCTAAACCTCTTATATCATACTAGAGGCCCAGTGCATGAAATTCATGCACTGGAGGGGGGGAGGGTATCCCTCAGCTAAGCCTG
The DNA here is from genome assembly GCF_014108235.1 of Myotis myotis. Taxonomy (NCBI): domain Eukaryota; kingdom Metazoa; phylum Chordata; class Mammalia; order Chiroptera; family Vespertilionidae; genus Myotis; species Myotis myotis. Next base: position 40,255,630 of record NW_023416346.1, read on the forward strand.
TACCTTCTCCAATCTGGGACCCCTCGGGGGATGTCTGATTGCCGGTTTAGGCCTGATCCCACAGTTGAACATCCCTCTCACAATCAGGGACTGCTGGCTCCCAACTGCTCACATGCCTGCCTGCCTGATTGCCCCTAACCACTTCTGTCTGCAAGCCTGATCACCCCTAACCACTCCCCTGCCATCTTGATCGACACCTAACTGCTCCCCTGCCAGCCTGATTGCCCCCAACTGCCCTCCCCTGCCAGCCCAATTGCCCCCAAATGCCCTCCCCTGCTGGCCTGATCACCTCCAACTACCCTCCCCTGCCATCCTGATTTCAACCCCAGCTGCCCTCCCCTGACAGCCTGATTTCTCCAGTAATTGTCCTCCCCTGCCAGCCTGTTTGCCCCTAACTGCCCTTCCCTACAGGCCTGGTCCCCGCCAACTGCCCTCCCTCCCCTGCAGGCCCAGTCGCCCCCAACTGCCCTCCCCTGCCAGCCATCTTGTGACTACATAGGGGTGGCCATCTAATGCAAGGACATGATGGTCAATTTGCATAGTACCTCTTTATTATATTGGATAGGGAGCAAACACTGGACTGCTTTTTATTTTTATTTTTGTTAATCCTCACCTGAGAATATTTTTTCCATTAATTTTTAGAGAAAGGGGGAAGAAGGAAGAAAGGAAAGGAAGAAGGGAGGGAGGGGGAGAAAAAGAGGAGCATCAATGTGAGAGAGACACATCGATTGGTTGCTTCCTACATGCAACTCAACTGTGCTAGGAATAGAACTTGCAACCCAGGTATGTGTCCTTGATCAGGAATTGAACCTGTGACCATTGTGTGTGCAAGCTGATGCTCTAACCACTGAGAAACACCAGCCAGGGCGATTCATTGCTTTAAAAAAATACTACCAATTGATTTAGATGTAGCCTTATAATATAGACTAGATAATCTTTTAACCAAATCATATTCCCGATCAACCAATAGTTTGAACTTCATGCAGAAATTGTTGGATAGGGCTTTCTATATTTTTCTTATATACATCTAAGTAAGCAAGCACCAGTTCAGACTTCCTTTTATGTTACAATGTTAAAAAAGTTATTCTTCCTGATTAACAATGAGACTATCTGATTCTCTTTAAAATTATTTTTATCTAAAACATTCATAAAAATAGTTCCACTACCTCAACCAAAGTTACAGGATCTGACTATTAGAACAGCTCTTACTGCCATGTGCTATTGTGACTGTTAGAGAGCTCTATTTTATACATTGAACTAAATATCAATTTCCTTATAACTTTTATTCATCAGTCTTAATTCTACTATTAGGGGCTACACCAAACAAGTCTTTCTTAGGATATTGCCTGTATCTTCAGACATATATTTGAATGTAGGAATCTCATATGCTGGAAATTAACAAGACCATTTTAATATGTTATTTCAAAAAAAACAATTTGGAAAAATATGGTAAGCTGTTGTGTTCATTTCATAAGTTGCCATAACAAAATACTACAAACTAAAAAACAAAAACAATATCACAAACTAGGTGGCTTAAGACAACAGAAATTTATTCTCTCATAGTTCTGGAAGCCAGATATCCAAAATCAAGGTACCTGCAGGGTCATGCTCCCTGTTAAGGCTCTAAGGGAGAATCTTTCCTTGCTTCTTTCTAGTTTCTGGTGGTTGCCTGCAATCCTTTACATCCCTTGGCTTCATCACTCTACTCCCTGCCTCTATCATCACATAGCCTTTCTACCTTTTCCCCATTCTCTTTTGTGTCTCTGTGTCAAATCCCCCTCTCCTTTCTCTTATAAAAATAAGTCATTGGATTTAGAGCCCACCTTAATCCAGTAGAACATCATCTTAACTCTATTTCATCTGTTAGGACTCTATTCCAAATAAGGTCACACTCACAGGTATCATCCACTGCAGCTGTGTAGGATACCAATCTTCTCAAAATATATATATATGTCTGTATGCTTGAAATATTTCATAGGTTATCATTTTTAAAAAGGAATTATGTGAGTAGAAGGTAAAATTAGGTCACATAAATATACTCCCAAAAAAACAAAGAGGAGCACCCACATTTTTCCAGTGATAAATAGTACAAATATTAATGAGCACTTATGGAATATTTCCTTCATGTAAAATCTATACTGAGCACTTTATATACACTAGCTCATGCATTCATCACAGCAGTCATACAAGGTAGGTGTGGTAGAAGGAATAGAATAATAACGCAATCTTTGTTCTCACCCAAGATATCCACACCTGAATCCCCAGAACTTGTGGATATGTTACTTTGCATAGTAAAAGGGCCATGTGCATATGTGGTTAAAATTATGGGCCTTAAAATGGGGAGATTATTCTGGATTATATGAGTGGACCCAATCTAATCACATGAGCACTTAAAAGTATAGAACTTTTCCAAGCTGTAGTAGGAGAGGAGAGAGAGAGAGACAGACACAGAGTGATGTGATAGAAGAAGAGGCAAGAAAGATTTAAAGGATGAGAGGGACTCAACCCATCATTGCTGGCTTTGAAGATGGAGGAAAGGGGGCAATAGTCAAGGAATGCAGGTGCCCCTACAAACTGAGATTGCTCCTCAGAGGATAGCCAACAAGGAAAGGGGAATTTTAGGCTTACAACTGCAAGGAACTGAATTCTGCCAAGACTTTAAATTAACAAGACAATGAGTCTCCAGAAAGGAATGCAGCCATGCTGAAAATGATTTTAGTCCAGTGAGAGCCTGTCAGACTTCTGATCTACAGAACTGTAAGATGATCAAATTGTGTTGTTTTAAAGGACTAACTTTGTGTAATTTGTTATGGCAGCAATAGAAAACTAACACAGTAGGTAAGTAATAATCGTTATTATTTATTATTATTACCATCATTTAACCAAAAAGAAAATAAAAAGTCTCAGGAATATTAAATAATATGCCTAAGATCACGCAGGTAATAAGTAGCAAACCATGAATTTAGACAGAAGGATGTCTGACAACAGAGGCCATGCTTTTGAGGAGAAGCAGAGTTTGCCACCCCAAAGTGTGCCTTTTTAGGATATTGATTATTTTAATCTGGTTATTTAAAATATATGTATATTCAAGGAAAGCCTTCTACCTCCCCCTTTACCTGCCTAAAAGAATTCAGATAGAAAAACCTGCTCCAGGAAGGAAGATCACCTTAGCATCATAAATATGATCTAAGTGTGACAGACAGGGTGGAACCTAGAAAAGTCTGTTTCTTAGACTCCCCTCCGTGTCTAGGTAGAATAGCAAGAATTTGTTTACCACATGTTTTCTCCTTCTGATATACCTGAGAATTGCCTACCTTCTCTTTGAAGTCCAAACCACTAACCTCCTTTCTCCTTAGCTCAAGATGACATATAAGCCTCAATTGTTCAAGTTGTCCTCAGTCTCATAGTCTTATGGAACCCCATATGTACATACATAATAAATTTGATTATCTCCTGTTAATGTCTCATGTCAATTTGATATTTAGACAAGACAGAAGAATTAAGAAGGAAATTAAGGAAAAAGATTTGAAAATTTTTCCTCCCCCACACTTTTTATCACAATGCTATACTGCCTATTCCATGAAATGATAAGATCCCAAAAAAGTCCATTTTTAAAGAAAAACAAAACAAAATTATGTTAACCCTATGCCTCATCTCACAGAGTAAAGACAATGGTGCCAGTAAATTTAGGCAGGTATCTTTCTGGTCTTTGAAAATACCTGACTTCAGAAGCACTGTTAACTTTTAGAATAACTGTAACATGAGTAAATGTATATTTGTAAACCTTGGCAAAGAAAATGTTTAACACTAGCCAAGATGATCCTAAGAAATAAGTTGTTGAGACTTGCACCCCATTCAAAAATCTCAAAAGTTTATAAAGCCACAGTAATTAAAATGGGATAGGATAATAGATCAATGGAATGGAATAGAGAATCCAGAAACATATTTTTGCATATGAAAACCTGATATATGACAGAATTAGCCATTGAAGATCAGAAGGAAAAGAATGGGTTATTTAATAAATAGTTCCCTGATAACTGGTTGTTTATATGGAGGGGGAGAAGGTATCCCTATGTTATCTATAATAATAATAAAAACGTAATATGCTAATTAGACCAGACAGCTGAACAACCTCTGGACGACCTTCCAGAAAAGCTGGGGCTGCGAGGGCCAAGACAGCTGCCATGGCTGTGAGGGCCGAGCCCCTTGCATGATTTTCGTACATCAGGCCTCTAGTACCATATAAAATCAGTTGCAGATCTATTAGTGAAGGTTCCATTTGAAAGGCCACACTTTTAAAAAATTGTAAGGGATAATATCCATTATGATCTCAGGTTAGGAAACACATTTTTAGCATATAAGAAAAGCAATGGTCACAAAGAAAAAGACTGATAAGTCTGATACATAAAAATTGAGAACTTATGTTTATCACAAGACACCATAAAGAAATTAAAAGGCAACTTACAAACTTAGAGAAGAGAAATGCAAGTCACACAACTGGCAAGAAAATAATATCAGGGATATAGAAAGAACTCCTACAAATCAATAAGGAAAAATACAAATTGTTTATAAAAAATGGTCCAATAATATGAATAGGTATTTGACAAGAGAGAAATTATAAATGGCCTACAAAAAGCTGTTCAACATCACTTTTAATCTGAGAAACACAAAATAAAAACATAATGCTGTGAGATTAACAATCACCAAATTTGTAATAAATTAAGAGTCTGTTAATAAGTGCTGGTAAATATGAGAAGCAACAGAAAGTTTTATACTCTGCTGATAAATTAGTATGAATACTTTGAAAAAGTTGAATATGCTCATTCTCTATGATCTGGTACTGCTACTCCTTTACACATACCCTACAGAAATTTTTTTAAATATATTTTATTGATTTCTTACAGAGAGGAAGGGAGAGAAATAGAGAGTCAGAAACATCGATGAGAGAGAAACATCGACCAGCTGCCTCCTGCACATCCCCTACTGGGGATATGCCTGCAACCAAGGTACATGCCCTTGACCGGAATCGAACCTGGGACCTTTCAGTCCACAGGCCGACGCTCTATCCACTGAGCCAAACCAGTCAGGGCACCTACAGAAATTTTTGAACATGTATATAAAACATATGCAAGAATGTTTCATAGAAGCACTTGCAATTGCAAGACTTGAGAACAAATCAAATATTCATCAATAGATGAATATTTAAATTATTACTCATACAATGGAATACAGTTCTGAAAATGAAGAAAGTACATGTGTTAACATGAACATATATCAGAAATATAATTCTAAGGTAATAAAGAAAATCACAGTATTATTCCATCCATATAAAATGAAAAACATGCAAAAGAAAATTATATTTTGTATAAATATATATACATATGTGATTTTTAAAAAAATATATTTTATTGATTTTTTTACAGAGAGGAAGGGAGAGAGATAGAGAGTTAGAAACATCGATGAGAGAGAAACATCGATCAGCTGCCTCCTGCACATCTCCCACTGGGGATATGCCTGCAACCCAGGTACATGCCCTTGACCGGAATCGAACCTGGGACCTTTCAGTCCGCAGGCCGACGCTCTATCCACTGAGCCAAACCGGTTTCAGCTACATATGTGATTTTTAAAATGGAAAATAGCTAGAGAATGATGAACACACAGTTCAGTATAATGCTTTCCTCTCATGAAGGTGATAATGAATGAGGGGTGCAGCAGAGTTTTCAAATGCACTGATATATGATGCTCTTATTTCCTAAGCTGGTAAATATATGGGTAATAAATATATAGGTGGTTGATATGTAGGTACTCATCTATTATTATTTTGGATATATGATATTGTTCATTATACACATTTTATGCATCAGCTTAGAACATATATTTGAGGAGTGGAATTCAAATTGTGCTCCACTGAGCTGCCTAAAAGACCACTGTAGGAGGAGGTGAAAGGGATGCCAGAGTTGTTAAAGTATTGAGGAGGTAAGACTCTGAACTCCCCCACTCCTATTTCACTCAAAGCATATAAAGAAGGTTAGAAAGCAGTTTCATTTCAAGCAGGATTATTTTGCAGAAAGAAGAGTGCACACTGAGTCACAAGGACCCCTGTACACTTATGTATTAGTATGGCATTAACTATTTGACAGAAAGCCAAAGAAAACAAAAGTTTAAGTATCAGTAGCTATTGTCCAAAAATGACAAATTCAAAATAAAGACAAAACTGTCATAAATTATATTATAGGTCAGGATGAGAAAAACTGGTATCTATTTACATGAAACGTTACAGGAATTCATCAATAATTAAATGGATAAAAAGAAGCAATTTTTCTCTAATCCTCTGGTGTTGGTTCCTTCTTTCAACCACCTTAATAATCATTCCCACCATTGTATTCTTTTTAACCCTACTTCAGCTGCTCATTCACTCTCTCTGATAAAATGCCCCATGTGGCTATATATTCTTTCTTTTATAAAGCATGTCAGCAAATGTGAAAATTTATCAACTCCCCACTATTTCAGAGTCTCTCCACATCCCTAGCACCAATCATAGAATATTATTGCAAAACTATTCTGATCCAGCTGTATGCTTCACCAATTCCAGTATCTAAATGGAGACTATCAAAAAATGTTTTTATGGCTTTAATTTATTTTTCTTTTCTCTATAGCATTTTCTACCTGGGACAACATCCCTGCTGACTTTGTCTTTTTGTTTGGTGAAGGTCAGCTTTAGCTGTGTCCTGGCAGTTCAGCAGAGATGGGTAATCTGCTTAATGAGGGCAATTTCCTGCTCACCTATCCTTTAATTATTTTTTCATCATATATTTGGCACATTTGGTCATGGTAGTTCATTGGTTTCTTTGCAATGTTGCTTTGCAAATGAAAATGAGAGCACTTATTCTGGGCAGTGTGGAAAGAAGCTATCACAGGAAGGGTGAGCCTCACTTTACAGGAGACATAGGTTACCAAAAGGTGGGTACAAATGGCATTTCTGTAAATCCAGCCTTATTTTTCCATAAATGAATGTGGACGTTTTTAATATGCTTTATATCCATCTTTGAGTGATCATTACATTCTTTACTCTTTAATTTTTTCATTTTACTTAGGTCTTTCCTCCAAGTTTTTAATGCATTATAACACACATCAAATATTCCAAGAGAATGTAATATTTAAAGAACCAAAATGAGACATTTGGGGATATAGAAAGATATTTTATAATGTGACTAATCACCTCTCTAATTTATTGGGGCTTTAAAATTTGAACATTTATTCACAGATAAATACTCTTGTAGACAAATACCATTATAAAGAAGTCTGTATAAAAGATATTTCCAAGCCCTACTAGATGACCCTGTACTCAGTAAAGGAGCTAATATATGCAGTACATCACAAACTAGTGTACTAACACCAAGGGGAGATAACAGCAAGCAGTGTGCTACAGGATTTGGCACATATCCTCCTGCAGCTTCCTGGAATTTCACTGTTACTCAAAGACTTTAAAGACAGGGAGAGATTCAAGTAATTAAACTAAGTAATTAAAAGCAATATTTTTATTAAAATAAACATTCTGAAGCAAGAAGTTATACTCATATATTTTTAAGTAAAATACAACTATTCAAAGAAATACCCTGCTTTTAGAGGTGCTTGGAAGTTTCCCCCCTCACCCTCACAGTTATAGTAAAGTTTACTCTTCTCTACCATTGAGGTATTTTGGCATAAAAATTTGAAAAGTCAGATATACAGCACTTCTGAGAAGAAGCTATCCAGTCTCTATTTGAACACTTCATATAACAAGTGGGCTTTCATCTCAAAAAGGGAAAGTACTTCATTGTTCAAGTGCATAAATATCCTATAGAATAAAGAGGTAATGTGCAAATTGATGATCACGCCCTCGCACAAGATGGCCATCCCCATGAGGTCACAAGATGGCCACCACAAGATGGCTGGCAGGGGAGGGCAGTTGTGGATGATCAGGCCAGCAGGAGAGGGACCAAGCCTGAAAGGGAGGGCAGTTGGGTGCAACCAGGGTGGCAGGGGAAGGCAGCTGGAGGGGACTAGGCCTCCAGGGGAAGGCAGTTGGGGGGGGACCAGGCCTGAGGGGAGGGCAGTTGGGGAGGACCAGGCCGGCAGGGGAGGGCAGTTGGGAGTGACCAGGCCTACAGGGGAGGGCAGTTGGGGGGACAAGGCCAGCAGGGGAGGGCAGTTGGAGGCTACCAGGCTGGCAGGGAAGGGCAGTTGGGGGTGACCAGGCCTACAGGGGAGGGCAGTTAGAGGGACAAGGCCAGCAGGGGAGGGCAGTTGGGGGGACCAGGCCTGTAAGGGAGGGCAGTTGGGGGGACAAGGCCAGCAGGGGAGGGCAGTTGGGGGGGACCATGCCTACAGGGGAGGGCAGTTGGGAGGGACCAGGCCTGCAGAGGAGGGCATTTGGGGGCAACCAGGTCAGCAGGGGAGGGCAGTTTGGGGGGACCAGGCCAGCAGGGGAGGGCAGTTTGGGAGGACCAGGCCAGCAGGGGAGGGCAGTTGGTGGGGACCAGGTTGGCAGGGGAGGGCAGTTGGGGGCAACCAGGCCAGCAGGGGAGGGCAATTAGGGGGGAGGGCTGCAGGGGAGGGCAGTTAGGGGCGACCAGGCCTGCAGGGGAGGGAAGTTGGGGGTGACCAGGGCTGCAGGGGAGGGCAGTTAGGGGTGACCAGGCCGGCAGGAGAGGGCAGTTGTGGGCAATTGTGCTGGCAGGGAAGCAGTTAGGTGTTGATCAGGCTAGGGGGTACCAGGCCTACAGGGGATGGTAGTTTGGGGGTCCCAGGCCGGCAGAGGAGGGCAGTTGGGGGCAATGGGCTGTCAAGGGAGCAGTTAGGCATCAATCAGGCTGACAGAGGAGTGGTTAGCGGGTGAGCAGGCTGGCAGACAGAAGCGGTTAGGGGCAATCAGGCAGGCAGGCAGCGAGCGGTTGGGAATAAGCAGTCCTGGATTGTGAGGGGTCACGGATTGGAGAGGGTGCAGGCTGGGCTGAGGGACACCACTCCTCCAGTGCATGAATTTCATGCACCGGGACTCTAGTATCCATATATGTGCATAATTTATGTGGTATATACATCTTTATGTATCAAAGTATATAAAAACATTAGCATTGCAATCTCTGGGTTAATGATATTGTATTTCCTTCTTCATATGTTCTGTGAAATCATATTTTCCAAAACCTTATAATAAAAAAATAAAATGTCCTGGTTGTTTGTTTGTTTAAAAAAAAAAAAAAAAACCTTCAAGAGCAGGCAGGCTGCCTTACCTGCATACTCTCTCCTCCTCCTCCATTCTGGATTTTTCTCTTTCCAGTTAAACACTACTTTTTTTCTTGAAGCGTAAGAACAGCAACCTAAGCAATGTCAACAATGAAACTCTTCATTTGCTTGCTCTTTCTCCCTCTGCCTGATACACTCGCTGGAACTGGAGTAGGTAAGAGGACATCAAAACCTGAGCAACACAGGATCACTTCTGCCTCTTGGGATCCATATAGGGTAGGGTGCATGTGCTCCCTGGGTCAGCGAGGTTCACTTCTGCTCCCAGTGTACCCTGCGAGCTGAATCATGGAGCGTAACGAAGGACTACAGCACAGTGAAATAGAAGTTTATAACTCTACTGGGGGGGCAGGGGTTGTTAAGATATGAGAAAATATCTCCTGAGGAAAATCATTTTTGGGACTTTAAGATAAAGGTTATAGGTAAAACAAGATGAAACCCCAATTCATTTCTGTGGAAAATGCGAATTACCCATTAGGATCTATGGGCGGATGATTCCATGTAAGCATGTTTTTTTGCGATGGCTGTGCTATTTTAAATGGAAAAGAAGGCAATTAAGGTGTGTCCAGGCTGTAGTAATCCTGTGAGGCAAGTGAGATACATGCACTAGGTTCTATCTTCATGAGCAGCTGTGTTCAGGAATGTAAGAGAACATATTTATTTCAGAGATTTAGATGCTCATATCAACTTACGTCATATGAGAGCTTAAAATCTTGTTGCCTATACTTAAAAATAAAACTTGGAACCAAGATAGAGACGGTGGAGTGTATATAGACAGGCTGTTAAAAATGGAAGATTTGGTTGCATTTGTGGAGGCTCAAACTTGTGAAGGTTGAATAACGTAACTTTCCCATTTGTTCTTCATTTTGATTCTGAAAAGAAAGCTGGTTTTGCCCATTTCTTATTTTTAAAAAACTTTTTTAAAGAAAATGTTCATTCTTCATATTTCCCCACCACCAGCTGAAATCTCTGATCATTTTATAATGCAGACAGACAAGCATCGTAAGAACTATATTCCACCAAAGCAGTACATTATACTACCACCTATTTTACAACATGTGCTTCAAAGTCATATAATCAACCACAAGCCAATATTTGAGCTTCTTCACCAGAATTATCTGTCCTTGGCTTCACCTCTACCTCCTTCTGTAAGTCAGCAAACCTTTGTATTCAACAAGAAAACAGCAATTTAATAACTCCTTATTCAGAATTACTAAAATTCAGGTGAGTATTCCCACCTCCTGCCTCCATACCTGCTCACCATCATCCTGAGTATCAAGGTCAAGCAGTGGTATTGAACTCTCATCATATTATGTCTCCATAGTAACATTCTGGATACACTATCTCCTCTACTGCCTGTAAGCCATCAAATGCCACATCCTTCCCAAGCTGCAGATACTTCTCACTTGATTCATAGACAGGCTTCAGGTCTACCAGTGACTTCTATTCCACTGCCCTTTCCATAGACATTATTGTTCAGATGCCACCTTGTATAAAATGTCATCCTCCAGGACCCGCTCCACATCAACAGAGTAGTTCACTTGTAAATACACATCCTACTCACCATAATAATTCTCACTCTTTACCCAAGTTCACTGAAGATCAGGGTACTCTGAGCCTTCTCTTTATATAACTAGGGGAAGTGAGTCATGGTACGTAGCGTGAACCTAGAAGGCAATCCCTTTCTCAAGGATATAGGGTTTGTCTTATCAAACCCCACTTCTTGGACTATGTCATCCATCAGCAAGATATAAACCATATTACCAATAATATTATTTTGAATGGAAGGCGTGATGAGAAAAAAAAAGTAAGTATTATCAAACTTCTAATTAGGCTTTGACCTTTTGGGGAAGGAAAAGCATCTCTTACAGAGATGGCTATAAAACACTTAAAGTCTTGTCCTTTAAAATGGTTTTAAACCTTGATCTTGAGAATAATTTCAAGTAACTTTACTATAGTTCAGATAAATGACTCAGTTAAGCATAGCTATCTTCTAACAATTTTGTTCCTTTAGTGTGGTAAATTGACCCAGATGTGACCATTTGCAATATTATTTCCTTAAAAAATGTGTCATATCTTCAAAAGTGTTGTTTTTGTTAAACCAAATGTTTAGTTTTTCTTTTATATATTTTGTTAATCTGGGTAAAAGGAATAAATTTCAGTATGGTTGTAAAAAGGCCTTTGTACAAATCTATCTCTGTGTAACTTTTAATGTTCTTGTATCTAGGCTCAAAATGCTTCTTTGTTATTATAGCTCAGGCTCTGTGACTCAAACTATCTGCAGGGTGAGCCCTGCCCTGGATTCTAGGAAGTCGTACAAACCAGAAGTATTTAAGCAGCTCTAGCCCAAGTCTGTCAAAACCAGCATCAAATCCATCTTACTACTCCAACCCTGACCTTATGTCCCAGTTATAATGGGGCACTGCCCCATTGCTGTGTTAAAAAAATAAAGTTAGGCTTATTGTTTATATGAGTAAAATTCTATCTCAATAGGGCAGCATCCAATCTAGCAGATAGAAAGTAGCTCCAAGGAGCTGTAAAACAATGAAATATTTCTTTAGGTAGAAGGGAGGAGGAACAAAGATGTTACACGAAGCATAAAAGCAGATTGGTTGGCAAGGTTACTTTTCTTTAGTGGATGCCAGGGGTCTATTAGACAGATTACCTAACTAATACTGATCAGACTATTCCTGATTTCCTGGTTTAAGATTCCATTTCTGGGAAAGCCAAAATTATAATTAAGTCTAAGTTTGGTGACATGAGGCTTAGCATAAGTAACTCCATTTTGTTGTCTTGTTTTTAACTCCTGAGAGCCAGTGCCCACCTTATATTCTAGAACCAGTTACCAAGGTCTTTTCTTATTCCCTAGCTAAGTAATTTATAACGTGGTATAGGCCCTCCAGGACCGTGACCTTGACTTTTATTTGCCAGTGTAAGTTTAAATAAAAATGTAAATAAATTAAGATTTTTCCTAATGCAAAAAAGTAGAGAACTTTCCTTACCCCACTTTTCTTTTGCATTTCCTTCAGAAAACTTGATTACAAATGCTAGTTTCATCTCTTTGAAACGTATGTAAATTTTTTTCAAAGCTAAATAAGCCTTTTGCAGTTTTTGTCTCCCAGGAATGTTGTTCATGGAGACCAAGGAACCATCTCTTTAAAAAATAAACACCAAGAAGGGTGGTGCCCTGCCTCCCTGTCTGTGGGAATTTAGTCTCAAGATGTAATGCCTGGCATGTAAAAACGATGAGAAATTTTATTCTTTGTATGGATAGATACAGTTAATGTGTATATAATAAATTAACATATATAAACATATCTACACATTAATAGGTTAGCATATACATAAAGGGGTATGAGTTATTTTTTGTGCTGCAGTCTCTTTGGTGGATTCCCTGTAATGCACATCGCAGTCTGGTTTAATGCTTAGTCAGTAATAAAAACTATCTTATTCTTTTCTACATTTTATGGAGAGGTTTTATTGGGTTGGCAGGAAATTTTATGTTTAATTATATTTCCCCAACAATTTGGCAATGAGGATAGGATCCATCTGGCAATTCCTAAATTGGGTGGATCAGCTTAAGGTCTGTGGCCACACAACAGTCAGGTAATAAATTCTGAATCATAAAAATTATCCTTTCTAGCTCTCTATTCTTTTGGAATACTAGTAAGATGAACTACCCTCTCCAAATTCAAGATTTTATTATTGCATAAGCATAGGTGATATAAGTTCTAAAATTCTGTCAGATTACCATTAGCTTTAATGGTGGAAAAATATGCAAAGCCAGAAATGTTGCCCGCAGGTCTGTCTCTTAAATTGCTAATATCTCTCTGTCACATTTGGAATGGGTATACATATGAGAATACTGTCTTACAGTAGCCTGAGGACTCTTTCTTTGATTTGGACAAATTAACATATTTATGGGGGGTTTTAGAACTGCCTCATTCCAAGAATATGAATTACTAGTATTTATGGGATGACTATCATTCTAAGGAGAAAGTAAAAAATGATTTGCTAACCAGAAGAAAAGGCTGAGAAAAATGGAAGAGGAAATGCAAGAATTAATGCCACTTTCTCTTTCACAGAACCTCTTGTCTCAGTTGTCCCAGCTCTTTCTGAGTCTCTATATCTTCCCCTACGTCAAATCTATGCTCCTGGGAAGAAGGAGGTAATGATTGTTTAGATGGGTGGTTCCCTCCATTAGTAGATTTCCCTGCCAAAAAAAGTCAAGTACACAACTTCTCCTGCTACTAATGGATTATCTGCCCTGTTTGAGGGCATATATTTATATGCCTCATATCCTAGTCTGAATCCACTTCATTTCTCAGCCCTGGAATTCACCTCCAAGAATTCCTTGTCAAACACATCAGGTTAGCTAGGAAAGCAGACATGATAAAGAGATGTGATCAGGGAATAATTCAGAAGTTGGATAAAAGACTGTTTCTGTATGCAGGCAGAATAGAGTAACTATTCTTGCCTTTTCTGGTACATACTGGTTCAGAAGAGTCTCCCCAGAATGTGCGATTATTTTGAGCTGAAGACACTTGAGACCCAAAAGACTCAGGAAGAGCTTTTTACCTTTCCCTTGATTGCCTAAACTAATTTAGATAGTTCTCTTCCTGGACCAAACACGCTACCACCAGAGATAACTACAAAGACTATGGGCTAGGTGTGGTCAGCTGGGGGAGAAGCTTGGCAGGGCCTGTTTGTTCACAATCCTCCCTGTGTTCCATTGTCTCTGCATGACATGACAAACATTTGTGTTTCCCATCTTCCTATAAATTGCTCTTCCTCCCTTTTGAAGTTCCAGACCCTTCCCCCTTTTCCCTGGCTCATAATGGCATATAAGCCTAAAATGCCTGACAGGCTGTGGGTCTCATATTCCTATGGGACCCCCATACATATGTAATTAGTTTTTCTCCTGCTAATTTGTCTCATGTCAATTTAATTATTAGATTAGCCAGAGGAAGCTATAAAAATAGAGGAAGAAATTTTTTCTTCCCAACACTTCTGTCCCTTTTCCCCAGTTGTTCCCATACAGATTGTTTCTCTAACTAAGAAACGTAAAACCTATTGGGGAGAGATCTGCTGTGCAAATGAAAGACTGCCATATTTTATACTCCAAATGGAATGTTTGGTGAGCTCCCTTGGAAAAAGTCATATAATTTGGTTACTATAAGCCAGGGCTGAAACAAATTAACATATTGCTCTGGGCAGTTATTTGAGAATAATGATATTGACTTAATTTGAGGTAGAGAACAAGTAATAGCAGCTTACCAAAAGGATCCAGTGGTTCTCAACCTTCCTAATGCCGCAACCCTTTAATACAGTTCCTCATGTTGTGGTGACCCCCAACCATAAAATTATTTTTGTTGCTACTTCATAACGGTAATTTTGTTACTGTTATGAATCGTACTGTAAATATCTGATATGCTATATGTGTTTTCCGATGGTTGCGACCCACAGGTTGAGAACCGCTAAGCCATGGTCATGTGTAAAACAATGATATCCTCTGTTTAGAGCTCAATTTGAAGGAATAAAACTAGTTATGAAAATTAGGGGTAAAAAAGGAGGGAAAGGCTTTTAAGTGTACTCACCCTGTAATACTCCTATACTTCTAGTAAAGAAGAATGATAAATTTGATACAGATCGTTTACTACTATATAGATTTGTACAAATCATAAAGTAAATGCATTTTCTGTTCCATTAACCTATGTAGTTCTTAAGCCTGCAATTATTCTGACTTCAGTACCATAATATACAAATGTTTCACTGCAGTTGATCTATATTCTATTTTTTTTTCTTTTTTCTTTTCCTCTAGTGGGTGTGTCTATACTTCGGTTTGCTTTTGCTTATGAAAGGAGTCATAGGTAAGTCCTATGAAGTTAGAGGATTCCAAAAGGGTTTGGGACTCTCCTACTATTTTCTCTAGTCAGTTACAGGAAAACAAAAATTTCTCCCACCAGGAGGATCTATGATTATTCAATATATATGTAGTTTTTTGGTAGTGTCAGAAACTAAAGAGTAATAGAAAACTGATACTTTGGCTTCACAGGGGCTTAAGACCTCATTAGAAAAACTGCCAAACTGAAAAATATATCTGAGGCATCTGTTGTTAGGTAAAGGTCACAGTGCTTTATAATATAGGAGCCAATTATGCAGATAAAACTACCTACTAAAAAAACTACTACTTAGACAATTTTTGGGACTAATAGGGTTTTGTTGACAGTGAATCCCAGCTTTCGCAGAGCAAGCAAAACCTCTAACAATGCAATTGCATGTTAATTCTCTGGTTCTTCTGGTCTGACCCCTAGAATCTCGAGACACTTAAATAATTTAAATTGGCTATAGTCTGTTCCCCAGCTTTGGGGATTCCAAACTTTGTAATACCTTTCCATTTTTGTCCTGAAAATCAAGATTCTGCAAGTATAATTTTAACTCTAAAGTGGGGGTTAGACTATAGACCAATCTAGATGCCATGACACTGGGAATGCCTGAATATCTGCCAGCTGTGGTGGTAGCTACCACACTTACTAAAAAGGCTTGGCCCTTATATTGGGTCACTTGATTTGAGTATGCCACATAAGGTAGTAATTTTCTTACAAGTATCTAAGACCAAGCATTTGTTGGTGCACTGTCATACTGGCTATGAACGAACATTATTATCCAATCCTAATATTGTGCTTGGAAGTTGCAATTTCCTTAACCTGCTACTCTTTTACCAGATTTTAAACAAAAAATAGATTATTGTGACTGTACAACAGTAATAGGAGAAAACACTAGGCTCCAGTTTAGTTTATTTGATAATGCTTTTCAAGATTCAGATTTCATAATGTTTACTGATGGGTCACGTTCATGGGACAAAAGTGGCCAACTTGAGGCTTTCTATGCTGTGGTGACTTATGAATCTCAGAAGCTTATGTTTTATCTGGAATTAAGTTAGCGCAAGAAAATATATTAATAGCAGTTACTAGAGCTAAAATTCTTAGTCTGGACTTAAAAGCAAATATACAGAGTGTCCCCCAAATTGTACACACAATGTCTGTAGATTCTATTACATATGGAAAAAGAAATTTATTTTAATAAACACTGCCTTTATAATTATTCAAAATGTGGATACAGATTTTGGGGACAACCTGTACTGGTATATACAAGTGTTAAATATGGGTTGATATCTGTCATGCAACAAGGCAAATTTATATAAATAGGGGATTCTTGACTTCTGTGACAAAACTTCTCCGGAAGAACTGAAAGCTGATTTGTTAAAGGTTTTACAACTGCTGACTCAGATTATCAGTAATTTATTGTACAGCTCACACAGGAAATGCTAAAATTTCTGAAAGCAATGATTTTGCTGAAAGAGGTGCAAGGCCACAGTTAAAATATGACAGACTCCAAACTTAGAGGCCTCCATTTTGAATATGAGAAACCTTTGTCCATTTTCAAGAATAAGTTTCACAAAGAGAAATGAACAAATGGTTTGAAAATGAAGCTAAAAGAAATTCGACTGGACTATAGGTATTACATAACAAAACTCTTATACCACACTCATATTTGCTCAATTAGTTTATTTTTATGTTGTCAAAAAATCTAAAAGAGGGATTTTTAAAAGCCCTAGACTCTTACTATGCCTTTTTCATATGCCGATCAAATAGATGAAATTACTCAAAACATATTAAAGATATTTGTTATTTGTCAGCAAAATTCTTTATAGACCACTCCTAAGGTAGGTGCAGAAAGTTTTCCCTGACCAATTTTATCAGGAGCTTGATGGAAGATAGATTTCATAGAATTAATGCCTGTAAAAGGTAAGAGATTTTGTCTAGTTATGGTGTGTATGATGTCTGAATGGCATGAAGTCTTTCCCTCTTCAAAAGCAGATGCTCAGGCAAGGGTAAAGGTCCTCTTAGTGCACATAATCTCCACTTTTGAGACCCCAGAGTTTACTGAATCAGGTAGAGAATCCTTTTATGTCCACTATTGTCCAAGAATTATACAAATATTCACAGATTTCTAAAAGTAGAATGGATATCTCAAACTCTAACAAACTCATTGGCTAAGTTTCAGTAATCTACTAGTTTAAAATGGCCTAGTCATTTACCACTAGCTTTTTTAAAAATTAGAGTGACTCTTGCAAGCAATAATATTCTCTTCCCTTCCCTTCCCTTCCCTTCCCTTCCCTTCCCTTCCCTTCCCTTCCCTTCCCTTCCCTTCCCTTCCCTTCCCTTCCCTTCCCTTCCCTTCCCTTCCCTTCCCTTCCCTTCCTTCCCTTCCCTTCCCTTCCCTTCCCTTCCCTTCCCTTCCCTTCCCTTCCCTTCCCTTCCCTTCCCTTCCCTTCCCTTCCCTTCCCTTCCCTTCCCTTCCCTTCCCTTCCCTTCTCTCTCTCTCTCTCTCTCTCTCTCTCTGAACTTATCATTGGCAGAGCTGTGAACTGGGTTCTGAAATGACTTCCTCTGACTGATTTAACTGAATCCTCTCATAATCATGTTCAGTATTAAAATGACTTCTGTCTTCCCTAGAAACCCTGAGACATAAAGTCAGAATTGCCTGGAGGGACTTAAAGGAAGAAGTCTGCTGCCCCTATCAAACTGGACAATTTAGTTTACATAAAAGTGTTCTAGAGGAAAGATGAGCTGCCACCATGCAGAGAGACCACTTCAAATGCTGCTGATCACATCAAAGTGAAAGAAAACCCAGATGGATTCATGCTCTGGAGGACTTAACTGTGATTCCCAAAGGACATGAAACTTAAATTTTCTAGAATAACTGATATAGGGGTGGGCAAAAATAACTTTACAGTTGTTTTTATGGAAAAAGACATGCAGATTATGATTATTACAATAGCTTTATTAACTATGTTTCATGTACTCACAACTGTACACCTACTTTTGACCACCCTATATTGGTACTGAACTCAACTGAAAGGAGGAATTCTAAAAAACTTATTTCCAGACTGCCTTCTTGTCATATTCATCATAGTAGTTATTTCAGTTACTATAAGAATCAGATTTTACTAGAAAAAAAAATGTTATTTGTTACACCATTTTCTTTCTTTTTGTACTCCCAATAATGGTTCCTAGAGTTCAATCTGTACCCTTCAAAGAGTGCCTCACAAGTAGAACTTTGAAACTAGATAATGGCCATGGGTGTCTTTGTGTTTTACAACTGGGAGAAATTATCTGAGAAGATAGAAGAATTACATAGGGAACTAGTTTATCCTGTAATTGTAATGTTACTTCCATGATTGATGAGAAATCAGGGGAAAATTATTGGGCCTTAAGGAAACCTCAGCTAAAAATTTAGATTATCAGGCTCTATAGTTAAACAATTCATTAGGTATGGATAGGATATCATTGAAAAAAACTATAAATAATGCTCAAGTACAGAATTATTTGAAAGGCTAAAGACATCACAATAGTC
Source organism: Myotis myotis (assembly GCF_014108235.1). Classification (NCBI taxonomy): domain Eukaryota; kingdom Metazoa; phylum Chordata; class Mammalia; order Chiroptera; family Vespertilionidae; genus Myotis; species Myotis myotis. The sequence goes on from NW_023416346.1 coordinate 40,274,329, forward strand.
TGTAAAATTAACGTATGACTAAGGAGAATTTTTGTGCATTGTTAAACAAGAATCTGTTTTAACCATTCACCATCAGTACGATATACTTAAAACTTGTTGCCCTAGGCAAATATTGTAATTGTTAATTTGACATATTATAATTCTGATAATTGTTTTGTATTTTATTATTAGCTTTCTGGTTATTTAGACTGCTGTGGAGAAAAATAGCAATGGCAATGAGTACATAATTAGAAAACTGTAGTTTTATTAGAAAATTGTTACAGAAATGGAAAATTGTATGGGTAAACACAAATCTAAAAAAATGTAATTTAAAACTTTCCCTAGTGCAAAAAGAACTCCCCCCTCCCTTTTCTTTTAGCATTACCTTCAGAAAATTTCAGATTATAAATTCTGTCTCTGCCTCTTTAAGATGTATGTAAATCTGTTTCAATGATAAATAAGCTCTTTGCCAGTTATGCATCCCAGGAATGTCATTCTTGGGGGCCAAGAAGCCATCTCTTTGAAAAATAAAATTCAAGAGGATGGTACCCTATTTTCCTCTCCAATAGAAACTTCCTGCTTGTCAAAAAGATATAAGAAATGTTCTTTTTACTTTGGATAAAGATAATTAACATATATATAATGAATTGTATCTGCCTGGCTATATAGGAAGGATGAGATTTCTTTTTTGTCTTTAGTTTCTTTAAGGGATTGCCTTTGATATGCATCACAGTCTGGTTTAACATTTATTCAATAATACCGTTTCATTATTTTCTAGATTTCTGTGGAGTGGTGTTACTGGATTGGCTGGAGGTGTTATGTTTGTTTTTCCAAAACACCAGTCATTTATCTCAGGGAAAAAAGTGTTTCCCTGGATCTCCATCTTGGTGGTCTTGCTTTCTTTTAAAGTCAACTTTATTTGAGTATAACCGAGTGAAATGCACCCACCTAAGTGGACAGTTAAATGAGTTTTGACAAATGTGTACACTATCAAGGTATAGAACATTTCCATACAACCAAAAGTTCCCTACAGCCTCTTTGCAGTCAATCCCTATCCCATCACTGGTATAAGACAACCATTGACCTACTTTCTATCATTATAGATCAGTTTTACTTATTGCAGTATTTCATCTAAGTGGAATCATACAATATGTAACCTCTGGTGTCTAGTCTCTTTTGATAAATGTAATATTCTGAAGGTAACTCATGTTTTTGCATGTACCAGTGTGTTACTTTTATTATATAGTAGTATTCCACTGTATTAATGTACTACTTTTTATTTTATTTAAATGTTGATAGACATTTGGTTGATTTCCAGTTCGGGACTATCCCATATAATAAAAGCCTAATATGTTAAGTGTCCAGTCATCCAGTTGGCCATTCAACCAATCAAAGCATAATATGCTAATGATATGCTAAGGCCACTCAACCGCTCCCTATGACATGCACTGACCACCAGAGGGCAGATAGTCAACCGGTCAACCAGTCACTATGACGTGCACTGACCACCAGGGGGCAGATGCTCTGACTGGTAGGTTAGCTTGCTGCTGGGGTATGACTGATTGGGACTGAGTGAGATGGGCTGGACACGCCCTGGAGCCCTCCCGCAGTCCCTCCCCAGCTGGCCAACCTCCCATGTCCCTCCCTGGCCCCGATAGTGCACCTGTGGGGTCCCTCGAACTGACCTGTGCCCTCTCACAATCCAGGACTCCTCAGGGGATGTCAGAGAGCTGGTTTCAGCCCAAACCTGCAGGCCAGGCTCAGGGACCCCAATGGTGCACAAATTCGTGCACCAGGCCTCTAGTAATAAATAAAAGCTGCTATGAACATTCAGTAATAAATTATTTTGTGGACATATGTTTCATTTATTTGGAGTGTACAAGTATGCAGAAGTCCAAAATGTGTAACCACATAGAAACTTTACCTCTTTAATATTCCCTTTTCTCCTTTCTTTCCTTTTGATTCAAATGGGCCTCATTCAGCATCCTGACTAATCTTTCTTGCACATCCACTCCCTTAATCATTAATCCCTCAGGATAATGAGGTTATGATCCATGTCAAATAATCTTAGGAAAAAAGCTTCAGGTCTGTTGACCACAGAAACAGAGTTTTGGTCGAACTAGAGATAACATCTAGGCCTCAGTTGTGTTTCAGCTCCAGACCCAGAAAAGCAGCAAAACCAGATGAAGCAACAACATGGCTAATATCAGAACCAGGTGCAATGACCCCTACACCACGCATATCACACTCAAAGGCTAACACAGGCCAAATAAATAAGGTTTAAGTTCATGTGGGCCACAAAAAAACAACTAGAAATGTAGGTTTATTTCGATAGAGACATGCTGAATACAAAGGGCTGAAATAAACGAGTAATCGTTAACATAAAATAATAGAACATTTTAATAAAATTTAATATTTGTTCTTGAATATTAACTTACCAGACACTGGATAACTGCACAAATTAATAAGCATTACACAAGGAATCTTATTTTTCTTGTTCTCCGAAAGCGAAATATTTCCTGTTGCATGCACACCAAACAAGTCAGTACAAGACTAATGACATGGCAATCAGCTGCTAAAATATTCCCTGCTAGTATTAGTGGAGATAAATGGTGCACCTGCACGTACAGCGCGTAGGGGAAATGAATGCAACATGATTATAGTAATCAGACATTAGCGAATGTTGTAGTTTGTTATTAATAATTATGTATAACAGGATATTGTAAAAATTAAGTTACTAGATTTTTATTAAAACATTTCTTACATACCGTTATATTGGCTGGGCTGCAAAAATATTCATTGTGGGCTGCATTCAGCCCGTGGGCCATGAGTTTACATGCTTGCCCTACACTAATGCCAAGCAATCAGTAGAGACCATGACCTTAGCTTTCTTAGTCACCATGGTTAATGATTTGCCCTTATACAACACATCCCCTAGAAGCCATTGGGGAGCCATATCTTTAAGCATTAGCTCACCTCTCTCCAGGCATGGGCCCCTATTTAAAAGTAAACCCTTACTTTCTTTACTGTAAATTCCTCTTCATGTCTCACTGAGCTCTGATGCATGCAGAAAATGGACCCTTTTGGTCTGGGAACAAATACTAGGTAATATAGTAAGAATATGTTGATCTTTATAAAGAACTGCCTAACTAGTTTTGAAAGTAGCTGTATCATTTTACACAACCACCAGCAATGTATGAGTCCAGTGGCTCCACATCTTCCCCAAAATTTGATTGTTGAAGCTGATCCAGAATCCTTTCTTGGCAAAGCCCTACCATTCACACCGCCCCCTCCCCAACATCATTTCTTGCTTGCAACAAATCAGACCTGAATCCCTTTTTCCTACCTTTACCTAAGTCAACTTTCTCAGACATAAATCAGGGTCTTGGGTACTAGTTTCCCCTCTTGGATCACAGATAAAATATTGAGCTGTTTTCACAGAAAATAAAACCCTCCACAAGATAGAAAACTGCTGACTGTGTTGCTGACCACCTCAGGTAAAGCCTAGAGTAGCTGGTGCTGGAAAATTGATGAACAGAACTCTTAAAATATGTCTTTGTAATTCCATCTCCAACCAATCAGAATATACCCATGAACTGATCACACATTGAAAACCCCTGCCCCCAATTTCACCCTTTTAAACTAACTGTCCATAAGTGGAATGGGATTTGTTTGGGTTTTTCCAGCACAAGCTTCCCATTCTCTATTATGTAGCAATCTACACTAATAAAAGACAAACATGCAAATTGACCATACCTTTATTATGCCTTAGGCCACGCCCACCAGCCAATCAGAGTGACTATATGCAAATTAACCCAACCAAGATGGCGGCCGGCAGCCACGGAGCTAGAGCAAGGAGGAGGCTTGGTTGCCCCAATGATGGAGGAAGCCAAGCTTCCCAGCTGTCGCGGACGGCTCTGAGCTCCACTCAAAGCAACAAAGTTTCAATTATAGAAGATAAATAAACCCCAGATACCTGCTTCCAGCTGGCCATGGCCATAGAGCTGGAGCGAGCAGGAGGCTTCCCTCCCACCTGCCCTTGCCGGCTCTGAGCTCCACTCAAAGCAACAAAGTTTCTATTATAGAAGGTAAATAAATCCCAGAATTAAAAAAAAGGAGAGGCTGGGAGCTTTCCGTCACTGGGGGGGGGGGGGGGGGCGGGGTTTGGCCAGCCTGAATACGGACGGCCCTCAGCCCCTCACTCAGACTGGCCAAACCTTCATGGGGTGAGGGTCCCCACTGGCCAGGCACCCCAGTGGGGACCCCCACCCTGTAGGGGGTGTGAGCAGCCTGAAAACAGCCATCAGCCCCTCACCCAGGCTGGCCAGGCACCCCAGTAGGGACCCCCACCCTGAAGGGGGTGTGACCAGCTGCAAACACCCATCAGCCCCTCACCCAGGTTGGCCAGGCACCCCAGCAGGACCCCCACCCTGATCCGGGACACCCTTCAGGGCAAACCAGCCGGCCCCCACCCTTGCACCAGGCCTCTATCCTATATAATAAGAGGGTAATATGCAAACTGACTCTAACAGCAGAAAGTCTGGGATAACTGGTCACTATGACTCACACTGACCACCAGAGGGCAGACACTCAATGCAGGAGCTGCCCCCTGGTGGTCAGTGCATTCCTACAGGGGGAGCTCTGCTCAGCCACAAGCCAGGCTGATGGCTGCCAGTACAGCGGTGGTGGTGGGAGCCTCTCCCGCCTCCTCAGCAGCACTAAGGATGTCAGACTGCAGCTTAGGCCTGCTCCCCGCTGGCAAGTGGACATCCCCCGAGGGCTCCCAGGCTGCCAGAGGGATGTCTGATTGCCAACTTAGGCCCAATCCCCCAGGGAGCAGGCCTAAGCCAGCAGGTGGTCATCCCCCGAGGGGTCCCAGACTGCGAGAGGGCACAGGCTGGGCTGAGGGACGCCCCCTGAGTGCACAAATATTTGTGTACCAGGCCTCTAGTCCTATATAATAAAGAGCTAATATGCTAATTAGACTGAACAGCAGAACTACTATCTGGACAACCTCCCGGATGAAGCCAAGGCAACTGGGGATGCAAGGGCCAAGCCCTTTTCATGAATTTCGTGCATCGGGCCTCTCTTATACAATAAAATGTTTTATTCTTTAACTGCACCCCCATGTCAGTATAATTAACTATCTTCAGCACTATTATAGCAAGAATACTCTAATTAAGATTATTATGAGTTTTGTACTTACATTGCAGTGTTTTTTAGACTTTAGTGTGCATAAGAATCTCCAGAGGGGTAGTTAAAATGCATACTTCTTGGCCCCATCACACAACCCAAAAGATTGAGTCAGTAGAGTTGAATCTAGAGTTGTGCAGTTTACATAAGCACTCAGGTGATTCTGATGTCGGGGATGCTGTGGACCACATGTTGAAATACCATGCTTATTAGCTTGTCAATAAAGCCCACGTAGATTCACTCAAATGAAAGGAACATAAATTCTCCTTTAAGTGCTTTAAATAATATACATTAAGAACTCTGCTTTTCTCCTCTGGTGGCAAAGAGAAGGAACTCAAGAGCTAAACAGCTGGCTCTGTCTCTTTAAAGAACATCATTATTCCAAAAACAAAATGTTTGCTTGCATGTTCCATAAAGAAAAAGTTCTGCTTGCTGTGGGAGTAAAAGGTGTTATGACTGCTAAATTTTTATTCACCAGACAAATTCCAGTCTTTTCATATAGCTTTCAACAATGCTCTCTCTTAACTGTACAGCACTTCAAAATCCTGAGGAGGTGGTTTCAGTGTGGGCTAATGTCAGTGTTATTTAGAGAACATGCAAGTAGAATCAAGGCTTAGAGCTGTTCAAGGGGGCAGAGCAGTGGCCTCCCCAGCAATAGAACTAAGACTTGTTGGAGCCACTGAATGATCCTGGAGCACAGACTGGCCACTTCTTTTAAAGGTATGTGGGGTAAATTAGTTCTCAGGCTCAAAGACCAGAAACTGAATCAAACACTCCCTGGGATGATCTCCCCACAGGCTCTCATGAGATCCCAGGCAATGACAGAAATTGGAGAACTTAGATGCAACTCTGACACTTTACTGACCAAAAGACCTTAACCAAGACATTTCACTGTTCTGAGCTTATAGAATCAGAATGGCAATATTTACCTCACAAGATGGTTGTGAAAATTAAGTTTAGTTTATGAAAATATGTAGCAGAGTGCCTGGCAGTAAACCATTGCAACATCCATATTTTTTTTAACCTACATCATAATTTGGTCTTCTAGAGTCATTGCCACACTGATCCCTCAATGGAAGTGAGTCTCTAACCACCATTCAGCTCAGGGCAGCACCCTTTTCCAATATATGCCATTTAATTGTATGCCATTTAATGCAGATGATTTTATTGGCTAGCAGTTAAGAACAGCTGGGGTGTGGTCACCAGTTACCAGTGTGATACAGTAGCAAGCAGGTTATGAGGTTAATGCTAAGTAAGGATACTTCTCTTACCTTAAAAATCCCATTTTAACCCATTTATTTTCACAGTATTTTAATGAAGTTTAAAAATTAGATACAGCAACATATGGATTAACCTAACAGATCAATTAAGGCAAGGGCTCTCAATGGTGCAAGGGAGGCTATGCAATTTTCTGAAAATCTGGTGGATGCTATGAATCCTCTTTCTTTCCTCAGCATACAAACCAAATTTTTCATTCAGTATATTGAGGTTCACTGACTCACTACAGACCATCAGTGAAACTCAGGCTAAGCCTTGATATGAGTATCATCACTCATTTCCACTCTTCCTCTAGTAAAATAGGAACCTAAGCCCCATTCTACCCTTCAGAACATGGTAACTTCTCTATGAAGTCTGTTAAAACCCCACAGAAGACTTGTGTAGGCTCTCTTAAGAGACGGTTGGGCCGAAACCGGTTTGGCTCAGTGGATAGAGCATCGGCTTGCGGACTGGGGGGTCCCAGGTTCGATTCCGGTCAAGGGCATGTACCTGGGTTGCAGGCACATACCCAGTAGGAGATGTGCAGGAGGCAGCTGATCGATGTTTCTCTCTCATCGATGTTTCTGGCTCTCTATCTCTCTCCCTTCCTCTCTGTAAAAAATCAATAAAATATATTTAAAAAAAAAAAAGAGACGGTTGGGTTCTCAAAAGGACTACATACAGCATGTCTAGACAATAATGGGGTTGCCACAGTGAGTTGATTAGAAGCTCAATTTTATAGTTTAGCAAATATGTCTTCCAGCTTCTATAAATCAGGCAAAGCTGGAAGTCAGTGTGGGGTGAATAGTCCAAGGAAAAGTAAGTTTTATTTAAGGGCCTCATTCAAAGTTTAGGGGTCAGGATATCCACATTGCAGCTATGCTGGAAAATGCCTGCTCCACTGTCAGGTGCTGCCCCTTCCTTTACTTTCCCAACTCTTTTTTTCTAATGGATTTAGAATTTCAGAATATCAGCTTCCCAAAGTTCAGATTTTCAGATATCAAACAGTGGGAGATCTGTTTTCCAGGTGACAAACTGCTGGGGAGGCAAGGATGAAACAGACTGCATATGTTAAATAATAGGAATTGGGCAAAAAAACAAGTGGGGAATTATGTTCAATTAGTTTCTATTATTACATATTTTTAAAACTTTAGGTGTAGGCATGGTATTGTTATTCATAACCCATCTGCCTCCTACAGAAAGCTATGTTTTAAGAGTTGGAACACAGTATCATTCAGATATAAAGATAAAAATCCTGGCCGTCCCACAACAAAATGTGAATACAGAGTTGCTCCTTCATAAGAATCACTTCCATTTCTTCAAGCCTTGTGATTAAAGATGCTTTTGAGAGAATACTGGAAAAGTTAAGAGTTCAAGCTGTGGCCAAAGAACAAGACAAATGTGGCTCACGTATGTCATGTAAGTGATTAAATGCAGCCCTTGAATTCATTAGCACAAGTCTTCATCCTCTGATATCAACTCCACCCAAGGAATCATCAAATGCAAACAGAATTTGTTACTTTATTTAGAGAGGAATGATATCTAGGGAGAAAATTAAGGAGGTCAATGGTAGCTCTAAAAAGCAAATGAGTGATTTTGAAATTAATTGGTAAATAATAAATTGAAATATCCAAAAAAGGGAGAAATTGAAAGGGAACCTTAAAAATGAAAAAAGTAGAATTCATCCTGTGCTAATATTCAACTAAGAGGAAAGCAGCTCTCACCTTAGTGTCTTCAGCAATGAAACCCAATGAATTATCTAAATCAGGGGTCCTCAAACTTTTTAAACAGGGGGCCAGTTCACTGTCCCTCAGACCGTTGGAGGGCCGGACCATAGTTTAAAAAAAAACTATGAACAAATTCCTATGCACACTGCACATATCTTATTTTGAAGTAAAAAAACAAAACGGGAACAAATACATATTTGTATTTGCATGTGGCCCACGGGCCGTAGTTTGAGGACCCTTGATCTAAATGAAAGTTATGTAACCTCTCCTATATAATAAAAGACTAATACACAAATAGACTGAATGGCAGAACAACCGGAACAATCAGTCGCTATGATGTGCGCTGACCACCAAGGGGAACATGGCAGGCGATGGCCATGGCAGGATGGTGGAGCAGGTCAGTGGGGGCGCCAGACTAAGTCATGGCACCGGTCACTGCCATTGGGGCAAGCCTCTGGTGGTTACTGAAAATTATTTGCTCCCACACACTGCAGTCCTGCTTGGAGCTCACATCTGCTTCCGGCAACGGCCCTGCTTGCACCCACTGCCACCGCTGGCCCCATTCACACCTGAAGCCAGCGCCAGAACCACCGCTTTCACCTGCTGCCGGTGCCTGGTGCCGGTCCTGATCATTCGGCACCATCAGCTGGTGTGAGCGGCAGCTGCCAGCCCTGATTGCCACTGAGGACTTCGCCACCTCCCCCTGCTCCTGAGGGGCGATTGCAGCAGCCACTGCTCACACCTGCTGATGGTGCTGGCCCCACTCACACCTGCTGCTGGTGCCAGCCCCATTCACTCAGCGGGTGCAAGCGGGGCCGGTGCCATCAGCGTGTGGGAGCAGCGGCAGTGGGAATGGGTCTGCTGGCAGACAGGGGACCAGGCCATGGTGGGAGGGACTGGGTGGAGGCGTGGAGAATGGGCCCTGACCCGCCCCTGTGCCTACCACAGCCTCACAGCCCACAGTTCCTTTCAAGGTGCACAAATTCGTGCACTGAGCCCCTAGTTTATAATAAAGGATAAATACAAACTTGTGCACCAATAAGGGGAAAAAAGGCTTTCAAGTTCTCCAGAGTTAGTCCTGCAATTTTTTCTTTTCTCTGGCTATATTATGTTCTTAAAAGACCTCATCTAGTCCAACAAATTTAAATGCCATCTATCTAGCAATAATACTCATGTTTATTTCTCCAGCCATGACTTCCCCCACATCCGTATGCTTACTTCCTACTTAATTGCAATCCCCAGGGTAACCAATAATAAAATAGCTAACACACAGTAAGAAAAAGAATTGAGGAGAGAATAAAAATAGTACAATAGAAAAAAACAAACACAAAAGAAGGCAGTATTGTAGGAATTGAGGAATAAACATGATATAAGCAATATAGAAAATAGCAAAATGGCAGAAGTAAGTCTTTCCTTATCAATAATGTTTAAATGTAAATGAGTTAAACTCACCTATTAAAAGAAAAATTAGCAGTAAGGATTTTTAAAATGATTCATCTATGTGCTGTCTAACAAAACACATATGTGCAATAAAAAAATGAAAAAATATGTTCCACGTAAATGATAAACAAAATAGAGCCTGAGTGGCTATACTAATAGCAAACAAAATAAACTTTAAGTCAAAAATTATTACAAGGCCAAAAACATTATATATTGACTAGAGGCTCGGTGTACAAAAATCTGTGCACTCGGGGCGGGGGGGGGATCCCTCAGCCCGGCCTGCGCCCATTCGCAGTCCAGGACCCCTTGGGGAATGTCCACCTGTCGACATAGGCCCACTCCCCAGGGTATCAGACCTAAGCTTGCAGTCAGACATCCTTCTGGCAGCCAGGGAGCCCTCGGGGGATGTCCGACTAAAGGCTTAGGCACCCAAGGGATCGGGCCTAAACTGTTAGTTGGACATTCTTAGTGCTGCCACAGAGGTGGGAGAGGCTCCTGCCACCGCCACTGCGCTGGCCAGCCATGAGCCAGCTTCTGGCTGAGTGGCACTCCCCATATGGAAGTGCACTGACCACCAGGGAGCAGCTCCTGCATTGAGCGTCTGCCCCCTGGTGGCTAGTGCGCATCATAGCAACAAGTCATTCTGCCGTTCAGTCAATGTGCATATTAGCCTTTTATTATTATTATATAGGATGTCCCTATTTTTCCCCTTTCCCCCCCTCTACCCAGCTCTTGCCCCCCACTTCTCTCTGGCCATCACCATACTATTGTCTGTGTCCATGGGTTGTGCATATATTTTCTTTGGCTAATCCCTTCTTTAAATTCACTTCTTTAAATTTGTATTTTCAGATAAGTGATTATAACTGCACTATTATATATTTTCTATTATATCATTTAGCATTAATATATTTTTTAATTGAACCCTTGTAAATTTTAGCACAATTTAATAAGTTATGCTAGAAGCAATTAGGAGATTTTTCATGTGATGCAGATACATTTCAATTAATACTTTATTAATTTTTAATTTTTTAATATTTTAATTTGAAATAATTTCATACATGTAAAAAAAAACTATAAAATACTACAGCATATTATATGTACCCTTCACCCAATTTCTTAGGTGTTAATAATTGAAACATAACCATTATACAACTAACAAAATTTGGAATATATTTTTCTTATAATCTCTTTAATGTTACTTAATCCATTTACTTTGTTTTTGTTAATCTTCACCCAAGGATATTTTTCCATTGAATTTTAGAGTGAAGGGAAAGGGAGAGACACATCGATTGGTTGCCTTCTGCACATGCTCTGATAGGGACTGGGGATCAAGCCAGCAACTGAGGTACATGCCCTTGACTGGAATAGAACCTGGGACCCTTCAGTCCATGGGCTAATGCTCTATCCACTGAGCAAAACAGGCTCCAGCTTAATTCATTTACTTTTAATTTATATGTGTCTTTATATTTAAAGTGGGTTTTGTTTTTGATTCACCCTTATAATCTGTCTTTTAATTGGTGCATTTATGCCACTAACTTTCATAGTGCTTACTGATAGAATTACTACCATATCAGGCGGCTTCTGGGGCTTCTGGGACCAGCCTGCGGGCTGGGATCGGATCTGATCCCGGGCGGCAGGCAGGCGGCTTCTGGAGTCACACACGGGGGCCTGGATGGCGGCTCACGTTGGGGGCTCATGCTGTCCTGCCCTGCCTGCAGTATGCAAATTAGCCACCATCTTTGTTGGCAGTTAATTTGCATATCATGCTGATTAGCCAATGGGAGGCGTAGCGAAGGTATGGTCAATTACCATGTTTGTCTATTATTAGATAGGATAAAAGGTTAATTAATCAAGAAGATGTAACAATTTTTTAAAATATATTTTATTGATATTTTACAGAGAAGAAGGGAGAGGGATAGAGAGTTAGAAACATCGATGAGAGAGAAACATCGATCAGCTGCCTCCTGCACACCCCCCACTGTGGATGTGCCTGCAACCAAGGTACATGCCCTTGACAGGAATCGAACCTGGGACCCTTGAGTCCGCAGGCTGACACTCTATCCACTGAGACAAACCAGCTAGGGCGAAGATGCAACAATTTAATAACCATATATGCAAAAAAGAGCCCCAAAATATATGAAATGATAATCAACAGAACTGAAGAAATGATTCTAAATAACAATTGGAGACTTCAATACTCTATTTTCAATAATGGATGGAACATCTAGACAGAAACTATATAAGGAAATAGAGGACTTAAGCAACAGTATAAACCAAATACAACTAACAGACATACTAAAAATTCCACCCAACAACAGCAGAATAGACATCCTTTCCAAATGCACTTGGAATATTCTTCAGAACAATTTGTTAGGCTACCAACAAGTCTTAATAAATTTTAAAAGATAGAAATCATACAAAGTGATCTACTCTGACCACAATTGAGTGATTTTAAAAAAAGAATCAGTAACAGAAGGAAAATTCACAAATACATGAATATTAACCAATACACTCTTAAACAACCAGTGGGTCAAAGAAAAAAAAAATCACAAGGGAAATTAGAAGATACTTTGATACAAATGAAAATGAAAACACAGCATACCAAAATTTATAGGAGGCATTGAATGCAGTGCTCAGAGAAAACTGCACAGCTCTAAATGCATACATTAAAACAGGAGATATATCTCAAACCAATTACCTAACTTTGCATCTAAAGGAATTAGAAAAAGAAAGTAAACTACAGCTAATCGAAACAAGAAATAGTAGGGGTTAGAGCAGAGATCAATAGAACACAAAATAGAAAATAAAAGAGATTGATAAAACCACAATATTAGTTTATTGAAAAATCAACAAAATTGACAAACTTTTATTGAACAAAAAAAGTGAAAAATCTAAATAATGAAAATCATAAATACAGAAGCAATATTATTATTATCACAAGTCTTACAGAAATAAAAAGGATTATAAATAAACTAGAGGCCTGTTGCACGAAGATTCCTGCAATAGGCCTTCCCTTCCCTTGGCTGCTGGCACCTGTTTGCCTCTGGCCCCCAGGACCCAGGCCTTCACTCTGACTGGGCTCCGGCTGGAGCTGGCCCCGGAGCTGTCAGACTTTGCTGCTCCGGCCCCGGGGCTGTCAGGCTTCGCTCCGCCACTTGCAGCCTACATATGCAAATTAACCACCATATTTGTTGGGTTAATTTGCATATTCTCCTGATTGGCTGGTTAGCATAGCAAAGGTATGGTCAATTTACATGTTTGTCTATTATTAGGTAAGATACTAAGAACACTTTTATGCCAATAAATCACCAAACTACTAAAATGACTTGAAAATCTGAAGAGACCTAAAACAAGTAAGGAGATTAAACCAATAATAAAAAACCTGTCAACAAAGGAAAGTCCAGAACCAGATGGTTTTGCTAGTAAATTCTACCAAACATTTAAAGAAGAATTAACAGTATCGGTCTCCTCTTTACTCAAGCATTATTGATATTTCAGTTGCAAGAATATGCAAAGTTCCTTCTTAGCATGCACTCCAATTCCTAGAATCCTGTTCTCTCACATCTTTAACTCATTTATTTTTATCTTCAAGTCTTAGTTTAATTGTTTCACCTTCATAAGAGGCCTTCCCAAATCATGCTAATGGTTCCCTTCTATTTAATCTTTATTACAGTATGCAGTTTATTTCAGAACATTTATCTTAAAATTAACCTTCCTCATTTGTTTACCTTTTGATCTTTTGTCTCCCTTCCCACTAAATTAAAGTGCCATGAGGGCAGAAGCCTTGTTCATCTTATTTTCAGTTGTACAGCCAGAGCCTAACAAAGTACCCAACACACAGTAGGCACTCAGCAAATTTTGGTGAATAAATAAAAAGAAAACACTTTATACATACCTTATATATTAATCAGTGACTAAAAATTTGGCACAATAAATGACTAGGTTTCACATTAATATTTCAACAAAATATATTTATCTCTGTACTGCCAGTGTGGCTAAGTTGGCTGAGTGTGGTCCCATGCACCAAGAATTCACCAGCTTAATTCCCAGTCAGGGTATATACCCAGGTTGCAGGCTCAATCCCCAGGAAGGGGCAGAGATCAATGTTTTTCTCACATGGATGTTTGTTATCTCTCTCTCCCTCTCCCTTCCTCTCTCTCTCAAATCAATAAAAACATTTTAAACATATGTATATATTATCTCTGATCTGTTTCATCTTTCTCTACTCCAACCTTTTAAAAATATATAGCATTAAATATTCTCCTAGAAATATAAGATTAAGGATGATTTTTTCTAACTATAGCTAAATACTATCTTTTGGAATTATTCTCCCAATAACCAAATATCATATTTCCTTTAAGGAGCCTAAAAATCCCAAACTATTAATGCTCTATTTGGACATAAAATTATGGTGATAAAAAGTCATTCCATATAATATGAATAGATAATAGTAAACATGTATTAGTATTCCATGAAAGGAGATCCTGAATAGTAAGACACTGTATGAGTGTAATATATAGGCATATAAGTCTAAAATATAGAGTTTATTCTCAGTCTACATTCTCACTAGAGACTCAGACCAAACTGAAATATGAGGGAAAGGTGACATCTTCATCTCAACCATATTTTAAAGTTGGTTTTCCTAATTACTTTTTTAAAATATATTTTTATTGATTTCAGAGAAGGAGAGGGAGAGAGAGCCAGAAACATCAATGATGAGAGGGAATCATTGATTGACTGCCTTCTGCACGCCTCCCACGAGGATAAAACCCACAACCCAGGCATTTGCCCTCAACTGGAATCAAACTGGGACCCTTCAGTCAACAGGCCAACGCTCTATCCACTCAGCCAAACCCGCTAGGGCTGCCTGATTATTTAACATTGATTGATATTTTGAAAATCATTACACGCAACTGTCTAAAGGCTATATTTTCTTGATAAATACCTTATAATCCTGCAGCTCTCACAACAAAAATGACCCCAAAATTTAACTGAGTCACTCATACTACTATGAGCTAAAAGCACAATTAAACTCTGCACTTTATTTAGCAGTTTGAAGAGAAAATAAGAGCCATAAATATTATCAACCATTAGAACCCATTCACATAACTAGAAATATTATTCCAAAAATATTTATTATTTTAGCTAACATACTTACAATGAGCCAGGTTTTTCTAGGTATTTATGATTTTGTTGCATCTAAATCTCACAATAATTCTAAGAGGTGGCTAATCAATTTTACAAACTACTGAAGAAACCAACACTCTGGAAGGTAAGATAACTTGCCAAATGCAAAAGCTAAAAGTTGTTTGACAATAAAGATTATTTTAGAAAGCTAGAATCTGAAGCCATGTAGTCTGACTCTGAGGTTAGAGATATTAACAGTTATACCATAATGCTCAAGGGGAAAATCAAGCAGAAAAAAAATTCTATTGAGGATGCAATCTCAAAAATTATTTATCCTTTTAAAATCACAAAGTTTTCAAGTACATTTATTGAGCCAACATGGCACTGACTTCCCTTATTCAATGCCTTTAAGTCTGAAAGTTCTCTTCATGGCCTTTAATAGTATTACATAAAAGGATATTATATATCTTAATATTTATACATGTCAACATTTGCTCAATAGACTCAGTTAATATGCACAATTCTAGATGGTACCATCCCTACTTTTCTGTCCCTTTTCCAACTGAGAGTCCTGAGCAACAGAATTAAGATGCTGATGACAAAAGCCACCATTTCATGCTGAAAAATAAGGGGAGAAATTTCTATAAATAATAAAATAGTGAGTGCATTTCCAGGAAAGTAGCAAACTATTTACCCTTAGGTTTCTTTGTGGTGGACATAAATTCTGCCAGTTAAGACACTATTTCAGTAACTTTTGTAGCCTTGGACTACAGTTTACTATTATTGACCTCGAAGTCAATCACTGCATCTATCTCTACTCTAATAAAAAACCACTTTGGGGTAACTACAAGAGTTAAAACGTCATTTGCTGCAAGGATAACTTAGATGCTACTGGCTTCCAATTTCTGTTTCTATTTCCACCTTGGTGTTAGTGCCATATCTTTTCTCCTGAGATAATCATAGAACCCATTAATGAGAACCACCTCAGGAGGAACCAGAGTACAAGATTCAACACAAGGCCTCTTCTGAAATCTCCCACCAATATTAGAGAACCCAGCAATCTTAGTTCCATTTTCCTTCAGAGAGATAAAGGAAAGCTCCCACTTCCAAAGAGGTCAGGAATAGGATGGTAGTGG
This sequence comes from Myotis myotis, assembly GCF_014108235.1. Taxonomy (NCBI): domain Eukaryota; kingdom Metazoa; phylum Chordata; class Mammalia; order Chiroptera; family Vespertilionidae; genus Myotis; species Myotis myotis. The sequence goes on from NW_023416346.1 coordinate 40,290,188, forward strand.
CAGGAATAACTCTAACCTAGTAACAAGAGTATTAATTACCTAGTAATAAAAGTATTCCTGTGTGTTAACGTAATTCTTCTGATGCTATATCAAAGTATAGATATCAAAATGTCTCCAGTACCTAAAATGGCCATATCTAATTGCTCTCTAGACTTCTGGTTCTGTGATAAGACAGATGAGTAGGTACACTTGTCCATATTTATCCCACTAAGTTCATTAACAACACTGAATGTTATATACACTGAGTGGCCAGATTATTATGACCACCTGATGTTTGTAGGCAAATTAGCTATAATTTCATGCTGACGTTGCTAGAGAGCCAGACCACTGTAAATAGGGAAGCAGGTTGTTTACCACGACAGTAGAAGTGATTTTTTTTTCTGAAGATATGGGTAAACAACACAATTTAACAGCCTTTGACATGGGATATATTTGAACGTGAGTGGCCAGATTATTATGACCACCCCATCAGTACTTTGTTGGGCCACCTTTTGCCTTCAATACTGCAGCGATTCTTCTTGGCACTGACTCCATGAAATGTTGAAAGGTGATGCGAGGAATCTGACACCATGCCTGATAAATAGCACTGTCCAGTTCTGTGAGATTTGATGGTTGTGGAGCCAGCTGCCTGATGGCTCTTTTAACTTAGTCCCACAAATGCTCAATTGGATTGAGATCTGGTGTTTGTGGGGGCCACCTAAGCAAGGTAAATTCTCCCTCATGTTCTTGAAACAACTCCTACACAATATGAGCACCGTGGCATGGTGCATTGTCTTGTTGGAAGAAGCCATCTCCATTAGGATACGCCATCAACATGATAGGATGAACTTGATCAGCAACGATATTTAGGTACGTTGTGCTAGTTAGATGTTGTTCCACACAAATTAAATGGCCCAAATCATGCCAGGAAAACATGCCCCAAACCATAACACTGCCCCCACCAGCTTGAAGGGTTGTACTCATGCATGTAGGGTGCATGGTTTCATGCTGTTCCACCAAATTCTCACTCTGCCATCTGCATGATGCAACTGGAAATGTGATTCATGGGACCACATGACTTTTTTCCAATGCTCAACTGCCCAATCCTTGTGTTTCTGTGCGAATTGGAGACATTTTATCTTGGTAACGGCAGACAGCTAAGGTTTTCAAACAGGCCTTCAGCTTAAATATCCCGTATGATGCAATGTACAGCTAATTTGCCTACAAACATCAGGTGGTCATTATAATCTGGCCACTCATGTTCAAATATATCCCACGTTCAAAGGCTGTTAAATCGCGTTGTTTACCTGCTGGGAGCCGGTCCATCCTTGCTGTTTCAAAGGACCTGGCATATATGGCATACTGTTCTTAATATGTTTGCTCACCTTCTTGGCACTATGTGTTTTAACCAAGGTCTCCTCTCTGAGAAAGGTTGTTTCCCCAGGTAGGGATTTTCCCCTGAAGTTAGGGAGGGAATAAAACCTCTTAACTAGTGCCAGGTGGGTAATTAATCACTTTAACTATGAACAATCATGCTTAAGCTACATAATCTTTACTCCCTGGAATGGAGATAAGAAACGCCCTAACCTTTGTAAGAGAGATTGATAGGATTGAATCAACTGGTATAAATACAGATGTAATAAGACAGCAAGACACAGAACTTAGAACACAGAACTTAGATTGAGAGAACATGGCAAAAGATCCTGGACTGAACCTGACTACAGAAATTGGCAAGAGAACCTGACTAGAACCTGGTGACTGAACCTGGCTGGAGAACCTGGACAGAACCTGGCTGGAGAACCTAGTGAGGGAACATGGCTACAGAACCTGGATGGAGAACCTGGAGAACCTAGCAAGAGAACATGGACACAGAACCTGGCTGGAGATCCTAAGCAGAACCTCTCTGGAGATCCAGACCAGAACTTGGCTGGAGATACTGGCTAGAGATCCTGGCTAGGCTGCTGATCAACTGAACGCTGTCTCTGTGTCATTCCTTCTTCGCCGACTCCATCCACACCTTTGGGGACCCCTGGACCTGCTGGGGTTGGACCCCGGCATTTACCCATATCTTCAGAAAAAAATCACTTCTATTGTCATGGTAAACAACCCTCTTCCCTGTTTATAATGGTCTGGCCCTCTAGCAACTTCAACGTGAAATTATAGCTAATTTGCCTACAAACCTCAGGTGGTCATAATAATCTGGCCACTCAGTGTAAAAAAAAAACATAAGATGACTCTGGAAGGTGAAAAGGAGAAAGACCAGGTAGGACAGTGGTTCTCAACCTTGGCTGCACATTAGAATCACCTGGGAATCTTTTTAAAATCCTGATTTCTGGGCCTCATCCTCCAGAAATTCTGTTTCTTTGTTACTAATATTGTGGCCCCACCCCATAACAAAGAAACAGAATTTCCGGAGGATGAGACCCAGAAATCAGGATTTAAAAAAGATTCCCAGGTGATTCTAATGTGCAGCCAAGGTAGAGAACCACTGAGGTAGGAGCTTTGAAACCCAAAGAATGGCATGGTGTTAAATTCCCTGGGTTTTATTTCTGCTTAATATATCCTGAGTTGGTGCAACAGAAACCTGCAACCAGTACACACCAATGAATGCGAACTAAAAATGCTCTAACTAAGGGGCCAGGATAAAGGAAATCTAGTAAGCCTACTCTCTCTAACTAAAGGACCAGGATAAAGGAAGTCTAGTAAGACAGAAACCTTTCAGATAATAATAACCCTACTCTAGCCAAACACTAGGGGGGAAAGTCGTCTCACTACAACCAATGACAGCATAGGCCAAGCAGGAAACATAGACTTCTACTTCTACAAAGTTATAACTAGACACCTCTTCCCCTCCATCAGGATGGTGACAGAGAAGGCTAGGCAGAGAGCCAGGACTTTCATTCTGGCCAAGTGGTAAGGAGGCCCCCTCCCACCGGCACTGTCAAGGCCATATCAGAAACAGTAATGACACACCCCTTCACACACCACACCCAAGCTAGGGTGGTGTCAGAAAAAGCCATGTGACAACTTGAAAGTCTACCCTTCCTCAAAAGTAACAAGGGGATCCTTCTGGGATGTCAAAAGTAGCTTAGTGGAAAACATGGACTTCCATCCTTAACTGACAGTGATGAAGTGGTGTATCATTTCCCACTATTGTGCGGTGACAGAGGAGTCCTACAAAACAGAAGATATAATAGGATCCAAAACCTTATAATATCCATAACTGTCAGGATATAATAAAAAGAATCATCATATTAATAATCAGGAAAATCTCAGCATGAATGAGAAAAGAAAATCAACATATGGGAACAAGATGATACAGATAATAGAACTGTCTGACAAGGATTTTAAAGTAGTCATCATCATGTTTCAATGAACAATTATGAAAATTTTGAAGAAAAGTAAAAGACAGAAAGTTCCAGAAAAGAAAAATTCCCATCAAATAAATATAAAATCCCAGCAAATAAATAGAAGATATAAAGAAAAAACAGTCTCGCCAGCATAGCTCAGCGGTTGAGCATTGACCTATGAACCAGGAGGTCACATTTTGATTCCCAGTCAGGGAACATGCCGGGGTTGCAGGCTCGATCCCCTGTAGAAGGCATGCAGGAGGCAGACAATCAATCATTCTTTCTCATCATTGATATGTTTATCGCTCTTTCCCTCTCCCTTCCTCTCTGAAATCAATAAAAATATATTTAAAAAAAGAAAAACAAATTTTAAAATTAAAAAACATAATGAAAAGAAAGACTCACTATAGGGGGCAATAGCATAATGGAGTTGACAGACTTTCAGTGAACTTAGGACTTAGGATAGTAGAATAGGACAGTTGAAGAAAAGGACAGTAAAATCACCCATTCTGAGCAAGAAATGGAAAAATAGGTGGGAATAAACACTTAGGGACCTCGAGGGCTATAAAAAATAATCTAACATGTCATCAGAGTCCCATAAAATAAGATGAAGGAATGTGGTGGTAAGGTAATATTCAAAGAAATAATGGCTTAAAATTAACCAAATTTGGAAAAATACATAAGCCTACAAATTCAAGAAGCCGAGCAAACTTTAAACTGGATAAAGTCAAGCAAATTCATGCCACAATACATTATAATAAAAAAACCTAAAAATTAAAGACAAAGAAAACTCTAGAGATAAGCAAGAGAGAAATGACACCTTACTTCCGGGGCGGGGCGGGGCGGGGCAGGGGGGCGGGTACTAAAATGACAGCAGATTTCTTGTTACAAGTTTAGGTGAGTTCAGTCAAGAGGTAGGAGCCCAGCCAGCATTGCTCAGTGGTTGAGCATCAGCCCATGCACCAAGAAGTCAGCAGTTTGATTCTGATCAGGGCACATGCCCAGTTTGTAGGCTTGATCCTGGGGGTGGGTGGGAGGAGGTGTGCAGGAGGCAAACGATGGATGTTTCTCTTATCAGTGTTTCTATCTCTCCCTTCTTCTCTCCATAAAATCAATAAAAAAATATTTTGAAAAAAAGAGGTAGGAGTTCTCTTCTCTTTCCAACCTCCACTCATGAGACAGAAGCTCTGCCTTAAGGCCAGAAAGAAGTGGCATCCTTTGTTTTTTTGTGTTTGTTTGTTTGGAAAGCAGTAAGCAAAAACAGAAACACAAAAAAACTAAAAATCCAGAATTTTATATCCAATGAAACTATCCTTCATTAAAAAAGGAGAAATCAAGACTATCCCAGATGAAGGAAAATTAAAATAATTTGTCATCAACAGGCCCACCCTAAAAGTATGGCTAAAGGAAATTCATGAAATATAAAATAAATAATAAAAAAAAGGAATCTTGAAATATCAAGAAAGATAAACATACAATGGGAAGAGAAAAGTTTGGTCAATACCATAGACCAGTGGTTCTCAACCTTGGCTGCACATTAGAATCACCTGGGAATCTTTTTAAAATCCTGATTTCTGGGCCTCATCCTCCAGAAATTCTGTTTCTTTGTTACTAATATTGTGGCTTCACTCCATAACAAAGAAACAATTTCTGGAGGATGAGGCCCAGAAATCAGGATTTTAAAAAGATTCCCAGGTGATTCTAATGTGCAGCCAAGGTTGAGAACCACTGCCATAGACCTTCCTTTTCTTCTATACACTGACAATGATCTATCTGAAACAGAAATTTTTTAAAAATACAACCCCATTTGAAATGTCATCAAAACAATAAAATAATTAGGAATAAGTTTAACCAAGAAAGTGAAAGATTTATACATGGAAAACAAGAGGACACTGATTTAAGAAACTGAAGAAAATGCAAATAAATGGATCAAAAGAATTAATATTGGTATACTACCCAAACCTATCTGTATATTCAATGCAATCTCTATCAAAAATACCACTACCATTTTTCACAGTTATTTACAAAAAAAGAAAAAAAAACCACCTAAAATTTCGATGGAACCACAAAAGACTCCAAATAGCCAAAGAAATCTTGAGAAAGAACATCAAATATGGAGGCATTACTTCCTGATTTCAAATTGTATTACAAAGCTGTAGTAATCAAAAAAAAAAAAAAGAGTATGGTACTGGCATAAAAATAGGCACATATACCAATGGAACAGATTTGAGATCTCAGAAATAAACGCACACATAGATTGTCAAATAATATGTGACAAGAGACCCAAGAATAGACCATGGGGAAAGGGCAGTGGTTCAATAAGTGGTGTTTGGAAAACTGGATAATCACAGGCAAAAGAATGAAACTAGACCCCCTATCTTATACCACTCACAAAAATTTACTTGACATAGATTAAGGACTTAATACCATAAAACTCCTAGAGGAAAGCAGAAAAAAAGGCTCCTTGCCATGGGTCTTGGCAATTATTTGTTTATAGATGATACCAAAAACATGGGTAACAAAAGAAAAAAAATCATCAAATGGGTTCATCAAACCCATTTAGTAGTAGCTTCTGTACTACTAAAGAATCGATTACAAAAATTAAAGGGTAACCTACAAAATAAGAGGAAGTATTTTCAAATCATCTATCTGACAAGGAGGTAACATCCAAAACATATAACGAATTCATAAAATTCAATAGCAAAAACAAAACAAACAAAACCAAATAATCCAATTTAAAAATGGGCAGAGAAACTAAATAGATATTTTTCCAAAGAAGACATACAACTAGCCAACAAGTGCATGACAGATGCTCAGCATCACTAATCATCAGGGAAATTCAAATGAAAACCATAATATCACCTCAAAGCTGTTAAAGGTGATATTATCAAAAAGTCAAGAGATGACAAGTGTTGGTGAAGAATTTTTGTACACTTGTTGGTTGGAATGTAAATTGGTTCAGCCACTATGGAAAAACAGTATGGAGGTTGATTTTAAACATTAAAACTAGAACTACCATATGAACAAGCAATCTCACTTCTGGGTATATATCCAAAGGAAATGAAATCAGGATCTGAAGAAGATATCTGGATTCTCATGTTCATTGCAGCCCTGTTCACAATAACCAAGATATTGGTACAACCTTAATTCCTATCTATGCATAAATGAAATAAGATGATGTGATATTTTATACACAGACAACGGAATATTATTCAGCCATGAAGAAAAAAGGAAATCCTGCCATTTGCAACAACATAGATAGGCCTTGAGGACATTATACTAATTGAATAATTCAGAAAGAGAAAGAAAAATACTGTATATCAATTATACTTGAAATCTAAAAAGGTTGAACTCGTAAGAGAGAGAATGGTTCTTGCCAGGGGGAGTGGAGAAAATAGGGATGTATTGGTCATAAGGTACAAATTTCCAGTTATAAGATGAATAAATTCTGGGGATCTACATGATGACTATAGTTAACAATACTGTATTATATACTTGAAAGTTGCTAAGGAAGTAGATATTTTTTTAAAATATATTTTATTGATTTTTTTACAGAGAGGAAGGGAGAGAGATAGAGAGTTAGAAACATCGATGAGAGAGAAACATCGATCAGCTGCCTCCTGCACATCTCCTACTGGGGAAATGCCCGCAACCCAGGTACATGCCCTTGACCGGAATCGAACCTGGGACCTTTCAGTCCGCAGGCTGACACTCTATCCACTGAGCCAAACCGGTTTCAGCGGAAGTAGATATTATACATTCTCATCACAAAAGGAAAAGAAATGGTAATTATGTAAGATGATGAAAGTGTTAAGAAACCCTACTGTGGTAATTGCCCTTACTCCATCCTCCCTTCTCTTTTCTTTTGTTCACTAGGGTTTTTTTCGCTCCTTTATTGCTCTTTCCTTCTTCCAATTTTTAAATTAATTTCACTTCCTGAATTCAGATCTATCTGCTCTCTCCTATATTCCCTTTTTAGTAAATAAATTTTAAAAAAATTAATTTATTTCCTCCTTATCCACTCATTCTCTTTCTTCCTCCTCTATACTAAACCATGGTCCTTCCCCTATTCATCCAATTCCTTAGCCTTATTTTCTGTACTTAAGCTCTTCCTCTATAGATTGTGTACCCTTGCCCTTTTTCTAGGTGTTTTTGTTTGGGCTTTTTGGTTTATTTGTTTGTTTTGTGGTGTTTTCTACCCATAGTTTTGTCTTTGATTTTTTTATTTCCTTTTTTTCTTTTCTTGATATCATTTTTGCTCTCCTTTCTCTCTCCTAATTCTCTTTTCTCTGGTGGTCACTTTTATTGGGATTAAAGGTGTCTTGTGTACATTTGTGTTCTATTCCTTTTGTTTTGTGTCTATTGTGTTGTATTTTATGCTGTTCGGTTAGCACCTCCACATAACAAGACACCCTAAGAGGAGACTCCATCCATGAACAGGAAAATAACATTCAAGACACAACTACATCTAGAGAACCCAAATATCACAAGTAGCGGGCATCCCTAGAATACCCAGCCCAGAAGACCTGAGAGACTGCACCACATGGTCCCACAAAACATCTACTATATAAGAAAAATTCAAAAAATCTGAGTGGCATAGCAGTTTCTTCTAATACATGGAAACTATCACTAAGGAACAGCAAAAAATGAGGAGACAAGGAAACAAACCCCATATGACAGAACAGGAGGAATCACCAGAAAAGGAAATAAATGAAATGGAGGCAAGCATCCTGTCAAAGAAAATATTCAGAGTATTGGTTATAAGGATGCTCAAAAGTCTAGATGAGAAATTCACCATGTGTAAGAATCAAGAGGAAATGAGGAATGACATAGTGGCAATAAAGAACCCAATAGAAGATTTCAACAGTAGACTAGAAGAAGCTGAAGACCAAATCAGCAAATTACAAGACAAGGTAGAAAACAACACCCAAGCAGAGCAGCAAACAAACAAAAAAAATTAAAAAGCAGGAGGAGAATCTAAGGGAGCTTTGGGACAACATGAAATGAAACAACATCCTCATAATAGGGGTGCCAGAAGGAGAGGAAACTGAGCAAGGAATAGGAAATCTTTTAAAGAAATAATGACAGCAAACTTCCCTGAGTTTGGGAAGAAAAAAAAGTCACACAATTTCAAGAAGCACACAGAGTCCCAAACAAGAAGAACCCCAAAAGACTGACACCAAGACATATCATAATCAAATTGACAAACATAAATGACAAAGAATCTTAAAGACTGCTAGAGAGAAAGAAAGTTACCTACAAGGGATTTCCCATTAGACTATAAACTGATTTCTCAACAGAAACACATCAGGCCAAAAGGGAATGGAATGAAGTATATAAAGCAATGCAAAGCAAGGGACTGAATCCAAGATTATTCTAACCAGCAAGGCTAACATTCAAAATTGAAGGGGAAATCAGGAGCTTCAGACAAAAAAAAAGCTAAGGGAGTTTATTACCACCAAGTTAGCAATGCAAGAAATGCTAAAAGGACTTCTGTAAAAAGAAGAAATAGAAAGGGAAGAAGAACACAAGCATAAAGAATAAAAATGACTATAAACAAATACCTATCAATAATAACCTTAAATGTAAATGAATTAAATGTTCCAATCAAAAGACATAGGGTAACTAAATGCATAAGAAAACATGATCCATATGTATATAGTCTACAGGAGACCCACCTGAGAACAAACGACTCAGACAGACTGAATTGAAGAGATTGAAAACAATTTTTCAGTCAAATGGAAATGGAAAAAAGCTTGACTAGCAATACTTATATCTGATAAAATAGACCTCAAAATGAAAACAATAACAATAGATAAGGAAGGTGACTTCATAATACTAAGGGGATCAATTCAACAAGAGGATATAACTATTATAAACATATATGCACCCAATGCAGGAGCATCTCAAATACGTAAAAAAACTTCTGGAAGATGTCAAGGGAGAGATCAACAGCAATACAATCATAGTAGGGGGACTTTAATACCTCTTTGACACCACTGGATAAATACTCTAGAAAAAAAAATCAGCAAAGGAACAACAATTCTAAATGATTCACTAGAATAGATGGAATTAATTGACATATTCAGAACATTCCACCCAAAAGCTAAGAAATATATATTATTCCCAAGTGCACATGGGACATTTTAAAAGATAGGCCACATATTAGGACACAAGCTAAGTCTCTACAAATTCAAGAAGGTTGAAATCGTATCGAGCATCTTAGGTCACAATGGCATAAAATTAGATATCAGCTACAATAAAAACAATCGAACACATGGAGGCTAAATAGCATGTTATTAAACAATGAATGGGTTACCAAAGAGATCAAGGAAGAAATAAAAAATAACCTGTAAACAAATTAAAATGAAAACAGAACAATCCAAAATGGTATGAGACACAATGAAAGCAGTCCTGAGCGAGAAATTCTTATCACTACAGGCCTACCTCAAGAAACAAGAAAAACTGGTAATAAGTTATCTAACCCTACAACTTACTAGTAATGAACTAGAAAGAGAGCAACAAGAAAATCCCAGAGGAAATAGAAAGAAGGAAATAATAAAGATCAGAGCAGAAATAAATGACATAGAGACCAAACAAAAACCAAAAGACAATAGAACCAAGAGCTGGTTCTCTGAAAGGATAAACAAGATTGATTAACCTCTAGAAAGGTTCACCAAGAAACAAAGAGAGGACCCAAATAACAAAATCAGAAACGAAAGAGGGAAAGTAACCACCGACCCCACAGAAATACAAAGGATTGTAGAAAATACTAGGAACAATTCTACTCCAATAAATTGGACAACCTAGATGAAAAGGACACATTCCTAAAAAAATACAATCTTCCAAAACTCAAGCAGGAAAAATCTGAAAACCTGCATAGGCCTATAACTACCAATGAAATTGAATAAGTAATCAAAAAACTTCCAGCAAACAAAAGCCCTGGTCTGGACAGCTTCACAGGGGAGTTCTCCCAAAATTCAATGAAGAAATAACACTGATCCTCCTCAGACTATTACAAAACTTTCAAGAGGAAAGAACACTTCCAAGCTCTTTCTATGAAGCCACCATTACCCTAGACCAGTGATGGCGAACCTTTTGAGCTCGGCGTGTCAGCATTTTAAAAAACCCTAACTTAACTCTGGTGCCATGTCACATATAGAAATTTTTTGATATTTGCAACCATAGTAAAACAAAGACTTATATTTTTGATATTTATTTTATATATTTAAATGCCATTTAACAAAGAAAAATCAACCAAAAAAATGAGTTTGCGTGTCACCTCTGACACGCATGTCACAGGTTCGCCATCACTGCCCTAAACCAAAAACCAGATAAAGACACTACAAAGAAGGAGAAATACAGGCCAATTTCCCTGATGAGCCTAGATGCTAAAATCCTCAACAAAAGTCTTAGAAAATTACATCCAGCAATACATTAAAAAGATCATAAACCATGACTAAGTGGGATTTATTCCGGGGATGCAAGACTGGTACAATATCCGTAAATTAATAAACATGATACACCACATAAACAAACTGAAAGTCAAAACCACATGATCATATCAATTGATGCAATAAAAAAACATTTGATTAAAAAAACTCTCAGCAAGAGGGAATAAGGGGATCATACCTCAACAACATAAATGCCTTATATGACAAACCTAGAGTGATATCATACTCAATGGCATATACTAAAACAATTTCCCCTAAGAACAGGAACAAGACAGAGATGCCTACTTTCACCACTCCTGTTTGACATAGTAGTGGAAGTGCTAACCATAGTGAGCAGACAAGAAGAAATAAAAGGTATCCAAATTAGAAAAGAATAAGTAAAACTGTCATTATTCACAGATGACATGATACTGTACATAGAAAACCCTAAAGATTCCATAAAAAAACTACTAGATTTAGTAAATGAATTCAGCAATATAGCAAGATAAAAAATTAATACCCAGAAATCTCTGGCTTTTTTATACATCAATAATGAACTCACAAAAATAGAAGCTATAAAAACAATTCCATTTACCATTGCATCAAAAAAATTAAGATACCTAGAAATAAACTTAACTAAGGAAGTAAAAGATCAGTACTCAGAAAACTACTGGACAATGAAAAAAAAAGAGATAGAGAAAGACATAAACATATGGAAGAATATACCGTGCTCATAGATTGGTAGATTCATCATTAAAATGTCCATACTACCCAAAGTGATCTACAGATTCAATGAAATCCCAAATAAAATACAAATAGCATATTTCAAAGACCTAGAGCAAACTCTCCAAAAATTTATATGGAATAAAAAAAGACCCCCGAATAGCCACAGCAATCCTGAGAAAGAAAAAAAAAAAGTTGGAGGAATCATAATACCAGATATCAAGCTATATTACAAAGCCACTGTTCTCAAACTGCCTGGTACTGGCAAAAGAACAGACATATACATCATTGGAATAAAACAGAGAACCCAGAAATCCACCCAAGCCATTATGCTCAAATAATATTTGACAAAAGAGGCAAGAGCATACACAATGGAGTCAAAACAGTCTCTTCAGTAAATGGTGTTGGGGAAATTGGACAGATACATGCAAAAAAATGAAACTATACCACCAACTTACACCATACACAAAAATAAACTCAAAATGGATAAAGGACTTAAACATAAGACGGGAAACCATAAAAATCTTAGAAGAATCCATAGGTAGCAAAATATCAGACATATATCATAGCAATATCTTTACCGATACATCTCCTTGGCCAATGGGAACTATGAGAAAATAAACAAATGGAACTACATCAAAATAAAAAGCATCTGCACAGCAAAAGAAACCATCAATAAAACAACAAGAAAGCCCACTGCATGGGAAGACATATTTTCCAATGTTATATCCAATAAGGGTTTAATCTCCAAAATTTATAGGGAACTCATACAACCTAACAAAAGGGTTAACAATCCAATCAAAAAATGGGCAAAGGACCTAAATAGACACTTTTCAAAAGTGGACATCAAGTAGGCCAAGAGACATATGAAAACATGCTCAAAGTCACTAATCATCTGAGAGATTCAAAACAACAATAAGGTATCATCTCACACCTGTCAGAATGGCTATCATCAACAAATCAACCAAAGATAAGTGCTGGAGAGGATGCGGAGAAAAAGGAACCCTTGTACACTGCTGGTGGGACTGCAGACTGGTGCAACCACTGTGGGAAACAGTATGGAGCTTCCTCAATAAATTAGAAATGAAACTCCCATTTGATCCAGTAATTCCACCTCTAGGAATATATCCCAAGAAATCAGGAACACCAATCAGAAAGGACATATGCACCCCTATGTTCATAGCAGCACAATTTACACTTGCTAAGATGTGGAAATAGCCTAAGTGCCTATCAGCAGATGAGTGGGTTAAAAAAAAGGTGGTACATCTATGCAATGGAATACTATGCTTCTATAAAAAAGAAAGAACTCTTACCATTTGCAACAGCATGGATGGACATGGAGAGCATTATCCTAAGCAAAATAAGCCATCCAGAGAAAAATAAATGTCACATAATCTCACTTATTTGTGGAATATAATGAACATAAGTTGAGGAACAAAAATAGATCCAGAGACATAGAAGCATCAAACAGACCATCAAACCTCAGAGGGAAGGTTGGGAAGGGTCTGCAGGAGGAGAGGTAAGCAATCAACCAAAGGACTTTTATCCATGCATATAAGCATGACCAATTGACACTGACCATTGGAGTCAGGGCATGTGCTGGAGTGTGGGAAGAGGGGGATAGAGGTCAATGGGGAAAAAGAAGACATATATCAAACTTTCAACAATAAAGAATTTTTTAAAAGAAATAATAGCTGAATATTTTTAAAGTTGATGAAAACATTTTAATCTACACATCCAAAAAGCTCAATGAATTTCAACCATGATAAAAGCAACCAGATCCACAAAAAGACCCATCATAGTAAAAATGCTGAAAGCCAAAAGCCAAACAATGTGTCACTTGTAAGGAAATCTCAATTAGGTAAATAGTAGATTTGTCATCAGAGACTATGGAGACCAGAAGGCATTGGGAAAGCATATTCAAAGTGCGTTAAATAAAAACAGAAAACTGTCAACCAAGAATATTACATTTCTCAAATCTATCTTTGAATAATAAATGAAAAATATATTTTCTAATCAACACAATCTGAGAGAATTTATTGCTACAGACCAACCTTACAAGAAATACTAGGTTGAAAGCAAGTGACCCCATACAACATTTCCAATCCACACAAAAAAAGCAAAAGGAAATTGTAAAGGTAATTATGTTATTAGAAATGATGGTATAAATAATTATTTCTTTCCTTCCTTCTCTTAACCAATTCAGAAAGCAATTTTTTAAAAGTTATAATTGTACTCTTAGACCTATAACATAGAAATGTAATATATTTGCCAAAAACAACACAAAGGAGATAGTGAGTAGCAAAGCTGTATTGGATAAAGGAAATGACACTAGATGGTAACATCGATCAACAGGAAAAAAATAAAGAACCAGAAATGGGAAATAAGAAGGTCAATACAACAAAAGCTATAAATATATACATGCTCTCTTTTCTCCTGTTTCTTTAAAATATACAAATGTGTATAAAGTAATAATTATAGCACTGTGTTGTTGTATTTTTAACGTATATAATACATATAACAGTAATATCACAAAAAGAGGAAAAGGGGAATAGAGCTACACGTAAGTAACATTTGTATATCTCATTGGAATTAAATAAATATAGATCTGAAGTATATTCTGATAATTTAAGATGCATATGGTAAACCAAAGGAGCCACTAAGCAACCACAAAGGAAATAACTCAAAACCATAAAGAAAATAATTATTAAAGAAATTAACATTTTATATTAGAAAATATTCACTTAATGCAAATGAAAGTGGTAAATGAGGAATAGAACAAGGCATGGGTCATGTAAAAATAGTATATGTACTCCAAATTATATTGATAACAACATAACAAGCAGAGTTTGACAGAATAGATAAAACAACAAGATCTAATTAAATGCAAATCAAAACTATAACGAGATACTGTGGCAGGACAGCAAAAGCTAGGAAAATTTCTGGGCAAAATGGAATGGGGAAACTGAGGCAAGAAAATTAAACAAAATCAAAGCATTTAGGTAGCTTGTAACCAGCTTGTGAATAGCAAGACCTTAACTTCCCCAACCAAAGACACTTGAGAGCAAATGGCTTATACCTCTCCTCCCTAACCAGAGAATACATAGCTTAAATCACCCTGGCCTGAGAAAATAGAGAACAAAGACATAATTAATGCCATTTATGCCAGCTAAACCCAAGGACAGATAAATCTGGGGGATAAACAACAAAAACCCAAAAAGCATTGGGATGGTATCACTTGAGGGGACAATGTGACCAGATAAATAGCTGCTACGGCAGGAGGAAGGGGAGGGAGAAAAAAGGGAAGTTTATCTCACTCACTGAACAAAGAAGTCAGCAGTCTTGGACCTTGCCAAGATAAAATCACCAGATGTTCTCACAAATTCTGGGGAAAGCCCCAACAATGTAAAAGGCTGAACTTGAAATCTAGTCTGTCTGGTAGGGGATCCTTGAAACCTATAGGAGGATAAAGTATAAAATCCTTGAACCCCCACCCAGCAGGGTGCTCAGACTAGCTGAGTTGCCCATTTGTGCTTTATGCCAAGTGTATTCTTAATAAATTAGCTTGCTTGTCATCAATACTGCTTTCTGTCACTCATCTGAATTATTTCTCATGAGCATGACAAGATCCGGGGAGGGGAGAGCCAGCCCCTTTGACTTGGGTGGCTCTCAGATAACAATACCACCTAACACCTGTTAGAATGGCTATTATCTACAAGACAGTTAATAACAACTGCTGGAGAGGTTGTGTAGAAAAAGAAATCCTCATTCACTGCTGGTGGGAATGAAACTGGTACAGCTGCTATGGAAAACAACATGGAGGCATCTCAAAACTTTAAGAATAGAGTCACCATATGACCCAGCAATCCCTTTTCTGGTTATTTACCAAAAAAATTTGAAAATATTTGTTCACAAACATATATGCACCCCTATGTTCATTGCAGCATTATTCAAAGTGGCCAAGACACTGAAACAACCAAAGTGTTCTTCAATAGATGATTGGATAAAGATTTCATCTTTTCACCATAAGAAAAGATGAAATACTGCCATTTGTGACAATATGGATAGACCTTGAGAATATCATGATAAGCAAAATAAGTCAGGCCAAAAAAGTTAAGAACCATACGATTTCACTCATCCGTGGGATATAAAACTGAAAGCAATAAATGAACAAACAAGAAAAATAAACAAACAAAAACTCATAGACACATGCCCTGGCAAGTTTGGCTCAATCGTTAAAGTGTCGGCCCATGGACCAAAAGGTTTCAGGTTTGATTCCCAGTCAAGGGCATGTACCTTGGTTGCAGGTTCTATCCCTGGGCCCAGTCAGGGGTGTGTGCAGGAGGCAACCAATCAATGTGTCTCTCTCATGTTGCTTTCTTTCTCTCTCTCTCTCTCTCTCTCTCTCTCTCTCTCTCTCTCTCTTTCTCTCACTCTCTCTCTGCCTCTCTCCCTCCCTCCCTTCAACTCTCTCTAAAAATAAATGGAAATAATATTCTTGGTAAGGATTTAAAAAAAATCATAGACACAGACAAGAGTATGGTGGTTATCAGAGGGGATGGGGGTAGGGAAGTAGTAAAGGGGTAATCTATATGGTGACAGAAGATTTCACTTTGGGTAGTTTGCACACAATGGAATACACAGATGATGTATCATAGAATTGTACACTTGAAACCTTTATTATTTTATTAACCAATGTCACCCCAATTTAAATTTAAAAGGTTAAATAATAAAATTATTATATGCTGTCTACAGCAGACTTACGATTCAAATATATAAATAGACTAAAAGTAAAAGGATAGAAAAAGTTGTCATGCAAAAAGCAACAGTAAGAAAGCTGGAGTGACTATACTAATATTAGACAAAATAGATGTTTAAACCAAAAAACCTGTGTTTTTATAGAAACAGAAGGATATTTTATAATAATAAAAGGAAAAATCCACAAGGAATATATAACAATTATAAACATATGCATCTAATTACAGAGCACCAAATTACATGAAGCTAAATCTGACAGAAATTAAGAGAGAAATAGACTATCTTATCTAATAATAGACAAACATGGTAGTTAACTATACCTCCGACACGCTTCCCATTGGCTAATCAGGGAGATATGCAAATTAACTGCCAACCAAGATGGCGGCTGGCACCCAGGCAACTGAAGCAAATAGGAGGCTTGCTTGCTCCTGTGATGGAGGAAGCCACGGTTCCCCGCCTGCCGCTGCCGGCCTCTGAGCTGCACTCTAAGAAACAATGTTGCAATTATAGAAGCTAAACAAACCCCAGAAACCTGCTTTAAGCCAGCTGGGCCTCAGAGCTGGAGCTGCAACAGTGTTTCAATTATACAAGCCAAACAAACCCAGATACCTGCTTTCAGCAGCCAAGGTCTCAGAGCTGGAGCCAAGCCTCAGAGCTAAAGCCAGCTCTCAGTTCCAGTGACAGCCATAGAAGGTAAATAAATCCCAGAATATGAAAAGAAAAAGAAAAAAAGGAGAGGTTGGGAGCTTCAGTCACCCGCCAGCCTGAAAATGGCCCTCAGCCCCTCACCCAGACTGGCCAGGCACCCCAGTGGGGACCCCCACCCTGAAGGGGGTGTGACCAGCTGAAAACAGCCATCATCCCCTCATCCAGGCTGGTTAGGCACCCAAGCGGGACTCCCATCCTGATCCGGGACACCCTTCAGGGCAAACCAGCAGGCCCCCACCCGTGCACCAGGCCTCTATCCTATATAGTAAAGGGGTAATATGCAAACTAACCCTAACAGCAGAAAGACTGGGAATGACTGGTCACTATGACACACACTGACCACCAGAGGGCAGACGCTCAATGCAGGAGCTGCCCGCTGGTGGTCAGTGCGCTCTCACATGGGAGGAGCTCTGCTCAGCCACAAGCCAGGCTGATGGCTGCCAGTACAGCGGTGGTGGTGGGAGCCTCTCCCGCCTCCTCAGCAGCACTAAGGATGTCCGATTGCAGTTTAGGCCTGCACCCTGCTGGCAAGTGGACATCCCCAGAGGGCTACCGGGCTGCCAGAGGGATGTCTGATTGCCATCTTAGGCCCAATCCCCCTGGGGAGCGGGCCTAAGCCAGCAGGTGGTCATCCCCTGAGGGGTCCCAGACTGCGAGAGGGCACAGGCCGGGCTGAGGGACTCCTTCTCCCCCCCCCCCCCCGAGTGCACAAATTTTTGTGCACCGGGCCTCTAGTCTATATATATATATATATATATATATATATATATATATATATATATATATATATCTAAGTAACCATCTAACCATTCAACTATTTGACTGGTAACTATGACGCACAATGACCACCAGGGGGTAGATGCCCTGACCAGTAGAGGAGGGAGTCCAATTCCTCGCAGAATCGGCTGTAGGTTAGGTTGCTGCCAGAGCACTGCCGGAGCACTGTCAGCCCCAAATCTGCTTTACCTGCACCCCAGACCCAGAAAGGAGGGAGGAGGGAGGAGGGAGCCGGTGGGCATCCAGGTCCTGGGGACTGGTCCTGCAGGAGGGGTCTCACAATCTGGGACCCCTCAGGGGATGTTGGAGAGCCAGTTTCAGCCCAATCCCCACAGGCCAGGCCAAAGAACCCCACAGGTGCACGAATTCATGCACCGGGCCTCTAGTTCTATAATTAAACTTTAAGACTTCAATAAGCCACATTCAATAATGGATAGGACAACAAGTCAGAATATTAACAAGAAAATATAAGAACTGAATAACACTATAAAATATCTATACCTAATGAGTATATATAGAATAAGCCTCCCAAGAACAGCAGGGTACACATTCTTCTCAAGTGCACATGGAATAATCTCTAAGATAGACCACATGATAGACCATAAAACAAATATCAATATATTTAATAGAATGGAAACCATAAATGTATGTTCTCCAAACACAGCTGGACAAAATTATACATCATTTACAGAAGGAAATTTCGTATGTTCACAAATATGTGAAATTAAACCACACAGTCTAAATAACCAATGGGTCAAATAAGAAGTCACAAGGGAAAGTAGAAAATACTTTGTTTGAGATGAATGAAAATAACAGCATAGGATCCAGGGAAAGTAGTTTATAGCTGTAAATGCCTATTTTTAAAAGAAGAAAAATCTCAAATCAATAAGCTAACCTTACATATTAAGTCACTGGATAAAGAAGAGCAAACTAAACCTAAAGTGAACAGAGGTAAGAAATAATAAAGATTAGAACCAAGATAAACAAAGGAGAAAAACAATAGAGAAAAATCAATGAAACCAATATTTGGTTCTCTGTAAAGATCAATGAAGCTGACAAACCTTTAGCTAGAATTACGAAGAAAAAAAAGAGATAAGACTCAAGTTACTAGAATCAAAATTTTTTTAAATAGCTGCTATAGAGTGAATGTTCATGCCCACCCCCCATTTCTTTGTCGAAACCTAATCCCCAACATGATAGCACTTGGAGGTGGGGCTTTTAGGAGGCTATGGTATTCAGGGGTGGACAAACTTTTTGACTCAAGGGCCACAATGGGTTCTTAAACTGGACCAGAGGGCCGGAACAAAAGCATGGATGGAGTGTTTGTGTGAACTAATATAAATTCAAAGTAAACATCATTACATAAAAGGGTACGGTCTTTTTTGTTTTCAGTTTTATTCATTTTAAATGGGCCGGATCCGGCCCGCGGGCCATAGTTTGCCCACGGCTGTATTAGGTCATGAGAAGAGAATACTCATGAATGAATTGGATTAGTAACCTTATAAAAGGGACCCAGAGAGCTCCCTTGCCCCCTTCTGCTATGTGGGGACACAAGAAGACAGCAGTCTACAACCCAAAAGAAAGCTTCACCAGAACTCAACCATGCAAGCACCTTGATCTCAGACTTTCAGACTTCCACCCTCAAGAACTGTAAAAAATAAATGTTTGTGGCTTATAAACCACTGAGTCCATGGTACTTTGTTATAGCAGCACAAGCTAAGACAGTAACAGTATAGAAATAAAAAGGATTATGAAGATTCAGAAAACCAAGAGACATATGAAAACATGCTCAAAGTCACTAATCATCTAAGAGATGCAAATAAAAATGACAATGAGGTACCATCTCACACCTGTCAGAATGGCTATCATCAAGAAATCAACAAACGACAAGTGCTGGAGAGGATGCGGAGAAAAAGGAATACTCGTGCACTGCTGGTGAGAATGCAGACTGGTGCAGCCACTATGGAAGACAGTATGGAGTCTCCTCAAAAAGTTAAAAATGGAACTCCCTTTTGACCCAGTGATCCCACTTCTAGGAATATATACCAAGAAACTAGAAACACCAATCAGAAAGGATATATGCATCCCTATGTTCATAGCAGCACAATTTACCATAGCTAAGATTTGGAAACAGCCTAAGTGCCCATCAGTAGATGAATGGATTAGAAACTGTGGTACATCTACACAATGGAATACTATGCTGCTGTAAAAGAGAAGGAATTCTTACCATTTGCAGCAGCATGGATGGAACTGGAGAGCATTGTGCTAAGTGAAATAAGCCAGTCAATGAAAGAAAAATACCACATGATCTCACTCATTTATGGATAATAAAGAGCATTATAAACTGATGAACAAAAATAGATACAGAGGCAGAGCAACATCGAACAGACTGTCAAACTACAGTGGGAAGGACATCGAACAGACTGTCAAACTACAGCGGGAAGGCTGGGGAGGGTTGGGGTGGGTGAGTAAGAGATCAACCAAAGGACTTGTATGCATGCATATAAGCATAACCAATGGACACAAGATACTGGGGGGTAGGGGAGGCCAGGGGAAGGTCAAAGGATAAAAAAAGGAGACATATGTACTACTCTTTGTAATATTTTAAGCAATAAAACAAAATTTTTAAAAAAAAGATTATGAAGGAATAGTATGAATAACTGCATGCCAATAAATCAGACAACAGATGAACTGGATAGATTCCTAGGAAACACAAATGATCAAACTGACTCAAGGAAAAATAGAAAATATGAATATAATATTTATTGACTGGTTGATTTTTAGGTAGAGAACGGCAAGGGAGAGAGAGAGAAACATTGCTTGGCTTCCCTCCTGCATATGCAACCTGGGCATGTACCCTGACCAGGAATCGAACCAGCAAACTTTAGGTATGTGAGAGAATGCTCAACCATACTGGCCAATATATTTTGAAAAAGTAAAGAGATTTAATCAGTACTCAAATGCTGCCTAACAAAGAAAACCTCAGAACAGGTGATTTTACAGGTAAATTCTACCAAATATTTAAAGAAGAATTAATACCAATTCTTGAAAAACTTTCCCAAAAAACAGAAGCAGGAACATTTCCCAACTCATTCTATGAGTCTACAAGATATCAAAATCAGGTAAAAACATCATATGAAAAGAAAATCTACAGAACATTATATCTTATGAATATAGATTCAAAAGTCCTCAACAAAATACTAGCCAACCAAATTGATCAACATACAGAAAGAAGTATATATCATGACTAGCTTGGATTTATCCCAGGAATCCAAGGGTACATTAACTTCAAGAAACCCAATGAATAAAATGTACCATTTAAATAGAATAGAATAAAATAACAACAAAAACACATGGATCATCTCAATAGATGCAGAAAAAAAAATCTGAAAAAAACCAGCACGCTTTAATGTCAGAAACACTCAAACCTGAATAGAAGGGAACTTCCTCAGTCTAAAAAAAAAGAGTTCTACAAAAAAAAAAAAAACCCTGCCCTAGCCAATTTGGCTCGGTGGATAGAGCGTCGGCCTGCAGACTGGGGGGTCCCAGGTTCGATTCTGGTCAAGGGCATGGGCCTTGGTTGCAGGCATATCCCCAGTGGGGGGTGTGCAGGAGGCAGCTGATCGATGTTTCTCTCTCATCGATGTTTCTGGCTCTCTATCCCTCTCCCTTCCTCTCTGTAAAAAAAAAAATCAATAAAATATATTTCTAAAAAAATCCACAGTTAACATCTTAACAGTGAAAGATAGATGGATGTTTTCCCTCTAAGACTGTGACAAGATAAGAATCTCTGCTCTCAACATTTCTATTCAATATATCACTAAATGTTCAAGCTAGGGCAGTTAGCAACAAAATGAAATAAAAGGCATCTAGACTGGAAAGAATGAGTTAAACTATGTCTATTTGCACATGACTTGATCTGGTATACAAAAAATCTTAAAGAATCCACTAAAAAAACTATAAGAATTAATAAATGAAGTTGTTGCAAAATACATGATGTGTATAAATCAACTGTATTTCTACGTACTTCCAATGAACAATCTGAAAATGAAATTAGGTAAACAATTCTATTTCCAATAGCATAAAAAAGAATACAATACTTAGGAATAAATTTAACAAAGTAGTGCAAAACAAGCTGGAGACCCAGGAAAAAATTGATACTTGATGAGTCTGAAGTCAGTCTGCTGGCTTAATTCCCTTTTCTTCACAGGTTAGTTTTTGTTTTTTCTCTTAACGCCTCCAACTGATTAGATGAAGTTCATGCACATTATGTAGGGCAAGGAGCTTTATTTAGTCTACTGATTTAAATGTTAATATCATCTAAAAATATCTTCTCAGCAACATCCAGGCTAGTATTTAACCAAATATTTGGGTACTGTGGCCTACCCAAGTTGATGCATAAAAGTAATCATCACAGATTGGACAGTTTAATATTGTTATGATCACAATATTTCCCAAATTGATCTAAAGATCCCATGTAATTTGTATCAAAATACCAGCTGGGCCTGGCCAGTATGGCTCAGTGGTTAAGCGTTAACCTATGAACCAGGAGTTCATGGTTAGATTCCTGGTCAGTGCACATGAGCAGGTTGCAGGCTTGATCCCCGGTAGCGGGTGGGCAGGATGCAGCTGATGGGATGGATGATTCTCTCTCATCATTAATGTTTCTATCTCTCTCCCTCACCCGTCCTCTCTGAAATCAATAAAAATATTTTTTAAAAATACCAGCTGTGTGTGTTTTTTTTTGTAGAAATTAGCAAACTGACCCTAAAATTCCTATGGAACTCAAGGAACCGAAAATAGCCAAAATAATCTTAGGAAAAAAGAACAAAGTTGGACTTACAATTCTTGATTTCAAAATGTACTACAAGGCAACAGTAATCAAGACAGTGGTACTATTGAACAGTGTGTGGAATCTCTGAGGGAAGTTGGGGGAGGGTGGGTGGGAGGGAAGTAATCAACCAAGAAACTTGTATGCATATATGCATGGCCCATGCCACAGATAATGGGACTGTGAGGGCCTGGGGCAGGGGGCAGGGGCAGGCTGGAGGAGGTCATTGGGGGAAGAAGGGGGACATATGTAATAGTTTCAACAATAAAGGATTTTTAAAAAAAAAAAAAAAGACAGCATGTTAAAGACAGATATATAGATCAAAGGAATATAATTAAGAGACCAGAAATAAGCCCATCCATCTATGGTCAACTGCTTTTCAACAGAGTCACCAATACAATTCAATGGGAAAAGAACAGTCTGCCCAATATATGGTGCTATAACAAATTGATAAAAATACAAAAGAATGAAGTTGGATCCCTATATCATACAATATACAAAAATTAAATAAAAATGGATTAAAAATACCTGAATATAAGAGTCTTGAGATCACAACTTTAACTTTTATCTTGACACTGGATTCCTTCTTACTATGGTTACTTTTACTTTTACCTTTTGTGATGCAGACAGAAACAAAAGAAAATGTGAATACTTTTCTCTCTCTTACAATAATTATCAGCCCTATCCACCAGATCCTTGCTCTCAGAGCAACTCTGTAGAATGCTAAAACTGTGGGAAACAGTTTGAAAATCACTATCCTAAACTATGCTGCCTCTCCTATAAAAATAGAAAAACCAAGATTCCATCTACACTAATAAAAGGCAAAGATGTTAATTGACCATACCTTCGCTACGCCCATCGGCCAATCAGAAGAGTATGCAAATTAACCCAACAAAGATGGCCATTAAATTTGCATACTGCAGGCGGGGCGGCACAGTGCAATCCACCTGCCCTGCCGCCAGCCACTGCCCACCCCGCCGCCCGCCGGGCCTGCCATCTGTGTGCACGGCCCCGCGGCCGGTGAGGCAGGGCGGATCGCAATCCACTGTGCCCCACGCCCTGCCCCGCCACCAGCTGGGCCAATCGCAATCCGCCCACCCTGCCCCACCGCCTACCGGGCCTGGTGTGTGCGGCGGGCAGCAGGGTGGGGCAGCGCAGCAGAGGGCCTGCCATCTGCGACCCAGTATGGGATACAGGCCTACCATCTGCCACACGGGGAGTCGGCCTAAGCCAGCAGGTGGTTATCTCCCAAGAGGTCCCATACTGTGAGAGGGCACAGGTCCAGCTGAGGGACACCCCCCGACACCTCCCCCTGGCCAGTGCACAAACTTTTGTGCACCAGGCCTCTAGTCCTATATAATAAAAGGCTAATATGCAAATCGACTAAATGGTGGAATGACCGGTCACTATGATGTGAACTGACCACCAGGGGGCAGACACTCAATTCAGGAGCTGACCCCTGGTGGTCAGTGTGCTCCCACAGAGGGAACGCCACTCAGCCAGAAGCCGAGCTCATGGTTGGCAAGCACAGTGGTGGTGGCAGGAGCCTCTCCTTCCTCCGCAGCAGCACTAAAGATGTCCAACTGCCAGCTTAGAGGGGGCCTAAGCCATCAGTT
Source organism: Myotis myotis (assembly GCF_014108235.1). Classification (NCBI taxonomy): domain Eukaryota; kingdom Metazoa; phylum Chordata; class Mammalia; order Chiroptera; family Vespertilionidae; genus Myotis; species Myotis myotis. The sequence continues at coordinate 40,314,363 of NW_023416346.1, forward strand.
GAATGTCCTCTGAGGGCTCCTAGACTGTGAGAGGGCACAGGCCAGGCTGAGGGACCCCCCCTGAGTGCACAAATTTCGTGCACCAGGCCTCTAGTAAGAGTATGATCTCATTGCCTGACCATGGCTTATTAACCTGTGCCTAAGGTTTGCCCTACTTTAAAAATGTAGATATTATACTCATTCTTGCCTGAACATGTTAATGAAGAGAAAGTGACTTTGGAACCATCATTTTATTTTATTTTTATTTTTTTCTCAACCTGTGGGTCGCGACCCCTTTGGTGGTCGAACATACTTTCACAGGGGTCGCCTAAGACCATCCTGCATATCAGATATTTACATTACAATTCATAACAGTAGCAACATTACAGTTATGAAGTAGCAACGAAAATAATTTTATGGTTGGGTCACAACATGAGAATTGTATTTAAAGGGCCAGAAGGTTGAGAACCACTGGGTCTGTATTGCAATCTCGGGCAGTTCCTCTCCTCTCCTCCACCCTCGCTGCTCGGCCCCAGGGCCATGCCAGGCTTCTCGTGTTCACTGCTACACCCCAACCAGAAAGCGCGGCTCACGGCAGACCCCAACCATGCGCTGACTTAGAATATTAAAGAATGCGATCCCTAAAGGGGTGAAAAATCTTCCAACCAGTGCTGGGAGCTCAAGTCCAGGCCATGTAAAAAGACGGCAATGCATCTTCCCACTGAAATGTTCCCGTCTCACATGAAACCCATAGATAAGACGGGAGCCCATGAGTCCCCGCACCCATTTAACTAAAATACAGGAAAAAGAAAAATGAGAACACGCCCCTCACTGTCCACCTTTCATCACCAGCTGGCCCCACAGCCCTGCTTCCGGACCACGAAGGCCTGGTCCTGCCGTCAGGGACACCAGGCACTGATTTGCTCCACCAGGCAGCCCGGGCAGCGTGACTTTGGGTGGCTCAAGCCCAGTGCAGGCCGAGACCCAAGGCGGGCTCCGGGGACGCGGCGGGGCCAGAACCAAGGTGGGCCAGGGGGTGTCGATGGGCCCAGACACGGATCAGACAAAAGCCAACCCCCCAACAAGTCCGGGGAGCTCGGGGGGCCCGGGCACTCTCCTCCCTCCCTCCACGGGTCGCAGGATGGGACGGGGCCCTCACTGAGCATGGCGTTCCGGGCCTCGTTGTGCCTTGGCGTGGGACCCCGACTCCCCTCCAGCACCCAGGGGGCGGGCCTCCGCCCAGAGGTCACGGGTTCCACCACCAACTGGAAGGTGAGGACTCCCTGAGCTCAGGCCCCAGCTGGGCCCCCCCACCCCTTGCAGCTCGGAGGAGGCCCCACCATGAGGTCCAGGCGGGCACTCACAGGCCCACTGCTGTGGGGACCAGCGCAAGCACACAAAGATGGCGGCGTCAGCAGGAATAAAAACCTGGCCCCGCCTTCCCCCCCAGGCCCACCTCCCTGCGCCAGGGCTACCCTACCGGACTCTCTGGGTGACCTTGGGAGCGTCCCTCCACCCACCCACCCCCAGCCTCAGTTTCCCCAGTTATGCTACTAACCCAGCGCAGCAGGCTGCCGCCCGCCTGAGCAGCCGAGACCCAGGCAAGGCCTCCCCACTTCTATTGACCCCACCAGGCCGGGCTCGTGCAACCACGTGGATGATGGCGTGGGCGGGCGGGCGAGGAGGCTTGCGGTCCCGAGGAAGGCCAGACGTTGGGGCCTGAGGGAGGTCAGACGCGCCAAGGCGGCTCCTGGGCCGCAGCTCCAAGGTTTCTGCAGGCCACGCGGCCGCCCAAGCCCAGTACCCGCCCAGTCCTGGACTTCCACTCCCTCCCCACGAGGCCTGGCTGCACCTGGTCTGCTCTGGGCTGGTAGGTGCCCCCGCCGACGCACTCGAGCTAGGAAGCACCTTCAGACTGGAACCATCATTTTAAACCCTGATTGTTATGTCATAACCATTAGCAAATCCTAATAAAATCTCTAGGTATACTATGGTGGTGGTGTTACTTTTCCAAATAGCATAGGAATGCACTATTTCAGTATTCAGATAAACTCCTTTAAGAGCAACAAAACATGAAATGCAACCTTGGATAAAAATATAAAAGTCATAGCCCTGAATAAATTGATTCCAGAAATATTTACTAAAACAGCAGCCAGTATCCAGTAGTGTATCATTGAATGTCTTCCTACAAGAGAATTTGGACCAAAGAGGTTTTTATCTCCAATATATTTTTGAAACCTGTATTTATGAACCAAATCTGTGTTGTGCATTGAGAAGTAGTTGTTTGGAAATTTGTATGCTCTACTAAATGATAATATAAAGGGCAAAAAAATATGGTCCATATGAGCATAAACACTCTTTCCAGCTTCCTTCTTTTGTTTTTCTGCCTGCTCAATACTGGAGGCCCTTGTGAGATACAAATGGTAAAGAAATGAACCCTACGCTGAGGGAGTTTGTGGTCTGGATGAGATAACAGACATGTTTGAGAAGTAAAACAATGCAATAAATATGACGAGGTTGCTGAGGATTTCTCTGGAAGCCTGAAGGTTGTGGGCTTTTGGGTCAGAGAAGGTACCAAGGAAGACACTAGACCTCCTAGATTTGGAAAGGCAGTGAGAAAAGAATGGGCATTTCTGACAGATGGAACAAAGTGATCAAAGGCACTATAGAGTGAAATATTTATAAATCATGTTTGGGGAATGGCTAGAATGGAGTTTCTATGGTGAAGAATAGGAAAGACAAAGCTGAGTAAAGATCATGGATGATATCCTATATTAAGGACCTTTGGCCATAGCCTGTTAGCTACCACTAGAGTGTAGGCATCTGCCTCAGAATTACCTGGAGAAGAGTGTTTAAAATGAATTTCAGTCATGGCCGGTGTGACAAAGCTGTTATAGCATTGGCCCATGCACCAAAAAGTCACAGGTTTGATTTTCAGTCAAGAGCATGTACCTGGGTTGCAGGTTGGATCCCCAACCCTGGTTGGGTTTGTGCGGGAGGCAACCAATTTATGTGTCTCTCTCACATCGATGTTTCTCTCTCTTCGCATCCCTCCCTCCCTCTCTCCCTCCCTCTCACTCTCTCTAAAAAGCAATGGAAAAAATATCCTCAGGTGAGGACTGAAAAAAATAAATTTAAATAAAATCAAATAAATTTCAGGCCCAAATTCCAGTGACTCTGATTCAATAGGTTTAGGGCTAGAGCAAGGAAACCTGAATTTTGAACAAGCATCACTTCCCTGCCGGGAGCCGGTCCATGCTTGCTGTTTCAAGGGACCTGGCACATATGGCATACTGTTCTTAATATGTTTGCTCACCTTCTTGGCACTATGTGTTTTAACCAAGGTCTCCTCTCTGAGAAAGGTTGTTTCCCCAGGTAGGGATTTCCCCCTGAAGTTAGGGAGGGAATAAAACCTCTTAACTAAGTGCCAGGCGGGTAATTAATCACTTTAACTACGAACAATCGTGCTTAAGCTACATAATCTTTACTCCCTGGAATGAAGATAAGAAACGCCCTAACCTTTGTAATAGAGATTGATAGGATTGAATCAACTGGTATAAATACAGATGCAACACGACAGCAAGAGCCAGAACTCAGAACACAGAACTAAGAAGACAGAACCTACACAGAACCTAGAGACAGAAGAACTTCGCTGGAGAGAACATGGCAAAAGATCCTGGACAGAAACTGGCCTCAGAACCTAGAGACAGAACCTAGCGAGAGAACATGGCAAAAGATCCTGGACTGAACCTGACTACAGAAATTGGCAAGAGAACCTGACTAGAACCTGGTAACTGAACCTGGCTGGAGAACCTGGACAGAACCTGGCTGGAGAACCTAGCGAGGGAACTTGGCTACAGAACCTGGCTGGAGAACCTGGAGAACCTGGCTGGAGAACCTAGCAAGACAACATGGACACAGAACCTGGCTGGAGATCCTAAGCAGAACTTTGCTGGAGATCCAGACCAGAACTTGGCTGGAGATCCTGGCTAGAGATCCTGGCTAGGCTGCTGATCAACTGAACGCTGTATCCATGTCATTCCTTCTTCGCCGACTCCATCCACACCTTTGGGGACCCCTGGACCTGCTGGGGTTGGACCCCGGCACTTCCCCAAACTGATTCTGATGCCTAATGGAATGTAAGAACTCCTTTGGGCCCTAGCTGGTTTGTCTCAGGAGATAGAGCATCAGCTGGCCTGTGGACTGAAGGTGTCCTGGGTTTGATTCCGGTCAAGGGCACATGCCCAGGTTTCAGACTTAATCCCCAGTGTGGGGCGTGCAGGAGGTAGCCAATCAATGATTCTCTCTCATCATTGATGTTTCTATCCCTCTCACCCTCTCCCTTCCTCTCTCTGAAATCAATAAAAACATCTTTTTAAAAAGTAAGAACTCCTTCAGGGAATGGAAAGTCACTGAGAGACTTTTAAAGGGGGGGTACTACAGTGATAAAGCAGTGATTTGGGAAAATAAATCTAGTTGTTTGCTGGATAGACTGAAGGAGAAGGAGATAAGGAAAGCCAGATAGGAGACGTTATAATAGTCCAGGTGTTAAGTCTAGTCACTGTGATTTATCCATCCTTTTCCCAGGGTCTAGCATAGGGTCTGGTATATTGTAATTCACTCAGAGACAGAGTTACTTGTGAAGGTAATGAAGCTTATGCTTTAGAGCAGGGGTCCTCAAACTTTTTAAACAGGGGGCCAGTTTACTGTCCCTTAGACCGTTGGAGGGCCGGACTATAGTTTAAAAAAAAAAAAACTATGAACAAATTCCTATGCACACTGCACATATCTTATTTTGAAGTAAAAAAACAAAATGGGAACAAATACAATATTTGTATTTGCATGTGGCCCGTGGGCCGTAGTTTGAGGACCCCTGCTTTAGAGTCCCTTACTTGAACAGACTATTTTCCTAATCCCTTCTCTTCTTATTTAAAAACAACTCACTTTCACCCTAGCCAGATTGGTTCAGTGGATAGAGTGTCAGCCCTCAGACTAAAGGGTCCTGGGTTCAATTCTGGTCAAGGGCATGTATCTCCATGCAGGCTCAATCCCTGGTCCTAGCCAGGGTGTGTGTGGGAAGCAACCAATCTATGTGTCTCTCTCACATCGATGTTTCTCTCTGTCTCTACTGTACCTTCCACTCTCTCTCTAAAAATCAATAGAAAAATATTCTTGGGTGAGGAGTAACAAAAAAACAAAAAACCAACTCACTTTCACACCAATTTGTTAAATCCTTCACGTAAAGGAGGCTCCCAAAGTTGTAAAAAGCCGCACATCCCACAAACACTGGATCCAGTCCTGCATTCAGTGTGTATTGAATTGAACTCAAAGATTTACTCTTTGGACAAATCACTTAGTGAGTTATTCCTCCTTGCTAGAACCCCTTAACCTCAGTGTATTCTCAATATAACAGAAAGATAAATCATGTCAAAACAAAAGTCATATCATTTCACTCCTCTGCCCAAACTCTTCAGTCTCAGAGTAAAAGCCAAAACCTTATAATGGCTATAAGGTCCTATACAATCTGGACCCCTGTTATTCCTCTGATCTCATATCCTACTCTTCTTTCTGCAGTTCTTTGTTGTTCCTTGACCATGCCAGGAATATTCCTGCATCAGGTCTTTGAAATTTCTCTTTCCTTTGCCTAGAATGGTCTTCCCTACAGATATTGTCATGATTTGCTCTTTCACCTCCTTCAGAGGGCTACTCAAATGTCACCTTCCCAGTGATGCCTTTTCTGACCACCCTCTCTAAATTAAGATTCTATACACTTATTCCCTGTACCCCATCTCTGCTTTATATTTCTCCTTAGCACTCATCACTATATAACAAATATTCTAATTATTTTTCTTTTACCATTAGAAATATAATTTCCATGAGGATAGGGATATTTGTCTCTTGTTTTCTGTTATATTCCCACCACTGGAACAGTACTGGGTGCATAATAAATGCTTAAAACATCCTCATTGAATGAATAAATGCTACTTTTTAGATGTACAACCTTGGCTAAATCACCTAACATAAGCATTAGTTTCCTCATCTATAAAACTGGATAATAGCACCTACATCATAGTAATCTTTTGAGGTTTAAAATGATATCATTTTATTATTGTAGTTAGCTACTTATTAATAGAGAGCAAGGGAAGTCATACATTGTTAAGCAGGGTCAGCTGGGGAGCCGGAGCCTATTTGCTTCACACACACTCCAGGGATCCCAGTATTGCAAGGGATTAACAACCCTGCTTACCTGCCTCCTGTACTGGATTGCCTGGGAAGCAGGAAGAGATAAGGACATGCACAATAGAAGTAAAAATGGCACAGGGGGAGGTGCTTGACCATAGTGGCATGTCAGTCTAACCTGGGAAAAAAGATCACTGGGTAGGGGCTGGAACCAATGCAAGCCAAAAAAAGCTTGGGAAGATAACTGGTTATTTTGAAAAAGCTTCTGGTTAAAACCCCAGGAGAACAAAGAGCTCTGTCGTTCTCACTCTAGCTCTTGCTCTGTGACCTACACTCACCGCTGCTTGTTCACAGACTCTCCCACCTGAGAACACGTGAGCATGTAGTTCTAGCAGCTACTGACCTGCACCAGACTTTGTGGGCTCCAAAAGGACTAAGCTTTAATATGATGCAGAAACTCTGGACACCTGCCTTTGTCTTGGCCTTGCTAAAGACAAGATTGGACTTTTTCCAGGGCTGGATGGACAGAGATGGGACATAGGAGACCAGGAGAGGAACTACTTTGATTTTGCATCATTAATAAACCTATCCATACCACAATCTCCTGTGCATGGATCCTTGACATGCATTTCATGCAATCCCTTGGAAGAGTCTGTTTTCCACCAAAAACAATTTGTTTACACTTCATGCAGAATGTTACACAAAGTAGTCAGTAACTACTGACCAGAGTCCTTAATTAAAAAAACTTAATTCAAAGAACACCACCTACTCTACCAATCCAGGCCTAACCTACCTAGTCAGGCCTGACCAAAGTCATCAATCAGAGTTGAAACTGCAGAAGCACTTTTATTTCAGCTCTTCCTTCCATTGATAAATGTTGCTGACAAGTATAGAGGCAGACAGACACACAAAGAGAGGCAAATATGACACACCAGAAGCTCACCAGGACATGGTCCCAGACAAAAAGAATTGAATCTGTCTTGCTTTACAGAGGCATAACAAGGGAGCCAAACAATATGCACATTTCATTTTATTTGTGAGGAGTCAATCACAGCAGCAGCCCAGGTAAAGGACTCACCACCAGCTGAATACATTGCCAAATACTAGTGTGCAGATCAAATAAACCCTATCTTTATTCCTGAGGAGTCTTGGGAATCTGAATCAAGAGCAAACCTACTCACAGAAGAAGCAACAAGAGTCATAATTATTGGCAGCATGTAATAGTTACCAAATTTTGAGTCACTATCACCTGTTTAGTGAGAGCCAGCCCCTCTCACTAACACATAAGTATGCTGAGCTCAGTTGGGACCAGTGCTGCTTCTAACATCTGCTCCTGGACTCCATCCTGACTCTTCATTAACCGTTTACAGGCTAGTGATTTGGGTCTTCCTGAAAGGAACAGTGACTAGGGAACTAAGTAGTCTTTCACACCATCATGTTACAATCTGCTTCTGACAAAACTATGAGTCCAGCTTTGAGGTCATAAGTCTTGCTTCCTCTTTGCTTTCTCTGCACCTACTTGGAGGATAATTTTCTATACACACTGACTAATCATACCAACAATAATTAATAGCTACAATTTATTAAGCAATGATTATGTATGAAACACTATACCATGGCCTTTACACTCATTGTTCTTAATCAATCCTTCAATAATGTATGTAGGCACTATTGTCCCCATTTTACAAAGGAGAAAACTGAGCTCACTCAAAAAGTCAATCTTATTTACATAAGGTCATATGGCTAGTAAGTGGTGAAGCCATGACTCAAATGAATCTGCCTGGATCCAAACCTATATTGATACTATATAATGTTGCCATCTAGAAAAAAAGTATAACCACATACATGAAACTAACTTGAAGATATAAAGTCCACATCAATAAGGCAATGTGAAATGTAATAAGGAGAGACTTAGAGCAGCTTCATCTAATTCAGAAATGAGAGCAATGGCATTTGGTTCATAATTATAAATATGCTTCTGATTCAGCCTTTCAATATCTGTTAGAAAGGTCAATATTCACTTTCCCATTTTACTTGACTGCCTCTTGGTTGCCTAAGAAGAGTCTGTATGCTGGTCCCAGATATTCTAAGGAGCCAGGCTCAGTGTATTGGTGTATCAGTCTGGGTCCAATGACGAGAAAAAAATGGCATAGTAATCTTAATAGTGAGAGTTTAATATAAAGTTATTAATTACAATAGGAGATTGGAGTAACAAAGGATTGCCTAGGAAAGAGAAATCTAATTACAGAAATAGCATATAATAAGGAGCAATAACTATCCTTAAGGTAGAGATAGAATGTCCAAGGAAGAGCTCCTTCTTACCCCCACAATCTCCCTCCAACAGGGCTAAGATCTAGACCAGTGATGGTGATTTTGAGCTCGGCGTGTCAGCATTTTGAAAAACCCTAACTTAACTCTGGTGCCGTGTCACATATAGAAATTTTTTGACATTTGCAACCATAGTAAAACAAAGACTTATATTTTTGATATTTATTTTATATATTTAAATGCCATTTAACAAAGAAAAATCAACCAAAAAAAATGAGTTCGCGTGTCACCTCTGACATATGTCATAGGTTCGCCATCACTGATCTAGACATACACGGAGACTGCTTAGTCATGGCTAACTGTATGGCAGAGAACTTGCTGTGGTGCCACACCAGTAAAAGTTGCTAGAAATCTGCTCTTTGGAACTTGTCAGAAACTCACTCTCATGAGGGTTCATGGGAACAAACTTATCAAAGGCACTTGACTACAAAACCACCTAAAAGAGGGTAACCAGGGGATGCTACTGGTGGCTGGTAACTGCTAGACCCCATGCACTGCAGAAGCCACTCACACTACAGGACCTGGACACTAGAGAAGCCACTTGCCCCATAGGAGCCTACTGTGTGAGCACAGTGGAATAATAAAGCGAAGTTTGTTCTTCTATTGTCTCTCTAGCAACTGATAACAAAACTTAATATCATGATAACTAAAACAGGAAAAACATTTAAAAGGCCTGGATTCATTTTCACAGATCAGACAATAAGGATACATATGGAGCTGAAAACCAAAATCTGATGCTCTCAGATCTGTTAAACCTTAGTAGGTTCCTGAGCAGCTTGTTTCTCCTTGCTCTAGTTTATTGTCTTTCTTTTTTAAAAATTGATTTAGAGAGAGAGAAGCATCAATGTGAGAGCTAGACATCAATTGGCTGCCTCCTGCACGCCCACTGGGGATTGAGTCTTCAACCCGGGTATTTGCCCTGACCCAGGAATCGAACCAACAACCATTTGGTGTACAGGACGATGCCCAACCAACCAAGCCATACCGCCCAGGGCAGGGCTCTAGTTTCTACCTAATGCTATTCCTTCTCTCCTCTTCTCCTCTGCCTCTGCTTACAAAAAAAAACCAAAACAACAAAAAACAACAACAACAACAAAAAAAAACACAACAACAAAAAAAACCTGATACATTTATTTTTGTATTTTCAATTTGTTCTGATTCCTGTTAGTAATAAATATGCATTTTAGAAAAATTTAAAAGGCATAATTTTAGAGAGGGAAAGTCAAAACACCTCTAACTCAACCCAAGAGATAACAATTAAAATTTTAACGTACTGTATAGAAAAAATATATATGTATATATGCACATATATTTCCCAAATACATGCACCCTATGTAGATATATTTAAATAGTTGTAGATATAAATATAGAAATATATTTTTTAAAAAGTATGCAACTACTGTCTAAGTATCCTTTTGACTTTATTCTATAAGACTAAAAGCATTGTATATCTTCCAAAGAAGAACAAGGAAAACACCTTGTTTTCTCATGAATCATTAATCCTTAACAATGTGACGGTATTTTATAATGGTTAAGAGCAGAGTTCAAGAAACATCAACAAGTCCTCCACCTGTTTTGTAGATAAAGTTTTATTGGAACACAGCCAAACCCATTAATCTATGTATTGTTTATGGCTGCTCTTATGCTACAACAGCAGTGCATTAGAGACCATATGGTCCACAAAGCCTAAAACATTTACTATCTGGCCCTTTACAGAAAATTTTGGCCAGTCCCTGGTTAAAAGCATGAAATCAATAGTTAGACTGCCGGTGCTAAAATTCTAACTCCAAAATTGACTGACTATGCCTTAGGCAAGTCACTTCAACTCTCTGAGGCTCAGTTTCCTCATCTTTATAAAATGGAAATAACAACCCTTAATTCATAGGACTCTTGGAAAGATTAAATGAAATATAAGGTGCTTACTACTGTTATGAAATTAAAACCTTATAATGCTTGCTACTGTTATTTTTTATAAACCTACCAAATATCAACAAAAGTAATCAAACACAGTATATCTTTGGCCCAGTACCATACCCTGGAGAGGTGGACCTAATCAGCTGTATCTTTCTTTTGTTTTTCTTTCAATACACAAAATGGAGCCTTAAAGAAACAGAAAATCAGCCTATTCGTATAAAAATGGAGTGTGCCATCTCTTTCCCTTAGGACAGTGGTTCTCAACCTTCTGGCCCTTAATTTATTTTTTTTCAGTTTTTTTTTTAATTAAATCTTTATTGTTCAGATTATTACAGTTGTTCCTCTTTTTTACCCCCATAGCTCCCCTCCACTCGGTTCCCACCCCACCCTCTGCCCTTAACCCCCCCGCACACACTGTCCTCATCCATAGATGTACGATTTTTCTCCAGTCTCTTCCCGCACCCCCCCACACCCTTTCCCCCCCACCCCGAGAATAGTCAGTCCACTCCCTTTCTATGACCCTGACTCTATTATATTCACCAGTTTATTCTGTTCATCAGATTATTTATTCACTTGATTTTTAGATTCACTTGTTGATAGATGTGTATTTGTTCAAAATTTGTATTTTTACCTTTTTCTTCTTCTTCCTCTTCTTAAAGGATATCTTTCAGCATTTCATATAATACTGGTTTGGTGGTGATGAACTCCTTTAGCTTTTCCTTATCTGTGAAGCTCTTTATCTGACCTTCAATTCTGAATGATAGCTTTGCTGGGTAAAGTAATCTTGGTTGTAGGTTCTTCGTATTCATCACTTTGAATATTTCTTGCCACTCCCTTCTGGCCTGCATAGTTTCTGTTGAGAAATCAGCTGACAGTCATATGGGTACTCCCTTGTAGGTAACTGACTGTTTTCCTCTTGCTGCTTTTAAGATTCTCTCTTTGTCTTTTGCCCTTGGCATTTTAATTATGATGTGTCTTGGTGTGGTCCTCTTTGGATTCCTTTTGTTTGGGGTTCTCTGCGCTTCCTGGACTTGTAAGTCTATTTCTTTCACCAGGTAGGGGAAGTTTTCTGTCATTATTTCTTCAAATAGGTTTTCAATATCTTGCTCTCTCTCTTCTTCCGGCACCCCCATAATTCGGATGTTGGTACGCTTGAAGCTGTCCCAGAGGCTCCTTACACTATCTTCATATTTTTGGATTCTTTTTGTTTTTCCAGTTGGGTGTTTAAATACAGTTCTTCATGTTGTGACCCAACCATAAAATTATTTTCATTGCTATTTCATAACTGTAATGTTGCTACTATTATGAATCGTAATGTAAATATCTGATATGCAGGATGGTCTTAGGTGACCTCTGTGAAAGGGTCATTGGACTACCAAAGGGGTCGCGACCCACAGGTTGAGAACCGCTGCCTTAGGAGAAGCCCTAGCATAGGAGGCTGAATCCCTCACCCAGTCAGTCAGCAGAGCCAAAGTGAGAGCAGCAAAAGAGGTTTGAAACAAAGTTAGATTTCAACATAAATATGTAATATGCTTCAATAGGTAAAAAAGCTGCAGGAATTTCCCTAACCTCCCATCACAGTTCTATTTCAGCATCAGTGGGGAGGCTTTGTGTGCCTCAGGATATCTTCCTAGCAATATCATTACACCAAAGGTGTGATGACTCACTCTCTTCACCTACTAACTAATTATAAAGCATCAAAAAGTATTAATAATGCCAGGTAATAGAGAACTAGTTTGATTTAGGTCAAAACAAAAAAAAATATTATACTATAATGTATTTTCTTAAGCTTATTCTTAGAACTTTTAAAATAAGCATTTACTTAAAACTTAGCAACTCCTTTGATGGTATTATCAAGTACTACAGAAACAGAAGGAAGGTTTATCTGGATAAATTGCTTTGAATGAAGAGTATAAATCCAGAAAACCTACAGACTGGATTACTTTCATCCTCTGAGATAAGTCATTATCTAATTATACCAGTTAAGAGGAAGTTATAGAGAGTAATGGTGTGACAGCAGAGTCAGAAGTATGACATAATATGAGTTGGAACCATGAAGAGGGGGAATAAATGGCATAGCTGCTAGTGGGCCCTTTACTGCATGACCTAAAGTCCATGCCCTTAATCACTAAACTATTAATACCTATCATATATAGATGCTCAATAATTATTTAATAAATTATTAAACCACTCCTGCCTTTTTCTAGAATTTTCTCTCCTTTCTATCTGCATCTGTGAAAACACTGCCCATTTTTTCAGGACCAGCTCAGATACCTCCATGATACCATCCCTGATCTACTCTTCCCCATACTCCAAGAGCATGCTATAATAATCCTAATATAAATACTAATACTAATAATAGCAGCTTAGTATTTATTGAGTGCTTACTGTATGCCAGAAACTATGTTAAGAATGTACATCCAGCCCTAATCGGTTTGGCTCCGTGGATAGAGCATCAGCCTGCAGATTCAAGGGTCCCAGATTCGATTCTGGTCAAGGGCGTGTACCTTGGTTGTGGGCACATCCCCAGTGGGGAGTGTACAGGAGGCAGCTGATCGATGTTTCTCTCTCATCAATGTTTCCAACTCTCTATCCCTCTCCCTTCCTCTATGTAAAAAATCAATAAAATATATTTTTTTTAAAAAAAGAATGTACATCCAGCATGTCAAACTCTTGGCCCATGGGCCACATGCGGCCCACAACAAATATTTTTGCTGCCCAGAACAAATATTTTTGCGGCCCAGACAATATAACAGTATGTAAGAAATGTTTTAATAAAAATTTCATAACTTAATTTTTACAATATTTTGTTATACATAATTATTAACAATGAACTACAACGTTCGCTAATGACTGATTACTATAACTGTGGTGCATTCATTTCCCTTACATGCAGGCGCATCATTTCTCTCCACTAATACTAACAGCAAATATTTTAGCAGTCGATTGCCACGTCATTAGTCTTGGACAGACTTGTTTGGTGTGTGCAACAGGAAATATTTCACTTTCAGAGAACAAGAAAAATAGGTTTATCTGCTTATTAATTTGAGCAGTTATTCAGTGTCTGATAAATTAATGTTCAAGAAAAAATATTAATATTAAACATTAATATTAATATTCTTTTATGTTAACGATTCCTCATTTATTTCAGCCCTTTGTATTCTGCATGTCTCTATCAAAATAAACCTATATTTCTATGAAAATTGAAGCTTTTTTTTTTGCAGCCCACATAAACTTAAACCTTGTTTATTTGGCTCATGTTAGCCTTTGAGTTTGACATGCTTGATGTACATGGATTATCTTATAAAATCCTATTAAAGAGGTACTGTTATCATCTATATTTTGCAGATGAACAGTTTCAAAGAGGTTTAAGAATGGCTTACTCAAGGATACACAATGGAAAGCCAATATTCCAACACAGGTTTTTGCCTTTAAAGCCCATAGTATTAACCACTGAGCCATATGATTTTCCTTAGGTTGATAAATCAGAGACTAATTGTCCCCTAAGCTTTATCTTTCCCTCCTTTTAACAACAGAGCCGCCAAGTTTTATCTGGGCCCCTGAATGCCCTGATAGATACTATATTCTCCAGCTTCCCTATCCATTAGCTATGGCTATATGTCTTAGTTGAGCCAATAATATGACAGTGGAAGTGAAGAGTGCAACTTCCATATCATCTCTTTGAAGATGAAAACACTTGCTCTGCACTTTCTTTCCTTTTCCTGAAATCAGGAACATGAACTTGGAGATGTACCAGTTTCAACCATGTTGACAATGACTGTACCCTAGAACATGGTATTATCAAGTACTACAGAAGTAGAAGGAAGGAGCAATAAGATGCAATAAAAAACTAATTCCACGGATGACTATGTGGAGCCACCCTGCCAGACCTGGTCCACTCATCTTTGGACTATCCCATTAATTAAAAATAAGCTTATTTATTTTTTAAAGCTAAATAATAAAAATTTATATTTATTTTTTAAAGCTAATTAATAAAAATTTATAAACTTCCATCTTAAGCTTATGAGTTTGATCTTTCCCTACACTAAGAGAACAAACTAGATATCTAACTGAGCATATGCAGTTACAATATGATTATCACACAGAATAGTGTGGGAGTTGAAGGGTATAATAACACAAGGAAGATTGAATTATAAGTATAGTTAATATATGCCAAAACTTGAATGTGAATTGAGGTTCACCTGACTATAAAGACCATGACCTTAAATTCTAACTTATGGTTCTCAAACTCTTTATGTATCAAAATGACCAGCATCACTTGTTAAAGTACAAATTCTTAGGACTTATCTCCAATTATGATACTAGAAATCTGTATTTTTAACAAGTACTTCCAGTTAATCCCTATCCATAGCCAAGTTAAAAATAAAATAAAATAAAAAACACTAGCATGTGGCAATCTCTTTCTAGATCACCCAAGCTCTCAGGAAGTTGCAAGTTTTGGATGACTACTGGTCACCCCAGAAAGAAGGAAAAAGCAGCACCAGCTACACTGATCCTTCTGACAACATTTGTGTGTGTTTTTTCTCACAGACCTGAAATTTGCCTTACAGTATGAGCCCCCCCCCCCCGCCCAAATATCTTTCAGTATGCAACAACATGAAACTTACCTACATTAAAACTGCACAGACCAAAACCCTTAATCTTGTATGTAAGCTTCTCCTTAGCCATTTACATTATCTTCCCTAAAATCCACACTGTCGGAGACGGAAGATGGCGGCAGTATAGGCAGACTCGTCCCAGGTTGTGTCCCGGAGCAAATGGAGTGAGCAGCTGAAACTAGTAAGATCCACCCCGAATTGGCGAAATTGCTCAGCTGGTGAGAAGGTTTGCAGCCAGGAAGAGCAGAACTCCCCTGGAAAGGTAAAAAAAAACAGGGATTTGGGCAGGAAAGTTTGCCAGACCTCTGAGCCCAGAGAGTTGAAGGGAGACCCCGTGGCAGACAGCTTCGTCCCTTGGGACAGGCACAGCCCCTGACAGGGGGGAAAGGAGAACCGCGGGATTCCTGGTGCCGCCGGGGGAATTGAGAGCTGGGTTCTGTGATCACAGAGGACTGAGCCTAAAGGGGGCAGCCTGAAGAGCTGACCAGACCATGCAGTCCCGGTAAGAGAAGAAGCTTACAGAAACCAAGCCTTTCCCGTTTCCGCGGCCGGCGTTTGTTTGTTTGTTTTCACTGAATCCTGTTCATGGGACATTTCGGATACAGACACTCACCTGTGCTGAAGAGAGGGAGAGTGTGCGGAGGAGTGGAATCTGGGGAGAGACTGAGGAGAGAAGGGGGGCCGGGAGAGGTGGCAGCGAATTGAGTGCTGAGACACCCCTGAGCCCAGGACTGGGGCAGCCATTCTCTCCAGAGAGTGAGACTCCTCCCCCCAGCCCCCAGGCAAGGAGCACAGCCACACCCAGATTCCACCCTGTATGAGATCAAGGATTAAAATAACCTAATCAGTCCCTGGGAGTTAACAGGGTCTGGCCTATAGAGGGATTTTCAATCCCAGCAACAACACAGCGCCAGTAACTAACTATTACGCAGCCAGCTCTGGGCAGTGAACTTCCACTGGACAGAGAGGCCCTATAGCCTCAGAGGCAAACCCCAGAACACTGCCACCCAGAGGCTGACCCACAAACTGACTCTTTGCTAAACAAAAAATAAGGCAGTCTGGCGAAAAAATACGGCCTGCTTTAAAATAAGGACTGTGGTTTACAACACAGAGGAACAGTGTATCGCAGGGAAACTCAACACTCTCCTGAATACCTGGCAGGTCTAAGGCGAGCCACACTGAAGAATAGAAGAACCGAAGGACCTTCACTACTGCAATTTTTTTTTTCTTTTTTTACCTTTTAACTAAGAAACCAATTTTTTTTCTTTTTTTTCTTTCTTTTCTTTTTTTTTCTTTTTTTCCATCACCTGATTTTACCCTTTTAATTACTACCTTCTTATTTTTAACCAGTATTATTACTGCTACCATTTTACCATTTTTTTTTAAAGTTTATAGCTCTACAGGCCTATCTCAAAAAACAATAAAAAATGGTAGTAAATCATCTAACTCTACAACTCAAAGAATTAGAAAGAGAGCAACAAGAAAACCCCAGAGTGAGCAGAAGGAAGGAGATAATAAAGATTAGAGCAGAAATAAATGACATAGAGACCTAAAAAACGATACAGAAAATCAATGAAACCAAGAGCTGGTTCTTTTAAAGGATAAACAAGATTGACAAACCTCTAGCCAGACTCACCAAGAAGCAAACAGAGAGGACCCAAATAAACAAAATCAGAAATGATAGAGGCGAAATAACAACAGACCCCACAGAAATACAAATGATTGTTAAAAAATACTATGGACAGCTCTACTCCAACAAACTAGATAACCTGGAGGAAATGGACAAATTCCTAGAAAAACACAACATTCCAAAACTCAATCAGGAAGAATCTAAAAATCTCAACAGGCCAATAACTATGGAAGAAATTGAAGCAGTCATCAAAAAGCTTCCATAAACAAAACCCCAGGACCAGACGGCTTCACAGGGGAGTTTTACCAAACATTCAAGGAAGAACTAAAACCTATCCTTCTCAGACTACTACAAAAAATTCAAGAGGAAGGAACACTTCCAAGCTCATTCTATGAAGCCAGCATCACCCTAATCCCAAAACCAGGTAAAGACAACACAATGAAAGAGAATTACAGGCCAATATCCCTCATGAACATAGATGCCAAAATCCTCAACAAAATCTTAGAAAATCAGATCCAGCAGTACAGCAGAAAGATCATACACCATGAACAAGTAGGATTTATCCCAGGGATGCAAGGATGGTACAATATCCACAAATCAATAAACGTGATACATCACATAAACAAATTGAAAGAAAAAAACCACATGGTCATATCAATTGATGCAGAAAAAGCATTTGACAAAATTCAACACCCATTTTTGATAAAAGCTCTCAGCAAGGTGGGAGTAGAATGATCATACCTCAACATAATAAAAGCCATATATGACAGGCCCACAGCCAGCATCATACTCAACGGACAAAAGCTAACACCATTTCCCCTAAGAACAGGAACAAGACAGGGATGCCCCCTCTCACCACTCCTGTTCAACATAGTACTGGAAGTGTTAGCCATTGCAATTCGGCAAGAAGAAGAAATAAAAGGCATCCAAATTGGAAAAGAGGAAGTAAAACTGTCCTTATTTGCAGACGACATGATATTATACATACAAAACCCTAGAGACTCCATCAAAAAGCTACTAGACTTTATACATGAATTTGGCAATGTAGCAGGATACAAAATTAACCCCAAGAAATCTGAGGCATTTCTATACACCAATAGTGAACTTTCAGAAAGAGAGATTATAAAAACAATCCCGTTTACCATCGCACCAAAAAAATTAAGCTACCTAGGAATAAACTTAACTAAAGAGGTAAAAGACCTCTACTCAGAAAACTACAGGACATTGAAAAAAGGGATAGAGGAAGACATAAACAGATGGAAGAACATACCGTGTTCATGGATTGGTAGAATCAACATCATTAAAATGTCCATACTACCCAAAGCAATCTATAAATTCAACGCACTGCCCATTAAAATACCAATGGCATACTTCAGAGATCTAGAACGATCTCTCCAAAAATTCATCTGGAATAAAAAAAGACCCCGAATAGCTGCAGCAATCCTGAAAAAGACCAAAGTAGGTGGGATCTCAATACCAGATATCAAGTTGTATTACAAAGCCACTGTTCTCAAAACTGCCTGGTACTGGCACAAGAATAGGCATATAGATCAATGGAATAGAATAGCGAGCCCAGAAATCGGCCCGAACCAATATGCTCAATTAATATTTGACAAAGGAGGCAAGAACATACAATGGAGCCAAGATAGTCTCTTCAATAAATGGTGTTGGGAAAATTGGACAGATATATGCAAGAAAATGAAACTAGACCACCAACTTACACCATACACAAAAATAAACTCAAAATGGATAAAGGACTTAAATGTACGACAGGAAACCATAAAAATTCTAGAAGAATCCAATGGCAACAAAATCTCAGACATATGCCAAAGCAATTTCTTCACTGATACAGCTCCTAGGCCACTTGAAACTAAACAGAAAATGAACAAATGGGACTACATCAAAATAAAAAGCTTCTGCACAGCAAAAGAAACCATCAACAAAACAACAAGAAAACCCACTGTGTGGGAAAACATATTTGCCAATGTCATATCTGATAAGGGCCTAATCTCCAAAATTTATAGGGAACTCATACAACTTAACAAATGGAAGATAAACAATTCAATCAAAAAATTGGCAAAGGACCTAAATAGACACCTTTCAAAAGAGGACATTCAGAAAGCCAAGAGACATATGAAAACATGCTCAAAGTCACTAATCATCCGAGAGATGCAAATCAAAACAACAATGAGGTACCATCTCACACCTGTGAGACTGGCTATCATCAACAAATCAACAAACGACAAGTGCTGGAGAGGATGTGGAGAAAAAGGAACACTTGTGCACTGCTGGTGGGAATGCGGAGTGGTGCAGCCACTATGGAAGACAGTATGGAGTTTCCTTAAAAAACTGAAAATGGAACTCCCATTTGACCCTGTGATCCCACTTCTAGGAATATATCCCAAGAAACCAGAAACACCAATCAGAAAGGATATATGCACCCCTATGTTCATAGGAGCACAATTCACCATAGCTAAGATCTGGAAACAGCCTAAGTGCCCATCAGTAGATGAATGGATTAGAAAACTGTGGTACATCTACACGATGGAATACTATGCTGCTCTAAAAAGGAAGGAACTCGTACCATTTGCAACGTCATGGATGGAACTGGAGAGCATTATGCTAAGTGAAATAAGCCAGTCAATGAAGGAAAAATACCACATGATCTCACTCATTCATGGATAATAGAGACCATTATAAACTTTTGAACAATATTAGATACAGAGGCAGAGCTGCCTCAAACAGATTGTCAAACTGCAGCGGGAAGGCCGGGGAGGGTTGGGGGGCAGCAGGTAGGGAGGTAAGAGATCAACTAAAGGACTTGTATGCATGCATATAAGCATAACCAATGGACATAAGACACTGGGGGATAGGGGAGGCTAGGGGACTGTCTAGGGCGGGGGGATAAAATGGACACATTTGTAATACCCTATGTAATACTTTAAGCAATAAAAATAAAATAAAATAAAATAAAATAAAATAAAATAAAAAATAAAATAAAATAAAAAATAAAATCCACACTGTCTTTCAAGGTGAATAGGTAAAGACAACACCTAGTAAAAAAATTGAAGGTCAATATTACTCCATTATTTTGACAAAGTTCATAAGAGCTAGGAAACCCAAATTTAACAGCCCATGTGCCCATCAGTAGATGAGTGGACAAAAAAGCTGTGGTACATTTATATCATGTAATACTATGCATCAATAAAAAGAAGGATCTCTTACCCTTTGAGACAGCATGGAGGCACTTGGAGAGTATTATGCTAAGTAAAATAAGCCAGTCAGAGAAAGAAAAGTATCACATGATCTCACTCATATGTGGAATCTAATGAACAAAATAATCTGCTGAACAAAACAGATCCAGAGACATAGAAGCATGGAACAGACTGGAATTTCAGAGGGAAGGCAGGGGTGGGTGGGCGGGTGGGTGGGAGGGAAGAGATCAACCAAAGAACTTGTATGCATGTGTGCATAACCCATGGACACAGACAATAGGGTGGTGAAGGCCTGGGGTGGGCAGTGGGGGTGAGCTAGAAGGGGCAATGGAGGAAAAATGGGGACATATGTAATACTTTCAACAATAAAGATTCAAATACTGCTTTCTCTATGTGATTTACTCTTACAAATTATGTGGGGTTCATATTTGCAGAAAATAAATAGGACATATCAGCCATAAGTTTGGCCTTTTAAAGGAGACTTTGGAATTATGTTTGGCAATAAACCGTATTTCTTTCTATTCTACCTGGATTGCTGTTAGTGACTTCATTAATGCCCTTTCAGAATTAAAAAGATAGGCTTATGTGTCTGTATGTACTATTTTATATTTATTTATTAGAAAACTTGACTTAGAAAACGTCTACATTAACTTCAAACACTCTTGTATTCTTGAATCTACTATAATGAAAATTTTGATCCAATTTAGGCAAAAATAAGTCTTACAGAGAAGCTCGATGTAAAACAGCCTTTATTACAAGGTACTATCTCCCAATACCAACCTTAACAATGAATTTGTGAAACTATAAGGCAAATTTGTAAGTACTATACAAAAGAGATGGATTGTGATGACTACTGATTAATAAAAGTAATCTACCATCAGGATAGGGCATTTGGAGAATTTTTCATACTATTTCTCATTGCCCTTTTTTGAATAGTGGGATCTCTGTTCCTGAGCTAAAGTAAGCCAAAGTCTTTCTTGTCCTAAAGTTTTAAGATTCTAGCAAGCAATGAAGTATAGTGAAAACTCTCAGAAAGGGAGTTCCAAAATCAAGTTCCAAGCTCTGTTACAAACTCTGTCCTTTTTAACCTTGGACAAGACATTTAATTGTCAGGACCTCTGAGTTCTTGTATAGTAAATATAGATATCAACACTTCTTCAAAGAATCCATAGTAATATAATAAAATGAGATAATACTTTGTTCTTCTCTTAGTCTTCAGTATGTAATGAATAGCACATAGTAGGTACCCAATACATACATGTTTTCTGAAGTGTATAAGTAAGCAAGTGAATACAGAAAAAATGACAAAAGTAAAAGATAATGGTAAAAGTTCAAAGAAAAGCAAAAGTGCATCATAAAAATATGAGTTTCATATTAAATAATAGCAACTAGTTAATTTGTATTAATCCTTCCATTGAAAACAATTAGAAAAGAAAAGCTATGTCGAAGTTTTTAAACTCTGTTTATAAGGCACTGGAGACTTATCCAAGACAACAAAGAATTACAGGGCCAAGATCTGAGAGAAGAAAACCTAGAGAGGAGAACCCAATTTGGAGGGACAATATTTTCCCTAGAAATATCTTCCAATTTAGGAAAAGGTACCTGAGAGAGTGAGAAGAGCAGGATTTTTGATAGAATCCCAAGGCTGGGAGAATAAAACATGGAGTTTAGGTACCACAAAGAAGAGGGGCCTGAGTAAATCTCCAAGAAAAAGTGATAGGTTCTAGGAGTAAGGGTGAACTACAGATGGACCAGAGATTGTTAGTGATGGCTACAAAATTTCCTGGGCCCAGAGCAAAATGAAAATGTATGGCCCTTTGTTCAAAAACTTTCCAGGAAGTGGGGCACGTGGCAGCCAGTGTGCTCAGTGGTTGAGTGTCCACCTATGAACCAGGAGGTTATGGCTCGATTCCTGGTCAGGGCACATGCCTGGGTTGCAGGCTCAATCCCCAGTAGGGGGTGTGCAAGAGGCAGCGAATCAGTGATTCTCTCTCATCATTAATGTTTCTATATCTCTCTCCTTCCCCCTTCCTCTCTGAAATCAACAAATATGTATTTTTTTAAAAAGCGGAGGGTGGGGTTATCAAGCTAACACTGCCAACACCTTGATACCTTGATCTTGGAATTCTAGCCTGCAAAACTGTGAAGAACTAAATTTCTGCTGTTTAAGCCAAAGAAGATATGCATGCTCTCTTGTCCCATATTTCACTTTAAAAAGGCAACTTTATATTTGTACTAAGAATTTCAAGATGGTAACAGCATTAAACAAAGCAGAGGTCCTTCTGAGTATGGGGCCCAATGTGACTGCACAGGTGACACACCCATGAAGGTGGTCTTGGCCTTAAGTGCATATCTTACAAAAGATCAATACAAATCTAAGTATCTAACTCAAGAAGTTAGAAAAAGCTTTTTATTTTGATGTAGTCCCATTTGTTTATTTTCTCTTTAGTTTCCATTGCCCTAGGAGCATTATCAGAGAAGAAATTTCTTCGGCATATGTTTGCGATTTCGCTGCCTGTGGATTCCTCTAGTATTTTTATGGTTTCCCGTCTTACGTTTAAGTCTTTTATCCATTTTGAGTTTATTTTTGTGTATGGTGTGAGTTGGTGATCTAGTTTCATCCTTTTGCATGTATCTGTAAGGAAACCATCAACAAAACAACAAGAAGACCCACTACATGGGAGAACATATTTGCCAATGATACCACCGATAAGGGTTTAATTTCCAACATTTACAGGGATCTCATGAAACTTAACAAAAGGAAGATAAACAATCCAATAAAAAAAATGGGCAACGGACCTAGATAGACACTTTTCGAAAGAGGACATACAGAAGGCCGAAAGACATATGAAAACCTGCTCAAAGTCACTAATTATACGAGAGATGCAAATCAAAACGACGATGCATTATCATCTCACACCTGTCAGAATGGCTATCATCAACAAATCAACAAACAACAAGTGTTGGAGAGGATGTGGAGAAAAAGGAACCCTTCTGCACTGCTGGTGGGAATGCAGACTGGTGCAGCCACTGTGGAGAACAGTATGGAGCTACCTCAGAAGACTAAAAATGGAACTCCCATTTGACCCTGTGATCCCACTACTAGGAATATATCCCAAGAAACCAGAAACACCAATCAGAAAGGATATATGCACCCCTATGTTCATAGCAGCACAATTCACCATAGCTAAGATTTGGAAACAGCCTAAGTGCCCATCAGCAGATGAGTGGATTAGAAAACTGTGGTACATATACACAATGGAATACTATGCTGCGGTAAAAAAAAAAGGAACTCTTGCCTTTTGCAACAGCATGGATGGAACTGGAGAGCATTATGCTAAGTGAAATAAACCAGTCAGAGAAAGATAAATACCACATGATCTCACTCATTTGTGGATTATAGAGAACAACATAGACTGATGAAAAGGGACAGACTCAAAGACTGAGAAACAGCAATCAGGCTATCAATCCCCAGAAGGAAAGTAGGGGAGGGCGGGGGTAAGGGGAAGAGATCAACCAAAGGACTTGTATACATGTATATAAGCCATACCAATGGACATGGACAACAGGGGGATGGGAGCATGAGTGTGTGGGGGGGGGAGGTTGGGGGTTAATGGGGGGGGATAAGGACACATTTGTAATACCTTAACTAATAATAAAAAAAAAGAAGTTAGAAAAAGGAAATAATATTAAATCCAAACAATATAGAAGGAAGGAAATAATAAAGACCAAAAATTAATGAAGTAAAAATCAAACATAAAACAGAAGATCAACAAAGCCAGAACTGGTTCTTCGAAAAAAAATGAAAACGTCCTAGCAATGTAATTCCCACATTAAAAGAGTAAAAGGGAAAAAATGTAATTATTATCTTAATATAAGTAGAAAAAGTATTTAAGAAACCTCCAAGAAAATGTTTCTTAATCTCATTAAGAGAATCTTACCTTGTGGGCCCAAGACTCTCCTGCCCTGCCCAGAGATACATTTCTAAATTGTAAACAAATAAATATTAAAAAGGTTAGAAAGGGTTATGATCTAGTAAGAAAAATAAAATGGGAAAATGAAAGTAGAAGTGTTGAGGGAGATTTGAAGTTAGAATAATCAAGAAAGGCCACAGTTAGAAGATCATCTTTGATTAAGAGAAGATGAGAGAACTAGGCATACACATAGTCAGGGGAGATGATTCCAGACAGAGGAAACTACCAGTGAAATGTTCCTGTGGAAGAAAATGCCTGGTTTGTGTCAAAGAGGCACAGCCCATGGGGCTGGAACAGAGTATTAAGAAGAGAAGGCAGATATGAGGTCAGAGAAGTAATGCTGGTCCAGATCATGAAGGGCTCTACAAGGACACTGGAATTACATGGGTTTTACTTAACAGAATACATATGAGAGACATTGGAAGGAGGGTTTTGGACAGAATCTGACTTATTAATTAACCATTTCACTCTGACTGTAGTATTGAGAATAGACTGAAAGATGGGAATGGTGGAAGCAGGGAGACCAGGTCTGATATACTGCTATAATTGAGATGAGAGATTCTTAAAGCTTGAACTAGGGAGGAAGCAATAGAGTTGAAGAGAAGTACATTAGGTGTTCTTCTCCATCTTAGCAGCAAATTCTGTATCATTCCTGAAAGGTCCTGTGGCATAACTAAGGGAAACACTTTTACAATAACCTTTACATTCCAATACAAAAAGTCATACCGTCCCTTAAATGTTTGATCTTTTTACTCTCCCTATTATAAAATCTCTTAGCTCCCTCAGCTATCTCTTTCCTAATTAAATAGTGCATCAGTGGCCCACAGTCTGAACATTAACAGCACATTTGTTAACCAACAGTAATTCAGGCAGGAAGTCAGAAGATTCAAAATATTTCTGTGAAACTGCTATTGATAAAATATGGGCATTGAAAGCTCTGCCAGTGCTGTCTCCAAGTTATAGCAAGGCTAAATGAATGGAATAGGCACTAGTATGCAATTACTAGGCTGTCTTCCCTTAAAATCCAGCACACTTGGAGGTCCATTATCTCACTAAGTCAATTAGGGGCCTTGAATTATCATCACTCCAGGAACCATAATGAAGGGTAACTGCCATGTTTTAGTCCAGTGGTTCTCAACCTTGGCTGCACATTAGAATCACCTGGGAATCTTTTTAAAATCCTGATTTCTGGGCCTCATCCTCCGGAAATTCTGTTTCTTTGTTATGGGGTGGGGCCACAACATTAGTAACAAAGAAACAGAATTTCTGGAGGACGAGGACCAGAAATAAGGATTTTAAAAAGATTCCCAGGTGATTCTAATGTGCAGCCAAGGTTGAGAACCACTGTTTTAGTCTAAACCTAGATTACAATTCAAGTCAATAAAATCCAGGAACTATCAGAAATGGCAATAATGCCATAAACTAATTCTCACAATCGAATTCACCTGGTCTCTTATACGAACACTAATGCAAGTTGTTCTGCTAGGTTATCTGGAGGAGAAGAAAGAGAAAGGGAGTAAAGAAATGCTTCTGTTCTGATATTAGCTGGAGGATCCATGTTTGAGATAGCTAGAACAGAAGTCAGGCTACAAATCCCATACCACTGCTAAAATTACTTTTAAAACAGTAAAAAAAAAAAAAATCTTAAAAGTTCAAAATTATCAGTTCATGGCCACATGTGGTCTGAATACATTTTGTGTTTGACCCAAATAGTAATTTAAAATATAGAGGATTTAATATTAAAAATATGGTGGTTATCAGCTCTTGAAATATTAGAAGATTAAATAATATAGGTTATATTCCCACCTGACAAATATAAAGAGACATTAACCAATTTTCACCACTAACGTTGGATAAAAAAAGAAGCAGACCTACCTCAGGTTCACATTAGAAGTCAGATTCATTAGAAGCCATCTCTATTATCTTAGGGAAACCACTTTGCTTTTCTGAACCTCGGCTTCCCCAACTAAAAAAGAAATGGGCATGGACAATCACTTGAGCCCACCTATTCTACATTCCAAGAAAGTGATAAGAGTGCAGAAACACACATCAAGGATGAAGAAAAGGATTAAATGGACAAATGATGCCAGAAGTTAGCTGTTTAGAAAAAAGAAGAAAATCCAACCAAGATCTGAAGTTCACTCCATATGCCAATAAAACTCCAGGTAGGTAAAGATTTATGTGGTAAAAAGTCATACCAAATGAGAAGAAAATATATACTTGAATCACCAATTGTAACGAATTTTATAAATGTAAAGACTATGAAAGAAGTAGAAAAGGAAAATATTGGGATACTTTATACACAAAAGAGCAAAACCACTATACATGGAGATATTACCAAATGTAAGAGGCAATCATAAATTGAGAAAGATACAACAAAAAGAATAAATTGTTTATGTCCTACCCCCAATTTGACAACATCTCCCTCTTTCAGTCCTTGAAAAGGGGGTATAAACTCTGACCCAGTAGCCAGCTGGGGAATGTTTAAGTTCATGGACCCAATTACCACGAGACTGCTCCACAACCAACTTAGAGGGCTGTTGCTGGAGCCCGGACTAACTACCCAATAGCAGCCATCCTGTAAATCAAACAACTCCGTGGGTTAGACAGGGCACAGGTTCTTATCCTAATTGTGTAGATGAGAAAACTGAGGCACAGAAAAGCTAAATGGGATTGCAAACTCATAGCAACTGGTAAGTGTTAAAACCAACTCTGGAATCTCGCTGGGGTTCTGCCTCATTTGAGCCACCTGTGAAATGAAGCCTTGGGTTAGAACTGTGGTTCTCAAAGGGCAGTGCCCAGACCAGCAGCAGCCTCCCATGGAAACTTGTTGAAAGTGTGAATTCTCAGGTCACCCCAGACTCATGAGTCCTGACTTCTGGGGTGGGACCCAGCAATCTGTTGTCCAATTAGCCTTCCAGGTGATTCCTACAATGCCCAAGTTTGGAGAACCACTGAGTCCATGATTTCAATGGTCCCTTCCAGACCTAAAACATTTCCATTAATATCTGAGTACTCCTCTACAGAGCATTTTGCACAAAACCATGTTGTGTCCTTGACCTGGGACCAAAAGGTTAAAAAAGAAAGGTTGATTAGAGTTTGAGTTAGGGGGAGGAAACACTCCTTTCTCTTGGAGTTTATACCTACAGTACTGTGTTTGTACAAGCTACCTGTCTTAAACATTTGAATCAGGCACATTGGTAATCATGAACTTGGGTTTTTTCCTGGGGCCTGCATGGAGAGAGGAGCAGTGAACCCCGGCTCAAAAGCAAACTAGAGGTGAGGGGTGGGGCAACAAAGAGAGTGTCTGGCAATCACCTCTTCCAGCCAAGGAACTTAGACCTAGAAACCTTCAGCACCACCTGAAGCAACTCACTGGAGGGAACAGCAGGGAGGTGACTGTGGACCTTTCCTGAACCCTGCTGCTCCTTCTTGACTTGCCCTGACCTTGGCCAGATTTAAATGCCAGCCCAAGGTCAACAGAAAATGCGCTAGCCTGATGTTGTGGCCTTGCCCTACATTGAGGGGCCTGGACTTGATCCAGTCTCTGCTCCTCAGCATCATTGCCTACTGCAGGTAACCCAGCTGTGGAGGCCATCACCTCAGCCACAGCTCATCTCCCTCACCCCAGCAGCACTGCTGCTGCCTCCAAGTTGTTTGCTATCACCTGTGCCACTGCTTCTCATTATAGCTACTGAGGCACTGACTGGGTTCTCCCAACAGGTGTGATGAAAGAGCCATAAAACCGGCCATCTGCCCAACCAAAATCAGCTGCTCTGAAGGATGGAGGTGGAGAAGGGGAAACTGGCTATGTCCAGGGGAGTATTCATGAAGGTCAAGAGGAGGGATCCTGCAACACGGCACCATAAAAATAGAATACAGTGCCCAGGGACTGCCCACCATCCTTCATGATCCACACCATCCTGGGCTTCCTGTCTTAATTAGGATGGAGGACACTTGAGGACTTGGCCTCACAGATAATGATGGGAAAATAAAGGCACTAAGGTGGACAAGCAAAACACCCTCAAGCAGTGCCCAGGAGACTCTCTTTTCTGCCATGGGGGCTGCCACGCCAGCATGGAAGGTACAACAAAAGAGGGGCCACCATATCCCTGAGAACCGTTAGGATGAAAAAACTGTTGAGGTTAGCTTAGGCTGATGAAGCTTCCCCAAAATAATGTGGTGATTCAGTTGAAGCATTTGCAAACTTATTTCAGGACTCGCTAATGCTGTTAAGGAGTGAGTTGATGCCTTCAGAAAACTTTAGATAGAACAGGAAAAAATAAAATCCAAACATCATAAAGCATTGCCTGATACTGAGAGAAAGTATGCCTTTTCATATCAACATTTTTGATAAGAGGTACAAAATCATCTCATGAGCCTACAGAAGTTGAAAATAAATGGAAACCGGGTATTCAGGAGATAGTTGAGGAAATTTAAAAAGGAAACAAAACTTGTGAAAAAGTCTAAGGTAAAGGCTACCTTATATGAATTATTTTGGGTAGTTTGAAGATAGCAAAATTACTCAGAAATGTTGTTCAAAAACCTGATGAACCTATATTAGAGCACCTGAAAGATATTCAGTACAAATATTCAGATGCTAGTGAGCCTCTGAGTTTCACACAATTTCCCTTTCAACCCAATGCATATTTCCCAAATAGTGTTGACTAAAACATGCATAATAAGTTTATACCCAGGATCATTCTGATCCCTTCTTTTCTCATGGGCCACAGGTGAAAGGCCACATTGGGTGCCAAATACATTGGAAGAAGAGAAAAAATGTCACTCAAATTGCATTAAACAACAAGATAGCAAAGGAAATGGAACTTCTAGAATAGTATGCAAAATAACTTCCAAAGAGGCATTCTTCAACTACATTTGTACTCCTGAAGTCCTCACATTTGGAATGCTAAGTTAGGTTGTTATAGCTAAAATTCTTGAAGGGCAACTCTAACTGTTTTTCCCCCCTTGAACATCCAGTACCAGGATCAATATTATACTTCTCAGGCTGTGCACTGCACAGAAAATGATGATGACTGTGACACAGGGAAGAACCAGGTGAGAAGAAGAAAAGAAAGAAAAATAAACCAGAAGTGGAAAAACTCTAAAACCAACACTATTTTGCAGAGTGCAAACTGTAGTGAGCTGGATGTGTTATATTCCATTAAAGAATAGCCTAAACATACTCTGAGTTGCTTACAGCTTCTTTTTTAATCTTTTAGTTAGCTAAATAAGAAGCTTTTAAAGGGTTTTAAAATCAATGCTTTCATCTTAAAAGTTCAGTGGTCTCTGATCCCTTATTTTCTCATGGGCCACAGGTGATAGGCCACATTGGGTGCCAAATACATTGGAAGAAGAGAAAAAATGTCACTCAGGACGCATTAAAGAATTTACTGCAGCTTTGAACTTCCCTAGTTTGGTTCTGATAAAGTACTTTTGTCACAGTTATAAGATTACAGCTGTAAAGTATCAGAACATTTAACAAAGGCCAGAGTGGCTTAGAAAACCTTCTTGAGAAATCAACTTTAGTAGTTTTCAACCCAGCTTGCACTACCTGTGCTTCATCACTGTGTAGTAGAAATGGTCTCTTATACTAACTAGTAAACCATGCACTTTTAACCTGACCATGCACGTAGGTAAGTGTTTCAGTAAGACAGTCTTCAATAACTATTTGCTTGTTTGAGGATTTTTGTATTGACCATTAAATTAAAAGAAACTTAGAATCAGGTGATTAAGAACTGGGGTGTTAAAGTCTTCATTTTATATTTAGTCATGAAGTACATTTAAATTGCTAACAAGGCAGTTTTTGTACCACTCTACCTTCTAGGAATGCTATCTTTTCACCTTTTGGTAAGCTTGTATCAGACTATTTTGTTGAAGAAAGGCTAAGATATAAAGGGTAAAAAAAAAAATGCTCTAGAGCAGTGATTTTCAAAGTGTGGCTCCCAATATGATCTACCAAGCCATACCATGCAGCTGAGATCAGCCCTGTATTTCAGCTTAAGACAATAGTGGAATAAGCTGACATTAACCTAAAATAAGACCAACCTTAATTCACTGACTTAAAAGTGTTACTGATAAACTGACCTGGGTAGCAAGGACTAGAACTCACTGAAGCCTAAGCCACATACTTCTCTGAGGATAATGATTGGGTGGTGTTAGTGAAAAAAAAGTAGAAGGCACAAAGCTAGTTGTAAAAGAATACAGATAGTATAGAGCCATTTACATTCAGTTTTAAAACATGCAAAAATACTGTATATTTTGGGATTTAAGTATATATTTAACAGCACATTTCATTCTAATAAATGTAGGCAAAATAAAGATGTGCATGGGAATGAAACACCAAATTCATGATACTGGTTACTATTGAGGAAAGACCACACAGAGATTCAACTACATTACTAATGTTTTGTATCTTAAGCTGGAGTGGTCACATGGGCTCTGAGGAGGTTCATATTAGAGTTCGTATTAGTATTGCTATAGTTTTATGTGTGACTTTAAGTAATAAAGGGCCTAATCTCTACAATCTAGATGAGAAAGTGGGTGAAAGGGTAGTTGATCAGAGAAGGGAAAGGTAGCCCACAAGTTTGGGGAAAAGGCTTTGTTTCTACAAGTATTTAAGGTTACATAGACACCATCTGGTTGTCATTAATAACATATATATATATATATATATCTCCTATCTAATAAAAGAGAAACATGGTAATTAGCATACGACCGCTACCCTTCCCATTGGCTAATCAGGGCGATATGCAAATTAACTGCCAGCCAAGATGGCGGCTGACAGCCAGGCAGCTTGAAACTAACATGAGGCTTGCTTGCTTCAGTGACCCAGGAAACCAACGTTCCCTGCCTGCCTTGCCGGCCTCGGAGCCTGCAGTTTGAAACATAGTTACAAATATAGAAGCTAAACAAAAACCCAGGAACCTGCTTTCAGCGAGCTGGGATCTCAGAGCTGGAGTTATACATTGTTTCGATTATAGAACCCAAACAAACCAGATACCTGCTTTCAGCAGCAGAGGCCTCAGAGCTGGAGCCAGAGCTAAAGCTGGCCCAGAATAAAAAAAATAAAAAAGAAAAAAGGAGCAGTTGGGAGCTTCAGCCCTCAGCCCCTCACCCAGACTGGCCAGGCACCCCAGTGGGGACCCCCACCCTCAAGGGTGTGTGACCAGCTGCAAACAGCCATCATCCCCTCATCCAGGCTGGCCAGGCACCCCAGTGGGGACCCCCACCCTGATCCAGGACACCCTTCAGGGCAAACCAGCCAGCCCCACCCATGCACCAGGCCTCTATCCTGTATAGTAAAAGGGTAATATGCCTCCCAGCACTGGGATCAGCAGAGCCGCGAGGCCTCCCAGCACCGGGATCAGCGTGACAGGGGGCAGCGCCCAAACCCCCTGATCGCCCTGCGGCTCTGTGTGTGACAGGGGGTGGGGCCACAACCTCCCTATCTGCCCTGCTCTGTTCCTGACAGGGGAAGGCGCCCCAACCTCCTGATCAGCCCTGCTCTGTGCCTGATACGGGGGAGCGCCCCAACCCCCTGATCTCCCTGCGGCTCTGTGTGTGACAGGGTGCGGCGCCCCAACCCCCTGATCAGCCCTGCTCTGTGAGTGATAGAGGGCGGCAGCCCCCCCACGGGCCCTGCTCTGTGTGTGATGGGGTAGAGCCATAACCTCCCCATCGGCCCTGCCCTAAGTGTGACAGTGGCGGCGCCCCAACCCCCTGATAGGCCCTGCTCTGTGGGTGATACAGGGCGGCGCCCCAACCCCCCAATTGGCTCTACCCTGAGCACGACTGAGGCTGGCATCGCAACCTCCCGATCCGCCCTGCTCTGTGCATGACAGGGGGCAGTGCCCCAACTCCCCAATCGGCCCTGCTCTGAGCCCGACTAGGGGCTGCACCTAGGGATTGGGCCTGCCCTCAACCACCCAGGATCAGGCCTAAGCCAGCAGGTCGTTATCTCCCGAGGGGTCCCAGACTGTGAGAGGGCATAGGCCAGGCTGAGGGACCCACCCTTCCCCCCGAGTGCACAAATTTTTGTGCACCGGGCCTCTAGTATATATATATATATATCCCTAACATGCAAATAGACTGAATGACAGAACAGCCAAACAACCAAACAACTGAACAACTGGTCACTGTGACGTGCACTGACCACCAGGGGGGTACAGAACATGGTGGGCGTCGGCAGCAGGCAGCAGAGCACAGAGCATGGCAGGCATCGGCCATGGCAGGATGGTGGAGCAGGTGAGCGGGGGCACCAGACCAAGGCAGGTCACCGGTCACTGTCATTGGGGTGAGCCTCTAGTGATTACTGAAAATTCTTTGCTACTGCACACCACTGTCCTACTGAGCACTTGCACCTGCTGCCGGTGCCCACATCTGCTGCCGGTGCTGGCCCCACTTGCACCTACTGCCAGCGCTGGAGCTGCTGCTCATACCCACTGCTTGCTCCCAGAGCCGGTCCTGATCACTTGGAGCCGTCAGTGGGTGTGAGCAGCAGATGCCGGCCCTGATCATCCCTGGGGGCTTCTCCACCTCCCCCTTCTCCTAAGGAGCAGTAGGAGCCAGCAGCTGCCTCTTGCACTGCTGACGGCACCAGCCCCACTCACACCCACTGCTGGCACCAGCCCCAATCTCTCCGTGCTGTCAGCATGTGGGAGTGGCGGTGGCAGGGGCTGCCGGCAGACAGGGGACCAGGGGCCACGTTTGAAGGGGCCAGGCAGGGACGCAGAGGATAGGCCAAGACCTGCTGCTGTGCCCATCGCAGCCTCATGGCCCACAGTTCCTTTCAAGGTGCACGAATTCATGCACTGGGCCCCTAGTATGTTATAATAGCACTAGAGGCCCAGTGCACAAAATTTGTGTACAGGAGGGGGTGTCCCTCAGAACGGCCTGCACTCTCTCCAATATGGGACCCCTCGGGGGATGTCCACTGGGATCGGGCCTAAACCAGCAATTGGACATGCCTCTAGCAATCTGGGACTGCTGGCTCCTAACTGCTCACCTACCTGCCTGCCTGATCACCTCTAACCGCTCTGCCTGCCTGCCTGATCGCCCCTAACCACCTCTACCTGCCTGATCACCCCTAACCACCTCTGCCTGCCTGCTTGATCACCCCTAACCACCTCTGCCTCGGCCCCGCACCTGGAACCCAGGATTCCCTCCTCTGGCCAGCCACAGACACCGGGGACCCGGGCTTCCCTACCACTGGCTGGCCACAGGCACCCAGGACCCAGCCGGCTTTGCCCAGGCAGGTCGCAGCCACAGGGGACCATGGGCGAGCGGCTTCACCTGGGCCAGGTGCAGGCACCCGAGACTGCAGGGTGGGCAGCTTTTCTCTTTCTCCCAGGCCGCTGGCACTGGTGCCTGGGACCGTGGGGCGGGTGGCCTTTCTCCATCTCCTGAACAGCAGGCTTTTCTCCATCTCCCAGGTGGCAGGCTTTTCTCTGTCTCCCGGGCAGCAGGCTTTTTTCTGTCTCCTGGGCCACAGCCACAGGCGCTGGTGCCTGGGACCACAGGCAGGCGGCTTTGCCTGGGCCTGACTTTGTCAGGAAGGACGTCTGGAAGGTTGTCCAGAATATGTCCAATCTAATTAGCATACTACCCTTTTATTAGTATAGATAATTCATAATTTGTCTTACATTGGCCTCACTACATCACGAGTTACTCACTGGTTGGAACCTCAGAAGTCTTAGTGGCCTTTCTGTCTTAAAGTACCAAGTACCTCCAGAGACAACTGGCCTGAGGAAAAGCTATGTAAAACAGGTTAAGACCTGAATCCCTAGTTCCTTTTCCTCTTTTTCCAATACCCTCCTCTTCATCCTCAGGCAGTGACCTCTGTCCCCCTCTCCATCTCCACCATTATCGCTGAGCACCTAATAATCAGACTTACCCAATGTAACTCCCCATAGACCTCCCTTCCATGCTTCCTTCCTTCATGCTCCAGATCTTTTCTTCATTCCTCTACTCCTTGCCTCCTCTCAAAATTTCTCTTGTACTTCTTCTGCAAGAGCCTGGCTTGAAGTAATGCCTAGTTAATAATACTTTCAGGTAGGTTATTGTTAGGGATTTTGGGCCAGTGATTCAGGCTGTGAAAGAATTCACAACTAAAAGGAGATTTTCAGAGAGAAAGTTTATTTTACTTTCCCCAAAGGGAAAGGACCAGTGCATTGCTAATCAATACAAAGACAAGAAATAAATTGTGGCCTGCTCTTTTATAGTATTGCTGCTGTTGCTAGAAGGGAGGAGTATTTTGGGGCTGAAATTGAGCAGACATCAGGGGGGTTGTAGTTTGTTAGTTCTTCGGGAGACAATCCGGACAGATATCGTAGGGTGGTGTCTTAACAGTATTTTTCCCAAGCCTGTAAAACACTCTTAGAGCAAAAGTTATGAAGAGTTCAAAAGAGGTTTATTTGAAAGGGAACTTTCTACTAATTATCCCCGAGTTGTAAAAACAAAACAAACAAAAAAAACTGCAGGAAGGAAGGGTATGTATGCAAGAATATAGCCTTGAGTGTAGCTTATCTTGTCCCTCAGTTTGAACAGAGACTTTTTGAATCAGAGGAGTTAACAATCTTGGAGTTTAATTACCAAGGTGCTTCCCATAAATTGTGGTGGCTACAGCAAAGAAAAAGAAAGGCCTTTTTTTTTTTTCTTGTTCTCACGCTCACAGTTATGATATCATATTAACTTACGATGTCATTGTTTCTGAAAGGGACTGTGAAATGATGCTAAGATGGGGAATTTCAGAATCTGTGCCAAGGAAGGGGAAGAAAATTTTGGAAGACTTTAAGTTACACTGTGTAAAGAGGCAGCAAGTTGGCTTATATGTGACCTCTCTGACCTCTAAAAGTTGCAATGTAGTATGAGTAAACCATAAAGCAAACAAAGTTCAACACTGGTGTAATTCCTTGCAAATTTATATACACTTCTAATTATAAAATTAAGATATTTTTCCTAAAAGTTTGCCTCCTAAATCTAAAGATAGTTGTACCTTCTGCCAATATAAGATGTATTGGTATCAAGGGAAATTACCAAAACTTTATGAGAATTCAAGGCTCAACTTTAATTTTACTAACCCCTTGAGGGTTTGCCCAGTTTATAAATGTGATTCTAAAACCTAACATTTGATTTTGCATCTTATACAATTAACCGAATTAAAGAAAACAATTTGCTTATAGTCATTTGAAAATGTTTCAGTATTTACTATGTTCCAGACATTGTTCCAGGTGTTTGGGAGACATATTCGTGAAGAAAACAGACAATAAGCCCTGCCTTTGTAGCATTTACCTCTTGGTGATGGAGGAGAGTTGGGCTAGGGATAATAAAAACAAAGATAAAATTAGTTAAGTGGAGAAAGTCCCAAGCTATAAAGAAAATAAGACAGGGTGGTGATATGAGAGGGATGGCAGTGGGTGACATCTTTAGTTGGGGTAGTCAGGAACCATACCCTGTAAGTGTTCTTTAACCTTAATTCTAAGAAGAAGGCAGTCATGGGACAATCTGAGAAAAAAATTCCCATTAAAATTATTAAGAACATAGAAATGTGGGGGTAGGGTGCATGCAAGCATGTATTTCTAGTAAATGCTTCTATACAGAAGACAAGCATTTACTAATAGAAGGCAAACAAAAAAAAACAAATTAGAATTCTGCTTCCTCTGAAACAACCACATGCTTAGGAAGTGAGGAGACCCTGACAAACTTAATAGTGCTTAATTATGATAATGCTTAGTGTATATTACATGTTTAATATTCACACATAAAAAACCTATGTGGAGCCGAAACCGGTTTGGCTCAGTGGATAGAGCGTCGGCCTGCGGACTGAGAGGTCCCAGGTTCGATTCCGGTCAAGGGCATGTACCTGGGTTGCGGGCATATCCCCAGTGGGAGATGTGCAGGAGGCAGCTGATCGATGATTCTCTCTCATC
Source organism: Myotis myotis (assembly GCF_014108235.1). Classification (NCBI taxonomy): domain Eukaryota; kingdom Metazoa; phylum Chordata; class Mammalia; order Chiroptera; family Vespertilionidae; genus Myotis; species Myotis myotis. The sequence goes on from NW_023416346.1 coordinate 40,350,132, forward strand.
GATGTTTCTAACTCTCTATCTCTCTCCCTTCCTCTCTGTAAAAAATCAATAAAATACATTAAAAAAAAAAAAAAAAAAAAACCTATGTGGAAATAACTATTTTCAGGATATGAAATTGAGGACCAGAGAGAACTTACTCTAAGCCACAAAGCTATTAATAATAGAGGTACAGGAAATTTTCTTAACATGATAAAGAATATTTTAAATCAATAGCCAACTTCCTATTTAAGAGTGGGGGGGGTAGGAATCTCTAATAAAAGTGGAGAATTAGGTAATTATAGTTTCTATTTTATAAAAATCTCCTTGATGCCTTAGCTGGTTTGGCTCAGTGGATAGAGCATTGAGATAGAGATATAGAGAGAGATAGATATTAGTTTCTTACCAACCTGGAAAAATGAAACAGAACTATGTACCAAATAGCAGAGTGATTATTTCTGGATAGTGAGATTAAGGGTGATTTTTAAAAAAAATCTTTATTGTTGAGAGTATTACAGATGTCCTCCTTTTTCCCCCAATTCCCCTCCCTCCACCTAGTTCCAGGCCCAGACATATTGTTTGTGTCCATAGGTAATGCATATCTATATATGTAAAAGGCTAAAGTGCTAAGTGTCCCTCTGACCGGCCAACTGGTTGCTATAAAGCACACTGACCACCAGGGGGCAGACGCTTAATGCAGGAGCTGCCATGATGCGCACTGGCCATTTACACAGAAACTGCACAAAGGACCTGGTGCCGGCAAAGCAGCACTCAGCTTCCCCCAAATGGGAAACAGGCCCCACCACCACCCTGGAATGACAGTCCACCAAATTGCAGCCAATGCTGCCAACACCCTATGGTGCAAAATGCGGCCCACAACCCAGCCCAGCCCAGAAACAGTCACTGTGGGTGTCGAGTAATGATGTCATGTAGCAACGCCCTGCTTCCTCTCCCTAGTGACTAGCCTCCTTGCAGTTTCTTCAGCCCAGGAACAGGACTTGCTTTATAGCCAGGTGCAAACATTTTACACTTTAACCAAATGTCTCTGAAGCATTTTCTTGTGCCTCATCTCATTTGATCCTCACAGAAGTCCTGGAGTAGGTAGATGTGAGACTCGGTAGAATCCTGTTTTGTTTTGTTTTCATCAGCCAGAAAGCAGAGATTTAGAAAGTTTAGAAACTTGACAGTCCACCAAATTGCAGCCAATGCTGCCAAGACCCTGACTGAAAAGATGAAATGGTGGAGCTTGAAAATGGCTTCAGGTTTTCTCACTGCACAGAATGTAATCAAACACTTTTGCAGTTAAATATTTTACCCTTTGTTCTCCCTGTGTGATCTACAATAATAATCTGCTTCATGTTGACATTTACTGCTGTGTTATTGGCAATTACCTGAAAGAGAAGTTGGGGTGCTTCACTGGGCTGGAAAAAGTTTAGCTACATCAGAAAGCAGGTCTAATTAAGCAAGTTTTTTTTCTATATCTATAAAAGGCTAAGTTGACTCGTGCATGTACAATACATATAAAGCTCTTGCTGGTGCCAATCACACGTGTGTGTTTCAATCTGTCCTTGTCAATTGTGAATTTGGTTGACACTTCTATTATAGAGACAGGGCAAATAGCGATATTACAATATTTCTTCTAATTAATTTATTTCAATGTGCACAAATCCGTGCACCAGGACACTAGTATGCATATAAGATATTTGGTTAATCTCTTCTTGCACCCCCCACCCCGAACCCACCTTTCCTCTGAGATTTGTCAGTCTGTTCCATGTCCATGCCTCTGGTTCTATTTCATTCATCAGTTTAATTTGTCCAATAGATTCCTTGTTCACTTATTTTGTTTTTTATATTCAGTTGTTGATAGATATGTATTATTGCCATTTTATTGTTCATATTTTTTATCTCTCCTTCTTCATCTTCCTTTTCCTTTCTCATCTTAAAGAACACCCTTCAACATTTCATGTAATACTGGTTTGGTGATGATGAACTCTTTTAGCTTTTTCTTGTCTGTGAAGCTCTATATCTGACCTTCAATTCTAAATTATAGCCTTGCAGGGTAGAGTACTCTTTCTTGTAGGTCCTTGCTATTCATCACTTTGAATATTTCTTGCCACTCCCTTCTGGCCTTCAAAGTTTCTGTTGAGAATCAACTGACAGACATATGGGCATTCCCTTGTAGGTAACTAACTGTTTTTCTCTTGCTGCTTTTAAGATTCTCTCTTTGTTTTTAACCCTTGACATTTTAATTATGATGTGTTTTGGTGTGGGCCTCTTTGGGTTCCTTTTGTTTGAGACTCTCTGCACTTTTGGACCTGTATGTCTATTTCTTTCACCAGGTAGGGAAAATTTCCTGTCATTATTTCTGCAAATAGGTTTTCAATATCTTGCTCTCTCTCTTCTCTTTATGGTACCCCATAGTGTGAATTTTGGTATGCTTGAAGTTGTCCCAGGGTTTCCTTATAATATCTTCATATTTTGGGATTCTTTTTTCTTTTTTCTGATTGTGTGTTTTTTGCTTCTCATATTTCAAATGTTGATTTGATTCTCGGCATCTTCTACTCTACTGTTGAATCCCTATAAATTATTCTTTATTTCAGTTAGTGTATGCTTAATTTCTGACTGGTCCTTTTTCATGTCTTTGATGTTCTCACTAAGGTTCTTGGAACTCTAAGGTCCTTGAAAGTGTCACTAAGGCCTTTGAAGCTCTCATTAAGATCCTTGAGGAACCTCATAACCATTGTTTTGAACTCTGTATCTAGTAGTTTGCTTCCTTCCATTTCATTTAGTTCGTTTTCTGTAGATTTCTTCTTTTCTTTCTTTTGTGACATACTTCTTTGTCTCTGAATTTTGGCTGCTTCCATTTGTTTATTTCTATGTAGTAGGAAGAGCTACTATGTTTCCTGGAATTGGTAAAGTGGCCTTGTGTAGTAGGTGTCCTGTAGGGTCCAGTGGCTCAGCCTCCCCAGTCACCTGAGCTGGGCACTCAGGTGTGCCCCTGTGAGGGCTGTGTGCACAGTTTTGTTGTAGTTGAGCCTGATTGCTGTTGGCATCACTGGGAGGAATTGTGCTCCAGACCAACTGACCATGAGGACCCAGCTGTGACTACAGTGGAAGAGTTCCTGTGCAGGAGACACTCCTTCTGTGGAGGAGGACTTGCTTCAGTATGGCTTTGGGGCTTACTGAGTCTGCCCCTTGAGTGTGTCACTAGTGGATGTGTAGAGTTGTAATTTGGTATGGTCTGAAGCTGTCCACCAGGTGCACTGGTTCTGAGGCTTTCCAGTGGGTGCAATCTCAGCCACTGCCTGGGGCCACCCAGCAGGAGCTACAAAGTGATCTTCAGTGCCCAGGTGAGGCCAAGCTATGAGGCAAGGCAGGCTGGCTGGTGCTAGTGCTGGGTCTTGGACCTCTTATTGATAGGTTTGGGGCAAGCTTACACTGGCTGTTGCTTGTTTAATGAAAGTCTGAAGCCTGAGCCAGGACAGACCATTCATATGGAAAATCTGCTGCAAATAGTTTGGGTGGGGTTACAAATTGGATAGGGCAGAGTCTCAGGGAATCACCAGGGTGGAGTGAACTTTGTGAGTCAAGCTGATGGACACTCAGATATGGCTGTCTGTCAGCTCTGCGACAGGAGGGGTCTCAGAACAGTAACAATGACTCCTGGGAGCAATCCCATCGTGGGAGAAAGCAGCCCCTGAGTTCTTGCTCTGCTTCCAGACAATCCAATTCCTCCCAGAATGTCCCAGGTTCCTTTCAAGCTGCCACCCCAGCACTAGAGCCCTGAGGTATTGAGTCTGAGTAAGTTCATATGCTGGGCCTTTAAGAGGAACTGCCTGGGTCTCCAGCAGCCTCTGTGTCACTCAGCCACAATCCCCACTGGTTTTTACAACCCAAAATTACAAGACTTCTATTCCCAGCTCTGGAGCCCTGTGCTGAGGGTCTGGTGTTGGGCTGAAACCCTTTGCTCCTCATGGGAGGCCTCCACAGCCATGATATCTCTCCTAATTACAAAAGTGCCACACATGAGTGTCGTGCCAGCTCGTTCTGCAACTCCACCCTTCCTACCAGTCTCAACGTGCTTTCTTACTCACTTCTCTAATTGTAGGACTTCTATTTAGACAGATTTCAGGCAGTTCCTAATGATGGTTGTTATGTACTTTAATTGGAATTTTGATGTGGTTGTGGGAGGCGGCAATTACAGGTATTTACCTGCACTACCATCTTGGTTCTCTCCTGCAATCTTGGTTCTCTCCTAAGTGTGAATTTTATTTTATTTTTTATTTGGGCCCTAGCTGGTTTGGCACAGTGGATAGAGCGTCAGCCTGGGAACTGAATGGTACTGGGTTCAACTCCAGTCAAGGGCACATGCCTGGTTGCATGCTCCATCCCCTATAAGGGGCTTGCAGGGGCAGCTTATCAATGATTCTCCTTTTTTTTTTTATTATTGATTGTTTTTCTTTGATGTCTTCTCATTCTTTTTTTTTTATTGCTTAAAGTATTACATATGTGTCCCATTTTCTTCCCCGCCCTTGACAATCCCCTGGCCTCCCCTACCCCCCAGTGTCTTATGTCCATTGGTTATGCTTATATGCATGCATACAAGTCCTTCGGTGGTCTCTTGCCCCCCTGTCCCCCAACCCTCCCCGGCCTTCCAGCTGCAGTTTGACAATCTGTTTGAGGCAGATCTGCCTCTGTATCTAATATTGTTCAAAAGTTTATAATGGTCTTTATTATCCATGAATGAGTGATATCATGTGGTATTTTTCCTTCATTGACTGGCTTATTTCACTTAGCATAATGCTCTCCAGTTCCATCCATGCCTTTGCAAATGGTAAGAGTTCCTTCTTTTTTACAGCAGCATAGTATTCCATTGTGTAGATGTACCACAGTTTCCTAATCCATTCATCTACTGATGGGCACTTAGGCTGTTTCCAAATCTTAGCTATGGTGAATTGTGCTCCTATGAACATATGGGTGTATATATCCTTTCTGATTGGTGTTTCTGCTTTCTTGGGATATATTCCTAGAAGTGGGATCACAGGGTCAAATGGGAGTTCCATTTTTAGTTTTTTGAGGAAACTCCATACTGTCTTCCATAGTGGCTGCACCAGTCTGCATTCCCACCAGCAGTGCACGAGTGTTCCTTTTTCTCCACATCCTCTCCAGCACTTGTCGTTTGTTGATTTGTTGATGATAGCCATTCTGACAGGTGTGAGATGGTACCTCATTGTTGTTTTGATTTGCATCTCTCAGATGATTAGTGACTTTGAGCATGTTTTCATATGTCTCTTGTCTTTCTGAATGTCCTCTTTTGAAAAGTGTCTATTTAGATCCTTTGCCCATTTTTTGATTGGATTGTTTATCTTCCTTTTGTTAAGTTGTATGAGTTCCCTATAAATTTTGGAGATTAGGCCCTTATCAGATATGACATTGGCAAATATGTTTTCCCACGAAGTGGACTTTCTTGTTGTTTTGTTGGTGGTTTCTTTTGCTGTGCAGAAGCTTTTTATTTTGATGTAGTCCCATTTGTTCATTTTCTGTTTAGTTTCAAGTGCCCTAGGAGCTGTATCAGTGAAAAAATTGCTTCGGCATATGTCTGAGATTTTGTTGCCTTTGGATTCTTCTAGAATTTTTATGGTTTCCCATCATACATTTAAGTCCTTTATCCATTTTGAGTTTATTTTTGTGTATGGTGTAAGTTGGTGGTCTAGTTTCATTTTCTTGCATATATCTGTCCAATTTTCCCAACACCATTTATTGAAGAGACTATCTTGGCTCCATTGTATGTTCTTGCCTCCTTTGTCAAATATTAATTGAGCATATTGGTTTGGGCCAATTTCTGCGCTCTCTATTCTATGCCATTGATCTATATGTCTGTTCTTGAGCCAGTACCAGGTAGTTTTGAGAACAGTGGCTTTGTAATACAGCTTGATATCTGGTATTGAGATCCCACCTACTTTGTTCTTTCTCAGGATTGCTGCAGCTATTTGGGGTCTTTTTTTATTCCAGATGAATTTTTGGAGAGTTCATTCTAGATCTGTGAAGTATGCCGTTGGTATTTTAATGGGAAGTGCATTGAATTTATAGATTGCTTTGGGTAGTATGGACATTTTAATGATGGTGATTCTACCAATCCATGAACACGGTATGTTCTTCCATCTGTTTATGTCTTCCTCTATCTCTTTTTTCAATGTCCTGTAGTTTTCTGAGTAGAGGTCTTTTACCTCTTTAGTTAAGTTTATTCCTAGGTAGCTTAATTTTTTTGGTGCGATGGTAAATGGGATTGTTTTTATAATCTCTCTGAAAGTTCACTATTGGTGTATAGAAATGCCTCAGATTTCTTGGGGTTAATTTTGTATCCTGCTACATTGCCAATTCATGTATTAAGTCTAGTAGTTTTTTGATGGAGTCTCTAGGGTTTTGTATGTATAATATCATGTCGTCTGCAAATAAGGACAGTTTTACTTCCTCTTTTCCAATTTGGATGCCTTTTATTTCTTCTTCTTGTATAATTGCAATGGCTAACACTTCCAGTACTATGTTGAACAGGAGTGGTGAGAGTGGGCATCCCTGTCTTGTTCCTGTTCTTAGGGGAAATGGTGTTAGCTGTTGTCCATTGAGTATGATGTTGGCTGTAGGCCTGTCATATATGGCTTTTATTATGTTGAGGTATGATCCTTCTACTCCCACATTGCTGAGAGTTTTTATCAAAAATAGGTGTTTGATTTTGTCAAATGCTTTTTCTGCATCAATTGATATGACCATGTGTTTTTTTTTTCCTTTCAATTTGTTTATGTGATGTATCACGTTTATTGATTTGTGGATATTGTACCATCCTTGCATCCCTGGGATAAATCCTACTTGGTCATGGTGCATGATCTTTCTGATGTACTGCTGGATCCAATTTGCTAAGATTTTGTTGAGGATTTTGGCATCTATGTTCATGAGGGATATTGGCCTGTAATTCTCTTTCATTGTGTTGTCTTTTCCTGCTTTTGGTATTAGGGTGCTGCTGTCTTCATAGAATGAGCTTGGAAGTGTTCCTTCCTCTTGAATTTTTTGTAGTAGTCTGAGAAGGATAGGTTTTAGTTCTTACTTGAATGTTTGGTAAAACTCCCCTGTGAAGCCGTCTGGTCCTGGGCTTGTTTGCTGGAAGCTTTTTGATGACTGCTTCAATTTCTTCCATAGTTATTGGCCTATTGAGATTTTTTAGATTCTTCCTGATTGAGTTTTGGAATGTTGTATTTTTCTAGGAATTTGTCCATTTCCTCCAGGTGATGTCTAGTTTGTTGGAGTAGAGCTGTCCATAGTATTTTTTAACAGTCATTTGTATTTCTGTGGGGTCTGTTGTTATTTCGCCTCTATCGTATCTTGTTTTGTTTATTTGGGTCCTCTCCCTTTGCTTCTTGGTGAGCCTGGCTAGAGGTTTGTCAATCTGATCTAGTGAGTCATTGAGGATTGCTCTGAATTTGCTGATTGTTTGTCTAGAGCAGGGGTGGGCAAACTTTTTGACTTGAGGGCCACAATGGATTCTTAAACTGGACAGAAGGGCCGGAACAAAAGCATGGATGGAGTGTTTGTGTGAACTAATACATGTTAACACTGCTGCTGGTGAAGGAGCGGAGGGGAGAGCAAGAGAACCCTCCGCTCTTTCGGCTCCGCGGGCCGGATAGAACAGCCGAACGGGCAGGATCCAGCCCGCGGGCCGTAGTTTGCCCGTGGCTGGTCTAGAGGATTTATCCAGTGATATCAGTGGTGTATTAAAGTCCCCTAGTATGATTGTATTTTTGTCGATCTCTCCTTTGATATCTTCCAGGAGTTTTTTTATGTATTTGGGTGCTCCTGCATTGGGTGCATATATGTTTACCAGGGTTATATCTTCTTGTTGTATTGATCCCTTTAATATTATGAAGTGGCCTTTCTTATCTATTGTTATGGCTTTCACTTTGAGGTCTATTTATTCTGATATAAGTATTGTTACCCCAGCTTTCTTTTCCTTTCCATTTGCCTGAAAGATATTTTTCCATACCTTCACTAATCTGATTAGTTCCTGGAAGTTAACAGGGTCTGGCCTATAGAGGGACTTTCAGTCACAGCAACAACACAGATGGACTTAATTGACATCTTCAGAACACTTCACCCCAAAGCCACGGAATATACATTCTACTCAAGTGCTCATGGGACAGATTCAAAAATAGACCACATATTGGGTCACAAACAAAGTCTCCCCAAATTCAAGAAGATTGAAATCATACCAAGCATCATCTCAGACCATGATGGCATAATATTAGAAATAAACTACAATAAAAACAACCCAAAATACTCAAACACTTGGAAGCTGAATAGCATGTTATTAAATATTGATTGGGTTACCAATGAGATCAAAGAAGAAATCAAAAACATCCTGGAAACTAATGACAGTTATATACTTTACATACTGTTCTCTTGATATTTCCAGTGCCCAACTCACACCATACATAGTTATCACAATATTATTGACTATATTTCCTATGCTTTACTTACTTTCCCATAAAGATTTTATAATTACCAATGTGTGCTTCTTAGTTCTTCCCATCTTTCACCCAGTGCCCCAACCCACCCCTCACCTCTGGCAACCACCAGTTCTCTCTCTGTATCTGTGAGCCTGTTTCTATTTTGTTTGTTCATTTACTTTGTTCACTAGATTCCATATATAAGTGAGATCATATGGTATTTGCCTTTCTCTGACTGACTTATTCCACTTAGCATAATACTCTCCCAGTCCACCATGCTGTCACAAATGGTAAGATTTCATTCTTTATTATGGTCAAGTAATATTCCATGATATAGATACAATAGCTTTTTAATCCACTCACCTAGTGATGGGCACTTGGATTGCTTCCATAGCTTGGCTACTATAAATAATGCTGCAATGAATATAGGGGCGCATATATTCTTTCAAATTAGTGTTTTGGGTTTCTTCAGATAAATCCTCAGAAGTAGAATAACTGGGTTATAAGGCAGAAGAATCTCCATACTCTTTTCCATAGTAGCTGCACCAATCTACATTCCCAACAACAGTGCACGAGTGTTCGCTTTTATCTACATCCTCGCAAATATTTGTCAGGGAAACTAAGAAAACAATCCCATTTACAATTGCACAAAAAATAAAATAAAATAAAATAGTACCTAGGAATAAATTTAACTAAGGATATAAAAGAACTGTACTCAGAAAATTATAATGCATTAAAGAAAAAAATTTAGGAGCTACAAATAAAAGCATATACAAGATTGATGAATAGAAAGAATTAACATCATTAAAATGTCCATACTACCCAAAGCAACCTATAGATTCAATGCAATCCCTGGCAAAATACCAATGGCACATTTCACAGAATTAGAACAAATAATCCAAAAATTTGCATGGGACCACAAAATAACCTGAATAGCCTCATCAATACTGAGAAAAAGGAACAAAGTTGGGGGTATCAAGCTACCTGATATCAAACTAAACCCCAAAGCCATAGTAATAAACAGAAACATTGTACTGGCATAAAAACAGACATATAGATCAATGGAACAGAATAAAGAGCCCAGAAATAAATTCATATCTAATGGTTAATTAATAATTGACAAAGGATGCAAGAACATACAATGGGGTAAAAATAGTCTACTCATTTATTTGGGGGGAGGACAGGGTTCACTCTACATGCTATTAGAAACCAGAGGCAATTCTATGGTAGGTATTTCAATAAATCTTTTTTTTTGTATTGTTTATTGTTGTAACATTTTGTTTTGAACATCAAATACTGCACCAAATATGAGCCATTTATCTTAAAACAATGGTTTTTGCCAAAACTAAGAGTACTGGAATGATATTTACAAATAATTTCTGACAACTTAAAACTCATTAGTGGCACTGCTGTCTAAAAATCAAATACTTCATCATAGAGTATAATTATTAAATTAAAAGAATAAAGTTTCCCCTTCCTTGTATTACCTTCAAATAAAAACCATTGTTTTCACCTGGAAAGGGCACTTACTTGAAACAAAAACTCAATTTTTAACTAGTTACATTAAACCCACCATGCTCTAAAACAGGAAAACAAGGCTTCCTAGAGTAAATACAATGATACTGAAAAACTGTTAAAACTTGGAAATGCCTGTTTTCACCAACTTGCAAAAAGAGAAAGAGTTTACATCTTACCTATCCTTAAAAGGTCTTGTCTGGATTAAGATGGCGGCCAATAGGACTGCAGGAAGGGAGAGAATGTGACAGAGTAACGAAGTGAGAGGAGCATGTGTAGATGTGTGTGGTGTGTGTGTGGGTAAGTGAGGGACAGATAGATATCTCAGGAATCCCAGAGACTGGCATATCAAACTTGCCTAGATGGGGATCCCTTGCTACCACCACAGGAACCCCCAGGCAATCTCGGCTTTGGCACAGAAAGCACACCATCTTGTAGAGGAAAGCAAAGGAGGCCAGGAATGCTGCCACACCAACAACTGGACAGACCTCAGACAGCACACCCAGACCTGCGCAGCGAGCCACTTGCCAACCATAACCCACGTGAAACCATCACTGTGGCCCCTGCAGTGAGCAATGCGGTACTGTGACATAGGTCCCAGATGTGTTCAGTGAGAGTACATCAGACAGACCTCTGGAGCTGAGCCTCCTAACCGGAGCCCAAAGCCAGTATCCCAGGATCTCACACTTCAGGTCCTTGTGTTGTGAGTGCAAGCCACAGGTTCCCCACTCCCCACTCCATCCCTGATCCCAATCCAGAACATCAACCCATTGTGTCTACATGCCTTCTCAGACAGAGCCCTCACCAAGCGAGTTCCCCACCCCTGGCACAGACTGAGCATGCTCACTGCCAGCTTAGTCAGAGCCCTGGCAGGGCAAGCCCCCAGCCCCTGGCATAGACTAAGCATGCTCCATTGGCAGACAGAGCCCTTTCTAGGTGAGCACACTGCACCACCAGCATAGACATACTGGGGCATACCCAACTCTGGCACAGACAGACTTGCAGCCCAGTGTGTGCTATGCACCCAGCAGAGACAGAGCCTTGAGCTGGTGGGTGCCCTGCCACCAGCACAGACAGAGCCTTTGGCTAGTGCACATTCTGCCCCCAGCACAGACAGATCTGTCACCTGGCACATGCCTACCCACAACCCAGGTCAGAGGTGCTGGTATGACCTGGTATGTCAAACCACAGGTCATAGGTTCATGCTGGAAGTGCACTGCCAGAGGACCTAGGGCACCATCCTGCCTTAGGGGCTTGAGCAACACAGTGAACTGCATGCCAGAGGGCTCTTGACCCTCACAGAGAGTCACACACTAGGGATACTGTGCATCTACCCACCAACACTGAGAAAAGTATAATTGAAGGACCAGAACTGTGGGAGAAGGGGATATAACTCAGAGCAGAGACAATAAAGGTGTGCAATTCAAGGCAGACCCAGCCCCCAGCGCTAGAGAGTCCAGGACCATTGAACTGTGAAGGGCCTCAACTCCTTGGACACCAAGGAGGTAGCTCAGGGCCAGAAAGAGAAAGCAAAAATGGGGACATGAAAAAATCCCCAAAGGAAAGAAAATGATAAATCATCCCCCCCAAAAAAAGTATATAAATGAAATGGAGGAATGAAATATGTCAGAAAAAGAATTCAGAATAAGGGTCATACAATTCATAAACCAGATGGATGAGAAAATCAACAATCTATGTAAGAATCAGGAAGAAAGAAAGAGTGATATAGCTACAATAAAAACCATCATGGAAGCTTTCAAGAGTACACTAGGAGAAGCAGAGGACTGAATTAGCGATTTAGAAGACAGAAAAGCAAAACACACCCAATCTGAACTACAATTGGAGAAAAACATCAAGAGAAAAGCCTGAGGAAGCTTTGGGACAACATGGAATGAAGCAACATATGTATAATAGGGGTGCCTGAGAGACAAGAAGAGGAGCAAGGGTTAGAAAACCTATTTGAAGAAATAATGGCAGAAAACTTCCCTGATTTGGGGAAGAAAATAATTACACAAGCGTAGAGAGTCCCAGACAAGATGGTCTCCAAAAGACCCACACCAAGACACATCATAATTACAATGGCAAACGTTAATGACAAGGAGAGAATCTTAAAGGCTGCAAGAGAGATACAGAAAGTTACCTACAAGGGATCTCCCAGTAGATTATCAAATGATTTCTCAACAGAAATACATCAGGCTAGAAAATAATGAAAGGTAGTATACAAAGTGATGCAAAGCAAGGGACTGGATCCAAGAATACTCTATAAAGCAAGGCTATCATTCAGAAATGAAGGGGAAATCAGGAGCTTTACAGACAAAAAAAAGGCTAAGGGAGTTTATCACTACCAAGCCAGCAATGCAAGAAATGCTAAAGGGACTTCTATAAAAAGAAGGGGGGAAAGAACACTGGCATAAAAAATAAAAATGGCGCCGAAACTGGTTTGGCTCAGTGGATAGAGCGTCGCCCTGCGGACTCAAAGGTCCCAGGTTCGATTCCGGTCAAGGGCATGTACCTGGGTTGCGGGCACATCCCCAGTAGGAGATGTGCAGGAGGCAGCTGATCGATGTTTCTCTCTCATCGATGTTTCTAACTCTCTATCTCTCTCCCTTCCTCTCTGTAAAAAATCAATAAAATATTTTTTAAAAAAAATAAAAAAATAAAAATGGCTACAAACAAATACTTATCGATAATAACTTTAAACATAAATGGACTAAATGTTCCAAGCAAAAGACATCAAGAGACTGAATGGATAAGAAAACATGATATATATATATATATATATATATATATATATATATATATATATATATATATATATATATGCTGTCTACAAGAGACCCACCTCAGAACAAAAGACTCACACAGGCTGAAAGTGAAGGGATGGAAAAATATATTTTCAGGCAAATGGGAATGAAAAAAAACAAAGCAGGAGTAGCAATACTTATATCTGACAAAATACACCTCAAAGTGAAGGCCATAACAAGAGATAAATAAGGCCACTTCATAATACTAAAGGGATCACTACAACAAAAGGATATTACTCTGACAAACATATATGCACCCAATGTAGGAGCACCCAAATACATGAAAAAACTTCCAGAAGATATTAAGGGAGAGATCAACAGCAATACGATCATAAGAGGGGACTATAATACCTAACTGACATCACTGGATAAATTCTCTACACAAAAAAATAAAATAAAATCAATAAAGAAACCGCATTCCTAAATGACTCATTAGATCAGATGGACTTAATTGACATCTTCAGAACATTTCACCCCAAAGCTACAGAATATACATTCTTCTCAAATGCACCTGGAACATTTTCAAAGATAGACCACATACTGGGTCACAGGCAAAGTCTCTCCAAATTCAAGAAGATTGAAATCATATCAAGCATCTTCTCAGACGACAATGGCATAATATTAGAAATCAATTACAATGAAAACAATCAAAAAATTCGAACACTTGGAGGCTGAATAGCATGCTATTAAACAATGATTGGGTTACCAAAGAGATCAAAGAAGAAATTAAAAACATCCTAGAAATGATTGACAATGGAAACACATCAATCCAAAACCTATGGGACACACTGAAAGCAGTTCCTGAGAGGGAAGTTCATAGCATTAGAGGCCTAACTCAAAATACAAGAAAAAAATATAATAAATTGTCTAACTCTACAAGTTAAAGAATTAGAAGGAGAGGAACAAGAAAAGCCCAGAGTAAGCAGAAGGGAGGAGATACTAAAGATCAGAGCAGAAATAAATGACATAGAGACCAAAAAAATACAAAAGATCAATGAAACCAAGAGCTGGTTCTTTGAAAGGATAAACAAGATTGATGAACCTCTAGCCAGGCTCACCAAGAAACAGAGAGAGAGGACCCAAATAAACAAAATCAGAAATGAAAGAGGCAAAATAACAACAGACCCCACAGAAATACAAAAGATTGTAAAAAAAAATACCATGAACAACTCTATTTCCACAAACAAAACAACCTAGAGGAAATGAACATATGCTTAGAAAAATATGACCTTCCAAAACTCAATCAAGAAGAATCAAAAAATCTCAACAGACTGACAACTAAGGAGGAAATTGAAGCAGTCATCAAAAAACTTCCAGCACACAAAAGCCCAGGACCAGACAGCTTCATGGGGGAATTTTACCAACCATTCAAAGAAGAATTAAAACCTATCCTTCTCAGACTACTCCAAAAAATTTAAGAGGAAGGCACTCTTCCAAGCTCTTTCTATGAAGCCAGCATTACCGTAATCACAAAGCCAGATAAAGACACTACGAAGAAAGAGAATTACAGGCCAATATTCCTGATGAACCTATATTCTAAAATCCTCAACAAAATTCCAGCAAATCAGATCCAGCATTACATTAGAACGATCATACAACATGACTTATTTGGATTTATTCCGGGGATGCAAGGATGGCACAATATCTGCAAATCAATAAATGTGATACATCACATAAACAAATTTAGAGACAAAAATCACATAATCATATCAATCAATGCAGAAAAGGCATTTGACAAAATCCAACAACCTTTCCTGATAAAAACTCTCAGCAAGTGGGACTAGAGCGATCATATCTCAACATATTAAAAGCCTTATATGAAAAACCTACAGCCAACATCACACTCAATGGGCAAAAACTAAAACCATTTCCCTTAATAACTGGAACAAGACAGGGATGCCCACTTTCACCACTCCTGTTCAACATAGTACTGGAAGTGCTAGCAAATGCAATCAGACAAGAAGAAGAAATAAAAGGCATCCAAATTGAAAAAGAAAAAGTAAAATTGTCATTACTCGCAGATGACATGATATTATACATTGAAACCCCTAAAGACTCCATCAAAAAACTACTAGTACTAATAAATGAATTTGGCAATGTAGCAGGATACAAAATTAACACCCAGAAATCTATGACTTTTTTATACACCAATAATGAACTCACAGAAAGAAAAACTAAAAAAAAAAAAAAAAAAAAAAAAATCCCGTTTACCATTGCAACCAGAAAATTATGATTCTTAGGAATAAACTTAATCAATGAGGTAAAGGATCTATACTCAAAAAATTACAGGACACTGAAAAAAGAGATAGAGGAATACATAAACAAATGGAAGACTATACCATGTTCACGGATTGGCAGAATCAACATCATACTACCCAAAGCAATCTATAGATTCAATGCAATCCCCATTAAAATACCAATGGCATACTGCAAATACCTAGAACAAACTTTCCAGAAATTCATATGCAATATAAAAGACCCTGAATAGCTGCAACAATCTTGAAAAAGGACAATGTTGGAGGGAAAATAATACCAGATATCAAGCTATACATAAAGCCACTGTCCTCAAAACTGTCTGGTACTGGCACAAGAATAGACATATAGACCAATAGAACAGAACAGAGAACCCAGAAATAGACCCAAGCCATTATGTTTAATTAATATTTGACAAAGGAGGCAAGAGCATACAATGGAGTCAAGACAGTTCCTTCAATAAATGGTGTTGAGAAATTGGACAGATACACGCAAAAAAATGAAATTAGAACACCAATTTACACCATTCACAAAAATAAACTCAAAATGGATAAAAATCTTAAATGTAACACAGGAAACCATAATAATCTTAGAAGAAGCCATGGGCAGCAAAATACCAGACATTTGTCATAGGAATATCTTTATTGATGCAGCTCCTAGGGCAATGGAAACTAAGGAGAAAATAAACAAATAGGACTACATCAAAATAGAAAGCTTCTTCACAGCAAAAGAAACCATCAATAAAACAACAACAAAGCACACTGCATGAGAGAACATAATTACCAATGTTATCTCCGATAAGGGTTTAATCTCCAAAATTTATAGGGAACTCATACAACTTAACAAAAGGAAGATAAACAATCCAATCAAAAAATGTGCAAAGGACTTAAATAGACACTTTTCAAAAGAGGACATACAGAAGGCCAAGAGACATATGAAAACATGCTCAAAGTCACTAATAATCTGAGAGATGCAAATCAAAATGACAATGAGGTACCATCTCACACCTGTCAGAGTGGCTATCATCAACAAATCAACAAAGGACAAGTACTGGGAAGTATGCGGAGAAAAAGGAACCCTCTTATACTGCTGGTAGGACTGCAGACTGGTGCAGCCACTGTGGAAAACAGCATGGTGTTTCCTCAAAAAAACTAAAAATGGAACTCCCATTTTACTCAGTAATCCCACTTCTAGAAATATATCACAAGAAAACAGAAACGCCAGTCAGAAAGGATACATGCACTCCTATGTTCATAGCAGCACAATTTACAATAGCTAAGATTTGGAAACAGCCTAAGTGCCCATCAGCAGATGAGTGGATTAAAAAACTGTGGTACATCTACACAACAGAATATTATGCTACTGTAAAATATAAGAAATTCTTACCATTTGCAACACCATGGATGGACCTGAAGAGCATTATATTAAGCCAAATAAGCCAGCCAGAGAAAGATAAATATCACATGATCTCACTCATTAGTGGAATATAATGAACAACATAAACTGATGAGCAAAAATAAAACCAGTGTCATTGAAGCATTGATCAGACTGTCCAACCTATGAGGGAAGACAGGGGGTCAGGGGTAAGAGATCAACCAAAGGACTTGTATGCATGCATATGAGCATAACCAATGGCCACAGACAGTAGGGGGGTGGGGTGGCTGAGGAGAGGTCAATGGGGAAAAGGGGAGACTTATGTAATACTTTAAACAATAAAGAATTAAAAATAAAATAAAATAAAAAGGTCTTGCCTTCACCTTAAGAACACACTGTGGAATGGCTGTGTGCAGTCTTATAGTGGGGGTGGGGCAATATTTCAATAAATTTTACCTATAGTGAGGGGAAGCTAGAACCAGCATAAAACTGTAATTGGTAAAGAAGTGGTGGGCACTCTTTTTGCCAAGAGAGGGGGATGTTTAATATTTGGTGACCTTGTTTTTGTCTTTGCTTCAATAAATTTAGAAAGTGGCCCTTGTTTTGTCTCCTTTTATCATGGTCTCAGAGTGACCTTTACTGATGTTGGTGTTCTGTGGAATTGTTTATGTCTAATAGGAGAATAGGATGGCTTATCTGTTAGTGCTAGTCCAGTTCTGAATGTCAGGGGCTGCTTTTTATTTTATTCTGAACATGTAGTTCTTTCTCCCAACTGGACTGAGACACACTTATTGCCAAAAATGATGGCACTTGCTTCTCCATCCTTGGCAAGGTCTTGCACAAGGTCTTGCATTTTATGTAAGTATTTAGTAAATATTTGCTGATTGATTGGGGATCAGGAGGACTTGTCTGGAACATTCAGAGGCCCTCAACTCATGACCCTTTACTTTGTGCATGGTTAATTAAACTTCTTCTGCCAAGTTTCTCTGGAAGCTGCATGTACAAGAAGTAGGCCTGTGTCAACTTCAGATAAAAAGATCAGGAGGTAAGTTCTAGTCCTGGCTGCTCCATTAAGTGGCATGGCTTTGGGAGGGGGGCATCCAGTTAGCTGCCCTAGGCCTTTATTTCTGCATTTTACAAAGAATGGGCTTAAATTCAATATCTAAAGGCCTTGTCAGCTCTGAAATTTTGGGAGAATATTTTCTCTTGTATCTCTTCTGCTTTTAAAGGGTACATGGCCACACATCATTATAGAGGGGAATAATTACTCAAAAATGGTGCTATAGGTGAGCTTTTAAAAACAAAAAATCTTACAGCATGTGTCAGTATTAGTTCTAAACAGGTTAAGGAGTTAAATCTAAACATTTATATATTTTTCCAAAAAGAAGAAAATATAAAATTTATCTCTGTATAAGAAAATATTTGAAAATTTACAATGATGTTACAACCATGAAAATGAAAATATTTGATTTTGCAACATAAAGTAAAAATAGTATGTACTTAGAAATATTAACCAAATTAGAAAGCAAAAATCAAACTAGGAAAATATTTCAACAAATGGTTAACATCCTAAATATAACCCCATCTCATTCCATCTAGCTGTCCCATTCAAATCTTAACTGAAGAAATGGTATGAACTCAGCCAGGGAGGAAATATGTAACTCCATATAGCTGAAAACAACTGATCCCTCCAAAACCAAATTAGATGATTCTCTCCGAAGTCCTGAGAGATTACACAATAACTTCTCTCCAATAGTTCAAGAACAGAAAAATTATTATTGATATAATAATAATGCCTAATAGTTTACAGCGTTTCACAGTATGAATTGGACTTTTATAGATTATCTTATTTGATTCTCAAAGCTAGGTAATCATTACCTTTATAGATGATAAAAATGGAGGACTAGAAATGATAAGTAATTTTCCCAAGATCACATCAGGGAAAAAAATGTTAAAACCAACTCCAGACCTCAGATTGGGTTTCTGCCTCAGTTTTCTGTCTTCGTAGTGAAGATTTGGATTACAGATTTTCTACATTGCCTTCCATATTTAAACCAATGATTTATCACAATGCCATGCTCCATTTTTGAGGTGAGACCAGAAGAAAACTAAAAACATTGAAATTTGGTTGGGTTGATGAAAGGAAAAAATTCCTCCTCAACTTGATAGGATTTATTGGTGTTATAATACTTAACTTGGATGTTACATTTATCTAAATATTATATGTAATTATACACATATTTGTTTTTCAAAAAAACATTTTAGTGTTATAAAACTTTTTAGAGTGAATATAACATAGTTATTTTCTCTATAATTTTCAGAATTATTTACACTTGAGGTCTTAAGTGGACCTTAAAATCAACAGTCTTGAACTTCTGCCTCAGAAACATCCTAGGAAGCCTGCTCTTTTAATGTTTGTCATGCTTAGCTCTTAGGAGATGACCTAGTCCTTTAAAAGATGTATGTCTTTTTTTATTCATTCTTTGGAGGCTTGACAAGAATGTCAGGTTTATTATACATCTTCCAGCTCCTGTCATTTACCACTTCAACACTCAGTTCTGAGTGCATATATTCCAATGCTGTCCATTCTTTTCAAATTATTTTAACCACATTAAATGGTCCAAATTCTTCTATCTCTACTCTTTGGAGCATTTTTCTGCTGCTGAAGTCTGAGCCACACAACATTTTTATGATCCTCTCCCTACTCACATGACCCATTACCACATGGAAATTAGGGAACTCCTCTCGGTTTACATGGTCCAGGGTGCCTCCATATTGGACTACTATAGTTTTCCAGACAATTAAAATGGCAGCTCAGGGCCCGAAAGATAGCTCAGGACCCAAAGGCCTCATAGAAAAGAGAGCTGATTGTGAGCCATCCTAGAAGCTAAGGGCCTTTGCCATTGGACACAGGGCATGTCAATCCTCGCTTCCCAGCCAATGAGCTTGGAGCTTGTAAGGCGCAGGCCCGGCCCTTTGTTGACGCTCGTGGCCCCACCCCCCGTGGTGTGGCGAAGCCTTGGTGGGTGGGTTGGCCGTCCACACCTGCCCATCAGAGGCCGTTTGCCAGTGGACAGCCAGTTCCTCCTCCGCCCCGCCCCTTCCCGCGGGCCCTGTCAACGGCCTCCGCTCCCGGGCGCCATCTTGGCCGTCGACGCCACAGCCCGCTCGCTGCCTGAGGAGGTACTGTCCGCTGCTATGTCCGACAGTGACGATGGGAACCCGGCCCCAGGGGGCCGGGAGAGTCCCGTGCGAATGGCGGGGGCCTGGATAGGGGCAGATGGAGATCAGGATGCCCTGATCCTCAACTCCATGCCCCAGGGGGGCGGGGGGGACGCAGCTGCTGCCATGGTGGCAGCAGAAGTTGCAGAGGCCATGGAGAGCCTGGGGGAGGAGGCCCGGGCAGTGGGAGACCCCGAGGGAGGTGCCAATGATGAGGATTCTGACATTGGCCCAGCTGAGGAGGAGGAGAACATGGAGCCGGGCCCAGAGATGGCAGTAGATGCCCACCAGTTCCCCATGGCGGGCTTTCGCTTCATGTTCCTGAACCTCTTGCACACGCTGCTACACCGCATGCACTACAACAACCATATCCTCATGCGTCCCCGCGGCATCCGCAGGATGTCCCGGTCCAGGCATCAGAGATCTGGACGTGTGGCCCAGATTCGTGTGCTTTTGATGCCCGAGGGCTCCAGAGAACGGTTCGTAGCCATGGTGCCCCATGGCTCCAGACAGAGGGTCAGAGCCATGGTGCATGAGTCTGCAGATGGACCTGCGAGATTTGGACCTGGGGTCCCGGCCCTCCCAGAGCCTGAGGGCCAGGCCAGGGACATGGCCGAGGAGTCTGCGGCTGGGGAGATGGCAGAGGAAGAACAGGAGGAGCCCATGCAGGAAGCCGAAGCCCCCCGGGGTGAGGATCTGGCGGAGCGGATAGGGGATAAGTTCGGGTCGGGGGGTCGCAAGGCGGTGGGGGGTGGGGGGTGGGGGGCGGGGGTCGCGGAGGTCGCGGGGGTCGCGGGAGGGACGGGGGGGCGGGCCGCCTGTGAGCAGGTGGTGGGCACAGCTGGCGCACCGGAGGTCATGCTCACTCGGGTGGGCCGGGCCCTCAACACACCGCAGGCCCAGGAGAAGCCCAACCCCCCCATTATGGCTTCCCCGCCCCCCCCCCAAAAAAAAGTCCATTGCTCTCTCCCGCCCTCCCTCCGCTAGGCCCTCTCCCGCCCTCCTCCGCTAGGCCCTCTCCCTCCCTCCCTCCGCTAGGCCCTCTCCCTCCCTCCCTCCGCTAGGCCCTCTCCCGCCCTCCCTCCGCTAGGCCCTCTCCCGCCCTCCCTCCGCTAGGCCCTCTCCCGCCCTCCTCCACTAGGCCCTCTCCCGCCCTCCCTCCGCTAGGCCCTCTCCCGCCCTCCCTCCGCTAGGCCCTCTCCCGCCCTCCCTCCGCTAGGCCCTCTCCCGCCCTCCCTCCGCTAGGCCCTCTCCCGCCCTCCCTCCGCTAGGCCCTCTCCCGCCCTCCCTCCGCTAGGCCCTCTCCCGCCCTCCCTCCGCTAGGCCCTCTCCCTCCCTCCCTCCGCTAGGCCCTCTCCCGCCCTCCCTCCGCTAGGCCCTCTCCCGCCCTCCCTCCGCTAGGCCCTCTCCCGCCCTCCCTCCGCTGCGCCCTCTCCCGCCCTCCACTAAGACAGCGGAGCTCACCAGTGCAGTTCAGGCCCACAGACCCAGGTCCGACTTCCCAGGGGCAGGGGCTCAGGAGGGAGCCGGGAGGAAGGGGAGGGGAACGGAAGGAAGAGCACGAGCAAACGGCATGCCTGGTGCTGGCTCTTGGCTTCTGAAGGCTTGATCCCCACACTTTGAGAACTGATCCCGGGGACTTTGTAAAAATGAAAGATTCGGGGGGTTGAGGGGCTAATGAGCTTCACACAGAATTTGTCGCTGAGGCAAAACTATTTCCCCAAGACAGTCCTGACTAGAACATACAGGATACCCTGGCTATTCAGATCCCTTTTCTCCGCAAGGCCAGAAGGCACCAGCAGCACAGGCTTACTACGAAAAGGGAAGTAATGTCACCGTGCAAACAAGTGAGCAGCAGAAATGTGCGGGCCACGGGGGTGTTGCCGCAACTAGTAGGAAGGTGCCCAGCTCCTCTTCTCCTAGTTACTTCCATCCTCCTGCTTCTCCTGGCGGTTTATGTGTGAACCCGTTCTTTACGAACTGGGATTTTCTTCTGGGAATGTCTGATCCCAAGGTCTGTCTTATTCTTCACTAAAGAAACAACTGAAGAAGGGGCCGAGGGTGCTGAAAGTAAGGAAGACAGCGAGGAGTTGAACCAAAAACAGGAAGGACCTGAAATGGTTGTGGATCCAGCAGAGAGCAGAGCCAGCAAATCCAGGTATCTGTGTGTCGCTTTGAATATCACCCAACCATTCCTGGCATTTACCTGTTACTGACAGCTTTATTTTTTTTTTTAATTCTCCCAGTAAATTAATTTTTAAAATGTTGTTTAAAATTAGTTTTGAAATTCAATTTTAACTACTTAGAATGTTCATAGACTACTCATACACCTAGTAATATAAAACACATTATGTACTGAACTATACTTCATGGCTACTCATTTGTTCTCATGAGGTCTTCTGTCCTCTATCTGTAAAGACTAAGGAAATCAGTACCTAAGGCCAGTATTTGTTTAGAAAGCAGTTACTAGATGCAGCAGCTAAAGTAGCTGGGCTGTGTGGTTGGGCCTTCATTGCTTGGCCATAGAAATGCAGTCTGATTATTATACTAAGTGAAATAAGCCAGTTAGAGAAAGACAAATACCATATGATCTCACTTACATGTGGAATCTAATAAACAAAATAAACTGACAAAATAGAAGCAGAGGCATGGATACATGGAACAGACTGACAGCTGTCAGACAGGAGGGGGGTGGAAAGGACTAGATGAAAGAAGGTGAAATGATTAGCCAAAGAACATATATGCCTAACCCACAGACACAGCAAACAGGTGGGGATGGCCAGAGGGAAGTGGGGGCAGGGACTGGGTGGAGGTGGGCAAAGGGGGGTGGTAAATGGTGGCATCTGTAATCATGTCAACAACAAAAATAAAGTTTAAAAAAAGAAATTCGTCTCCTATAAGAACTAGGAGACAAGGACAACTTACAAATAGCAAAAAGATAACAATTTCAAGTAGGACCACATTTAATGATTAATACCTAAACTTTTGGTTGTAGATTTTTGTATTTCATGTGACAGTTAAAAGAAAAGAAGCTTAGTCATAGTATGATTATTGTTAATCACTGAATTGGTAATTAAGTCTCAAGGTTTATCTTATCTTTGACTATATTTAAATGAATAACTTTCTCTCTTTTATGGCACTTTCATAGCTGCATGTTTTATAATAGCCTCTTATATGGGTGATATGGAAACTGAGGGTCTGGGAGTGTCACTTATAGAATGAGCACAGGCTTTTAAGGTGGAGAGATTTATTTAAATACCAGTGTGGGCTCTCAAGGGAAAGAAAAGGCATTTGGGGTGCTAGGCAAGAGGGAGACAAGTTGGTATGATCACAATGGAAGCCATGGGTTATAGAAGCATCCTATACCCAAAGGTGCAGGTAACAATTAGCAGATATGTGGTCCTGTCCAAAAGTCCACAGAGACATTTGGTCTATGCCAAAAGGTCCTTGATATTTAAATTATGCTTTTCTGCAAGATTGAAGCCCTGAGCTGTCTACCTAACCCCATGTGCCATTACAAGCTAGGCTACTGAGGCAAGAAAGGTTACTATTGGCAATAAGACCAGAATACAATTATTGGACCAATAAAACTTTATATTTTTATGTATTAATCCTATAAATCAGAAGTGTATATAAACATGATGGACTTTTTGAACCCAGGATGTTTCCTAAGCATGGGCATTCTGGATAGAACCAAATATCAAGGCATTTTAGTGTGGACCAAATGTCACAATAGATCTCTTGGACAGAATCAAATGATCTGCAAGGCAGGTTACAAGAGGGAAGCGTGTTGTTCTCTCCTTGTTGGGATATAGCGCACAAATGCAGCAGGTACACACAGGGCTATTTTCTTAGATTTACAAGTCATTGGAGCTGGTTAATGCCTTGTAAGTGTTAATTTTCTTTCATTTAATCCTGCAGTTTGGAGGACTAGAAAGAAGATAAAGAAGAAAGAATTTGTTGTTCACTCTTCTTAAGTTTTTCATTTTCATAAATCCATGTAAATTGTATTAAACACTGATATCATTCCCAAATTCATCACCCAAAAAATGTTATCCAATGATATCTAACTTTTATTTCTTATAGCTATATTTGACAGCATTTGTTTTAGTTAAAAATAAGTTTGTTTCAATTAATAAACTGAAATGCAGGTAGAGTTTATTTAGATAAATAATCCCAACACATATCTCTCTTACCTCTTTGTTTTGAAAGGTATCACTCTCCACCATTTTGTACGCCTGCTTTA
Source organism: Myotis myotis (assembly GCF_014108235.1). Classification (NCBI taxonomy): domain Eukaryota; kingdom Metazoa; phylum Chordata; class Mammalia; order Chiroptera; family Vespertilionidae; genus Myotis; species Myotis myotis. Next base: position 40,374,017 of record NW_023416346.1, read on the forward strand.
AATTATTTTATGGCAGCCCAAAATAAATTAAAAGGTCGAGTTGGAAACAATTTTTGATGTCAAGCCTTTAGAGCTGCTCTGTCTGATTTGAGATGTGCTTAACTATAAAAGGTGTCACCGCTCTCACTAATAAACTGTATACTGATTACCTGTTTAAATGATAACATATTGAATTAAAATATACTATTAAAATGAATTTTGCCAGTTTCTTTTTTGACGCAGCTACTAGAAAAGTTAAAATTACACGTGACTTGCATTATATGTCTGCTAGACAGAGGGGCTCTAGAACAGTTTCGAAGGAAACCTCATAGGTGGCCCAGCATGCCTGGAGGCCAGATGGTGCTGCTGAGCCTGGGCCCAGACATTGATTTGGAACAGTGGTTCTCATAGTTCGATCCCCAAAATAGCACCATGAGCATCACCCAGGAATTCTGGGGCTCCACCCAAGACCTACTCAATCAGAAACTCTAAGGGTAGCCCAGCAGCCTGTGTTTAGCAGGCTCTGCAGGGGATTCTGATGCAGTGCAGGCTTGAGAAGCACTAGTTCAGGGGGCCAGTTCACTGTCCCTCAGACTGTTGGAGGGCCAGACTATAGTTTAAAAAAAAACTATGAACAAATTCCTATGCACACTGCACATATCTTATTTTGAAGTAAAAAAACAAAATGGGAACAAATACAATATTTGTATTTGCATGTGGCCCATGGGCTGTAGTTTGAGGACCCCTGCACTAGTTTAAAGGTATGAGAAGCACTATTAAAGCCACAGGGGAAGAGGCTGAGACTCACCCAAGGTACGACCAGCCTTAACTCACTGGCTTGGAACTGTTGCAGGTAAACTGAACAGGATGGCAAGGTCTGGACTGCGGAGACCAGAACTCATAGGGGCTGAGAGATAGGGGGGCTGAGAGTGGGTGATGGCAGCAGAAAAATGCATAAGGAGGGAAAGCTGGTTCCAGAAGGATACAAACATAATACCATGTACATGAAGTCTAAAACCATGCAAACTGATCACCATACATTGATTGTGGATACAAATCAGGAGTAAAAAGCATGCTCATGGGAGCTGTGTACCAATGTAGCATACAGAAATTCATGTTTGGATAGATAAACACATTTAGGACGGTGGTTACATTTTGGGAAAAGAAAGGGAAGGGAAATTTTATTGCAGAGGACTCCGCTGTGCACTTCAACTGTATTTGTAATGTTATATTTCTTATGCTGGGTAGTGGGTAAATGGATGTTTATAGTACTATTCTCTATAATTTTGTGTATATCTTAAATATTTCATTATAAATAATGGGGAAAATAAAAAGAGAAAAGGAGAAAATGCGCTCAATCTCTGGAATCCACTTAAGGAAAAATAAGATAAAGTCATCCTTGACCTGAGTAGAGGATGAGAGAAGGGGAAGGGACTGGGAGTTTGAAACTAGACAGCCTCATTTCTGCATTTAGTTAAGGTTTCCTAGGTGCCTTCTTGGTAGCACTGATACCTTTTTTCTTTTCTTTTCTTTTCTTTTATTGCTTAAAGTATTACAAAAGGTATTACATATGTCTCCTTTTTCCTCCCGCCCTTGACAATCCCCTGGCCTCCCCTACCCCCCACTGTCTTATGTCCATTGGTTATGCTTGTATTCATGCATATAAGTCCTTCAGTTGATCTCTTACCCCACCCCCTTCTGCCTCCCTACCCTCCCTGGCCTTCCCACTGCAGTTTGACAGACTGTTTGAGGCAGCTCTGCCTCTGTATCTATTTTTGTTCATAAGTTTATAATGGCCTTTATTATCCATGAATGAGTGAGATCATGTGGTATTTTTCCTTCATTGACTGGCTTATTTCACTTAGCATAATGCTCTCCAGTTCCATCCATGCCATTGCAAATGGTAAGAGTTCCTTCTTTTTTACAGCAGCATAGTATTCCATTGTGTAGATGTACCACAGTTTTCTAATCCATTCATCTACTGATGGGCACTTAGGCTGTTTCCAGATCTTAGCTATGGTGAATTGTGCTCCTATGAACATATGGGTGCATATATCCTTTCTGATTGGTGTTTCTGCTTTCTTGGGATATATTCCTAGAAGTGGGATCACAGGGTCAAATGGGAGTTCCATTTGTAGTTTTTTGAGGAAACTCCATACTGTCTTCCATAGTGGCTGCACCAGTCTGCATTCCCACCAGCAGTGCACAAGTGTTCCTTTTTCTTCACATCCTCTCCAGCACTTGTCGTTTGTTGATTTGTTGATGATAGCCAGTCTGACAGGTGTGAGATGGTACCTCATTGTTGTTTTGATTTGCATCTCTCGGATGATTAGTGACTTTGAGCATGTTTTCATATGTCTCTTGGCTTTCTGGATGTCCTCTTTTGAAAGGTGTCTATTTAGGTCTTTTGCCCATTTTTTGATTGGATTGTTTATCTTCCTTTTGTTAAGTTGTATGAGTTCCCTATAAATTTTGGAGATTAGGCCTTTATCAGATATGGCATTGGCAAATATGTTTTCCCATGCAGTGAGCTTTCTTGTTGTTTTGTTGATGGTTTCTTTTGCTGTGCAGAAGCTTTTTATTTTGATGTAGTCCCATTTGTTCTTTTTCTCTTTAGTTTCAAGTGCCCTAGGAGCTGTATCGCATTGATACCTTTTTTCATACAGTATTCTCTGATAGCACATCTCATATTCTAACATATAGATTACATATATAATAATCTAACATATGATCCACTATATATATTTCCCCTGTTCCACTAGCAGCAACCCCTGGAGTGAATCTCTGAATGGTTGGGTCCTTAAAGTGTTTTATTTATCTTTCTTTCCCACACTCCTAGACAATAAGTTTTCCTTAGTAGGTACTTAATGCCTATTAAAGTGAAGTAAACTTAACACTCCCACAAGTCTTTTTTTTGGTTACCAGTGTTGACATTTTAAAATGAATTTCACATAGTATTCCTTATGACTAGAACCACAAGGTTACAAAGAAGGCAAAAGGCTCCTTTTTACTATTATTTGAACTGAAAGTGCAGGCCAAGTAGTATGATTTGAGCACGTTAAAATGGATTCTAATTTATTATTTTTTATTTATTTTTTTCTATAGTGGTATCTCATTGTATTTCCCAAACACATGTGATGTCGAGCATTATTTTCATATTAGAGGCCCAGTGCATGAATTTGTGCACAGGTGGGGTCCGGCCAGCCCGTCCCAATTGGGACCAATCAGGCCAGGAGAGGAAAGGGGCTGTGGGCAGTTGGTGGGCCAGCCTCGCCCCTGATCAGGGTGGGAGGGCTGATAAGGGGTGAGGCCAAGCAGGGGGAGGGGCCATGGACTGTTGGCCAGCCAGCCCCACTTCCTGGTTGAACTCCCAGTGGAAGGGACAATTTGCATATTAGCTTTTTATTACATAGGATGCTAATTTGTCATCTGTATATCTTCTTTAGTGAGGTATCTGTTAAGGTCTTCAGTCAATTGTGAATTGGGTTTGTTTTCTTATTGTTAAGTTTTAGGAATACTTTGTATATGTAGGATAGCATTCCTTTATAAGATGTGTCTTGTTGGCCATGACTTTTTAAAAAATATGTTTTTATTGATTTTAGAAAGAGAAGAAGGGAGAGGGAGAGAGATATAGAAACGTTGATGAGATGGAAACATAAATATAGATCAGCTGCCTCCTGCACAATCCCCACCAGGGATTGAACCCACAACCTAGGCATGCGCCCTGACTGGGAATCAAACCAGTGACCTTTTGGTGCATGGGTCAACTCTCTACCACCAAGCCACATGGACTGGGCTGGCCATGATTTTTTATTCAGAATGGTATGGCAATATAGTTTATGCCCTATATTGTCCACCTACTTTCTCTCTATCCCAATCGTCCCTAGTCTAATTCAGGTAATAGTGTCTGACCTAGAATTTTGAAGATTCCCCTAACTGGTCTCTGCCCTGAATTCATCCATTAAAGCACTAATTTGAGTGCATTGCATCTTGGTTTTAAAACATTCAATGTTTCCATGTGGTTTCTAAATAAGAGTTAAAATTTATAATTTGGAATTTCAGATTCTCCATTTTCTGTCCCTAATGACACAGCTTTGTCTAGAACTCTATATATTTTAATGCTCTGTAATTCTAGTCACTTGGGCCAAGTAGATTCCTCTATGGTTCTTAATCCCTACTCTTTAACAGAAAGGATTATGTGCATTATCATATATAATAAAAGAGAAACATGTAAATTGACTGTCCCTTCACTACGCTCACCAGCCAATCAGGGTGAATATGCAAATTAACCCAACAAAGATGATGGGTTAATTTTCATACACAGGTTCCAGGCAGAGAGCAGAAGTGGGATAGCTGGCAGCTTGGGGGGCATGGCTCCCTTGGTTGCTCCCTTGGGGGGACGTGGCTCCCTCAGTTGCTCCCAGCATGGGGAGCACCAGGAATTCTGGGAATAGTAGTTTTGGTGGCAGCCCCAGGACCAGAAGTGGAAGCCCAGAGCATGGGGAGCACCAGGAATTCTGGGAATAGTAGTTCTGATGGCAGCCCCAGGACCGAAAGTGGAAGCCCAGAGCGCGGGGAGCACCAGGAATTCTGGGAATCATAGTTCTGGTGGCAGAAGGATCTCCTAGACCAGTGATGGCGAACCTTTTGAGCTCAGCATGTCAGCATTTTGAAAAACCCTAACTTAACTCTGGTGCATTTATTTTATATATTTAAATGCCATTTAACAAAAAAACATCAACCAAAAAAATGAGTTTGCGTGTCACCTCTGACACGGGTGTCATAGGTTCGCCATCAGTGTCCTAGACCCATGGTCGGCAAACTGTGGCTCACGAGCCACATGCAGCTGTTTGGACCCTTGAGTGTGGCTCTTCCACAAAATACCAAGTGCGGGTGCACGAACAGTGCCATTAAAACTTTGTGGCCCATGCACAGAAGTTGGTTTTGAGCCTGGGCGAGTCTATTTTGAAGTACTGTTGATATTTGGCTCTGTTGACTAATGAGTTTGCCAACCACTGTCCTAGACACTAGAGCAGTGGTTCTCAACCTGTGGGTCGCGACCCCTTTGGCGGTCAAATGACCCTTTCACAGGGGTCGCCTAAGACCATCCTGCATATCAGATATTTACATTATGATTCATAACATTAGCAACATTACAGTTATGAAGTAGCAACGAAAATAATTTTATGGTTGGGTCACAACATGAGGAACTGTATTTAAAGGGCCAAAAGGTTGAGAACCACTGAGTCTTAAGGCTTCTAGTTAGCAGAAAATTAACCTTTCTGTGGCTTTGGGATTATAGTCCTGCTTCAGGCTAAATCCTTGTGAAGCAGAGGAAGGTACTATAAGCTTGGATACATGGAGTTCTCCACTTTAAGTCACCAGCCAGAGGTAAGACAGATCTCCAGTGGCCCCAGACTTCCTCTGTGGTGGTGTGCTTGCTGTCTGCCTGACTGAAAGAACAGCTTTCGTTATCTTTAGAACACTGAATTTCAAAATTTCTTCATTGCTTCAAGAATAGAATATGTATGACAGGCAGTAAATTTCTGGGCAACTGAAGAGTGTCACTGTGACACTGAGGAAGAGTTGAAACACTAATAAACAAATTATACAGAAAAGTATGGTAATACCCAAGAAATACACCACTGTCATCACTGGATAAATCCTCTAGACAAACAATCAGCAAAGAAACAGCAATCCTAAATGACTCACTAGATCAGATGGACTTAATTGACATCTTCAGAACACTTCACCCCACAGGCACGGAATATACATTCTTCTCAAGTGCTCATAGGACAGATTCAAAAATAGACCACATATTGGGTAACAAACAAAGTCTCCCCAAATTCAAGAAGATTGAAATCATACCAAGCATCTTCTCAGACCATGATGGCATAATATTAGAAATAAACTACAATAAAAACAACCCAAAATACTCAAACACTTGGAAGCTGAAAAGCATGTTATTAAATATTGATTGGGTTACCAATGAGATCAAAGAAGAAATTAAAAACATCCTGGAAACTAATGACAATGAAAACACAACAATCCAAAACCTATGGGACACAATGAAAGCAGTCCTGAGAGGGAAGTTTATAGCTCTACAGGCCTACCTCAACAAACAAGAAAAAATGGTAGTAAATCATCTAACTCTACAACTCAAAGAATTAGAAAGAGAGCAACAAAGAAACCCCAGAGTGAGCAGAAGGAAAGAGATAATAAAGATTAAAGCAGAAATAAATGACAATAGAGACCAAAAAAATAATACAGAAAATCAATGAAACCAAGAGCTGGTTCTTCGAAAGGATAAACAAGATTGACAAACCTCTAGCCTTGCTCACCAAGAAGAAAAGAGAGAGGACCCAAATAAACAAAATCAGAAACGATAGGGGCGAAATAACAACAGACCCCACAGAAATACAAACGATTGTTAAAAAATACTATGGACAGCTCTACTCCAACAAACTAGACAACCTGGAAGAAATGGACAAATTCCTAGAAAAATACAACATTCCAAAACTCAATCAGGAAGAATCTAAAAATCTCAATAGGCCAATAACTATGGAAGAAATTGAAGCAGTCATCAAAAAGCTTCCATAAACAAAAGCCCAGGACCAGACGGCTTCACAGGGGAATTTTACCAAACATTCAAGGAAGAACTAAAACCTATCCTCCTCAGACTACTACAAAAAATTCAGGAGGAAGGAACACTTCCAAGCTCATTCTATGAAGCCAGCATCACCCTAATACCAAAACCCGGTAAAGACAACACAATGAAAGAATTACAGGCCAATATCCCTCATGAACATAGATGCCAAAATCCTCAACAAAATCTTAGCAAATCGGATCCAGCAGTACATCAGAAAGATCATACACCATGACCAAGTAGGATTCATCCCAGGGATGCAAGGATGGTACAATATCCGCAAATCAATAAACGTGATACATCACATAAACAAATTGAAAGAAAAAAAAACCACATGGTCATATCAATTGATGCAGAAAAAGCGTTTGACAAAATCCAACACCCATTTTTGATAAAAACTCTCAGCAAGGTGGGAGTAGAAGGATGATACCTCAACATAATAAAAGCCATATATGACAGGCCCACAGCCAACATCATACTTAATGGACAAAAACTAACACCATTTCCCCTAAGAACAGGAACAAGACAGGGATGCCCACTCTCACCACTCCTGTTCAACATAGTACTGGAAGTGTTAGCCATTGCAATTCGGCAAGAGGAAGAAATAAAAGGCATCCAAATTGGAAAAGAGGAAGTAAAACTGTCCTTATTTGCAGACGACATGATATTATACATACAAAACCCTAGAGACTCCATCAAAAAACTACTAGACTTAATACATGAATTGGCAATGTAGCAGGATACAAAATTAACCCCAAAAAATCTGAGGCATTTCTATACACCAATAGTGAACTTTCAGAAAGAGAGATTACAAAAACAATCCCATTTACCATCGCACCAAAGAAATTAAGCTACCTAGGAATAAACTTAACTAAAGAGGTAAAAGACCTCTACTCACAAAACTACAGGACGTTGAAAAAAGAGATAGAGGAAGACATAAACAGATGGAAGAACATTCCGTGTTCATGGATTGGTAGGATCAACATCATTAAAATGTCCATACTACCCAAAGCAATCTATAAATTCAATGCACTTCCCATTAAAATACCAACGGCATACTTCACAGATCTAGAACGAACTCTCCAAAAATTCATCTGGAATAAAAAAAAAGACCCCAAATAGCTGCAGCAATCCTGAGAAAGAACAATGTAGGTGGGATCTCAATACCAGATATCAAGCTGTATTACAAAGCCACTGTTCTCAAAACTGCCTGGTACTGGCACAAGAACAGACATATAGATCAATGGAATAGAATAGAGAGCCCAGAAATTGGCCCAAACCAATATGCTCAATTAATATTTGACAAAGGAGGCAAGAACATACAATGGAGCCAAGTTAGTCTCTTCAATAAATGGAAAATTGGACAGATACATGCAAGAAAATGAAACTAGACCACCAACTTACACCATACACAAAAATAAACTCAAAATGGATAAAGGACTTAAATGTACGACAGGAAACCATAAAAATTCTAGAAGAATCCAAAGGCAACAAAATCTCAGACATATGCCAAAGCAATTTCTTCACTGATACAGCTCCTAGGCCACTTGAAACTAAAGAGAAAATGAACAAATGGGACTACTTCAAAATAAAAAGCTTCTGCACAGCAAAAGAAACCATCAACAAAACAACAAGAAAACCCACTGTGTGGGAAAACATATTTGCCAATGTCATATCTGATAAGGGCCTAATCTCCAAAATTTATAGGGAACTCATACAACTTAACAAAAGGAAGATAAACAATCCAATCAAAAAATGGGCAAAGGACCTAAATAGACACCTTTCAAAAGAGGACATTCAGAAAGCCAAGAGACATATGAAAACATGCTCAAAGTCACTAATCATCCGAGAGATGCAAATCAAAACAACAATGAGGTATCATCTCACACCTGTCAGACTGGCTATCATCAACAAATCAACAAACGACAAGTGCTGGAGAGGATGTGAAGAAAAAGGAACACTTGTGCACTGCTGGTGGGAATGCAGACTGGTGCAGCCACTATGGAAGACAGTATGGAGTTTCCTCAAAAAACTACAAATGGAACTACCATTTGACCCTGTGATCCCACTTCTTGAATATATCCCAGGAAACCAGAAACACCAATCAGAAAGGATATATGCACCCATATGTTCATAGGAGCACAATTCACCATAGCTAAGATCTGGAAACAGCCTAAGTGCCCATCAGTAGATGAATGGATTAGAAAACTGTGGTACATCTACAGTTATGCTATGCTGTACTATGCTGCTGTAAAAAAGAAGGAACTCCTACCATTTGCAACGTCATGGATGGAACTGGAGAGCATTATGCTAAGTGAAATAAGCCAGTCAATGAAGGAAAAATACCACATGATCTCACTCATTCATGGATAATAGAGACCATTATAAACTTTTGAACAGTAATAGATACAGAGGCAGAGCTGCCTCAAACAGATTGTCAAACTGCAGCGGGAAGGCCGGGGAAAATTGGGGGGCAGGAGGGAGGGGTATAAGAGATCAACCGAAGGACTTGTATGCATGCATATATGCATAACCAATGGACATGGGACGCTGGGGGGTGGGGGAGGCCAGGGGATAGTCAAGGGCGGGGGGAAAAAAAAAGACACATATGTAATACCCTTTGTAATACTATCAGCAATTAAAAAAATAAATTAAAAAAAAAGAAATATTGTTACAAATATAGAAGCTAAACAAAACCTCAGAAACCTGCTTTCAGTAAGCTGGGATCTCAGAGCTGGAGTCGCAACAAAGTTTCAAATACAGAAGGAAAACAAAGTCCAGAAACCTGCTTTCAGCAGCCGAGGTCTGAGCTAAAGCCGCTCTCAGCTCCAGTGACAGCCATAGAAGTAAATAAATCCCAGAATAAAAAAAAAGGAAAAAAGGAGAGGCTGGGAGCTTCAGTCAACCACCAGCCTGAAAACGGCCCTCAGCCCCTTACCCAGGCTGGCCAGGCACCCAAGCGGGACCCCCACCCTGATCCAGGACACCCTTCAGGGCAAACCAGCCAGCCCCACCCATGCACCAGGCCTCTATCCTATATAGTAAAAGGGTAATATGCCTCCCAGCACCAGGATCAGCAGAGCCGCAAGTCCTCCCAGTACTGGGATCAGCAGAGCTGCAAGGCCTTCCAGCCTGTGATCAGCAGAGCCACAAGGCCTCCAGAACCTGGGATCAGCGGAGCCACGAGGCCTCCCGAACCAGGGATCAGCTGAGCTGCAAGGCCTCCTGGCATCAGAATCAGCGGAGCTGCGAGGCCTCCCAGCACCGGGATCAGCTGAGCACTGAGGCCTCCCAGCACTAGGACCAGCACAGCCACGAGGCCTCCCGGCCCCTGGAGCAGCATGACAGGGATCAGCGCCCAAACCCCCTGATCGGCCCTGCTCTGTGTGTGACACGGTGTGGTGCCCCAACTCCCCTATCAGCCCTACTCTGTTCCTGACAGGGGAAGGCGCCCCAACCCCCTGATCGGCCCTGCTCTGTGCCTGATAGTGGGGAGCTCCCCAAACCCCTGATCGGCCTGCGGCTCTGTGTGTGACAGGGTGCAGCGCCCCAACACCCTGATCGGCCCTGCTCTGTGTGTGACAGGGTGCGGTGCACCAACCCCCTGATCCGCCCTGCTCTGTGTGTGACAGGGGGTGGTGCCCCAATTCCCTATTGGCCCTACTCTGTGAGTGACAGAGGGGAGCTCCTCAACCCCCTGATGGGCCCTGCTCTGTGCGTGACAGGGGGGAGCTCCCCAACCCCCTGATCGACCCTGCTCTGTGTGTGACAGTGTACGGAGCCCCAACCCCCCTGATGGGCCCTGCTCTGTGCGTGACAGGGGGCAGCACCCCAACCCCTGATTGCCGGCTCTGTATGTGACATGGGTGGCGCCACAACTCCCTGATCTGCCCTGCTCTGTGCGTGACAGGGGGCGGCACCACAACCTCCCCATTGACCCTGCCTTGAGTGTGACAGGGGGCGGTGCCCCAACCCCCCAATCGGCCCTACCATGAGCATGACTGAGGGTGGCATCACAACCTCCTGATCCGCCCTGCTCTGTGCATGACAGGGGGTGGCACCCTAACTCCCCAATCGGCCCTGCTCTGAGCCCGACCAGGGATTGGGCCTGCCCTCTGCCACCTGGGAGCGGGCCTAAGCCAGCAGGTCATTATCTCCCAAGGGGTCCCAGACTGTGAGAGGGCACAAGTGGGGCTGAGGGATACCCTCCCCCACACCGCCAGTGCACAAATTTTTGTGCACTGGGCCTCTAGTATATAATAAAAATTCACAAAGAAAAAAATATAAATGTGAAGGGTCATATAATCAGATGGTTAAAAAAATTGTAAAGGAAAACATTCGGATACTTTCTACACAAAAAAGGCAAAACCACTATATGTGGACATATTACCTAATGTAAGAGGCAAACACAAATTGAGATAGATACAACAAAAAGAATAAATTGTTTATGTCCTACCCCCAATTTGACAACATCTCCCTCTTTCAGTCCTTGAAAAGGGGGTATAAACTCTGACCCAGTAGCCAGCTGGGGAATGTTTAAGTTCATGGACCCAATTACCACGAGACTGCTCCACAACCAACTTAGAGGGCTGTTGCTGGAGCCCGGACTAACTACCCAATAGCAGCCATCCTGTAAATCAAACAACTCCGTGGGTTAGACAGGACACAGGTTCTTATCCTAATTTTGTAGATGAGAAAACTGAGGCACAGAAAAGCTAAATGGGATTGCAAACTCATAGCAACTGGTAAGTGTTAAAACCAACTCTGGAATCTTGCTGGGGTTCTGCCTCATTTGAGCCACCTGTGAAATGAAGCCTTGGGTTAGAACTGTGGTTCTCAAAGGGCAGTGCCCAGACCAGCAGCAGCCTCCCATGGAAACTTGTTGAAAGTGTGAATTCTCAGGTCACCCCAGACTCATGAGTCCTGACTTCTGGGGTGGGACCCAGCAATCTGTTGTCCAATTAGCCTTCCAGGTGATTCCTACAATGCCCAAGTTTGGAGAACCACTGAGTCCATGATTTCAATGGTCCCTTCCAGACCTAAAACATTTCCATTAATATCTGAGTACTCCTCTACAGAGCATTTTGCACAAAACCATGTTGTGTCCTTGACCTGGGACCAAAAGGTTAAAAAAGAAAGGTTGATTAGAGTTTGTGTTAGGGGGAGGAAACACTCCTTTCTCTTGGAGTTTATACCTACAGTACTGTGTTTGTACAAGCTACCTGTCTTAAACATTTGAATCAGGCACATTGGTAATCATGAACTTGGGTTTTTTCCTGGGGCCTGCATGGAGAGAGGAGCAGTGAACCCCGGCTCAAAAGCAAACTAGAGGTGAGGGGTGGGGCAACAAAGAGAGTGTCTGGCAATCACCTCTTCCAGCCAAGGAACTTAGACCTAGAAACCTTCAGCACCACCTGAAGCAACTCACTGGAGGGAACAGCAGGGAGGTGACTGTGGACATTTCCTGAACCCTGCTGCTCCTTCTTGACTTGCCCTGACCTTGGCCAGATTTAAATGCCAGCCCAAGGTCAACAGAAAATGTGCTAGCCTGATGTTGTGGCCTTGCCCTACATTGAGGGGCCTGGACTTGATCCAGTCTCTGCTCCTCAGCATCATTGCCTACTGCAGGTCACCCAGCTGTGGAGGCCATCACCTCAGCCACAGCCCATCTCCCTCACCCCAGCAGCACTGCTGCTGCCTCCAAGTTGTTTGCTATCATCTGTGCCACTGCTTCTCATTATAGCTACTGAGGCACTGACTAGGTTCTCCCAACAGGTGTGATGAAAGCGCCATAAAACCGGCCATCTGCCCAACCAAAATCAGCTGCTCTGAAGGATGGAGGTGGAGAAGGGGAAACTGGCTATGTCCAGGGGAGTATTCATGAAGGCCAAGAGGAGGGATCCTGCAACACGGCACCATAAAAATAGAATACAGTGCCCAGGGACTGCCCACCATCCTTCATGATCCACACCATCCTGGGCTTCCTGTCTTAATTAGGATGGAGGACACTTGAGGACTTGGCCTCACAGATAATGATGGGAAAATAAAGGCACTAAGGTGGACAAGCAAAACACCCTCAAGCTGTGCCCAGGAGACTCTTTTCTGCCATGGGGGCTGAAGCACTGTCATTGAAAGGTGCGACAAAAGAGTGGGCCACCATATCCCTTAGGACTGGTAGGAAGAAAAAACTGTTGAGGGGAGGAAAATTCCTCAGGCTGATGAAGCTTCCCCAAAATAATGTGGTGATTGAATACATACACTTCACCAGAATACAGTCAGGACTGCCAGTAGTTATATAAAGCCCTCAAAAATGTTGAGTTTGAAACTTTTCAAATAAAAGCCAAATTTTATAGAGAAGTTCCTGATATTAAAAATACGCTTGTCTCCAGGCCCTTGGCCCAGAGCCAGATACCAACTCAAACCTTGAGCTCTGCCTCCTCCTCCCCTGCATGGGGGGGGGGGGGGAGGGCGGGGTGCTTGTATCTGACAACCTCTATTTGAAAAGAGCTATAAAATCTTCAATGAAATTAATGAGCTTATAGAAAATAAACCAAATAGAAATAGGATAAGGAGGCACTTGCTGAAGAAATGAAAAAGAGACAACTTTAGGGGACAAAGTATGAAGTAAAAGCTACCTTAAAGTATTTCAAATTTTTGGTTTAATGTTTAAAAATACACAGATGCAATGGGGGAATAAGGACACATGTAATACCTTAATCAAAAAAACGTGGGGGGAAAAAAAGATTATAAAAAAATACACAGATGCTCAGAAACAATATGTTCCATTTTAGAACAACTATAAAATATCAGACTCAAGTTTTCAGAGACTGGTGCAACTGATTTTTACAGTAAAATTTCTCTTTGAACCCAATGAATATTTCTCCAATGAGGGGCTGAATAAAACAGATATATTTACTTTATGCCCAGATGATCATTGTCCCTATCTTCCTTGGGGACTTTATATTATAGTTTTCATAGGAAGTGGAAAATGCCACCCAGCAAGGGAAGTGGAACTTCCAGAACACTGTACAGAACAACTTCCAATTACTCTTTCTCAATTACTTTTTTAAGATATTTTTATAGATTTCAGAGAGGAAGGGAGAGGAGAGAGACAAAGAGAGAGAGACATCAATGATGAGAGAGAATCACCGATTGGCTGCCTCCTGCACATCCCCACTGGGGACTGAGCCCGCAACCCGGGCATGTGCCCTTGATAGGAATCAAACCTCCTGAAATGCCTGACATTGGGATGCTATAGCTAAAATTAATGAACATTTTAATTAGTGTACCTTTCCCACGATCATATAATCCTAAAATTAGTATTATACTTCACTGGAGAAGCGTTTAATGACTTAAATGACTCAAAGTTTCCAAACACAAGATAAGAAGTGGTTGCAGAGGACAACTGCAATGATAACAATGATGATACAGAATAGGGAAGAGAACCGTAAAGCAAACACTTCTTTGCAAAGTGTAAGCTGTAGTGAGCTGGGTATGTTATATGTCATTAAAGAATAGCCTAAACATACTCTGAGTTGCTTACAGCTTCTTTTTTATTATTTTACTAGAGGCCTGGTGCACAAAAATTTGTGCACTCAGGGGGGAGGGGGGTCCCTCAGCCAGGCCTGTGCCTCTCACAGTCTGGGACCCCTCGGGGAGATAACGACCTGCTGGCTTAGGCCTGTTCCCGGTGGCAGAGGGCAGGCCCAATCCCTAGGTGCAGCCCCTGGTCGGGCTCAGAGCAGGGCCGATTGGGGAGTTGGGGCACCACCCCCTGTCATGCACAGAGCAGGGTGATCTGGAGGTTGTGATGCCACCCTCAGTCACGCTCAGGGTAGGGCTGATTGGGGTTTGGGTCACCGTCCCCTGTCACACTCAAGGCAGGGTCGATGGGGAGGTTGTGGCACCAACCCCTGTCACGCACAGAGCAGGGCCAATCAGGGGGTTGGGGCGCCGCCACTCTCACACTCAGGACAGGGCTGATGGGGAGGTTATGGCTCTACCCCGTCACACACAGAGCAGGGCCCGTGGCGGGGGGGGGGGGCGGTTGGGGCGCCACACCCTGTCACACACAGAGCCACAGGGCGAGCAGGGGGTTGGAGAGCTCCCCCCTATCAGGCACAGAGCAGGGCTGATCAGGGGGTTGGGGCACCTTCCCCTGTCAGGAACAGAGCAGGGCAGATAGGGAGGTTGTCGCCCCACCCCCTGTCACACACAGAGCCGCAGGGCGATCAGGGGGTTTGGGCGCTGCCCCCTGTCACGCTGATCCCAGTGCCGGTGCCGGGAGGCCTCGCGGCTCCGCTGATCCCGGTGCTGCGAGGCATATTACCCTTTTACTATATAGGGTAGAGGCCTGGGGCACGTGTGGGGGCCGGCTGGTTTGCCCTGAAGGGTGTCCTGGATCAGGGTGGGGGTCCCCACTGGGGTGCCTGGCCAGCCTGGGTGAGGGGATGATGGCTGTTTGCAGCTGGTCACACACCCTTCAGGGTGGGGGTCCCACTGGGGTGCCTGGCCAGTCTGGGTGAGGGGCTGAGGGCTGTTTTCAGGCTGGGGGTGACTGAAGCTCCCAACTGCTCCTTTTTTTCTTTTTCTTTTTTTATTCTGGGCCAGCTTTAGCTTTGAGGCTTGGCTCCAGCTCTTAGGCCTCCGCTGCTGAAAGTAGGTTTCTGGCCTTTACTTACAATGTTGCAATCCTGCTGGCTGAAGCCCGGCGGACTAAAGCAGGTTTCTGGGGTTTTGTTTAGCTTCTACATTTGTTACATAGTTGCTTAGAGTTGCAGCTCAGAGGCCTGCAGCGGCAGGCGGGGAACATTGGATTCCTCAGTCACTGAAGCAAGCAAGCCTCATGTTAGTTTCAAGCTGCCTGGCTGCCGGCTGCCATCTTGGCGGGCAGTTAATTTGCATATCTTGCTGATTAGCCAATGGGAAGGGTAGCGGTCGTACGCCAATTACCATGTTTCTCTTTTATTAGATAGGATTTTCTAGGTAGCTAAAAAAGAAGCATTTTAAGGGTTTTAAAATCAAGTGGTTCCACTTTTCTGCCAAGTTTAGAATTTACTGTGGCCTTGGACTTCCCTAGTTTGGTTCTGGTAAAGTACTTTTGTCACAGTTATAAGATTTCACCTGTAAAGTATCAGAATATTTAATGAAGTCTGGAGTGGCCTTAGAAACCTTCCTGAGAAATCAACTTTAGTAGTTTTCAACCCAGCTTGCATGACCTGTGCCTTCATCATTATGTAGTAGAAATGGTCTCTTATACTAACTAGTAAACTATACACTTTTAACCTGACCATGCACATAGTTAAGTGTTTCAGTAAGACAGTCTTCAATAACTATTTGCTTGTTTGAGGATTTTTGTATTGACCATTAAATTAAAAGAAACTTAGAGTCAGGTGATTAAGAACTGGGGTGTTAATAGTCTTCATTTTATATTTAGTCATGAAGTACATTTAAACTGTTAACAAGTTAAAATGTACCTGTTAGGAATGCTACCCTTTCAACATTTGGGAAGCAAACTCAAGCATTTTTATTTTAGCCTAAAATATTAAGAAAAATATCACTCTAATGTACTATGTTCCCTAGTCAAGTACCATAGGCATCCCATGGGAAATAGTGAGAAATGCAAATTATCAGGCCCCATATATTTCGTGCAAAATAAATGTTTGATTTAACATCAAGACGAACACATTCATTTCCAGGTTTTTGCATTAGGAGTATGAATCTCATTGTTACATAGGGAGCCTGCTGGGTCTTAAAATTGCTGTCAGCTGTTAGAACAGTTTTAGTACTCCAGGTATGTACAAGTTTGAGAACCACTGACTTTAAGAAGAAGAACAAGCAAAGGAGATAATTGCCTTTGTAGTTTCATTTAAGACACTCATTCAAATCAACATCCACCACTAGTTATTCATTAAATCCTGATATTCCTCCCACTCATCTATTTCTTTGGGTTAAAACATTGTGCTTTGATGTAACAAGTGATTCAATTGCATCTGAACATACTAAAACTATGTAAATATTAGTGCTTATTATTTATCAATTTATTGGGGTTAGAGACTACTGAATGGAGACAGAAAAGGAAGATGGGGTTGATCAGAACAGAGGGAGGAGAACCAAGATGGCGGCATAGGTTAACGCCGGAGTTTGCTGCCTTGAACAACTACTTCAAAAGTGAAACCAAAAAACGGAAGGGACATCACCCAGAACCACAGGAACGCTGGCTGAGTGGAAGTCCTACAACTAGGAGGAAAGAGAAACACATACGGACACTCAGAGGAGGCACAGTGCTGAAGTCAAGTTCTGAGGTGCGGAGTGCGCGGAGCGGGCTGGCGGCGGAGGGCGCGGTTGGCGTTTTCAATCGGGAGGGAGTCGCAGAATCTGAGCTCCAGATCCGGGCGAGTCTTTAGGGACCCAGACTCAAACGGGAGAAGCGGGACTGTCTGGCTTCGGTCAGAGCGAGTGCAGCTTTCTCTCTGAGCTTTGCAGCGGGTGCTGGGACTCAGAGAGGCAGAGCCCCTGGGGACAGGACTGAGAGCCTCCATAACTGCTCTCTCCGGCCCACCCTGTTGATCCTGTTCGACCCGCCCCGCCCAAGCCCTGCACACAGGCATTTGCCGGATAGCCTCAGGCAAAGGCTAGATTAGCACCTTCCTAGAGGACAGAAGTTCTCTCACTACTGACACAGCTGATTCTCATAGCCACTTGGCCTGGAGGTCAAACCCTCCCTGGAATTAGCTACAACAATCAAGATTTAACTATAAGACTGCGAACAAAGACCACTAGGGGGTGCACCAAGGAAGCATAACAAAATGCGGAGACAAAGAAACAGGACAAAATTGTCAATGGAAGATATAGAGTTCAGAACCACACTTTTAAGGTCTCTCAAGAACTGTTTAGAAGCCGCCGATAAACTTAATGAGATCTACAAGAAAACTAATGAGACCCTCGATCTTATATTGGGGAACCAACTAGAAATTAAGCATACACGGACTGAAATAACGAATATTATACAGACTCCCGACAGCAGACCAGAGGAGCGCAAGAATCAAGTCAATGATTTGAAATGCGAGGAAGCAAAAAACACCCAACCGGAAAAGCAAAATGAAAAAAGAATCCAAAAATGCGAGGATAGTGTAAGGAGCCTCTGGGACAGCTTCAAGCGTACCAACATCAGAATTATAGGGGTGCCAGAAGATGAGAGAGAGCAAGATATTGAAAACCTATTTGAAGAAATAATGACAGAAAACTTCCCCCACCTGGTGAAAGAAATGGACTTACAGGTCCAAGAAGCGCGGAGAACCCCAAACAAAAGGAATCCAAAGAGGACCACACCAAGACACATCATAATTAAAATGCCAAGAGCAAAAGATAAAGAGAGAATCTTAAAAACAGCAAGAGAAAGAAACTCAGTTACCTACAAGGGAATACCCATACGACTGTCAGCTGATTTCTCAACAGAAACTTTGCAGGCCAGAAGGGAGTGGCAAGAAATATTCAAAGTGATGAATACCAAGAACCTACAACCAAGATTACTTTATCCAGCAAAGCTATCATTCAGAATTGAAGGTCAGATAAAGAGCTTCACAGATAAGGAAAAGCTAAAGGAGTTCATCACCACCAAACCAGGATTATATGAAATGCTGAAAGGTATCCTTTAAGAAGAGGAAGAGGAAGAAAAAGGTAAAGATACAAATTATGAACAACAAATATGCATCTATCAACAAGTGAATCTAAGAATCAAGTGAATAAAAAATCTGATGAACAGAATGAACTGTTGATTATAATAGAATCAGGGACATAGAAAGGGAATGGACTGATTATTCCTGGGGGGGAAAGGGGTGTGGGAGATGCGGGAAGAGACTGGACAAAAATCGTGCACCTATGGATGAGGACAGTGGGTGGGGAGTGAGGGCGGAGGGTGGGGCGGGAACTGGGAGGAGGGGAGTTATGTGGGGAAAAAAAAGAGGAACAAATGTAATAATCTGAACAATAAAGATTTAATTTAAAAAAAAGAAAAAAAAAAGAAAAGGAAGATGGTGCTAAGTGATTGCAGATTTTTTTTATTGTTGACAGTATTATAGATGTCCCTCATTCCCCTTTTGGCCCTTTTCCACCCAGCCCCTGCCTCACCTCAGGCCTTCAATACACTATTGTTTGTGTCCATGAGTTATGCATATATGCAAATATGTTCTTTGGCTCATCTCTTCCCTTCCCCCCAACACCCCTCCCCTCTGAGATCTGTTAGTCTGTCCCATGCATCCGTGCCTCTGGACCTAGTTTGTTTGTCAGTTTATTTTGTTCATTAGATTCCACATATAAGTGATATTTGTCCTTCTCTGAATGGCTTATTTTGCTAAGCATAATGCTCTACAGGTCAGGCATGCTGTCACAAAGGGTAAGAGATCCTTCTTTTATACAGCCATATATTCCATGGTATAAATGGACCACAGTTTTTGTATCCACTCATCTACTGATGGGCACTTGGGCTGTTTCCAAATCTTAGCTCTTGTAAATAATGCTGCTATGAACATAGGGGTGCATATATTTTCTGATTGGTGTTTCTGGATTCTTAGGATATATTCCCAGAAGTGAGATCACTGGCACAAATGGCAGTTCTATTTTTAATATTTTAGTAAACTCCATACCATTTTCCACAGTTGCTGCACCAGTCTGCATTCCCACCAGCAGTGCCCTAGGGTCCCTTTTCCTCCACATCCTCTATAGCACTTGTTTGTTGATTTGTTGATGGTAGCCATTCTGGCAGATATTCAGATAAAATTGGTATGAGGTGCAACCTGAGTATCAGGAAGTTTAAAATATTTTAATATACAGCAAAGTTTGGAAACCACTGAGGTAAGTCCTCAAAATTATTTGGAGTTTTTGCCTGTTTATTTTCTGAAATTTTCCTGCTTTGTTTTGGATAGTCATATGCAGTTAGGATGTGTATGTTTATGTGTTATTTCAGCTTTTTTGATAGGAGTATAGTTTTTCATTATTTGCAATGTGATTAGCTTTACATTAATTCTCTACTTCTTAGTATTTATTTTACCAATATTAATAATTATCCCCCCCCAAAAAAAAAAAACCTAGTTGTACTTCTGAGCAAATTATCTGTTCAAAACAGGCATTTGCAAGCCACAATAGCTTACACATAATGCAGAATACCAATTTGAATTTTCTTTTCAATTCCCTGCTCCTCCTTGAAGATATAAGCATTAGGGAAAAATCACTAGGATAGGGGCTGCAATGAAGCCCTTTTAAAATCAGTAATCCTAAGGAGAGACTCTGCTCAGAGCTTTGGCTGCCAGTTATATTCAATTATTCTCAGATAAAAGTAAGTCAGGCTGCTACTTATGCTTTTATCTCCTCATTAGTGTTAGGCCTAATACTGCTCTATAGAAGGACTGCTGCTGGGAGTGGGGTAGGGAATGAACATATATATTTATGTAATACAATGACCTTGTACTAATTCAATATATAGAATCCTGGAATTTGGAGGGAGGGAGGATTTTGGAGTTCATTTAGAACAGCCTCTCTCCTCAACTCTGCCACTTCTAGCTGTGTGAATTTGGACAAATTAGCTAACCTCTCTGTATTTTAGTTTGTACATCTATAAAATAAAGATAATAGCCCTGCAGGTGTGGCTCAGTGGTTGAGTGTTGACTTATGAACCAGGAGGTCACTGTTCGATTCCTAGTCAGGGCACATGCCTGGGTTATGGTTTCGATCCAGTAGGAAGCGTGTAGGAGGCAATCTATGATGATTCACATCATTGTTGTTTCTATCTCTCCCTCTCCCTTCCTCTCTGAAATCAATTAAATAAATAATAAAGATAAATGTACCTATCTCACAGGATGGCTGTGAAGACCTTTAAATGAGGTAATACTTGTATATATTTAGAACAGTTCCTAATTCAGAAATTGTTTGGCTAGCTATCTTTATTCTATCAGTCTCTGTGGTAAAACTTTATTTGCATGTATCTGATTTATTTATCATAAGGACCCTGCAAGGAAGTTGTTCTCATACCCCTTCATGAATGAGGAAACAACTGAAGCTCAGAGAAGTTAATAACATACAAGGTCATCCAGCCAGTAATGTATGGAACTGTGAGATAAACCTAGGTCTGTCTGGTATATTCCACAGCCCATATATGTTCCTTATACTCCACCCTGCTGTTGGTAGTTGTATGTAGAATAAGTTCAGCTTGTATCATGGTCTCTATGCATGGGGCTTAGACATATGAGCACATGTTTTGCAAACTGGTATGGCTGGTCTGAAGAAAGTTTGTCTGCAGGTTGTGTCCACTGCTTGTGTCCACTGCAGAGTAGGATAGGATGTCCCAACAGAAACCCATTTTTAGGGAATGTTTGGGGGGGAAATCCTAAGGTAAGTGGGATCCAGGAATGAAGAGCTTGAGTAAGTAAACACACCTTATGTCATTAGAGGGGCATAATGTTTAAGAGCAACGTGGTCTCTTGTGTGCATGTGTTTGTCCTAGTGAAAATAAAATAAAATAGTATTCTCACTAAACTCAAACATAAGGAGCTCAGCAACACTATTTGGGGCTCCTCTTACCAAGGATAACATCACATATATGCATTCTCAACTTTATCATAGGGTAATATAAGGTTACCTCTCCAAGCAATGACACCTATCAACAGGGCAATTTCTACTCAGTAAAGTAGCAGTGAGACCCACTATGCCCATCAATGCTAAAGAAACTATGGTGCCTGATGTAACAGAACTAATAGTATAAGTTGACACCACCATACCAGCATAGTAGTAATAGTATCCAGTGGGCCAGTAGATTTGTGAAAAATACAATGCCCAACGAGAACCTCTCTATCTAGTGAATCAATAGAGTGTCATTAGGTACAGAATAAAATATATATGATACATCTCTTGGATGTCTCAAATACTTAGCAGATAATAGATTTTTAAGCCCCCTCCCCTCATCAACATATAAAATACACAAGTTAGACCTCAGGGAAACACATTTATTCATTCATTTGACAAATACTGATTTTGTATTTTCTGTGAAGTTACCAAGTGCCCTGGATGCTATAGGGGAGCAAAATATGCCACTTTGGCATATTTATTATTTTGAATTAAAGTTACTTAACAAACAGGTGGTATAACAGGGCATGTTAAACTTCCTTTGTCCTTCTGAAAGCAGAAAATGTATCTCCCACATGAAAGGTAATCTCCTTGCACCAGAAGGTAAAGTGATATCCTTATTACCAGAGATAGGGAATTCAGGGCCAGCAAGCCTGTATAAACAAACATTTTTACTTTTTCACTGATTTACTATCCAAAGCCCAAACTCTGCTTAGATTCCTCACTAATTAAACTCCCCAATGCTAAGTTTCTTTGTCCTTTCAATTCCTCACAAATTTATTTCTTTGTCTAAAAAGTATAAAAGTTGCCTGCTTTAGACATTCCTTAGGTTGCATATCTGTGAGACCTCTATATGTATGAAATTATTTTTTCTCCTGTTAATCTGTCTTGTGTCAATTTAATTATTAGGCTAGCCAAGAAAAACCAAGAGGGGTATGTGAAAATTTACCTCCCCATCAATGTTACGGATATAATGCTAATGGAGCTTCTAATTTTGTATGGCAAAATTACATAATTGAAATAATTATACAAATATAAAATTGCACTTATGATAAATGCTATGAGATGGATTTGATGCTATGAATATCTATAATAGGAGGATTTTTACTTAGTCAGTGAAAACAAACAAGAAAATGAGTTCTGAGGGATGAATAGGCATTAATGAGACCAAAAGGGAAGGGAAGAGCATTCTAGGCAGAGGAAGCAGCATGTTCAAAGGCCCTATTACAAGATAAAGACTGATAAGGGCAGACTTGAAGACATAAAACAATATGAGGCTGAAGACACAGGGGGAGCAAGACCATACAGGGTCTTGTATATCATGATAACTAATTTGGTCTTAATCCCCAAATCAATGGGAAGCTTTTGAAAGCTTTTAAGCAGCAAGGAGGTTGTTATAGAATTAATATTATGAAAAATCATACAGTCATGCCACTCCTCTGCATAAAATTGTCCAAAGAAACCATAGTCCTTCCACCATAATCTGTAAAGCTCTAACATCTACCTACTTCTACTCTCCCATTGTTACCTCTGTTCTAACCACGTCTGGCTTTCCTGCTAAATCCTAGAATATACCAACCTTATTCCTACCTGACAGCCATTGGACTTGTTACACATTCTACCTGAATGTTCTTTCCCCAGAAATTTGCATGAATCACCTGCTATCTTTGTTCAAGTCTCTGATCAAACATTATTTACTCAGAGAAGTCTTCTCTGCCAAGACAATCTAAAATAGCACCCTTATGTGTTTAATTTTTTAAAAAATATATTTCATGGATTTTTTACAGAGAGGAAGGGAGAGAGATATCAGAAACATTGATGAGAGAGAAATATTGATCAGCTGCCTCCTGCAAACCCCCCACTGGGGATGTGCCCGCAACCAAGGTACATGCCCTTGACCAGAATCAAACCTGGGAACCTTCAGTCCGTAGGCCGACGCTCTGTCCACTGAGCCAAACTGGCTAGGGCATGTGTTTAATTTTTATGCATGGCATTATCAATACCTAACATATTATTAAATATTTGCTTATTGCCCATCTCTCCCAATAGAATGTATCCCAATTGATGAATACATTTTTATTGAATAAATGGATAAATTGATGACTGCAGTATAAAGAATATACACATGCTCCCTGACTTACAATGGGTTACATCCAGATTAAACCATCATAATTTGAAAATATTGTAAGTTAAAATACATTTAATATACCTAACCTACCAATCATCATACAGAGCCTAGCCTATCTTTAACATTCTTAGAGCTCTTACATTAGCCTATAGTTGGGCAAAATCATCTAACACAATGAATACACAGTATTCATAATCGTGTGCTTGACTGAGTTGCAGTTAGGTGCTGCTACCCAACATCACAAGAAAATATCATATCACATATTGGTAGCCCAGGAAAGATCAAAATTCAAAACTTGAAGTATAGTTTCTGCTGAATATGTATCACTTTTGTATGATCATAAAGTTGAAAATCAGAAGTGAAACCATCGTAAGTCAGAAACTGTCTGTATTGGAAGAGGGCCAAAGTGGATGTAGAGAGGCCAGTTAGAGACAATTACAATAATCCAGATGAGAGATTATAGCTTGGACTGGGATGGTAATGGAGGAGGGGTAAGGATGAATAACTTAGAAAAATATTTGGAGTGGTAAAATTGATAGGACTTGATGAATTGGATGTAGCAGTTGATAAAGGGAGAATATGATGACTCCAAGGTTACATATTAAAATCTACTTGTACAGTATTTTCCAACAAATTTCCAGCAAGCATGCTATTTCAAGTATTCTTTGTTAAAGACTCTAAAATGGCATTTCCACGTAATGGAATTATACCTACAGAGGTTACTTCAAAAAGACTAGACTCAACCTTGTTCTAATAGGGAAAACTGCTCTAAAATAACTGTTATATGAAAGGGGCCCATATTCCCCTCCTCCTTCTGATACCACCTACCAAGGCTAATCATACACATTTTCTGTAAAGTGTTACAGGATAATAAGCTAGGAAAATTCCAGAGCAGGAGGAATAGAGAAACTGAGTCAGCAGGATAGTTAAAACAAGGCCAAACAGTATGGGCAATTTGCAGCTGGCCTGCAAATAACAAGCCATTATCTTCCCCAGTCAAGGATACTTGAAAGCAAATGGTTAAAAGCCTCCCTAAGGAGAGAATGCAGGGAAAAAGGAGGGAAGGGGAAAGGGGAAAATGGCAGTTTTATTCCCTAAGCAAAAAGCCAGCATTCTCAAGGCTTGGCAAGATAAAATTGCCAGGTGCTTATCATTAATTCTGGGAAAGCCACAACAAAGTAAAAAGGTACCTTGAGAATTAATCTGTACCAAAATATTCAGCAGAGAAATTTTGAGACCTATAGACAGGAGGGTATATAATGCCTCAAACCCCCCACGCAATTCGCTCTTCAAATTAGCTGAGAGTTCATCTCCACTTCATAAGCCAGATGTATAGATTTGCTTGCCTTGCTTCTTTAATAAATGTGCATGCTTTAATATATTGGCTTATCACAACACAATCAGAGTCTCTCATTTAAATTCATTAATGAGAAGACAAGAATCAAGGTTGGGGACAGCCCTCTCCCTCTGACTCAGGTGGCTGTCCCATAACAACTCTCTGGTGTCTGTGAGAGGTGCCTGTCCCAAAAGTACAACGTGTCCCTGAAATAAAAGCAGACCAATGAGGCCACATGAGAATGACACCTTTATTCCACAATCAGCCAGCACAAAATCATCTCCTAAAATAACATTAGCCATTAAAAATAAAAACTACAAATTGCAGGAGATAATACAAAATATTGGACTTTACTCCTTAAAACTATCAAGTCAAAGAGGAGCAGAATTTGCCACCCAAGAATATGACTCTTTGGCATAAGGATTATATTGAGCTGGTTTTTAAGAAATGGAAGACACAAGAAAAGCTCTGAAAACTGAATAGAAGTTACCCTTTTGTAAGAAATATTTACATGTATAAGGGAAATGTCCATTTGTAAGGGTGTCTCCCTCTTCTACCAAGAAGAAGAGGATGGCTAAATCCCTAGACATTCTTATTGATGGAGAAGGCAAAGACTTAAACCTGCATAACAACCATACCCTTGTTTACTGTACTTTGTCTGATAATGTCCCATAACTGGCCTTCCTCCTTCCCCAATATATTTTGTCTTTAGCTGGAGATGGTATTTACGGTTGTGGTTTGTGCCATTTCAGGGAGTTACTCCATTTTCCTGGCTCTCTCTCATGTATACAGGAGATGTACTTATTATTAAAATTCTTTTCTGCTTTTCTCCTGTTAATCTGTCTTTTATTACAGGGGGCCTCAGGCAAGAATCTAAAAGGATAGAGGGGAAATTATTTTTGCCTGCCCTACAAAGTCAGCAAAAACAAGGAAAGTCTGAGAAACTCTCAAACCATAAGGATCCTAAGGAGACATGATGACGAAGTGCAAGGTGGTATCCTGAACGGAATCCTGGAATGGAGAAAAGATATTAAGTAAAAAAAAATAAGAACATCTGAATAAAGTATGGACTTTAGCTGATGGTGTATCAGTATTGGTTATAAATTGTGACCAATGTGCCATGCTGTTACCAGAGGAAATAGGTTCTTCCACATTCTTGTAGAAAATGAATTTCAGGAACACACACATAGGAGGATTTTAAGCCAGTGATGGCGAACCTATGACACGCGTGTCAGAGGTGACATGCAAACTCATTTTTTTTGGTTGATTTTTCTTTGTTAAATGGCATTTAAATATACAAAATAAATATCAAAAATATAAATCTTTGTTTTACTATGGTTGCAAATATAAAAAAATTTCTATATGTGACACGGCACCAGAGTTAAGTTAGGGTTTTTCAAAATGCTGACACACCGAGCTCAAAAGGTTCACCATCACTGATTTTAAGCTGATCCATTTTGTTGATCTGCCCCCAGGTACACCATGCCTGATGTCTCATCCACAACCAGGTGATTCAGCTTCTGGAGCTGCAGGCCCATACTTGTGCCCACCAGGCCCAGAAGGGTCTGGGCCCAAAGCTGCAGTGCCATTACCCCTGGCACATAAGTCTCCAGTAGTCCAGCTCAATCTCTGCTTTTGGCTGTGCTTTGGCCAGTGCAGGTGCCAATGAGAGACTGGGGCCTTTGTTAAGCTGCCCTCTATTTCCTTGGGTTTAGGAGAGAGCAGGCTTTCTTTTGAACTATCCAATCTCTTTCCTTGACTGGCATCCTTATCCTATGCAATCTTTCCCCCAGATTTTCCCAGGTTAGTCTCCTCCCGTTTATGGTGACCATTTTGTATCCTACTGCACATGCACCCAGTGAAAGTACTTCCCCCTGCACCATCTTCTTCCTCCCCCAATTAGTGGGGTGGACTCTCCAGGTGACTGTAAAGCTTAATCAGATATCTATTTCTGGTTGGTTAGCTCCCTCCCTTTTGCTTTTGTTTTGTTTTTTAATATATTTTTATTTACTTCAGAGGGGAAGGGAGAGGGAGAGAGAGATAGAAACATCAATGATGAATTATTGATTGGCTGCACACCTCCTACTGGGGATCAAACCCACAACCTGGGCATGTGCCCTTAACCGGAATCCAACCCAGGACCCTTCAGTCTGCAGGCCGACACTCTATCCACTGAGCTCCCTCCCTTTTGGTTAATATCTAAGTACCTATCTACTGTAACAAAACTAATGGAATACGTTGATAATAGTGAAAACTACCTGTGTGGTTTATAGGAACCCTTGGTACTATCTTATAATTTTTCTGTAAATCCAAAGCTGTTCTAAAATAAAAAGATGTTTTAACTGCACAAACACACATACTTACAATGCAGATCTCAATTCATTGCCTTATTCTTGTATAAGCAGACCAGAATTCTTTCTTTCAAGTGATTTCTTACAGGTACTGGTTTTTATAAACACTAGATCTTTTCAGACACAGTACTTTCAAATCCTGAGAAGGCCAAAGGAGATGCTGTGAGACCTCTTTCCATTGGTAGGAGAAGAAAAAAAAATGAATACAAACAATTCCTGCTTATCCATCCAGAATTACTAGAATACTGAGCAGAATAAAGGTTATATATGGTTTTGCTTTGTTTGGAGGAGATAATTTATAAATTACTGCATGTCTAAGATTTTTTTCACTATCACCACATTTGTACTCCCTAGCCTTCTCAATAGAAAAGTCACTCAGAATTTTTAGAGGCTTTTGTGTTAAATTGTGACATACATAGGTAAGCAACTCAGAACAGTAATTTCATTAAATTATTCCCTCATTCCCTACACAAACCACAACTTCACACATTTTAATGGAAGGGGAGGATGATGCAGCAAAGGACAAGAAGTAAACATTAGAGAAAATTCCCACGGAAACAAAAGTCACAGAAGCACAAAATTTCAGAGCCAGACTATATCCTAAAGTGCCAAAATCCTCATGGTGCAGAGCAGAGCCTAAGACACAGAGAGATTAACTGATTCACCTAAAATCACAAACCTTCTATGGTCTTTCAACCCCAGGCAGGCTCACTCTATTCATACTCTTTAGTTTTGTCTACACACAGACCCAATAAAGCATTTTATTAGTACGGCAAAAGGTTAGTAAAAAAAAACCCATAGAGGTAATTAGACTTGTGTTAATTGAATAATCAAGAATAACACTGTACATAGTAGAAGGTTCCATACAGTTGTTTTTACACTGCAGTATCTGATTCTTTTAATAAAACCTGACATCACCATAACAATCAGAAATTGATCCATGAATAAAACATAAGTCAAGAAAAATAAGTTCTAATTCAGACTTTGAATTTTATTCTGAGTTGGACCTCAATGTAGCTGGGCTTCAGTTTCCTTCTTAGTTAAATAGGAACAATTATTTCTTATCTTACCCAGAGGTCATGAGAATTGGTACAGCTTAATAACCTCTCTCATCTTTGCCATCTGAAGAGTGATCCTATTATCTGCTCTTGTTACTGACTGATCTATAGACAGGGGTAGCACACTCTTATGGTACTTGGTTTCTCCTTAAGGTCCTTGGAAAGTATAGTAGAAAGAACAAAGGATATACAGGAAGTCAAGGAGAAAGTGTTCTATGCTCAGAGCTGCCACTGTCTTTCATATGACCTTCAACAAGTCACTTCCTCCATTTGTATAATGAAGGGATTGTACCCCGATCTCAGGTTGCCTATAGGTCTGAGAATCCCTATAGGCCCTTTCAGCTTGGATAAATGACTCTAGAATTCTATATTCAGGCAACACCATACAGGTTGGAAATGTAGATGCCATAGGGCCTTTTATGCCAAACTTTCAAAATTAGCTACAAGATCCATCTCAGCACAGGAGCTTCTGGTGCCTTTGGCCACTCCATGATCCACACAGGGATTTCTGAGTTGACTCAAGGGAGGGAGATAAAAAATACCCAAGTCCAGAGGCAATTAATTGATCTTGAAGTGATTAAGTTATCTCTACCTCATAGCCTGTATTCCCCTAAATGGAAGGGTAGGAAAACCAATAATGACATAATTTCTGCAATGAAAGTTGATAATTACAAAATGGAATTTCTCAGTTAGGAGAGAAGAGACACTGAACCTATTCATATTTATAAGCCTGGCATTTCTGAATGTCATTATGTCTGATTTTCACAGGCAAGGAAGAAAATAAAAATAAACATTAATTTATCATCAACTCTGACAAATACTAGCCACCTCTTTAAATAAACACATGCCAACATCCATTAGCCTATAGCCCTTGACCCCTCCAGTAGGCATGCAGCTGGAGCTAGTACTTATGAGAATGAGAAACTGCATGTATGTAGAGTTAGATTAGAGGGGTCACTGGAAACGCACCTGCAATACTCTTGTAGTTTTCTATTTCTCTTACCTCAGCTACTAGCCCTACTCAATACACACTCTGTGGAGAATACTGAACCCCTTTAATTCTAATCTGAACATAGGTGTAGAAAGCTGCTTTCAACAAAGATCCCAACTAGAGTCTCTCAGCTCACTTCCCTGAGCAAAATGGTCATAGAACAGGTTCTAGGTCTGAATAAGATGGAGTAAGCACAGTCCAGCCTGCTTTTTCCACTAAATGCAGCTAGACAGAAGGCAGGGAACAGCTATTTGAGGAAAGAGGAAAAAGTAATAGGCAGATTTGGGAAGAAGACCAGAATTAAAAGTACCACTGAACTAGTACTGAGCTGCCTATTTTTCTTCTAGTATCTTCCGGCCTAAATCAAAGATAGCCTGAAACCCAGAATTAGACACCAGGTCAGGACAGGAGAAAGCCCTCTAGGTCAGGTTCAAGGCGTGGGAAGGAATCTCCTGACACCCAAGATAGAGTGGAAGAAATCCCTTTTTTACTATTTTATTTTATTTTCCTCCTCTTTTCTTTGTTCTGCGATAGCCAAGCCCCCAAGCCATCAGGCAATTCCAAAAAGAAGGCAGCAGTAGCAGCAACAGTGGGGGCTCAAGAGCAGGAACACATTGAGGGTAGGTCAGAGGAGCAGTGGTCCCAAGAGAATTGGAAAAACCTGACTGTTGTTTTTTTTCCTCTCTTGATCTTCCATCACTTGGCCCAGATGTGAGCACAGCTGTAAGAAATGCACAGTAAAATGGAATAATTAAGGCCAATTTTCTGACCAGAGGACCAAAAGGGAACACTCAAAGAACAAGAAAGTGCAAGGGATATAGCAGAGAAAGAGAAACTCAGCAAAGTGTCCTGGCCCCGAAACCTGTTCTTTATAAACTCCTGGGTTCATTACCAAGCTGTGCATATGTGGATCTGACCCAAAAGTACATACCAACAAATTTCTGTGTCTATGAGGGGTTTTTTTGTTTTGTTTTGCTTAATCTCTTCACCTTTTTCACTCAGCCCCCAAACCCTGCTTCTCTCATAGCTGACAGTCTGTTCTCTATCTCCGAGTCTGTTTCTATATTGTTTGTCATTTTTATTTTGTTTGTTAGATTCCAGATATGACTGAAATCATATGATACTTGCCTTTCTCTGATTGGTTTATCTCATTTAGCATAATGCTCTCCAGGCCCATCCATGCTGTCACAATGTATCACAGCTTTTTTTTTTTTTTAAATCCACTCATCTACTGATGGGCACTTGGGCTGCTTCCAAATCTTGGCTATTGTGAATAATGCTGCAATGAACAGAGGGGTGCATATTTTTTTAATTACTGTTTTCTAATTTCTTTGGATATAGTCCCAGAAGTGAAATCACTGAGTCATAAAGCCAAAATTTTGAGAACTGAACTCCAGGATAGACTACTGCCCAAGTTCCATACTGGCCACTGGACAGGATAGATACAAATAGCATTGCAGAGTCTTTGAAAATGGAACTAGTACTGAAAGCAAAAGCTACAGAAATAAGGTCAGAACTTGCAGCCCAGACCCAACTGGTAAATTGCCTGCTAAAATAAAAACATCAACATTCTCCATGGATTTAAACAATATCTAGAGATTCATAACATTCAAAATGTACAAGATAGAATTCAAAATTACTCAGCAAAAGAAGAACTAGGAAAATCTCAGTTTCATGAGAAAGACAAATCTTGAATGAACTATAGAGCATCTCAAAAACTATAAAATAAGGAAAATGAAAATGGAAATTTTAGAACTGAAAAATTCAAAAGTGACAAAATTTTAAAAACTCACTAGAAGGAATCAATAATACAGTATAGTACAGAACAAATATCTAAAGCAATAATGGCTTAAAACTTCCAAAATTTAGCAAAAGATATACACCTACATATTCAAGAAGCTCAGCAAATCAGAAACAGAATACATCTAAAGAAATCCATGCTCAGATACATCATAATCAAACTGCTGAGAACTGTCTTATAGTAAGTCTTAAAATTAGGTAGTGTGGTTTATTCAACTGTATTCTTTATTTTCAAAATTGTTTGGCAATTCCATTTCCTTTGCTTTCTGTATAATTTAGAATCAACTTGTCTACATAAATAAAAATACTGCTGGAATTCTGATTGAAATGTAATAATTCAATGTATGCATTAGTTGGGGTGAAACTGACAATTTTATTAGGTTTAGTCTTCCAATATATGAGTATGGTATTTCTTAACAGTTATTTAGGTCTTCTTTGATTTCTTTAATCAGCAGTTTATAGATTTCAGTATATAGATTCAATACATATTTTATTAGATTTATACATTATTTCATTTGGTGCTATTTTAAATAGTATTATATTTAAAATTTTTGGTTTCTAATTGTTCAAAGATAGTATATATAAATAAAATTGATTTTTGTGTGTCAGCCATGTATCCTGTGATCTTGATAATGTCTTGCTGAGTTTTAGTGTACATTTATTAGGCTTTTATACATGGAAAATCATGTTTGTATATAGGGATAATTTTATTGCCTCTTTTTAAATCTGAATGCCTTTATAACTATTTCTTTCCTTATTGCACTGGCTAGAATTCCAGTATAATACAGTGATGAATAGGAGTGGTGAGAAGAAATCCATGCTTTGTTCCCAATCTTAGGAGGAATGCATTCCATCTCTTACCATTAAGTATGATGTCAACTGTAGGTATTTTGTGGCTTACCTTTTGTCAGATTAAGGAAGTCCCTCTATTTCCAGTGTGCTGAGAACTGTTATCATGAATGGATGCTGGATTTTGTAAAAAAAAAAAAATCTGGATCAATTGATAAATTCATGTGGATTCTCTTATTTAGACAATTGATATGGTAGATTATATTGATTGATGTTTGATTATTGAACCAGTTTTGCATTCCTCAAATGCTGGATTAGATTTGCTAATATTTTGTTAAGGATTTTTATATCTGTATTCATGGAGATTAGTATGTAGTTTTCTATAATTTTGTGTCATTTATTTGTTAAATGGTAGAATCCTCTAGAAACCATCCAAATCTTTTATTGTCTGTGGGGTCTGTAATATCATTCCTGATGTTAGTCATTTGTGCTTCTCTCCTTTTCTTTGTCAGTCATGCTAGAGCTCAATCAATTTTATGAATCTTAAAAAAAATCAGCTTTTGGTTTTACTGATTTTTCTCTATTGATGTTCTGTTTTCCATTTTATCCATTTGTGCACCTTATTCTTTCTTCTACTTTCTTTGGGTTTAAATATCTCTTCTTTTTGAAGTTTCTTACGGTAGAAGAAACTTGATTTGAGGTATTTTCTCTTTTTTATTTTAAGCATTTAGTACTCTATCTTTTTATTTAAGCACTGCTTTAGAGACATGCCACACATTCTAATATGTTGTATTTTCATTTTCATTCAGTTCAAAGTATTCCCCTGTTATTTCCTCTTAAACCTGTGGATTATTTAGGAATATGTTATATAATTTCTGAGTGATTTTATATTTTCCTGTTATTGATTTCTAATTTCACTATAGTCAGATAGTATACTTTCAATAACTTAAATTATTTTAATTTGTTAAGGTGTGTTTTTATGGCCCAGCATAGGGCTTGTTTTTATGAATATTGATCTCAAAGTGCTTTTTGGTTTATGGATTCAAGAGTCTTGCAAAGATTGAAAAGCAGTAGTTCTACATAGATAGGGTCAGGAAAGGAGAAATTTGAATATTTAGACAAAATGTAGGCCAAAAGGGAAACTCTACCTTAACACAAAAATAATGTCATTAGAGCTGTATCTGAGAAAACTTATGGGACACATTTCAAAAATCCCTTTAGGAGACAACTGAGATGAACCCAATATAATTTATGTTACCACACCTAAGCACCATCGGATTCCCCTTTTTCATTTATGGTTTTAAAATGCATAGAGTCTGGTGGAGCTTTTAGTCAAAAGTCCTGGTCAGCAAGGCTAATGCAAATTGATTCTTCTGAAGACATACCAAAAGAAAATCTGACAATTTATGCCAACCCAACAGAAATCTTCTGGTTCACATTTTTCCCATCTTGGTAAATAGAAAGACATGTTTAATTCTGTCTTCTGTCTGTGTCTCTACCTTTGGAATGAAATATGTTATACCTTCTATGTAAGGCTCTCTAGGTAGACAGTAGAGCATAGTGGCTGAAAGCAAAAACTCAGGCATCAGACCTAAGCTCAAATTCTGGCTATACTCTTCACTATTTGTGTGAAATTGAGCAAGCTGCTTGGCCCATACAAGTCTCTATTCCTTGTATAAAATGGAATACAGCAATACCTATATTATGCAGTTTTATGAGGTATAAATGAGATAATAAATATAAAGATCCTAGAGCAGTGCCTGACACATAGTAAGTGCTGTTAATGTTAGTGATGATGGCATTCATGATCTCATCCATACCGTACATATCCAGAAGCTGTAACAAAGGCTTCCAGACTTTGGTCTGAAGATTCATACATACATGTCTGAAACGTTGCTCAAGGGTTCAAAGGATAAGAACAAAATTGGAAATAGGGATAAAAGATGAAGTTCAGAAACCAAAGAATGGAAACCTGGGAGTCTGCTGAGGCATCTACAGCTCACAGTGCATGGGCTCAGAGCAATTTTAAAGTTTTATGTCAAGACATACACTACACATACATAAATCATTATCTAGGAAGATAAAAGGAAAGGCCACCATTTATGCTATTCCTATAAGAAAACTCAAGGTTGGAAATGAGGAAGAACATACTGATTGTGGAGACAAAATGTGACTAAATGACCAAAATAGTACTGAAGAAGCAATGAGATGACTACTTACTTGAGTAGAATAAATATTTACCTGACTGAATGCAGGAGCTGTCAGAAGATATCTTTAGGTCTCATCAGCTTCATAACTCCATCATTTTTATTAAGGTACTAGAGGCCTGGTGCACAAGATTCATGCACTCAGGGGAGTCCCTCAGCCCGGTCTGCACCCTCTCGCAGTCTGGGAGCTCTCGGGGGATGTCCAACTGAGGGCTTAGGCCCACACCCAGCTCCTAAGCCATCAGTCCGACATCCTTAGTGCTGCTGCAGGGACAGGAGAGGCTCCTGCCACTGCCGCTGCGCTGGCCTGCAGTGAGCTGTGAGCCCGGCTTCTGGCTGAGGGGGAGCATCCTGACCATCAGGGGGCAGCTCCTGCATTGAGCATCTGCCCCCTGGTGGTCAGTGCACGTCATAGCTATTGGTTGTTCCCCCATCCAGTCGATTTGCATATTACCCTTTTATTATATAGAATAACTGACATACAACATTATATTAGTCTTAGGTGTACAACATAATGATTCCATATTTGTATAGAATATTGTGAATGATCACCATAATAAGTCTAGTTAACATTCATCACCATACATAGCTATGAAAAAAATTTTCTTGTAATGAGGACTTTTAATATGTACTCTCTTAGCAACTTTCAAATATGCAATCCACTATTTTTAACTGTAGTCATCATGCTGTACATTACATCCCCATAACTTATTTCATAATTGGAATTTATAATAGCTTAATTATTTTTAATGCCCATACTAATACTAATATTCTCTTCATAATGCACATAGAGTATATCTACAACAAACAAAATCTATTAAAGAAAGAAGTTAACTCCACAAGGGAAGAGAAACACATACAAAAAAATGAGGTTGTTTGGATCTTTCACTTCAAATCACATGAATATTATATGAGCACAACTTATGAATACATTTTGGTCTGAAAAAGACACAGAACTTACAAAAGACTAGAAAGTACGAAGTGATATTGTCACAGTAGCAGGAGAAAGACATTATTTTGACAAAATAACTATTAAAAGAATTATAGGGGAAAACACTATTTTGTCAGAATTGTCAATGCTGAGTACAAAGGTGAAGGAACACATAAAAAACAATGCATCAATGTTATGCTTTATTCTTTACTAATATTCTAGACCAAAATATTTGAGCCAAGAGATGACCATTTCCTTTCCTCAAGGAAGAAAATCAATAGTGTGGCAATTGTTCCAAGTATAATCCCAGGCCCACCAACTTGAATATTCAACACTAGATCTGCTAAATCAGAATCAATCGGTTGGAACCCAGGAACCTACATATTACTAAACTCCTCCAGGTGATTTTGATGCTCACCAACATTTGAGAATCACAAACTAGTACAAGCATCCCCACAACTAGATCTCAATAGTGACTAGTCAATCAATCAAAAAAGCATGTTAATGCCCTGATATAGACCTGATCCTCTCAGTGAGCCTGTTTCTTTTCTCTAAAATAGAGATAGTAGTACCTACTACCTCTTACAAGCTGTGGAGAAAATTTAAAGGTGTATATGTGCAGCCGAAACCGGTTTGGCTCAGTGGATAGAGCGTCGGCCTGCGGACTGAAGGGTCCCAGGTTCGATTCCGGTCAAGGGCATGTACCTGGGTTGCGGGCACATCTTCAGTGGGAGATGTGCAGGAGGCAGCTGATCGATGTTTCTCTCTCATCGATGTTTCTGACTCTCTGTCTCTCTCCCTTCCTCTCTGTAAAAAATCAATAAAATATATTAAAAAAAAAAAAGGTGTATATGTGCAAAGCTTCACATAATATCTATAATATAGTAAACCATTCAATAAATTTTAGTAAATATACATGCAAAAAATGAAACTAGACCACCTTCTTACACCATATATAAGAATAAACTCAAAATGGATTAAAGACTTTAATATAATACTCAAAATCATTAAAAAATCCTAGAAGAAAACATAGGCAGTAAAATCTCAGACATTTCTCTTGGCAATGTTTTTTTCTGATATATTTCCTTGGGTAAGGGAAACAAAAGAAAAATTAAACAAATAAGACTATATCAAACTAAGAAGTTATTGCACAGCAAAGGAAACCCATCAACAAAATGAAAAGACATGTCACTGAAAAGGAGAAGGTATTTGCCAATGATACATCTGATAAGGGGTTAATATCTAAAATTTATATAGAACTCAAGACCAACGACCAAAATAAAAAAAAACCAATACAATTTAAAAATGGGCAAAGAACCTGAATAGACACTTCTCCAAAGAGCACATACAGATGACCAATAGATAAATGAAAAGATCCTCAATTACCCTAATCATCAGACAAATGCAAATTAAATCCACAATGAGATATCACCTGACACTTATCAGAATGACTATCATCAATAAATCCACAAACAAGTGTTAGTGAAGAATCAGAGAAAAGGGAACCCTTGTGCACTGTTGGTGGGAATGCAACCACTATGAAAAACAGTATTGAGGATTCTCAAAAAATTAAAAATGGAACTTCCCTATGACTAACAATTCTGGGTATTTATCTGGAGAAACTCAAAACACTATTTCAAATGGATATATGCACTCCTACACTCATTACAGTGTTATTTACAATAGCCAAGATATGGAAGTAATCCAAGTTCCAATCAATATATGAGTGGATAAAAAAGTGGTGGTACATATATACAATGGAATATTACTGGGCCATAAAAAAGAATGAAATCTTATCATTTGCAACAGTAGGAATGGACCTAGAGGGTATTATGGTAAATGAAACAAGTCAAACAGAGAAAGACAAATATCATATGATTTCACTTAAATGTGAAATCTAAAGAACAAAATAAATGAACAAACAAAATGAAACAGACTCATAGACACAAAGAATAGACTGAGGTTGCCAAAGGGGAGGTGGATTGGGGTTGGATGAAAAAAAGTGAAGGGATTAAGAACTACACATTGGCAGTTACTAAATAGTTATTGGGATGTAAAGTACAGCATATGAAATATAGTCAGTAATATTGTAATAACTATGTATAGTGCTAGATGAGTACTGGAAATATTGGGGGCATACTTTATAAAGTATTTTATTGTCTAACCACTATGCTGTATACCTAAAACTATTATAAAATACTTTTGAATGCAAACTGTAACTGGAAAAGAAAAATTTTAAAAATTTAGTAACTATAATAAGAAAAAATCCAACTCCTTATTGAAACCATTTCAATCCTTGTGTACCTATATTACTTCATCTCTTGCTACTCCCCCCTCCCACACTCCACCTGACAATTTGTACTCAAGATAAATAAAACTGAAAAGGAAAAAAAGACAACAAAATCAATTGGAATGCCCTCATACAACCATGCTACTTTTTATCTCCTCTTCATTGCTTATGTTCTTTCCTTAGCCTGGAACTTCACAGGGTGTAGCCCCTTGACCTAGAAAGCTCATACTACTTGATCTTCATGGTCTAAATCATTAGCATTTTCACTGGGAAGTTTTTATTGAACCCCTAAGTTAGGAGCCTCTCCTCTTTGTTCCTTCTGAACCTTAAATTCTTTACCTATTTACATGTTGTTTATCTGTCTTATCTTCCCTCATTTGAGAGC
Source organism: Myotis myotis (assembly GCF_014108235.1). Taxonomy (NCBI): domain Eukaryota; kingdom Metazoa; phylum Chordata; class Mammalia; order Chiroptera; family Vespertilionidae; genus Myotis; species Myotis myotis. The sequence goes on from NW_023416346.1 coordinate 40,411,524, forward strand.
AAGCTCTTTGAAGTCATAAACAATGCAATTTTGTGGTTGTTTCTGTTGGTAATTTTAAAATATATAGAAATATACAAAGAATAATACATTCACCCATGTTTCTAATATCTATAAGTAATCATTATCGACATTTTGGCACTTTTGCTTTCAGTTTTTTTCTATTTGTTTCCAGTCTTTTTCTATTTATTTCCTTTAAAAATAATTTATGAGAATCCTCTTCATTGTTTCAGGACAGAATATTATACATTAATCCAAAAGTCCCCTTGACCTCCACTCTATGTTCTACTCCCTCCATGCCTTTCCAAAGGTAACCAAACACTAATATAAGTTTGATATGTATGCTTCCAATCCTTTTTATACATTTATAAATATATCCATATAAAATATACAGCATTGGCTTGTACATAATTTTCCAAATGTCATGTGTGCATCATTCTGCCACTTACTTTTTTCAGTCAAAAATATTTTTGAAATATATCCATGTTGATATACTTATCTGATTAAGTCCTTTTAATTTCTGTATAATAATCCATTATATAGGTGTAGCCCATTTTATTTAACCTTTCCCCTATTGATGGGCATTTAGGTGTTCCCAAGATTTTGCTATTACAAAAAAAGGTTACAATAACCATGCTTTACTACATATCTTGGTATATAAATGTTACTTCAATAAAGAGACCTAGAAATAGAACTGTCAGATTGTAGGTTATGTGGATTTTCTTTTAAAGGACAGACAAATTGCTTTCCAATGTAGCTGTACTAATTTTATATGCATCAACATTGTTCAAGAATTGTCATTTCCCTACATCCTTACCAACACTTGCTGTTGTCAGCCTTTAAAATGTTGCCAATATTCTCAGAGAAAAAAGATCTCATTCCTGTTTTTTACTGTCTTATTCATCTCTATATACCCAGCTCCTAGCAAGTACTTGGCATATGTTGGTTGCTTGGTAAATATTTGCTCAGCTCTAATTCTGAAGTCACATATAGGCCTTAGCTCTGTACTGCTACTTCTGAACACAACCAGGTGTCTCCTTTCAGCAAGAACCAGGGGGAGATCCCAGTTTCCTCGCCTCTACACAAACCTGTGAGGAAGAGGTAAAGAAAAAGCTGCAGCCAGAGTGGTTTGGCTCAGTGGATAGAGCGTCGGCCTATGGACTGAAAGGTCCTGGGTTCAATTCTGGTCAAGGGCATGTACCTTGGTTGCAGGCACATCCCCAGTAGGAGGTGTACAGGAGGCAGCTGGTCGATGTTTCTCTTTCATCGATGTTTCTAGCTCTCTATCCCTCTCCCTTCCTCTCTGTAAAAAACAATAAAATATATTTTTTTAAAAAAGAAAAAGCTGCAGGTGATGTAATTTTCTGAAGATTTAGCATTCCCTAAGATAGCATTCAGTGAGTGAATTTTGACCTCTGCATCAATAATCCTTTACAATCAATCAGGTTAGCATCTAGCTCCTTCTATCCAAAAGCTAGGGGCATAGTTCAAAAGACAACAGGAGTGAGAAACAATACATCTGCTACACAGTGGCTCTTTTGCATCAGTGGAAGGCACACAAGTGTGAAAGGAATAGTTTAGCTTTCTAGTGGTGTCCGTGGAGGTACTAGTTACAGACATTGTGTTCATGAAAACAGGTTTCCCTTTCCCCCTTGGCATATATCTACACCAGTGGAATATGGACCAAAGTGATATAAAACATCTCCAGTTCTGACCCATTAAGGAACCTCCTATATAATATCTTCCATGTTCTTTTCTCCTTAAAGCTGGCTGGACTAAAGATAAACTCTAGAGCAACCCTAAGAATGCCATGTTAAAGATATCAGCTGTAAGATGGAAGGGGTCTGGATCCCTGGACCACCACTTGAAGAAGCAATATAAGTAAGGAAGAAACTTTATTGGTTTAAACCACTGAGAGTTCAGGGTTTATCTATTAGAGTAGCTATCATTTACCATCCAATGAATACAAGATTACACCTAGAATATTTGGCAAACCTTTTCAGAAACACAAATAATCCAGCATTTACATCTCTAAATGAGGAGAGTTCATATTCTTTAGAGACATGACAGAACTGGCAATGTTACCTGTTAGAATAATTGTTAGTTAGTCTCACAAGACAGATAACACAAAGCATAACTGATATATCTACCAATGCAAATGCTATGCAACAATTACTGAAAAAATTTTCCCCAAAGATTGCAGAGCTGAAATAAACAACATTCTTGTCAGAAAAAAACTTACCTAATCAGTTCTGTTGCCTAATCATATTATACTAGTAAAATTAAAGAGGAAGACATTACTAGCTAGTCTCCACTACAACTGTTAGGCATGAATTTAGTTTGATAGTGTCATAAATAAACAGTCCTCAATGAGAGCTGATGCTGCAATTCTCAGCAGAAAGGCTCCAGGCTGCTTAAGTAGCTAGAGGCTGCAATATTGTCACTTCCTATCTGAAGGCTGAAAAAGCACAGAAGGCAGATATATAAAAACAAGCAGGAATGGGATACGGGGAAGAAAGAATGGAGAAGAGGAAATCTCACGTGAGTAGTTCTGGGCTATTTGATTTAGGATTAAAGTCCCAATATTTGCATTAAGATTTTGCCCTCAGTTTATAGTAACATTGTTTTAATTCTGGAGGTTCCTCACCTATAAAAATTTCTTGACAAAGCAGGATATGTCTGATTCATCTCTGTATAGGGACTGCTTTGATAACCGTGATTAAACAAATGACAAGGACAAAGTATTTAGCAAAATGCTTTTCTAGGAGTCACAAACGCTGCAAGGTAGATGACCACATAACATTTGGTTCTTTGTAAAAATAAAGTCATCTACACATTCATCAAACAAATATTCATTAAGTACCTCCTCTTCGCTAGTCAGTTTGGAAGAAAAGAAATACACAATCCTAACCTCAAGGTCGTGGAGCAGAGATACAAGTCAACAGCACCTAGAATACAGTGTAATCAGTACTCTGACAGATGAAAGAAAGTACATGGGAGCTGTATGATTCCAACTTGAGGAATCAGAGATTTTTTAGAAGATACTCAATGAACACTCACTGTGTGCCAGGTCCTGTTCTAGATGCTGGAGTTACGGAAGTGCCTGTGACACTTGCTCCTGTTCTAGGAACTCTAGGAGCTCTTGGGGGACACAAGGGAGATGTAGCCACCCAATAACCCCAAGGTAGTAGGAAAGTGCTGAACAGAATATGTGTTGTGGGAGGTGCTACTAACTCAATATATCCAAGTATGTTTTTCCTAATTTGACTCCACTTACTCCATAACTATGACAGAACAAGTGGTATCACGTGGTAATGCCCCGACATGTCCAGAATGAGGACTCCCTCTTCCCAGGACTTCCTAGAGGTAAAGCTACCCAGTCTCAGAAGGAAAGCACAATGATTTCTGAGCTCCTATTCATCTCAGTGGTGCTGAGCTTAGACTTTTCCCTTGGGATGCCATTCCCCAAGGAATCTGATTCACGCTTTTAGACTCCAAGTGCTTTCCCTTTTCCTCCAAAACTAGGTTATTTGTTCTTCATTTAGGAAACTAAGTTTATAGTTAGGGACCCAAAATCATTTTTTCTTATTATTATATCTTACAACCCAGAAATAGAAAAAGCAAGCTCAAAAGGCCTCACAGCTTGCAGAATACCTATTGGACCAGCCTCTGGAGGCTCAATGATGCCTTCCACCAGACATGATCAGAAAGACTCATAAATTTGAAACCAGAAAGCCAGAGAGCTCAAAAGCTTGATCTTAAAGATCTATAATCTCTGTCAATCCCTTAATTTTACAAATGAGCATACTGACAAAATGGCCCAACAGATAGTTAATGAGAGGATTGGAACTGCAATCAAGGTTTCTCAACCACTTTTGAGAACATAAGATTCAGGCCAATGTAAGAGTAAGAGAGACCCTAAGAGAGTAAGAGATATCCTAATAGAAAGAAAATCGAGGGCTCTAAGATCCAGCTGGCCCACCCAACATGGAAAACCTCCCTCCAATACTAAAATCAATAGGTTTGATTTCATTAAATGAACGTCCCCTCATCCCCCACCCCTAATATAAACAACTATCAACACCTCCAGCTTGGAGGAAAAATGAGACAAGAGTGTTGGAATGCTCTCTTTGGGAGCAACCCTATTTATTTACATTGAAGCATGATATGTAACAAATGAGAGAGGCTCTGAAGTTAATAGAAGCACCCCTTCCTTTAAGTGTAGTCCTTTACCACCCACCACCAATAGATAATAACAAGCCAATGTATACTAATGCACTGAGGTCTTTCCAGAATATAAATTAACAAATACAACTCCCAAGTATTCTCTCACTTCAGAGGGATTGTGGTACACAATGGGACAGAAGGGGACATGTCAATTCATTCTGGACAACAGGGGACATGGGGGAGAAGGTAGAAGGTAGCCCGTGGGCAACAAACAGCACATAATGTAGGCAAACAAAAAAGTACAGGTATGAGACATGGCCTGGTCCTCCTCCACCATTTGGAGATTGCCAGAAAACGGAGAGAAGGAACTAGAAGAGAATCTCAGAGCTGAAAAATAAAAGCACAGGACTATCCATCACCTCCTCAATATTTCTTCCCTTTTCTTTTCTAGTTCCTGAAATAAGAAATGTCTTGGCCTGGGGACCTAAAAGTATCTTGCAAAGAGAGGGAACAATTGCCACAATAAAATTATGGAGTCCTTCAAGAAAGGTGAATAGATAGATGCTGGAAAATAAGGCTTTGAAACCACTAGTCGTTTCTACTCAAATTCTTTTAAAAAATATGCAACCATTCCAGTTGAGTATTGCTCTTATCTCAAGACTTGCACACTCAAACAAAAGGGATTACATGTCTCTTATTGATATCCTTGTCCTACTTCCAAATTCAGCCAGTATCAAACAAGAGAAAAGATGAGAGGGTTGGGAGCAATGAAAGAATAATTTATTTCCACAAAATAAAGATCTTACAGGACCCTCCACGACCCAGTTTACACAGATGTTTTTTCCCTTCAAACTCACATCACACTTGGGATTCTTTTTCATCTAGATGAGACAAAATGTTATTAAAAGTGCTTAGCTTAATTTATTCACAGCCACACTAACCCGGACACCAGAGATGCCAATTACATTTCCCATCATACCCAGGGCCTACAGGAAGCAGACTTTCCCCCTGAGATTTGTAGATGGTTTCACAGTCAAGTATTATGTTTAATCCAAAGTTCTTCCTTCCAGAAGAATGTAGGAACATGACAGTTTTTTTTAATCCTTTATGTAGGCTTTAGAAAGTTGACTCTATCCAAAATGTGATACAGCAGCCTATGATAGCCAGAGTGAATGGCATTCTGAAAAAGTCAAATGAGTTGACAGAATGCTTTGTTTTTTCTACTTTATTTATGCCACTAAGCTAAGAAAGCAAGAGAGGGGGAGTCACATTTTCTATTCTACAGGCAAGAAGTTAATAGCTCTGAAGCACCCAGAAATAGGCCTCAGATAGACCAAGCATTTATACAAGGTTGTGTATAAAATTTTAGGAGCTTGGAAAGCTTCAAGCACTTTCAAGTGTTTTCAAGCATATTAGTCTTGCTTCACACAAAGCATAATAAGTCTGGTTGATAGAAGAGAAATAATAATGCTGTTAATCGAAGCAGCTTGGAAGTGAATCATCCACTCCAACAATTCACATTGATTTAATGCCCTTTGGACACTATGATTCAGTCCCTTCATGGAGGGTAATCACTATCTCACTTAGGCACCATTCACACTCATCTTTGTTTCTGCATAAACAAACAAACCAATGGCTTCCCATGATGCAGCCAGAAATATTGGCCTTTAAGTGATTGTGCCTCTGGAGAAAGAGCTCAGCTATTAAACAAAACTCAGGGCTGCAAACAACTTATTTCTTAAATGTATCAGTCCCCTTTGGTAGTTGATATTAACTAGGGAAGATGGTAAGGATAAGGTCAGTGTGAACCAGGGAAAAAACAAATCATAGGATAATTGAAAAGAAACACAGTTTTATTACCCTCAAAGGAAAACAACTCAAGCTGGACTCAAAATGCTTTAAGGAAATGTTGTCCCAGAATGGCCCAGAGAGAACTATTTAAAGAAAAATTAGGAATTATTTGTAATTGATACATCAGTTACTGCTATGTAAAGGGGAATTTCTAAACTAAAGTATTTACAGTTTTTTAAAGATAGTTTATAGTATTTTTAATTGAATTTATTTGGGTGACATTGGTTTGCAAAACCATGCAGGTTTCAAGTGTGTAACTCAATAAAACATCATCTGCACACTGCATTGTGTGCCCACCACCCTGAGCAAAGTCTCTTTCCATCCCCATTTCCCCCTTTTGCTTAATTCCACCTAGCCTCCACCTCCCTTTCCCTCTGGCTATCACCACACTGCTGGCTATGTCTATCTGTTATGTATATGTTTTTTTTTGATTAATCCCTTCACCTTGTTTCATCTAGCCCCCCAAGCCCCCTCCCCTCTGACAATTGTCAGTCTGTTCCATGTATCCATGCCTCTATTTCTATTTTGTTTATTTATTTTATTCATTTGATTCTACATATAAGTGAGAACATATGGTATTTGTCTTTCTCTAACTGGCTTATTTCACTTAGTATAATAATCTCCATGCTGTCACAAAAGGTAAGAGCCTCTTCTTTTTATGGCCGCATAGTATCCCCTTGTGTAACTGTATCACAGTTTTTGTATCTACTCATCTACTGATGGGTACTTGGGCTGTTTCTAAAATGTCAAGTGCGGTAAACAGTTCTATATAAAACCAAGATGAAATTTTCAATGAAGAAAAGCTTTACTAATATTAGTAAAATGGTAATAAATGTTGAAGTTGAATGATGAGTATATGGAGGTTCATTATACTTTCTCAACCTTTTTTGTATATATTTAACATTTTCCACAGTAAAGCTCTTTTTTAGTATGTTTCTGAACAAAGGTAATTTCAGGTCAGCCCTCTGAGTTATTACAAATTTGAAATTACTGGGATTAATAGTGGAGTTTTGACTCCGTTATAAATTTTTATCACAGCTCTCAGGCTCTTGAACTTTACTCTCCCAAACACAGCCTGCCTATATTCAAACTCATGGCAAGGGCAATTGGGATCCAACAGAGCCATAACTTGTTCTGCTTCTAGTAAAAATATCAAGGGAAGTCTTGGGAAAGAGAAGATAGTGGGCCAGGAGATGAAGGGCTAGCCTTGAAAACCAAAGCTTATTTTGATAGCATCACCTGCTGTTAGCTTCCCACTTTTTCAGATAGACTTGTTATGGAGAGAAATTGTCCTACATTCTCTTGCTTTGGTTCTGTCAACCACCATCATAAATAGGTCACTTTCCCTGGCCAGGATAAGCTCAGCTAGATGGAGATCCCAGGGGTTCAGTCCATTGCTTTACTCTAATGAGGGGAAAACTTCTCATGCTCTGGAGTGTCTTATATACTGGGGCAATTCTTAATCAAGCACATTTATCATTTGTTTTGTTCCACTGAACATCTTGGAGGAGCTAGGAGGGACTGGGCAGTGAGGCTTGGAATTTCTCCTATATGTGACGGTTGCATTTTACCAAGAAAGTATTTCTAGGCAAGAAGCAATAATTCCTATAAACAAATTCAACTATCCCCAAAGCAAAGTAAACTAAATTCGAGAAGGAAGATATTTTACAAAGTGAATTCCACTTACAAAGTCATGTAGGCTTTTTCAAGACTTCTGAACTGCAAAAGAAAAAGAAAAAGTTGGATAAACTTTCTGCTGCAGTTAGAATAACTAGCACACCCACAAATTTACCCTTGTCTCCATGGAGACAAGTGGGCCTAGCAACTATCTAAACATTATATTATAAGGAATTACAGATAAGCACCAGTGGTCACAGGGGAAAACTATAAAAACTGAAAACGGAAACACTGTTCAACCATCTCGGGCTATAATCCTACCATGACACCATGGGAATCTATGTTGTATTTTTATTCATATTCCCATTGGACAAATTTCCTTCCCTTTAAACAAAGAGGACTCTAAAGCTGAAAAATTCAGGGTGATTAAATTGACTTTAATGTTCATGAGGAAAACTGTCTTAAAGGCAGCCTTAGGGGAGCATTAGGTCAAATTACCTTTCATACTGTTGGGCAAACATTTTTAAGACTTATGGTGTTCTACCCATTCAAAAACTTAATATGTAGCAGATACTCTGCTAGGTACTAAAAAATGACAATTTGAATTTTCCAAAGATGCTTTCGCAACTGTATCTACTTTGACCCTCTAGATAACATAGGAGCTGTCATTAACTGCATTTTATCGCTAAAGAAATTAAGACTCTAATATGTGGAAAGATTTGCCAAAGGTCACACAACATTTCAGTTGATCCAGGAACCCTGGTCTTCTGATACCAAATCCCATTTTAGTTTCAGCTATACAACACCCCAGCACTCAAAGGCCAGCCACAGTGCTCCACAATGGGGGATATACTAAGATAAATGAAGTCACATGACTCAGCATGGCTCCTGAACAATTAGCACTCTGACTATGAATCTAAGACAATAACATTTATTGTATTGCTGGTTTTCAGTTTGTGAATTTTTTTAAATCCTCACCAGATGTTTTCTATTGATTTTTAGAGAGAATGGAAGGGAGGGGGAGAGATATAGAGAGAAACATCGATGTGAGAGAGACACATCGATTGGTTGCCTCCCACATGTGCCCTGACTGGGGCCAGAGATTGAGCCTACAACCCAGGTATGTGCCCTTGACCAGAATCAAACCTGGGACCCTTCAGTTTGCAGGCCAATGCTCTATCCTCTGAGCCAAACTGGCTAGGGTCAGTTTGTGGAATTTTATCAAGCTTCAAACTTATTATATGTGTACACCTCTGCATATATATTATACTTCAATAAAAAAGGTTTCTTTCTGTTGACTCTATTGCAGCTGTCCTTCATTCCCCTATTCCCCACTTTTGCCTCCCTCCACCCTACCCCTGCCCCTCTTAAGCCTCCACTACATTATCAATAAAAGTTTAAAAAAAACATTCTAAATGTCCTAAAAGTATGTATGTTTTACTGTATAGACATCCTCACTCCTTGTAGATACCATGTGTTCAACATTTATGCCCTGGGGTCAAAGAGGTATGTTATTCACATGAAAATTATTTTGGAGTTCTCCTTCCTGAACCACAGGCTACAGTCTTAAATTTGTTTCTCTCTCATGAGAACATCATGGGTCAGCACATCATTAAAGCCTTTGCCTACCTGTTTTACTCTGATTCAAAGGGGAAAGGATGCTCTGGTTCCTGGTAGACTGGCCCATGCCCAAACCTGCCCCCTATCCCTCATCCTGCTGCCCCAAACTGTAGTTCTTTATCATGACCACCTAGTTATCTGAACCAGTCATTTTAAGTGACATTTTCCCACTGTCGTGCCAAAATCACCAATCTAACAGCATTGTTTTAGAGTCTTTCCAATTGACCAGAGGAAGCCACACAGTCAAGACTACCTTAAAAAAACTGTAAATACTTTAGCTTAGAAGTTCCCCTTTACATAGTAGTAATTGATCTATCATTGGTTAATTGTACAAATTATGTAATCACATGGCTCAGTTTCTCCATCAGCACATTGATAACTATATACCATAGTTACATAGCTTTCAAATATCTCTGAAATTAAGGTAAACATAATAAAATCTTGACTTAATTCTAACTCCTCACATTTACTTAGTCACTATTCCTTTTAATCTCATTTCTGAATTATCCCTTAAATTCAAAACCTCCCTTCCTTCTTTAATATTTTTGTTTAATTCAGACCCTCCTTATCGCTTGTTTAGACTACCATCAAGCTCCTGACCACTCTCCTTGCCCCCAATCTCTCCCCACTCCAGCCCATCTCCACACTGCCACCACTGTAGTCTCTATAAAACCAACCTGGTTATATTATGCCTCGATTAACTACATTCCCTGCATACCTTTTAGTATGACATGTAAGACTCTTCTCTGTCTACCTCCCATCTACTTCTTAATATACCCTCATCTCCCATCACTTCTCCTGATATTCTATCCCCTGTACAGACAATGTTCCAGTCTTACAATTTCTATAAACACAGCACATTGTTTAATGTCTCTTTACCTTTGCACATCCTAGTCCCTCTGCCTGACATATGTGTCCTCCCTTCCTCTTTTAAAAATTCCTATTTATCCTTTAAATCTCAGTTCAAATGTCACCTTTTCTGAGAAACCTTCCCTAAGCTTTCCATGAAGAATACCTTTTATGTTAACATACCATCCTAGATATAAAATTATCACATCACTTATGTTCCTTATGATAACCATTACTTTGTCTCCTGAGTTTTTTAAGGAATGGCTGCATTTTTCATCTGTGTTCCCAATATATAACACAGTGTCTGGTCCCAAATGTTGCTCAATAAATGTTGTTAAGTAAATGAATGGATGAGCTATGATAAGAAATGTTATTTATGGTCAACATACAACATATATGGTCAACAAAAAAAAGCATGATTATACTTCCTTGATGCCCCATTCTTTATTTGAAGCTTTTATGTAAGGATTTAAGAAATTTAGAACTGCAAGCTGGAAGAAGAAAAGTTTGTCCTACTGTATCTTTTTTGAGAACTGTTGTTCATCTTATGGATATAAGGGAAAGAAATTGACCATAGAAGTCTTTATTTCAGTCTTTCAACAGCAATGAGTTAATTTTTATTTAAATTTCCTGCCACTATAGCAAGACTGCTAAAATAACTTGTTTTCCCATTTCCTCCTAAATGCCCTCCAACTTTATCTCCCATGCCCCTTCACACACACACTGAGGACTGATTTTCATTGTATTTAAGTAAAGTGCCAACTATTACACAATTTACATCAGAAGGCTGGTAATAAAGTAGGACCTTCTCCAAGGTCATTCATATATTCTCTGATATCTGGGAAAGTGCTGAGAGAAAAATAGGAAGGTAACTCAATCTGTCATGTGGACCTAAGGAGACTATACAAATACCTCATTTCCATAACAACATTGTACTTAGTGTCCCAATATAATAAATGAATATGCTATGACTGAAGACTAAACAGAGGCTAATGGTAAATGCATTAATTAGGGACCTGTTTACACTTCTCCTGGGAAGGATGGTCATTTGTTACTGCTGCTGTCATGCAAGAATACTGACTGAGTTTGGGTCTTCACTCTGGTATTTCATATAAGTTTGTGATATTCTCCTACATTACCATTTGCTGACAGGCATTAATAACACTAGTGAGAGCAGGAGACCTTGATTCAAACCCACAAATGATGAAAGTTGATAATCGAGCCCTCATAATAAATTTATTAATGATAAAGAGATAGAAGTAAAAAAGGAGGTATCTAGGCATGTGTTTTGTAGCACTTTCACATACTTTGATCAAAAGTAATTCTTCTGTCTTTTGATTTATCCGTTTCTTAGTTATATGCACAAGAAAGAAGAATAGTGTTTTCTAGTAAGAGAAATCATGAGAAAAGAGAATAGATCCAGCTTTATTCAATTAATGACAATTATGAGTGACTATATTTCATAAAATCAAAAGATCACCAGCTTTTGCTTTAAAAATATGTGGTAATAGACACAAATTAGAGGGTTTATTCAGAGCATAAGAAGCATTTCCTAGTCATTCCCAAGACTACTTGAAGTCTTCTAGTTTAGAAAAAAATGACTGCATTATTACCAATTTGCCTCCCATATAATTGACTTCTTAGATAACCACACCCTTGACAAATAATCACATTTTAGTGATCAAAATAGTATGTGTTGACAATATTTCTGTTAACAATTTACACTTTCATTATCTTTTTTATCATGATTGAATGGCCAAATCCATCTATTTCTGATCAAGAGAGGACAACAGAATGCCAATGTCAAGGGTCATACCTTGTGATCATTCATTGTTTGCACTGGTTTTACCAACTTATAGACAGGTTTCATTGCAGACAACTGAACACAGAATTCCTAAACAACTGGTTGAGGTAAAAAAAAAAATTCAAAAAGAACAACTGCTTTGTCTAATGTAAAAAATAATAATAATAGAATCAGTTGCATTATTACATTTAGTCTTTTATCAATTACTGAAAGACGCATCACTTCAAGCTAGGTGCTCAGACCAGTAGTCCTGATTGGTTATAATTATATTAAACAGTGATTAATACATTAGTTTTATCAAGTTGTATTATCAACCTGAGAAGCCCAATTATTAAATTGTGAATGTAGCTGTATATTCTGAGGCATAAAACAGACAAGGAGGTCTCTGCCATCTTTTAAGTGGAACATTATTGTGTTAAAACTTACTAGTTTTGTGACCTTGACAAATTACTGTGCACCTTAATTTCCTCATCTGAAAACTGTGATAAGATTGGTACCTAACTCACTGTGTTGGAATGAGAATTAAATGGATTGCTATGTTAAAAACTTAGAACAATGTCTGTAACATGGTAAGTACTACATAAGTGTAGGATGTTCTTGTTAACTCTGGTCTGTAGTGTCTGCTGATCACCCTGGAAACAACAGTCTGATATCCATAACTTATTGTTTTCAAGGTATAGCATGATTCCTCTTACCACTCACAACAAGCATTCTCCTACTTCTGAAGTAAAGGGGCCAGTATAACTTCAAGACCTACTACTATTAAAGCATATTTCTGCCACCTTTGGCCTCAATTATTCATCTGTAAATGAGAGCTTGTAAATATATGGTCTGGTATTCATAATAAAATATGATTTTTTTATGTTAGTGTCTATAAATGTAATTGTCCTTTGACTGTGGGAAGGCAAAATTTTTTTAAGTTTTTGAAATTTTATTATTGTTTATTTTTTCCTTTATTGATTAAGGTATTACATATGTGTTCTTATTGCCCCATTGCCCCCCAACCCCCCCACACTCATGCCCTCACCCACCTGGTGTCTGTGTCCATTGGTTATGCTTATATGCATGCATACAAGTCCTTTGGTTGATCTCTCCCCCTTACCCCCACCCTCCCCTACCTTCCCTCTGATGTTTGACCGTCTGATCAATGCATCTCTCGAAATATGATTTATTTTTATTCATTCTACTCAGAATTCACACCTCTGAATCTGATGACTCATGTCATTCATTAACTCTGGAAAATTCTCAATCATCACTTTAAAAATTGCCTCTCACCCATTCTCTCTAGTTCTTCCTTTTGGAACTCGTTTTAGACATATGTTGGACCTTTTCAATCTATCCATGTCTCTTAGCTTCTATTTAATTATTTGTATAATCCTCGCCTGAGAATATGTTTTCATTGATTTTTTAGAAAGAGAAAAAGGGAGATGGGGAGAGAGAGGGGGTGAGGAGGGGGGAGAGAGAGCGAGAGAGAGAGAGAGAGAGAGAGAGAGAGAGAGAGAAAGAGAGAGAGAGAGAGAGATCAACGTGAGATAGAAACATCAATCACTTGCCTCCTGTACATGCCCTGACTAGGGATCAAACCTGCAACCTAGGCATGTGTCCTGACCCAGAATCAAACCCATGACCCTTCGATGCATCAGATGATACTCCAACCAACTTAGCCACACTAGCCAGGGTTCTTAGGCTCTCTTTACACCTCTCAAATAGTAGTTTAAACATAAGATGTTAAAATGTCAAGATGTATGCCCTTAGTAACTTTGATTTTAAAACTCTGTCAATTAACCTACTCAAAGAGACAATTCAGTCAAACAAATATTTTGAATAATTTTATTTTTTTAATTCAACTAGTCATCTGAGTAAACCAACTGCTTTTGATGCCTTAAAGATGGCCATAAAGAAAATGGACCAGCCAAGGATTTCTAAAGTTGTCCTCAAATCAAAAACTAATTATTTTTAGAGAGAACATGAAAATTGTAAGTTAAATGGAGGTGCTATCAATAATAATTACTCAATAAGACAAAATGGCTGCAGAATAGATGGACGTGTCCCAAACCTTGTCCCAGAGCGAATAGAACAAGCAACTAAATCAAATAACATCCACCCCAAATTGGTGAAGTAGACACAGCTAGTGAGACAAACCACAGCTGGGAGGGGCAGAGGACACCTGGAGAATAGTAAAATTGGTGATCTGGGCTGGGGAGAACTGCAAGACCTCTGAGCCAAGAGGGTCAGAGGGAAACTGCATGGTACCAAGCCACATCCCTTGGGACAGGCACAGCATCTGACTGTGGAAAGGAGGTCCTCAGGACTGCTGGTGGCAGGGGATTCTAGATCTGGGTCCACAGTCATGAGATACAGAGCCCAGAGGGGGCATTCTGAATGGCTGCCCAGACCCTGCAGTGCCAGGAGAAGTGGAGCTCACAGAGGCGCAGCTCTTTCCCCTCTTTGTGGTCTTTGCTTTTGTTCATTGAACCTAGTTCATAGGACCTTTTGGCTATAGACACTCACCCGTGGCTGAGGTGCAGGGGGAGGTATGGACTTTGGGAGTCTGGGGAGAGACTGGGGTGAGGAGATGGCCCATGAGAGGTGGCATGAGTCTGGCACTGAGTCACACTTGACTCATGGGACATAGGTAGCCATTTTCTCCTGAAGAGACAGCCCCTCCCTGCAGTCTCCAGGCAACCAATACAGCCACACCCAGACTATACCGTGAGTGTTACAAAGGATTAAAAAAAAAATCTGAATATTCCCTGAGAGTCCACAGGGACTGGCCTAAAAAGAAGCCTTCAGGCCCAACAACAGAAAACTGAGAAGCCACATACAGTACAGAAGAGTAGGATCTTAAACCAGCCAAAGGAATGACACTTCAGTTTTTCATTTTTATTTGATATTATTTTATTATTACTTTATCTCTTTTTTCTTTATTTTCCTTTTTTCATTTGTTTCTTTATTTTCTATTTCTTTTCACATTATTTTTCCATCGTTCTAATTTATTTTATTTTCTATCCTATTTTTAATCAATTTTTTAAAAAAAATTTACGATTATATTTTCTTCTCTTTCTCTTTCTTCTTATCCACTCATCCTCTTTCTACTTCCTCTATACTGAAATGAGGTACTCGCCATATTCATCCAATTTTTAATCTTACTTTTTGTATATAAGATTCTGCCCCCACCCTCTTTACTGGGAATTTGGTGTTTGTTATGTTTTGGTTTACCTGTTTGTTCCCTGGTGTTTTCTCCCTTATACACATTTTTCCCCCCTCTTTCTTCCTTTTTCGTCTTTTTCTTTGCTCTCATACCATTTTTTGTCTCTTCAATATAATTTGTGCTCTCTTTTCTCTCCCCAATTTCTCTTTTCTCTGGTGGTCACTTATATTGTGGTTATCAGTGTTGTGAGTACAATCATTTTTGTTCACTTTATATCGTGTCTTGTTGAGGTGAATTTTATCCTGTTTGGCCAATGTACTAGAGAGCAAGCCACATAACCAGACACCCGAAGAGGAGACTCCATCCACGAATGGGTCAATAACACTCCAGACTCAACTACAGAGGCAGGAAGAAGGCGGCAGTGAGGGAGACAGCATGAGTAAGGGAGCAAAAGAGGAGTGTGTGGTCATGTGTGTGTGAGGTGTGTGTGTGTGTATGTGTGTGTGACTGAGGCACAGTTAGATCCCGCAGGACCTTTGAGGCAGGCTAACTGTGCTCGCCAAACTAGGCAGCCCCTGCTACTGTTGCAAACAGTCCTGGAACAGACAGCTCTTCCTCAGAGACCTCACCTTTTTGAAGGAGAGAGCTTTGACTGGGACCCCTACCTCACCTCCACCCAGGGTGCCCTCAGATAACACCCGGTACTCTACAGCCAACCCCGCCAGGGACCTGATGCCTCGCCTGCAGTCCCACGGTCGCTGAGACTCCAGCCACTGCGGGCGCAGGCTCCTGTGAGTTCTGAAGCACACTCCCCTCTGACCGGCTCAATGCTTTAGCCCAGGGCACTGTGACCACGCGAGCAGCAGACATATGAGGAGCCTGCTCCGATCAATGGAGCAGCAGCCCCATGAGAAGCCCTCCCCAGGCCGAGGAGCAGCAGCCTCACACAGCCTGCCCCCATCCAAGGAGCAGCACCTGTGACAGAGGCCCACCCCCCTGTCCAAGGAGCAGCAGCTGTGTGCACAGCCCACCCCTGTCTGAGAAGCAGCAGCCACATGAGAAGCCCACCCCCGCCCAAGGAGCAGCAGCCATGCGCACCCCACCCCATCGATGGGCAGCAGCTGTGTGAGCAGCCCAGCCCCATCCAAGGAGCAGCAGCTCCGCAAGCAGCCCATCCCCATTCGAGAAGCAGCAGCAGCCCGCCCCAGTCTGAGGAGCAGCAGCCACACGAGCAGACCACCCATGTCCAAGGAGAAGCAGCCCTGCACAGCCCACACCAGTCCAAGGAGCAGAGCCAAACACATCCTGCCCCTGTCCGATGAGTAACACCCGGGAGAGTCCAAGTAGGAACAGCCAGGCGTGCAGCTCACTCCCGTCCGAGGAGCAGCAGCCCTGCAATCAACCTGCCCCTGTCCAAGGAGCAGTAGCCTCACAAGCAGCCCGCCCCATCAGAGGAACAGCAGCAGCATGCAGCCAACCCGCATCCAAGGAACACCAGCCACGTGAGCAGTCTTCCCCAGTCCAAGGCATAGAGGCTGTGTGCAGCCAACCCCCATCCAAGGAACAGCAGCCTCGTGATCAGCACACCCTCTGTCTGTGGAACAGGAGCTGTGCGAGAAGCCCCCCCCCCCCACCAGCCAGAGGAGCCACCACAGATGCAAACAGCACCCACCAGAGGAGCTGCTGCCAACTGAGGAGCAGATGCTACCGCAACCACCCAAAGAGCAACCACAGCCCAAGGAGCCACTGCCATCCAAGGAGCAGCCCCTGAACAACTCAACATCTAGATCTGTCGGTGAAATCAAACATGGGTAGACAAAGAAACCCTCAAAGGAAAGAAAAGGAGGAATCGCCAGAAAAACAGCTAAGTGAAACAGAGATATGCAATATTACAGAAAAAGAATTCAGAATAAGGGTACTAAAGTTCCTAAAACAGATGGAGGAAAAAAATCAACAACTTATGCAAGAATCAAGAAGAAATGGATGAAAAAATCAACAACTTATGTAAGAATCAAGAAGAAATGAAGAGGAGAAACCAAGATGGCGGCATAGGTAAACAATGGAAATTGCTGCCTCGCACAACCACTTCAAAAATACAACTAAAAGACAAAACGGACAACATCCAGAACCACAGGAAGGCTGGCTGAGTGGAAATTCTACAACTAGAAGGAAAGAGAAAAGCATACAGGGACTCAGAGGATGTGGGGAAGTAAAGTGCATAGGTACGGAGGCGCACATGGAAAGGGCTGGCAACTGAGGACATGGTTGTCTTTTTCAATTGGGAGGGAGTCTCAAGCTCCCGACTGCTCTGAACTCCAGTTCCAGGCGAGTCTCTGGGGACCCAGACTCATATGGGGAGAAACTGGACTATCTGGCATAAGTCGGAACTCAAGGGCAGCTTTCCCTCAGAGGTGCTTGCAGTGATTACCAGGACACTGAGATGCGGGGCCTCTTAGGGCAGGGCTGAGGAGCAGGCATAGCTGCTTGCTCCGCCCTGTTGATCCCTGAGACCCCGCCCCACCCAAGCTGTGCTCAGAAGCTTTTGCATATGAAAGGCTGGCCCTTTGCAATCTGAAAATTACCTAACAAACTGCACCTGAGTCAGAGAGACCCAGAACATCCAAAAGAAGGCCCAAGGCCCCACAGCAGCTTGCATTGCTCCACAGCTGGGCCTCATCTGGGCACCTCCAAACCCCAAACAAAGAAGAGGAATCTGAAAAAACTCTCCATAGCTCCTGCTGGGTAGCCTCAGGCAGAGGCTAAATTAGCACCTCCTTTGAGATCCAAGAGCCATTGTACCCAGTGGTCAGAGTGGGGCCCTCCAGATTGCAACTCCTCAGATCCATAAGGGACACACTCAGGGGGCAGACTCAGTGAGCAATAAAGCCCTACTGAAGCAATTCTTGCCCCAGAAGGGTGTCCCCAGCACAGAAGTTCTCCCACTGCAGACACAGCTGATTCTCACAGCCAATTGTCCAGGAGGTCAAATCCTCCCAGTGATACCTACAACAATCAAGGCTTAACTACAACAAGACAGTGCACAAAGCCCACAAAAGGGTGCACCAAGAGTGTCCAGCTCAGGTAATTGGGGAGGCTGAGCCACTGGGCCTTATAGGACACCTAGCACAGAAAGCCACTCTATCAACACAGGGAAGCAGCCAAAATGCAGAGACAAAGAAACAGGTCACAAATGACAGAAATGGAGGAACTCAAACTACTGGAAATAGAGTTAAAAACCACACTTTTAAGGTTTTTCAAGAATTTTCTATAAACCGCCAATAAATTTAGTGAGACGCTCAAGAAATCTAATGAGACCTTCGAGGTTATGAAAAAGGACCAACTAGAAATTAAGCATACACTGACTGAAATAAAGAATATTATACAGAGTTCCAACAGCAGACTAGAGGATAGCAAGAATCAAGTCAAAGATTTGAAATATGAAGAAGTAAAAAACACCCAACCAGATAAACAAAAAGAAAAAAGAATCCAAAAATATGAAGATATTGTAAGGAGCCCCTGGGACAACTTCAAGCTTACCAACATCCGAATTATGGGGGTGCCAAAAGAAGAGAGAGAGCAAGATATTGAAAACCTATTTGAAGAAATAATGACAGAAAACTTCCCCTACCTGCTGAAAGAAATAGACTTACAAGTCCAGGAAGCGCAGAGAACCCCAAACAAAAGGAATCCAAAAAGGACCACACCAAGACACATCATAATTAAAATGCCAAGAGCAAAAGACAAAGAAAGAATCTTAAAAGCAGCAAGAGAAAAACAGTCAGTTACCTACAAGGGAGTACCCGTATGGCTGTCAGCTGATTTCTCAACAGAAACTATGCAGGCCAGAAGGGAGTGGCAAGAAATATTCAAAGTGATGAATACCAAGTACCTACAACCAAGAGTACTTTACTCAGCAAAGCTATCATTCAGAATTGAAGGTCAGATAAAGAGCTTCACAGATAAGAAAAAGCTAAAGGAGTTCATCACCACCAAACCAGTTATATATGAAATGCTGAAAGGTATCCTTTAAGAAGAGGAAGAAGAAGAAAAAGGTAAAAATACAAGTTATGAACAACAAATACACATCTATCAACAAGTGAATCTAAAAATCAAGTGAATAAATAATCTGATGAACAGAATAAACTGGTGAATATAATAGAATCAGGGACATAGAAAGGGAGTGGACTGACTATTCTCGGGGGGGGGGGGAGGTGTGTGGGGCGTGTGGGAAGAGACTGGACGAAAATGATACACCTATGGATGAGGACAGTGGGGGGGGGGAGTAAGGCCAGAGGATGGGGTGGGAACCAGGTGGAGGGGTGCTATGGGGGGCGGGGGGGAAGAGGAACAACTGTAATAATCTGAACAATAAAGATTTAATTTTAAAAAAAGAAGAAATGAAGAGTGATATGGCTGCAATAAAACACACTATGGAAAGTTTCAACAGTAGACTAGGATAAGCAGAGGACCGAATTAGCGAATTATAAGACAGGGAAGCAAAACACACCCAAACTGATTTGCAATTGGAGAAAAAAAAATAAAAGATAGGAGGAGAGCCTAAGGGAGCTATGGGACAACATGAAATAAAGCAACATACAAATAATAGGGGTGCCAGAAGAACAGGAAGAGGAACAAGGGTTAGAAAAACTATTTGAAGAAATATTGTCCAAAAACTTCCCTGAGGTGAAGAAGAAAAAAGTCAAACAAGCACAGCGAGTCCCAAAGTGATGAACCCGAAAAGACCCACACCAAGACACATCATAATTACCATGGCAAATGTTCAGGACAAAGAGAGAATCTTAAAGGCTGCAAGAGAGAGACAGAAAGTTACCTACAAGGGATCTCCCAAATGATTTCTCAACAGAAACACATCGGGTCAGAAAAGAATGGAAGGAAATTTACAAAGTGATGCAAAGCAAGGGACTGAATCCAAGAATACTCTATCCAGTAAGGCTATTATTCAAAGTTGAAGGGGAAATAGGGAGCTTCACAGACAAAAATAAATAAATAAATAAATAAGGGAGTTTATCACTACCAAACCAGCAATGCAAGAAATGCTGAAGTGACTGGTGTAAAAAGGAGAAATAAAAAGGTAAGAAAGAACACAGGCACAAAACATAAAAATGGCTACAAACAAGTACTTTTCAATAATAACATTAAACATAAATGGACTAAATGCTCCAATCAAAAGACATCGAGTGGCTGAATGGACAAAAAAAAACAGGACCCATATATATGCTGTCTACAAGAGACCCACTCCAGAACAAGGAACTCACACAGACTGAAAGTGAAGGGATAGAAAAATATCTTTCAGGCAAATGGAAATGAACAAAAACCACTGGGGTAGCAATACTTATATCGGACAAAATAGACCTCAAAGTGAAGGCCATAACAAGAGATAAGGAAGGCCACTTCATAATAATAAAGGGATCGATACAACAAGAGGATGTAACCCTGATAAACATATATGCACCCAATGCAGGAGCACCCAGATACATAAAAAAAAATCCTGGAAGATATCAAGGGAGAGATTGACAACAATACAATCATAGTAGGGGACTTCAATACACCATAGGCATCACTGGATAAATCCTCTAGACAAAAAATCAGCAAAGAAACAGCAACCCTAAATGGCTCACTAGATCAGATGGACTTAATTGAATCTTCAGAACATTTCACCCCAAAGCCACAGAATATATGTTCTTCTCAAGTGCACATGGAACATTTTCAAAAATAGACTACATATTGGGTCACAAGCAAAGTCTCCCCAAATTCAAGAAGATGGAAATCATATCAAGCACCTTCTCAGACCACAATGGCATAATATTAGAAATAAACTACAGTAAAAACAATCAAAAAAATTCAAACACTTGGAAGCTAAATAGCATGCTATTAAACAATGATTGGGTCACCAAAGAGATCAAAGAAGAAATTAAAAACATCCTGGAAACTAATGACAATGAAAACACAAAAATCCAAAACCTATGGGATACAATAAAAGCAGTCCTGAGAGGGAAGTTTATAACTCTACAGGCCTACCTCAAAAAACAAGAAAAAAATGGTAGTAAATCATCTAACTCTGCAACTCAAAGAATTAGACAGACAGCAACAAGAAAAGCCCAGAGTGAGCAGAAGGAAGGAGATAATAAAGTTGAGAGCAGAAATAAATAACATAGAGACCAAAAAAACAATACAAAATATCAATGAAACCAAGAGCTGGTTCTTTGAAAGGATAAACAAGATTGATGATCCTCTAGCCAGGCTCACCAAGAAGCAAAGAGAGAGGACCCAAATAAACACAATTAGAAATGGAAAAATGCGGAGACAAAGATACAGGACAAAATTGTCAATGGAAGATATAGAGTTCAGAACCACACTTTTAAAGTCTCTCAAGAACTGTTTAGAAGACACCGATAAACTTAATGAGATCTACAAGAAAACTAATGAGACCCTCGATGTTATGATGGGGAACCAACTAGAAATTAAGCATACATGGACTGAAATAACGAATATTATACAGACTCCCGACAGCAGACCAGAGGAGCGCAAGAATCAAGTCAATGATTTGAAATGCGAGGAAGCAAAAAACACCCAACCGGAGGGGCGGAATGAAAAAAGAATCCAAAAATGCGAGGATAGTGTAAGGAGCCTCTGGGACAACTTCAAGCATACCAACATCAGAATTATAGGGGTGCCAGAAGATGAGAGAGAGCAAGATATTGAAAACCTATTTGAAGAAATAATGACAGAAAACTTCCCCCACATGGTGAAAGAAATGGACTTACAGGTCCAAGAAGTGCGGAGAACCCCAAACAAAAGGAATCCAAAGAGGACCACACCAAGACACATCATAATTAAAATGCCAAGAGCAAAAGACAAAGAAAGAATCTTAAAAGCAGCAAGAGAAAGAAAATCAGTTACCTACAAGGGAGTACCCATATGACTGTCAGCTGATTTCTCAACAGAAACTTTGCAGGCCAGAAGGGAGTGGCAAGAAATATTCAAAGTGATGAATACCAAGAACCTACAACCAAGATTACTTTATCCAGCAAAGCTATCATTCAGAATTGAAGGTCAGATAAAGAGCTTCACAGATAAGGAAAAGCTAAAGGAGTTCATCACCACCAAACCAGGATTATATGAAATGCTGAAAGGTATCCTTTAAGAAGAGGAAGAGGAAGAAAAAGGTAAAGATACAAATTAT
Organism: Myotis myotis; assembly: GCF_014108235.1. NCBI lineage: Eukaryota > Metazoa > Chordata > Mammalia > Chiroptera > Vespertilionidae > Myotis > Myotis myotis. Next base: position 40,433,784 of record NW_023416346.1, read on the forward strand.
GAACAACAAATATGCATCTATCAACAAGTGAATCTAAGAATCAAGTGAATAAATAATCTGATGAACAGAATGAACTGGTAATTATAATAGAATCAGGGACATAGAAAGGGAATGGACTGACTATTCTTGGGGGGGAAAGGGGTGTGGGAGATGCGGGAAGAGACTGGACAAAAATCGTGCACCTATGGATGAGGACAGTGGGTGGGGAGTGAGGGCGGAGGGTGGGGCGGGAAGCGGGAGGAGGGGAGTTATGGGGGGAAAAAAGAGGAACAAATGTAATAATCTGAACAATAAAGATTTAATTTAAAAAAAGAATACTAATATACATCTATATACATTGCAAGTATAGTGTATAAATATACTATGAGTAATATTGAATCCACAATAAATATCAAGTAGGTTTTTTAGGCACACGGCATAGAAAAATGCAGAATCTGCATAATTCTTGAGAGTGCTAAGTGACTCACACTTATGTCATTTTCACACATATTTCACACAAAATATACAACTATCATACACATGATCCTGAATATAACCTTTCATCCCAACATCAGTGCCTTCTTATTCTTTGACACTACTGCACTATACAGCAATCACATAAGAAAATATTTTGCAGTTTTCTTCAACTAATTGCCTGACAAGGTATCAATGCAACCAAAATAAGTACAGCCTATCTACACAAAACAGTAACAGGAATGTGCTGAGAGGCACCAACTTACAGAACTGTTCATTGTAATGCTGGGAGTTACCCTAAAGGCAAACTTATGCATTTTAAAGTGCGTCCACCATTTTTTGAATTGCAAATGCCATTACATCCAGAAATTATTAGTAACTGAGGTAACACCTGTTTTTGTAGAGAAAGAAATACTTGAAAAAATCACCAAAAGTGTTTTTAAAAATTCTGACAAACATGAACCTCAGTCCCTGTAACCTTTGTCTGCCACTCTTCCTGTGCGAATGTAAACTGGATAATCCAAAGGAACACACCAGCTGAATTTACATACACTGTTAATGTTAAAGATCACAGCCATGGGACACTTGAGATCGCCCTCTGATAAGTGAAACCTAAAGCTTCTCTCTTCATGAAGACAATGTTCAGTGATAGCAATTAACCAAAATAAACCCCACTGATCCAACACCCCCGCCCCCAGCTACAAGTCAGATTCAGGCAGATCTGGCATATCTGCCACATAAAAAAAAAAAGAAATGAAATGAAAAGGGCAAAATAACAACAGACTCCACAGAAATACAAAGGATTATTTAAAAATACTATGAACAACTCTATTCCAACAAACTAGAGAACCTGGAGGAAATGAACATATTCCTAGAAAAAGAAAACCTTCCAAAACCCAATCAGGAAGATTCTAAAAATCTTAATAGGCCAATAACAATGGAAGAAATTGAAGCAGTCATCAAAAAGCTTCCAGCAAACAAAAGCCCAGGGCAAGACAGTTACACAGGGGAGTTTTACCAAACATTCAAGGAAGATCTAAAACATATCCTCCTCAGACTATTCCAAAAAATTGAAGAGGAAGGAACACTTCCAAGCTCATTCTACGAAGCCAGCATCACCCTAATACCAAAACCACATAAAGACAACATAAGGAAAGAGAATTACAGGTCAATATCCCTTATGAATATAGATGCCAAAATCCTCAACAAAATTCTAGCAAATCAGATCCAGCAGTACGTCAGAAAGATCATGCACCATGACCAAGTAGGATTTATCCCAGGGATGCAAGGATGGTACAATATCTGCAAATCAATAAATGTGATACATCGCATAAACAAATTGAAAGACAAAAATCACATAGTCATATCAATTGATGCAGAAAAAGCATTTGACAAAATCCAACACCCTTTCTTGATAAAAACTCTCATCAAGGTGGGAATACAAGGATCATTCCTCAACATAATAAAAGCCATATAGGACAAACCCACAGCCAACATCATACTCAATGGGCAAAAACTAAAACCATTTCCCCTAAGAACAGGAACAATACAGGCATGCCCACTTTCACCACTCCTGTTCTACATAGTGCTGGAAGTAGTACCATTGTTATCAGACAAGAAGAACAAAAAAAGGCATCCAAATTGGAAAAGAAGAAGTAAAACTGTCCTTATTTGCAGATGACATGATACTGTACATAGAAACCCTTACAAACTCCATCAAAAAATTATTATACTTAATAAATGAATTCGGCAATGTAGCAGAATACAAAATTAATGCCAAGAAATCAATGGCATTTCTATACACCAATAGTGAACTTACAGAAAGAAAGACTAAAAAAGCAATCCCATTTACCATCGCACCAAAAAAATCAAGATACCTAGGGTTAAACTTAACTAAGGAGGTAAAAGACTTATATGCGAAAAACTACAGGACACTGAAAAAAGAGATAGAAGAAGACCTAAACAGATGGAAGAACATACCATGTTCATGCCGAAGCAAGTTCTTCACTGATACTGCTCTTCAGGCAATGAAAACTAAAGAGAAAATAAACAAATGGGACTACATCAAAATAAAAAGCTTCTGCACAGCAAAAGAAATCATCAATAAAACAAGAAAATCCACTTCATGTCAGATCATATTTGCCAATATTGTCACCAATATTGCTAATATTTGTCAATATTGATAAGGGTTTAATCTCCAACATTCACAGCTAAGTCATACAACTTATCAAAAGTAAGATAAACAACCCAATCAAAAAATGGGCAATGGACCTAAATAGATACTTTCTGAAAGAAGACAAAAGGAAGGCCAAGAGACATGAAAACATGCTCAAAGGCACTAATCATCTGAGAGATGAAAATCAAAACGACAATGTGGTACCATCTCACACCTGTCAGAATGACAATCATCAACAAATCAACAAACAACAAGTGCTGGGGAGGATGCAGAGAAAAAGGAACCATCTTGCACTGCTGGTAGGAATGCAGACTAGTGCAGCCACTGTAGAGAACAGTATAGAGTTTCCTCAAAAAACAAAAAATGGAACTCCCATTTGACCCAGTGATCCCACTTCTGGGAATATATCCCACAAAACTAGAAACACCAATCAGAAAGGATATATGCACCCCTATGTTCATAGTGGCACAATTCACCATAGCTAAGATTTGGAAACAGCCTAAGTGCCCATCAGCGGATGCATGGATTAAAAAACTGTGGTACATCTACACAATTCAATATGACACTGCTGTAAAAAAAAGAAGGAAATCTTACCATTTGCAACAGCATGGATGGACCTGGAGAGCATTATGCTAAGCCAAATAAGCCGATCAGAGAAAGATAAATGTCACATGATCTCACTCATTTGTGGAATATAATGAACAACATAAACTGATGAACAAAAACATACCCAGAGACAGAGATGCATTGAACAGAACATCAAACCTCAGAGGGAAGGTAGGGGAGGGTATATTCATGCCTATAAGCCTAACCAATGGACACAGACAACAGGGGTGTGGGGGCATAGCTGGAGGGGGTGAGGAGGGCAATGGGGCGATAAGGACACGTATGTAATACTTTAATCAATAAAAAAATAATTACTCATCTCCCATGTTATAAGTTAGAAAAAAATTATAAAGCATTTATAAACAAGCTTATGCTATTGTCACATACTATAAAGGCAGAGGACAAAGATAGTACTTTCCCAGTTAATTATGTGCTTCTAAGATGGAGAAAAACTTCTTAAAATATTTTTGGGTGTCAAATTTTAATACAAAAGTCCTCCTTTTAAAAAGTATGACATAAACACAAAAATATTAATCCAAAAGGCATTAATTATCTTCCTATAATATTCATAGCACTATGTATGATTCTGACGCTATTCAGGAAATCAAAGACATGGTCTCTGTCCTTAAGGTATTTGAATTCTCATTGGAAAAACACAAGCTAACCACATAAGAGAGGGAAGAACAAAAACACTTGTAGAAAACTTTCATCCAGTATCTGCTATGTGCTGGGCATGTTCACATCTAATCCTCACCACATTACTACAAAATGTGTTGTTTATTCATTCATTCATTTATTTAAATGATGCAGATATGCCCAAGGTTAAAGCACTAGCAAAAGTACAAGTTCAGATTCAAATTCAGATCTGATGCCAGAGCCATTATTTCCACTATAATCATACTGCAAAATGATTAATTAAATCATGCAGATTAAGAGTACTGACAAGCCAAAACCGGTTTGGCTCAGTGGATAGAGCGTCGGCCTGCAGACTGAAGGGTCCCGGGTTCGATTCCGGTCAAGGGCATGTACCTGGGTTGCGGGCATATCCCCAGTGGGAGATGTGCAGGAGGCAGCTGATCGGTGTTTCTCTCTCATCGATGTTTCTAACTCTCTATCTCTCTCCCTTCCTCTCTGTAAAAAATCAATAAAATATATTTAAAAAAAAAAAAAAGAGTACTGACAAGAGAGAAAGTAAAGTATATAGCTGAATTCATGGAATTTGGAATCAGATTAACCTGAGTTTAAATACCAGCTGTGTGATATTGGACAAGTTACTTAACCTTCCTGAGCCTCTTTTCTTATTGGTAAAACTAGAGACCCAGTGCACAAAATTTGTGCATGGGGGAGGGGGGGGATGTTCCTCAGCCCGGCCTGTACCCTCTCCAATCTGGGACCCCTTGGGGGATGTCTGACTGTCGGTTTAGGCCTAAACTGGCAGTCAGACATCCCTCTCACAATCCGGGACTGCTGGCTCCTAACCACTTACCTGCCTGCCTGCCTGATTGCCCTTAACCACTTCTGCCTGCCAGCCTGATGGCCTTCTAATCATCCCCTGCCGGCCTGATTGATGCCTAACTGCCCCCCTGCCAGCCTGATTGCCCCCAATTGCCCTCCCCTGCAGGCCTGGTCACCCCCAACTGCCCTCCCCTGCCAGCCTGGTGGCCCCCAACTGTCTTCCCCTGCTGGGCTGATCTCGCCCCCAACTGCCCTCCCCTGCCAGCCTGATGGCCCCCAACTGCCCTCCCCTGCCAGCCTGGTTGCTCCCAACTGCCCTCCCTTGCCAGCCTGGTCGCCCCTAACTTCCCTCCCACGCCGGCCATCTTGTGGCAGCCATTTTGTGGTGGTCATCTTATGGCGACCATCTTGTGATGATGTGAGGGCAGCCATCTTGTGATGACGTGATGCCACCTAGGCTTTTATTATATAGGATAGGCACAGTAATAATGCTTATTCATAGTATTGTGGTGATGAAATGAAAAAATGTACATAAAATAATTCACATAGTGCTTTGCATAGTACAGTAAATGATAAGTATCATTAGTGTGACACTGATAAAAGTTTTTTAAACCACAAACTAACTTTTCTGCTTCTATATTCTAAGGAGGAGGCATATTTCCTACCAGTGGGGATATGTTCCCTTCCCCCTCATATGGATTAGTGGAAAAGGAGAAGAAAAATATACATTTCATAGTCTCTGCCAGTTCTTTGAGCTGCTAAAGTAAGGTACTCTGGAAATATGGACAACTGCTCTAGCTGGTGTTGCTAAATGGTTAGAGTGTTGTCCTGCTCACTGAAGGTTTGCAGGTTCAACTCCCGGCCAAGGGTCCACAACTGGGTTGCATGTTCAATAGCCAGCTCCTGTTGGGGCATGTGCGGAAGGCAACGAATGGATGTGTCACTCTCACATCTCTCTCTCTTCATCTCTCTGTCTCTCTCTCTCTCTCTCTCTCTCTCTCTGTTTTCCCGTCTCTCCGTCCCTTCCACTGTCTCTAAAAATCAATGGAAAAAATATCCTCAGGTAAGGATTAACCAAAAAAAGAGAAAATATGGACTACTATACCTAAAATATATTTTAGATATAGCAAGTGAGTCCCTAGGCAATAAGGGTGAAAAGCCAAATTGTTTTCAGTTATTATGGCAATATAGAACTTTTCCATCAACCCAAATCCTGAGTTGACATCTGGATAACATAAATAAGAATTGTGGGAGTTCAAAGACAGGCAGATAAGATGGGAGGTCATCACCCTAACTGGTTTGGCTCAGTGGATAGAGCGTCGGCCTGCAGACTGAAAAGTCCCAGGTTCAATTCCGGTCAAGGGCATGTACCTTGGTTGCGGGCACATCCCCAGTGGGGAGTGTGCAGGAGGCAGCTGGTCGATGTTTCTCTCATCAATGTTTCTAACTCTATCCCTCTCCCTTCCTCTCTGTAAAAAATCAATAAAATATATTTAAAAAAAAAAGATGAGAGGTCATCTAGGACATGTCACTGCACTGATCACATTCAGCTAATTTGGCTGCATAGGAGAGAAGCCCTTCTTTCTTAATTGCTTCATGGGCATCGTTTTTTAAACCCTCCCAGGTAATAAAGGCTCATGTTTCTTTCTATCAGGGGCCAGCAAGAATCTGGACCTCCCTGCTAGAACCACAGAACAAGCAAGCTGTTAAGAAGGATCTAGAATAACCAGAGAGGGTTGTCTGAAGGAGAGAGTCTTGGGTTGGACCTGACAGAAACAAATGGATCCAATATATTTGGGAAATTGAAAAGAAAATAATCCAGGGAGAAAGAATTAAAAATAACAGCTCAATGTGTCTAGAAAAGAACTCCACCTTGGAAAACAAAGGACCCTAACTCCCTCTTTTTTTCCCAACTTATGGGAAACGGCCTATTGTCTTCACTAGCAGAGAGGTGTGAACAAGGAGCCCGGAATGCTGGTGACCCTTGAGCCCTGGCAAAGGTCAGAGCTATGCACCCACTGTTTAGTCAAGACAAGGGTAGCTGAAGCAACTTTCCCACCCAGTAGTCATGTAAATCCTTACTGATAAGTAGTCTGTCTATTACTGGAACTTGCCTGCCTAAGGGCTATAGGTGTATCCCAAATTGAATAAAAGGATGGCAAGTCCTGAGCCCAAGTGGAGTCCTTCCTCTTGGGATGGGTTCCCGCCTGCGCCCCTCTCCCCCACCCCCGCAATTTCCAAATTATTATTTCTTGTCTCATCTCTTTCATTTGCATTCAGCCCCTTCCCCAGATCCCGAACCCTGAACTACATGGGACGTGGGTTCATACATACCAACACAGAACAGATGTTGAGAGTATAAATTAGAATTTATGGGAGAAAATGTGTTCAATTAGTCCTGGTGGATCAGACTGAGTCCAATCAGGAAACAGAAATCACATAGTAACTTAAGAGGAAAAGTTTAACGTAAAGAATTGTTAAACTATAATAGGAAAACAACTATGAAAATATAAAGAGAACTCAAAGGGGTAACCTAGAGATCACAGTCAGGATACAAGGAAGGCCAACCTTTGAAGAAGTACCCCTCCCCATGGCTGGAGGTCAGACCTTGCTGGAGAAAGTTTGATTGCAGCCCAATACATGACAGAGAAGTTCTCTGGTGGCTGAGGTCAGAACTGGTCCTCAGATGCCAGGAACAAGGAAACAGCTCTCTGGAATACAGGTAAACCGAAGTTGGTAGGTGGGTATCCAAAGGGAGTTGTAGTGCTGCTGTAGCACAAGGTCTGGAATACACAGTATCCACATCAAAAAAGCTGCAGTGAGGTAGTCAGAAGGGCCTGGCCAGGGCCACAGAAGGACTGTGCACTCTGAATGCAAAACCAGGGCAGAGCTCTACAGATGTCCTCACACCCATGTACCATGGATGGGCCATGCAGCTGGAGCAAGAAAAAGCAAAATTCAGCACCTGGGACCAGGAGAAGAAAGCCCCTACTTCTGAAATATGCCTTCAGCTTTCTTAGCTGATGGCTAACAAAGCTTAACACTGTGCTCACTATAAAGAAATGCTTAAAGAGTCCAGTTTGACTAAACAGCTGGACATGGTAGCCTAACCAAACTGACCCATAAAATTGACTATCACAGATACCAATGCCATGTGTTTTGAAATGAAAGTGCCTACTCAGCTTTTAGTTATCTATCTTTTAAAAGGACTAAGGAATTAATTTTGTATAGGGTGCCCAGTCCCTACAACACCTGATCACCTCTCCATATGATCAGGCATCCAGGCTACTGCTGTTGGGCTACTCTAAGACCACACCTATCTGGCTTCATACCGGTATTTGGGGATATTTGGCGATATTTGGCAGGAGCTGAATTTTCTCTAGGACTATCTAAGGCAGCAGTTCTCAACCTGTGGGTCACCAACCTGTGGGTCGCGACCCCTTTGGGAGTCGAATGACCCTTTCACAGGGGTCACCTAAGACCATTGGAAAACACATATATAATTACATATTGTTTTTGTGATTAATCACTATGCTTTAATTGTGTTCGATTTGTAACAATGAAAATACATCCTGCATATCAGATATTTACATTACAATTCATAACAGTAGCAAAATTACAGTTATGAAGTAGCAACGAAAATAATTTTATGGTTGGGGGTCACCACAACATGAGGAACTGTATTAAAGGATCGCAGCATTAGGAAGGTTGAGAACCACTGATCTAAGGCAATATACCCCAAACGCAACCAGTATTGTCCCTGTCGAACTTGCTAGGACCAACTGACAAGAAGTAGCAATGAAGAAGGATTCAGAGAGGAACCAAGATGGCGGCATAGGTTAACGCCGGAGTTTGCTGTTTTGAACAACTACTTCAAAAGTGAAACCAAAAAACGGAAGGGACATCACCCAGAACCACAGGAACGCTGGCTGAGTGGAAGTCCTACAACTAGGAGGAAAGAGAAACTCATACGGACACTCAGAGGAGGCGCAGTGCTGAAGTCAAATTCTGAGGTGCGGAGTGCACGGAGCGGGCTGGCGGCGGAGGGCGCGGTTGGCGTTTTCAATCGGGAGGGAGCGGTTGGCGTTTTCAATCGGGACTCTGAGCTCCAGATACGGGCGAGTCTTTAGGGACCCAGACTCAAACGGGAGAAGCGGGACTGTCTGGCTTCGGTCAGAGCGAGTGCAGCTTTCTCTCCGAGCTTTGCAGCGGGTGCTGGGACTCAGAGAGGCAGAGCCCCTGGGGACAGGACTGAGAGCCGCCATAACTGCTCTCTCCGGCCCACCCTGTTGATCCTGTGCGACCCGCCCCGCCCAAGCCCTGCACACAGGCATTTGCTGGATAGCCTCAGGCAAAGGCTAGATTAGCACCTCCCTAGAGGACAGAAGTTCTCTCACTGCTGACACAGCTGATTCTCATAGCCACTTGGCCTGGAGGTCAAACCCTCCCTGGAATTAGCTACAACAATCAAGATTTAACTATAAGACTGCGAACAAAGACCACTAGGGGGTGCACCAAGGAAGCATAACAAAATGCGGAGACAAAGAAACAGGACAAAATTGTCAATGGAAGATATAGAGTTCAGAACCACACTTTTAAGGTCTCTCAAGAACTGTTTAGAAGCCGCCAATAAACTTAATGAGATCTACAAGAAAACTAATAAGACCCTCGATCTTATATTGGGGAACCAACTAGAAATTAAGCATACACGGACTGAAATAACGAATATTATACAGACTCCCGACAGCAGACCAGAGGAGCGCAAGAATCAAGTCAATGATTTGAAATGCGAGGAAGCAAAAAACACCCAACCGGAAAAGCAAAATGAAAAAAGAATCCAAAAATGCGAGGATAGTGTAAGGAGCCTCTGGGACAGCTTCAAGCGTACCAACATCAGAATTATAGGGGTGCCAGAAGATGAGAGAGAGCAAGATATTGAAAACCTATTTGAAGAAATAATGACAGAAAACTTCCCCCACCTGGTGAAAGAAATGGACTTACAGGTCCAAGAAGCGCGGAGAACCCCAAACAAAAGGAATCCAAAGAGGACCACACCAAGACACATCATAATTAAAATGCCAAGAGCAAAAGACAAAGAGAGAATCTTAAAAACAGCAAGAGAAAGAAACTCAGTTACCTACAAGGGAATACCCATACGACTGTCAGCTGATTTCTCAACAGAAACTTTGCAGGCCAGAAGGGAGTGGCAAGAAATATTCAAAGTGATGAATACCAAGAACCTACAACCAAGATTACTTTATCCAGCAAAGCTATCATTCAGAATTGAAGGTCAGATAAAGAGCTTCACAGATAAGGAAAAGCTAAAGGAGTTCATCACCACCAAACCAGGATTATATGAAATGCTGAAAGGTATCCTTTAAGAAGAGGAAGAGGAAGAAAAAGGTAAAGATACAAATTATGAACAACAAATATGCATCTATCAACAAGTGAATCTAAGAATCAAGTGAATAAATAATCTGATGAACAGAATGAACTGTTGAATAGAATCAGGGACATAGAAAGGGAATGGACTGACTATTCCTGGGGGGGAAAGGGGTGTGGGAGATGCGGGAAGAGACTGGACAAAAATCGTGCACCTATGGATGAGGACAGTGGGTGGGGAGTGAGGGCAGAGGGTGGGGTGGGAACTGGGAGGAGGGGAGTTATGGGGGGGAAAAAAAGAGGAACAAATGTAATAATCTGAACAATAAAGATTTAATTAAAAAAAAAAAAAAAAAAAGAAGGATTCAATTCCTCCTCTATCAGACTGCCCTAAACCCTTCCTGAAGTGGTGAGAACCCAGAACCCTACCACTCCTCTTTGCCTAGGAAGCCCACCTTCTTCTCCACTAGGTCTCTTGAAAACTAAAAAAGGCCTTAATGCTTGCTTAGATTTATATCTGCACTCTGTGAGGCTGTGCCTATATAAAAGTATATCCATCCAGAGAAAGTACTTGCTTTCCTCTCTCCAGAAACTAGAAAATTAATCTTTCAGCTGATTTGCAAATTTTCTTAGGAACACTTTCCTCTAAATAAATCTTATCCCCAAATTTACTATGTTAAACCGAAAAAGGCAAAACATCTGTTATTTAAAATAGAGGATCCTCCCTGATCTCTCTTGGCACCCCATTCATTCTGACCCCTCAGGGAGCTCCTCAGAATCCCTAGGGTCTGTCAGAGCACAATTTAAAGAGTATGATGGAATGAACCCAGACAGACATAAATACATGTCAGGGAAGCAGTACTGCATTGAGGTAAAAGCATAACTCTAGAAATTTTAATTCCTAGCTGTTATTTCAACACTTTAAGCACCTAAAAATGGAATTATAGTACAGTAGTCCCCCCTTATCTACAGGGCATAGGTTCTAAGACCCCAATAGATGCCTGAAACCACAGATAGTACCAAAACCTATATACTATGTTTTCCCCTCATATATATCATATATACATACCTATGAAAAAGTTTAATTTATAAATTAGGTATAGTAAGAGATTAATAACAATAACTAATAATAAAAGAGAACAATATAAATATACTATAATAAAAATTATGTGAATGTGAGAACTCTCTCTCTTTTTCTCTCTCTCATAACCAATCTGATAACTGAGACAGCTACTAAGTGACTAATGGGCGGGTGTACATACAGCATGGGTATATGGATACACTGGACAAAGGAATGATTCACATCCTGGTGGAAATTTCATCATGCTACCAAGAACAACACACAATTTAAAACTTATTAGTTGTTTATTTCTGGAATTTTCAATTTAATATTTTCACAGCCTGGTTGATCACAGGTAACTGAAACTGCAGAAAGCAAAACTGTAGATAAGAGGGGACTATGGTACCTTCCTCAAATAAATGTTGATAAAATTATATGTAAATAATGAATTTTTTTCTTTAAGTTCTACAAAAGTTAAGTATTATTTACTACCTATCTGAAGGAATGCCATTCTCTTTCTTCTTTGTTTCTGGACTGCTCTGGGATCTTTTCAGAGTATTTGGCCCTGTCACTTGAGCCTGGAAACTGTCATTCATTATTTCATTCAGCAAATATTTATTGAGCATCACCAATATATCTAACACATAGCCAGGAATTAGAGAGAGAGTAGTGACTGAGAAAGAGAAATCGTCACCCACATGGAGCTCACATTCTAGTGAGAGAGACATAAAGTAACAATAATTATAAAATCTAGGAAGAAGTACAAGGTGCAACAAGATCACATAAAAGGAGTACCTGGCCTAGGTGGGGTAGATAATTGGACCATTTTCCCCCCAAAAAAAGTCACCCAAAATGAATCCTGAAAGATAAATTAAAGCTGAAGGGGGAAAAGAAAGAACACAGTGCTTTTGAGAAACTGAAAACAATTCTGTCTGATTGTAGCATAGTATGGGGAAGGGGGTAGGGCAGACAATGGAAAAGGGAAGGCAAATGAAAATAATGAAAAGACATACATTTCTTCCTTATACCTTTTGGTTTCTTTGTGAGCCTTCTCACCTTATAATTTTGTTTCATCATCATTAGGTTACTAAACTGCAATGGAAAAACACAAATTAGAGTAACTACCTAGTTCACATAGATACCCCAGTGGCCCTGTCTGTGCTGCCTCTACCCTCCCTTCTTTTGGTGAACCACTCCCCCTCCCCTCCAGCTATAGGTATGTGGTCCAAATTGTAGCTGCATTCTTTTTACACGATTCCATATCCCTGGCCATACTAATTGTCTGAGAAGTGAACACTTGCTCAAAAACGTGGCATGGCCAGGGTCCTATACTCCTGTCCACCGGGATTAGCCTGATGCTAGGCACAGAACTCAGGAGAAATCAATCAGAGCTTTTCCTCGAGTTTTCTTGGACTGAAGCTGGCAAGAATGGACCTTTTCCTCTCTGGTCAGAGAACTTTATGAGAGCTCAGAGCTAGAACAGCCATATTTACCACAATATGGGGACTCTTATCTTCAGTATAAGAGAATGAAGTCAGAACAGAGAGAGAAGCAGAGACAAGAAGCACAGTCCTGACCCAAGGAGACCCAGGAGCCAGTGTACCAGCATAAAATTCTACACATCCATAATGTGGGTCTCTATTTTTTAGTCCCCAAGCCCAATACTGAGGTTGCTCTAGTTCCTGTCCTGGTTGTTAGCATTTTCTTCAAACCTGTGAGCTACAAAGTACCCTTCCTATAAAGTCTTTTAACTTAAGCTAGATGCTTGTGTGGTTGCTACTTGGCATGTTCTTCTGAACTACTTTTCTCAAAGTGGGTATGGCATAGCCATGAACATGTAGCTTATTTCTAAGTTGCTCAAGAATTTTTATCCATTTCTTCATTCATTTCTTTACATCTTTACCCATTTTATCTCTTCTGAAGTTTTAAAAACCAGCAACAAAAACAACATCAGGGAACAGAGAAGATGGCGGTCTAGGCAAACGCCTATACTTGCCGCCTCCCACAACCACATCAAAATTACAACTAAAATACAGAATAACCATCATTCAGAACCACTGGAAAGCTGGATAAAAGGAAGTCCTACAACTAGAGAAGTAAAGAAGAAAGCACACTGAGACTGGTAGGAGGCATGGAGGCATGGAACGGGCTGATCCGGCATGCACGTGTGCCACTTTTTTAATCAGGAGGGAGATCATCTCTGCAGAGGCAACCTGGAGGAGCAAGGGGTCCAAGCCCCACACCAGACCCCCAGCCCAGTATCTCAGAGCTGGGAAAAGAAGTCCCTATGGGAAGTAAGAACTATGGGCTATAAAAACCAGTGAGGACTGGGGCTCAGTGACACAGATGCTGCTGGAGACCCAGCTGTTCTTCTTAAAAGGCAGGCACCACAAACTGAACTTACAAGGTCCCGCTTCCTCTGAGCTCCAGCACCAGGGCGAGGTTTTGGGGGACAGAGACACATACAAGGAGGAACTGGATTGTCTGGCATCAGGGTAGGAACTCAAAGGCGGCTTCCTCCCAGAAGGAGGTACTTGCAGGGATCATTGTTCCTATGCTAGGAAAGGGCTGACGGGCATCCATTTCTGTTTGCTACACCCTGGTGATTCCCTAAGACCCCACCTCATCCAATTTGCAACCCCACCCAAGCTGTGTGCAGTGGCTTTTGCATATGAATGGCCTGTCCTTGCTCAGGCTAGGGCAGCCATGGGCAAACTACAGCCCGCGGGCCGGATCCGGCCCGTTTGAAATGAATAAAACTAAAAAAAAAAAGACCGTACCCTTTTATGTAATGATGTTTACTTTGAATTTATATTAATTCACACAAACACTCCATCCATGCTTTTGTTCCAGCCCTCTGGTCCAGTTTAAGAACCCATTGTGGCCCTCGAGTCAAAAAGTTTGCCCACCCCTGGGCTAGGGTCTCTCAATTAAGCTGCAACTAGGTCAGGAGCCCCAAACCTGTCAGTAGAGGGCCCAAGATCTGGCACCAGCACCAGCCAGCCTTACTTTGTGGCTAGGCCTCATCTGAGCACTTACAAACCTGTTACAAAGAGGAGGAATCTGCAGATCTCTCTGTAGCTCCTGCTTGGTGGCCCCAGGCAGTGGCTGACTTTGCACCTCCCTGGAGACCCAAGAGCCAGTCTACCCAGTGGTCAGTGTCAGACCATACCAGCTTATAATTCTACACATCCATAAGTGACACACTCAAGGGACAGACTTAGTGAGCACCAAAGCCCCAACAAAGCAAGTCCTGCTCCATAGGGGTGTCTCCTGCACAGCAGCTCTCCCACTGTAGTCACAGCTGGTCCTCACAGCCAATTGGCCTGGAGGTCAATTCCTCCCAATGACACTAAGAACAATCAAGTCTAAACTACAACAAGACTGTGCTCACAGCCCACAAAGGGGTGCACCTAGACCTCCCAGCTCAGGTGACTGGGGAGGCTGAGCCACTGGGCCGTATAGAACACCTACTACACAAGGTCATTCTACCCACTCAAGGAGACATAGCAGCTCTACCCAATACATAGAAACAAACACAGGGAAGGAGCCAAAATATGGAGACAAAGAAACATGTCACAAATTAAAGAAATGGAAGAAAGCAAACTACTGAATATAGAGTTCAAAACCACAGTTATAAGGTTACTCAAGAATCTTCTAGAAACCTCCAGAAAAATGGAGAAGGACCAGTCGGAGATTAAGCATACACTGACTGAAATAATAATATACAGAGATTCAACAATAGAATAGAAATTTCTGAGAATCAAATCAATGATTTGAACTATGAGGAAGCAAAAAAACACCCAATCAGAAGAGCAAAAAAAAGAGAATAAAAAAATATGAAGATAGTGTAAGGAGCCTCTGGGACAACTTCAAGCATACCAATATTCACAGTATGGGGGTGCCAGAAGAAGAGAGAGGGCAAGATATTGAAAACCTTTTTTTCTCTCTCTTTTTTCTCTCTTTTATTATTTATTTATTGTCTAAAGTTTTACATATGACTCCTTTTTCTCCAATTGACCCCCCCTCCCCAGCCATTCCCACCCTGGGCAAGCCCCCATCACCCCAGTGTCTGTGTCCATTGGTTATGCTAATATGCATGCATACAAGTCCTTTGGTTGCTCTCTAACCCCCCCCCCCACCTCTACCATTTGTCTCTGGATATATTCTTATTCATCCAATTATGTTAATCATTATAGCCCACATATGAGCGATATCATGTGATATTTATCTTTCTCTGACTGGCTTATTTCGATTAACATAATGCAGTCCAGTTCCATCCATGCTGCTGCAATGGTAAGAATTCCTTTTTTTAACAGCAGCGTAGTATTCCATTGTGTAGATGAACCACAGTTTTCTAATCCATTCATCTGCTGATGGGCACTTAGGCTGTTTCTAAATCTAAGCTATTGTAAATTGTGCTAATATGAACAAAGGGGTGCATATATCCTTTCTGATTGTTGTTTCTGGTTTCTTGGGATATAGTCCTAGAAGTGGAATCACTGGGTCAAATGGGAGTTCTATTTTTAACTTTTTGAGGAAACTCCATACTGTGTTCCACAGTTGCTGCACCAGTCTTCATTCCCACCAGCAGTGCAGGAGGGTTCTTTTTTCTCCACATCCTGGCCAACACTTGTCATTTATTGATGATAGCCATTCTGACAGGTGTGAGATGGTATCTCATTGTTGTTTTGATTTGCGTCTCTCAGATGATTAGTGACCTTGAGCATGTTTTCATATGTCTCTGGGCCTTCTGTATGTCCTCTTTCAAAAAGTGTTTATTTTGATCCTTTGCCCATTTTTGATTGGATCATTTATCTTCCTTTTGTGAAGTTGTATGAGTTCTCTGTAAATTTTGGAGATTAAATGCTTATCATAAATATCATTGGCAAATATGTTCTCCCATGCAGTGGGCTTTCTTGTTGTTTTGTTGAAAACCTTTTTGAAGAAATAATGACAGAAAACTTCCCCTACCTGGTGAAAGAACTAGACTTACAAGTCCAGGAAGCACAGAGAGTCCCAAACAAGAGGAACCCAAAGAGGACCACATAAGACACATCATAATTAAAATGCCAAGGGCTAAAAACAGAGAATCTTAAAAGCAGCAAGAGAAAAGCAGTTAGTTACCTACAAAGGAATACCCATATGACTGTCAGTTGATTTCTCAACAGAAACTATGCAGGCCAGAAGGGAATGGCAAGAAATATTCAAAGTGTTGAATAGCAAGGACCTACAACCAAGATTACTCAACCCAGCAAAACTATCACTTAAAATTGAAGGTCAGCCCTAGCTGGTTTGGCTCAGTGGATAGAGCACTGGCCTGCAGACTAAAGGGTCCCGGGTTCAATTCCTTTCAAGGGCACATACCCGGGTTGCAGGCTTGACCCCCCAGTAGGGGGCATGCAGGAGGCAGCAAATCAATGATTCTCTCTCATCATCAGTGTTTCTTTCTCTGTCTTCCTCTCCCTTCCTTTCTGGAATCTATAAAAATATATTTTAAAAAATAATAATAAAAATAAAATTGAAGGTCAGATAAAGAGATTTACAGACAAGAAAAAGCTAAAGGAGTTCATCACCACCAAACCAGTATTATATGAAATGTTGAAAAGCATTTTTTAAGAAAATGAAGAAGAAAAAGATCAAAAATATGAACAACAAAATGGCCAACAAATACATATCTATCAATAATTGAACCTAAAAATCAAAATGAATGAATAAGAAATATAATGAACAGAATAAACTGGTGAATAAAATAGAATGAGAGGCATGGAAATGGAACAGACTTATGGTTCTCAGAGGGAAGAGGGCTGGGAAGGGTGCGGGAAGAGATTAAACAAAGATCTTATATGCATATATCCATTACCTATGGACACAGACAATAGGGTGGAGAAGGTCTGGGATGAGGCATGAACCTGGGTAGAGGAGGACAATGGAGGGAAAAAAGAGGAACATATGCAATAATCTCAATAATAAAGATTTTTTTAAAAATCCGGTGACTGGCTGGTATGGCTCAGTTGGTTGGAGCATTGTCCCATACACTGAAAGGCATGGGTTTGATTACTGGTCAGGGCACATACCCGGGTTTTGGGTTCAATCTCCAGTCAGGTTGCATATGGCAACCGATTGATGTTTCTTTCTCCCCCTTCTTTTCTTTCTAAAATCAATAAAACATATCCTCGGGTGAGGATTAAGGAAAAAAAATTGAAAATAAAAATAAATAAAAGCAACAGGTTTCACAAACCCTGAAAAGGCCTCCTCATATCTGCCTTCCTTACTACCCTCCTAATAGAAACCATTGCTCCAATGGTCAAAGATGATGGAGAAGATGAGTAAAATAAACCTTTTCACAGAAGCTCTCTACACACCTTCTAGTCTCTGGCTAAAAATCACCTGAGCCACTCAGTACTCTGCCATAACTGGTGTCCAAGTTATGGAAGAAAGATGTCACTGAACAAAGGATACAACAGAGATTTCCAATAGAGTCCATTGTTGACTCATGCTCAGCATGGCCACCATAGAACTTAGTATCTTTTCTCCTAAACTGACTCCTTGACTCAGCTCCTTTATTCCTTACCTTATCATTCTGCTAGTCACCCAGACCTGAAATTGTATAATTTATCCTTAATTTCCCTTTCTCTACCAGACCGTATAGGCAATGAGATACTGATTCCTACCAATATGGAATATTAGAATATTCTTTGAAAAATATTTTATATCCATCTTTTCCTCCCCATTCTCACTGCCAGAGCCCAAATCCAGGATCCATCACTTCCTCCAATACCAATGTCTTATGTGGCTTCTCTGACATCACTTCCTTCTCCCAGCCCCAGCTGAAAGAACCAAGGATAAATACCTGGCCCAAGGGCTGCCAATCTACACTCTGGCCAGTGGCCTAAGGCAGAGCCTGGTACAAAAATATGAACTAGGTCAATCAGATACTCTATAAGGAATTGACCTTCAAGTATTAGCAATAGAGGGAGAGAGAGAAGACTTGGGAGAAGGAAGGAGAGGGGGAGAAAAGGGGGAAGAGACAAAAGCAGGAGCTCAAGATGAAAGAACTCCTAGAGAGGAGTCATGAGGAAGGGGGGGAATAAAAAGCTGGTGCTTTAATGGGCCATCCAAACCAAAATTATAGGAAGTAGAAACAATAAGTAAAATAGAAATTTGGAACTATAGAAACAATAACCTGACTTGAGGGGAAAGTTAAAGTGGTCAGTAGTACAGAGGCGTAGAGCTGAGAACACTAAAGTGGAAAGTCTCAAAATCCTGCTTCTGAGGTCCCTGAATCTGCCATGCATTAAGTACATTTCACATGAGGTCCCAACTGCACTCTGGTTCCTGATCTTTTTGTCCCCTAAAATCTCTTTCTCCCTTATAGCTCTTTTACAGTATCTTCCAGCCCTTTACTTGGGATAATTTGAAAGGGTCTCTATCCCTTGCAAACAAAAGACCCTAACGAAAAGTTTAATTCAAATCTTGTCTGTCTTCTAAGATTCTCATTATTTGGCCCCACATGCCTGTCTAGCCCTCCCGTCCCACAACTCTTGAACAAGAACACTCCATTTCAGAAATATCCACCTTGCTGGACCATCAAGAGTGTAGCAGTTGAGACAAAATCCCAAGAGAAGGGCTCAGCTCAAGTTGAGGCTACCCTCAGACCCATGGGCCTAGTTAGAAAACTGCACTTCTTTCCTCCAGCAGGGCACAGAGAATAGCAAAGGCCTGAGCCCTGGCAATATTGCCTACTTGCTTGATAGTATAAGAGATTGCTCAGTCTACTCTATGGAAAGCATATAACCCTGTCCTTGCTTGGGTAATAAGAACCTCAAGACACAGGCCAGGGAAATGCCAATCTTTTTTTCCTTTCATCCTGGCAGCTTAGGTCATAGACTGCCCTACCCTGGAGAAATATTCTGATGCCCCTCCTCTGAGGACAACTACCTTTCCAAGCTAAATCCAAGTCACCTTTGAAAAAGGCCACCATTCAATGTCGGACTTTTAAATATCAAGAGATACTGAATGCTCTTATTAGAACTTTCCCCTCAATCACAGCATTTCATTACCTGGTACCAAGGACAGTGTGACTCTACTCTGTGTCATTTCCAAAATTGATAAAGGATCTATATCAGCAATGGCTATTTTGACACTCCATTATGAGTCACAAAATCTCTACTCAAGACCCACTCTCTGAGCCCAGAGTATTATTTATTCCAAGGATTCGGTAAGCGGTCTCAACTAAGTGTAGGATAATGTGCTCCTGAGAACCATAGTTAAGAAAAGGGCAAGGTTTTTGTCATGCTTAGAAAACAATATGCAAAAAATAAATCTGACTAAGAACATGTGGGTGGGAAGGTACATGGTAAAGAGAATTTAAGAAAAACTCCCATGTTACCCACTCATACACTATTGCTGAGCTGTGCCTTTATTTCTTGATTTCCTATTTTTGCTTATGGCAGATAAGAACTTGATGGCAATGATCTTAATCTTCTCTGTCAGCTTTCCAAACTTAAGTGTGTATTTGCAGGGGGTGGAGTAGAAACTATTCCTGTCTTCAGGCAGGAAACCAATGTTTGAGAAAATGGGCTTCAGCAGCAGATGGAAAACGTGGATGGTCCCCAGAGGCTGCTGTGCACACATCTAGAAATGCCTCCAGATCTGGGACAGGGAAGAAATATTAATGAGTCTAGAAGGAGGTGCAGACATGTGACATCATGAATCCAGAAAGTGTGGATGAGACATGTTAATAGCCTTAAATGGGGTTTTTCCTTTACTTTGCTAGCCCAGGGTTTGAAATTCCAATATCAAAGGCTTAGTTAATTCACTCATTCAGTCCTATATTTGTTGCCTTTTCCCTAGGGTCTTATTTACAAAAGCAAATACCCATAGGAGGGGTTAAATATAATCGCTAACATCTTAGTGTAATTTAATCTGTCAAATTTTTTCACTAGGTATATACAGAGAGATGAGAGAGTGAGTGAGATAAGAAGGGAGGAAAACAAAATCATTTTTTCCTGCCTCCTAAAAACAGATTTGCAATCATCTCTGCCAACTCCTGAACATCAGAATGGGTGTCAGAGACAGAAAACCTCACTTTCAGTTTTCTCTGGGTCTGGTCAAGGGTCCTTCCAGCTAGCTCAACTCTCGTATGTTTGGAGGGATATTGATAACAGGAAGTCCAATTGAGAAGTCCTCACAGTGCCACCTCCTTCCCCTTCAAAATCCATTATCATAGCCTTTCACGGAGACTATCTGAGCCACCATGGATTTATTTATATTCCCTCAGCCTAGAACGCTGAGTCCAAGTTCATTGCTTCAATAATAGCTTCCCTCTGTCTAGGATGCTATCCCTCCTGAAATTTACATAAATCACATACCCTCTTCTCAGACAAGCCTCTCTGATCTAGCTCATGTCTACACTGGCACATCACCAATTTATTTTCTTTATAACACTCTTTATTACCTGATTTCATCTGATTATTTTTGTTTACTTGTTTAATATTTTCTCCCCTCCACACCACCAACTAGTATTGCACAAGAATTTCAAGAGTAGTATCATTCTTGTTCACATATGGGCCTAGAATAGTGCCTGGTCCATAAAGAAAACACTCAGTAAATATTTGTTGAATAAATGAATGGATGGATAGATGAATGAACAAGTCCCTACTCTCAACCTGCAACCATAATTGGATGCCCCCATATATGAAAAGATGCTCCACATCATATGTCATCAGGGAAGTGCAAATTAAAACAATAATAAGATAACACCACATGCCTATTAGAATGGCCAAAAGCTGGAACACTAACAGCACCAAATGCTGGTGAGGATGTGGAGCAGTGGAAACTTTCATTCATTGCTAGTAGGAATGCTAAATAGTAAAACCATTTTAGAAGATAGTTTGGCAGTTTCTTACAGAACTAAACATATTCTGACCATATGATCCAGAAATTGTGTTCCTTGCTATTTGCCCAGAGGAATTGAAAACTTATGTCCACAGAAATACCTGCACATGGATGTTTATAGCAGCTCTCTTCATAGTTGCCAAAACTTGGAAGCAACCAACATGTCCTTCAGTAAGTGAATGGATGAATAAACTATAGTACATCCAGACAATGGGATATTATTCAGCCCTAAATATAAATGAACTATGAAGCTATGAGAAAACATGGAGGAACCTTAAATGTATATTACTAAGTGAAAGAAACCAATCTGATAAACTACATACTATATGATTCCAACTATATGACATTCTGGAAAATTATGGAAACAATAAAAATATCAGTAGTTGCCAAGTGGGCAGGAAGGGACAAATAGGTGAATCAAAGAAGATTTTTAGGTTAGTGAAAATACAATTTATGATACTATAATGGTAGATACATGTCATTATACTTTTTTTTTAATTTACAAAGCCAAGAGCGAATCCTAATGTAAACTATGGACTATCGGTGATTATGATGTGTCAATGTAGGTACATCATTTGTAACAAATGTACCATTCTGGTGGGGGATGGTGATAAAGGGGGAGGCTATGCATGAGGAGGGGCAGGAGGTATTTGGAAAGTCTCTGTACTCTCCTCTCAATTTTGCTGTGAACTTAAAACTGCTCTAAAAAATTAAGTATTTTAGCAATGTGTTGCTCAATATGGTCATTCCCAAAAAGACTCACCACTACCTCATTCACTCATAGTAGAGGGAATAAGCACCCTGGTGACTCTTCACACCAACTACCCTGTCATAACTAAGTACTATATGCCTGGGTATGACCTCCAAGGTAACAGAACTAGAGTATATTCTACTTACTTTAAACAGCCCTAACTACAGTATCTAACAGAAAGAGTAAGCATTATATCATAGTACTGATATTGTGTCAAAAATATAAATACAGTGGTGTCCTATCACAACACTGGTTTTGGCCAGGGCTCACATCCAATTCATAGCCACGCTTTGCTACATTAGAATCTCTCAATATTAGTTTTATGTTTTCTGGAAATGCTAAGAACACAATCAGGAAGACTCAGGGCAGAGAGCCAGTATCCAGAGAGCCAGCAATAAGTCAAAGTGAAGGCTCTAGACTACGCAATAGGTTAGTACGTGAGCAGGGAGGTTGTCAGGGGACAAGAAGCCCATGTGAAACCAAGGTCAAGGAGAACAACGGAACAGAAACTAGACAGGAGAGTGAAAAGCTGCAGGATCTTGGGTTTGACACCTAATCAAACTGGTACTCCAAGGCTGGACAAAGCAGTCAGGAACCAAAAGGACATGTGTGACAAAAATATGGAAAGCCCTCTAGGAAAAAGCCATATATGTGTTCAAAATCCTGAAGACCTGCAGAAACCAAATGGTCAGGATAAAGAGAGAAAACTGGAGGTGCCAGGCTCAAGGAGGCCCAGATTCAGAGGCCAATCCCTGTCCTGATTAGGATGTTTCTTATGATAAAAAAAAATGGATAAGAAAGCAAGAAAGTGACTCAGCCTAACTTGAGTAGGGAGCATAACAGTTGGGGTGAAAAAGTGTACAAGGGCAAATTGTGTAAATAGGTTTGTTAGAAACCAGCTAAACTCTGAATCTAGAGGAGGTGGAGTAGGGATTCTTCAGAAGTTTTTTGTCTACAGAAACCAATGCTACTACAAGTCAACATTTGACTGGGTTCCAAAGAAGGACTGAAGCCTGTATGGGAATGGCTCTTCCCTGACATGGCACCCTAATGACCTTGCACACATCCACATCAGTTATGCAGGCAAAGGCTTGAGCCACAGTTTTGTGGAATGTTTTGTGATCCTCCTGGAACACGAGAGGATGGGAGGCCTGTAGGAGCTGATATGAAGCCTTCTCCCACTCACCTCCCTACCTCCCCTGGGAGGCTCTCAGGAGACAGTTTTTCACCATTTCCTGGGTTCTGATGAGGTATGGGATTTTCTGCCCTGCCCTCTCAGATTATAAAACTGCTATATAATATGTAGAATATAAAACTACTTAGTGGCAGCCTAGATTGGGCTTCTCAGCAATAGTGTGTCCCACAATTCACATGGCAGCAATGGGGCCCCTTTTGTTTCTATGTCATCCTTTTTAGTGTGTAGGACAAGGATCACAGGGAGCTTTCAGCTTACTCTTTTCACTGCCTATGTAAGTATTAAACTGTCTAAATCTAAAAGCAACTCATTGTATCCTTACCAGTTGAATCAGTCAGGCCTTGGCCTTGGCTTTGGCCTTGCCTTGTGTTATATGTGTGAGATTGACAGGCCTCGGCAGAAAGAAAGGCAACCTTGTCATTTGTACTACAGTGTTTGTTGAGAAGAATTTTCCTGCTGGGCAGTTTGGATTAAAACATTCAGATATGTGTTAAATCCTCTGAAGAAACTCACATGCAGTCCAAACCCACTGCTGAGAACTGACTGAGCCAGGTCCCTGCTGACACACATGTACTTTGAAGCTATTGGTCATTTGCTACAGGGGAACAGGGCCTCCCAGCAATGCAGTTCTCACAGGACCCACAACCATTGTCCTCACAAAATGAACAACAGTTCATTTTGACCATGCTTTGATTCCAGGAAAGTCTCCACTTCACTCATCCTAGTCCAGTGAGGACACAGTCATTTGCAAAGATTTATAGCCAAAAAAAAGCTACTACCTCCTCCACCAAATACTCTAATCCTTGATCTACCAGTACATACTTTCCTAAATTTATGTGATTCTCATACCACAGTAGTGACCATAAAAGTTCCTCCCTGTCCCCATAAAGGCAGAGACCCTAGTACTAAACACCCACAGGGAGGTTAGCATTGTTCTTGACCCCTAGAAATGTATATCCCCCCGCAAAAAAAAAAAAAGTCAAATTGAGCCACAAAAACCAGCACTTAGTTATACAATATACAGTACTATATATAAACTAAGGGTTACAGAAGTGAAGGAGGGAAGAAATATTTGCTTTTAATTTGGGGGCTTAAGGATGACATTATGGAGGACATGGAATTTGAGTTGGGCTTAAAATTTCAATAATCAGAGATGGGAGGATAATTGAGTAAACAGGAAAATCAAACTGACTCTGGAATATAGGTAATTCTGGGAACTAAAGGGAATTTATTCTAATTATTTTCTTCAGAGTGACTTGAGATGATCTTTGCACCTATTAAATACGGGCAGGATATTACGAGCAAGAAGCAGAGAATTTTTAAAAAGCCTTGTAATTTAAAATATACTTGCCAATAGTAAGTGGAAATAAAAGGCATTCTGTAATGCAGATATATATTATAATTGCCAAAACAAGAGGGAATGAATAGTGAGTAAATGTAAATGAGTAGACGTAAGGATAACCTAGTCACTAGAAATATTCAACAGTTGAAGAGAGAAGAGAGAAAGGAGATCAGGCAGACAATTAGAATAGTCATAACAAAATTAACAGCAACAGCTAAGGATTCCCTAACTCCTACAAAGTGCTAGTTGCTTTACATGCATTACCTCATTTAATCCTTACAAAGCACAGCAAGGTAAGTACTGTTATTAAGAAACTGAAGCTCAGAGAAATAAAAGAACTTGACTCATGTCAGACAAATAACAAGTTGCTGAGTGTTTCACTCCAAAACTATTGCCCTTAACTCCCTCATTTGTAGGAAGGCAGTGAGGAGAGGAAGAAGTTGAAGATGCCAGATAGGAAACTGATGTGTATGGAACAAAGGTCCTTTGGGAATTGGGAAGGCATAAATTCTGAGGAACAAGTTGGGAAATGGCAAGATGATGCGAAATTAGTCTGCAAAAGGGTGAGGGGCCTTTCTTCCCCTAAGTCTACAAAAACTGCTGAGGACCCATGGAGGCTGAGCCACAGTGAAGTGGGAACAGATATGCATCGAAAGGACCTTGAAACCAGTGGCAAGCCTGCCTCCAAGAGCAAGCTGCTAGTATCTGATGACTCATTCCCTAAAACAAGACCAGCTCCTGGCAAGCAGCCACAAAAGATGCTGCAGCAGGGCACTGTTCTGCACTGGTAGGTGCTGTCTCATCCAAATCACCCCCCCCCCCCACACACACACACACACACACATTAGTGTGGCTAAAGCCACCTTCAACTTTGTGTCACTAAACCATTTTATTCCTTTTGGTCAACTGCAAGGCAAAAAGGATCTGAGTAAACCAAGGAGTGGATGTTGCAATTCCAAATTACTCTGCAAAATGCATTCTAGATGCATCTGAGCTGGCTGCCTATAAAGGGCAAGAGAGGCACAAAAAACTACCCAGTGACTGGAAAATTGCTCAAGAGTAGTAGCCCCTCACATCAGAATTACAAAACCCCACAGCAGATGGCCTTTTCAAAGAGCTGATTTTATCGCTAGCTTTAGTCTGAATTCACTGCACATTTCCTCCCTAATCCAGGATGTGATAAGAAACCAACATAGCAGGAGTTCATCTCTGGATTTATAACAGGTGGGCTTCTTTGAGTTTAACAGAGGCAACTGGAACCTAATTACATCGCCTCTTTTCAAGCCTTCCGGTAAAAGTGTAAAATGAAAGAGGACTGAAAGAGGCTGTTAAGCACAGCTACAATGTGGCCACATTTTCTTTTTTAAAAATGACATACCAAGTAGCCATTTTTAGAAAATGATCTGAAATCAGAGCAAGTGTCACTGTAGCAAAAACTAAAGACCTTCTTTTGAGAGCTTTGGAATGTGGGCCCCAAAGAGGAGCGTTTCCTTGTTATGTTTGATTAATATTACACAAAGGATAGGACAGGAAGGCTGGTCTGGAAAAAAGAAAAGCACCTTTGAGAAGAAAAGCAAGTATGTGGCCTTCAGGGAGCTAAGCACATGTTTAATTTTGTGTTTTAAACTTCTCAGCAGACTGCAGATCTATAAAGGGAATCACTGAAAGTGAAGATAACGGCAACTTACCGAGAGCATCAGGCTGTTTTCTGCAAGATGGGGCGAGAAGTGAGAAAGCAAAATCTTTGCTTCAGTTACACAAACTCCCTCTCCTTTGCAGAGAAACTCGAGAGCTGAAAAGAAGCCAAACGCTAATGCAGGAGCCTCTGCAAATAACTCTGTTCTTGTCAAACAGTGACATCTACTGGTCAGTTCTGAAATGTTTTTTTCATTTCTGAAAGTGATCCATTTGCAGCACCCAATTCCCCTGTGCATTTTTCACCCTTTGGAAAATATTGAACTGCAATTTAATTTTTATTTTTGTGAAATATACAAAGTTTCATTTAAATTTTAAAGTTATAAGGAGTGTTGTTAATTTCATTAAATGGAGCTGGGCTGGTGTGAGAACATAAGCAGATCTCTAATCCAAATTTGTTGTATATAATAATTATCTCTTATATCCATAAAGCACTAATCAGTTTCCAAAGCATGACCAGTTACATTATCTTATTAGATCTTCAACAACACTGTGAGATGGGAAGATCAAGATCATCCTATTTTTCAGAAAAAAAAAAACACACAAAGACCCAGAAAATCTAGTTAATACATCCACGCTCATAGAACAAGTTAGAGATGATGCTAGTCCCAGAATAAAGATTTTCCCATTTATAGCACATTGCCCTTTGTAGAAAGAAACAAATTACTCTCAGCTGGTGAGTGTAAAGAGAAAAGGCAAATGGGGACACACAAACATCCCCCTAGTTTCTGCTCTGTTCTATTAAAGCCCTGACATTAATTAATGAGCAGAGGGAGAAAGCCGCTGTGGATGATAGCTGCACTCCATTTTAGTAAATCAAAAAAGACTTGGCTAAAGCTAATGGACCACTGGGCATTATTAGCCTTCCCCTCCAGCATACCCAAATCAGCTACCACAAAGTGAAGGAGTTGATCTTTAAAAACACAGAGACAATAGTGTGGTGATTGCAGGAGGGAAATGGTGGGGGGAGGTGGAAGAGGGTATAGGGAAGATAAATTGTGATAGAAAAAAATAAAATAAAGAGAAAAATAATTTAAAAAAAAAACAATAACACTGGACTGTCATCCAAAGAAACTGAGAGTGGGTTACCTTATGCCCAGATGTATCCACCTTCCCCGAATCAGGACACAGAGCTGCATCCTGATAATGCTAACAAGCTTTCTAATTATCATCAGAACTAGAGGTACATAGGAAACCTCAGGACAAGGGAGGCACACCTAAGAGCAGAGTGAATGGATTATAATGTAAAAAATTTCTCTCTTCTGTCGGCAGCTTACAAAGGCATCAGAACTAGAAACTGTGACTTTTTATAGGATAATTAGCTGGGACTCTAAAAGAGACATCAAATCATGGAGGTTGGAACATAAGTGAGTACTTCATAAATGCTCTCTGCAATGAAAATATTGCCATGAGATTCCCAAAGAGGCCTGTGGCCAAATTTGTACCATACCAGTACCATACCATTACTGCTTTGCTAAAAAGGGAACTCAAGCACATTGTGCAGTAGAAATGGTAGGGAGAAAGATAGACCAGTCAACCAGACAATGGGGGAGTACAAATCAACCCTCAAAGCATCTCCATCTCTAGAAAACCAAGGTTTCAAATTCTATGCCCATAAAAAAAAAACATGTCCCCAACGTCTCCCATTGGCATAACCCCACAACATCTCTTACTCAGATGAGGAAAGCCTGATGCCGAGGCGGCTTGGTTCCTTGGTTCTCCAATGAGGGTCCCTCAGGCTGGACAAGGGGCTGTCTAGCTTCATAAGGAGCTGAAACCAGAGCGAAAGTCATCATGGTACACAAAGATTCCATCCAAGAATTATGACTTCACACTCCAAGCAATACAGTGTCTGCTTTTAAATCATTAAAAGAGATTGAATGATATGGTTTGGCCTGGGACAGGAATCCTGTCCCAACTCAGGGGCCTAACCTCTTAAAAACAATAATAACAACAATAGCTAACAACTAGCACATTACAGTAGGTACTATAAGGCCTTAAGTATATTATAAGGCTTTAAGTATATTAAGTCATTAATCCTCACAACAACCCCATGAGGTAGGTTAGTAAACTGAGGAACTGGGAGTAAGTGATTTAACCACGATTCCACATCTTTTAAGTGGTAGGACTAGAATTTAAACCCAGATCTGTCCAATTCCAGTGCCCATTCCCTTAACCTCTTTATCAGCAGTTCTCAAAATGTGGTTGTTGAATCAGCAGCTGTAGCATTACCTGGGAACAAAATTCTCAGCCTTCTCTCCCCATACCTGCTGCCAACAGACCTACTGAAACAAAACTCTGGGGTTGAGGCCCAGCCCTCTGTACTTTAACAAGCCACACAGATTATTCTGATACATGGGACAATTTGAGAACTGCTCTATATGATAATAAAACTAAAACTTAAAGGTAGTTGGAAGTATGGAACATTTAGCCCACACGCACCAAAAAAACTACTCAATCAGGGTACTGCTTGATTTCTTGCCATTTGCCATTTTCTGATGAAACTAGAGCAGGGGTGGGCAAACTTTTTGACTCGAGGGCCACAATGGGTTCTTAAACTGGACCGGAGGGCCGGAACAAAAACATGGATGGAGTGTTTGTGTGAACTAATATAAATTCAAAGTAAACATCATTACATAAAAGGGTACGGTCTTTTTTTTTAGTTTTATTCATTTCAAATGGGCCGGATCCACGTTTGCCAACAGCTGAACTAGAGTGTGAGAATGTTATTCAATTTGATTGTGGGTTTGCATTAATCTTAAATATTTTGGTATCATTCCTTTGTCCTAGCGAAATTCCAAGGTGCAATTCAGTAGAAGTAGATCCATTTTTCAGATGTAGAAATCAAAGCCACTTAAGTCATTGGATAAATGATAAATTACAAAACACCTCTGTCTTTTAGTCCATTCTCCTTCCTCCAAAAAGGTAAACATTACCACTTTGAAAAGCTGGCAAATGATTATCTCCTTAGAAAGAAAAACTATCTGGAGATGGGGGGAGAAAATAAAAATTGAGATTTGGACTACAGTGTTGTAGTCCCTCAGCTCAGGCTTAATTTGACCTCCTTCACTTGCTTTCTTCCCCCTATGCCATTCCCCTAGCTTTATACCAAAAGGACCTAGTTCAGCATTTCTGAAACTGCATGTATGCCTTAGGACCCTAATGCTATGAGATGCTTTGCAGAAAAAGGGTTATAGAGTCTAATCATATTAGTTTGTATTTGTTGAGCATTTCCTAA
Organism: Myotis myotis; assembly: GCF_014108235.1. Taxonomy (NCBI): domain Eukaryota; kingdom Metazoa; phylum Chordata; class Mammalia; order Chiroptera; family Vespertilionidae; genus Myotis; species Myotis myotis. Next base: position 40,463,037 of record NW_023416346.1, read on the forward strand.
GACTCAAGAAATCTTTTCAGTACTGTATGGTCAGTATATATTACAACCACCCTATGAGATAAGTATTACCATTATCATTCCCTTTTGACGGATAAAGACAACTGGTGTACAAAAAAGTGAAATAAATTTTTCCAAGGTCTCATAAGTAACAAGAGACAGATCCTAGCTGGGCTCTCAACACAGAAAGTCTCCTGGCAGAGACCCCCAGTCATAACACCATGTTTGACTGCCTCTCTTTGGGAAATTCTTCATATTTCATCTATTATTTCTCCTTCTCAAAGTCTCCATACACAGTAGCCCACTGGGAAGTCCTTCAGTAGAGATATATATACTTACATTGTATCACCCAACACCTCGCAAACTTACTTGATCAGGGAACCCTTTCTTGTATACTACCTATTAAACTTCCCGGAGAGAAAATGAAACCCTTGTGCACTGTTGGTGGGATTGTAAATTGGTGCAGTCACTATGGAAAACAGCATGGAGATTCCTCAAAAAATTAAAATTAGAACTACCATACGACCCAGAAATTCCACTTCTGAATATTTATCCAAAGAAATCAAAAGCACTAATTCACAAAAATATATGTGCCCCTATGTTCATTGCAGCATTATTTACAATAGCCAAAATATGGAAGCAACTTAGGTGTCCATCAATAAATGTATAAAGATGTGATATATACACATACATACACAATGGAAAATTACTCAGCAATAAAAAAGAACTAAATCTTACCATTCGCCAAAACATGGATGGGTATTATGCTAAGTGAAATAAGTCAGGCAGAGAAAGACAAATACCATGTGATTTCACTTTCTTGTGGAATCTAAAAAAGCAAAACAAACAAACATAACAAAATAAAAACAGAACAAACGGATGATTGTCAGAAGGAAGGGAAAGGGAGGTAGGGTATGGGTGAAAAAGATGAAGAGGAATAAAAACAAATGCTTAGCTTTTTAGCAACTGGTTAATGTGAGACAAAAGTTACTGTAAAAAATATTTCCTAACCTCTCATTATTTTGTTTATTTGTTAATCCTCACCCAAGGATATTTTTCCATTGATTTTTAGAGAGTGGAAGGGAGGGAGGGAAGGGGAGAGGGGCCAGGGTGGGGAGAGAAAGAAACAGAGAGAAAAACATCAATGTGCGAGAGACACATCAATTGGTTGCCTCTTGCACATGCCCTGACCAAGGCCAAGGATCAAACCTGCAACCCAGGTACTTGCTCTTTGACCAGGAATCAAACCTGAGACCCTTTGGCATGTGGGCCAATGATCTAACCATTGAGCAAACTGGCAGGCATACACTCTCATTATTGAGGTTACTATGCTTTTCAGTGGTTTACTTCCTCCCTTTAAACAAACCAACAAATAAACATCCTTAGAACAAAAAGAGAAAGTTAGAACAGTATCTGAAACAGAATCCTATATAATAAAAGCCTAATATACAAATTGTCCCCTAAAACAGGAGTTCAACTGGGAGTTTGACCTGGAGTTTGACCAGGGGGCGGGGCCAGCTGGCCAACCACCCATGGGCCCTCTCCCCAGCCAGCCCACCCCAGCTAGCAGTGGCAGGCAGCCAGGGGAAGGGAGGCCCCAGCCAGCAGCCAACAGCCGCTAGCCACTAGGTACCCTACCCATGCATAAATTTTGTGCACTGGGCCTCTAGTAAGCACTATATAAATATTTGCTCTTGTTGCTACTGCTGATGGTGTTATTCTTGACATGTACCTGATGCCTCCCTTTGGCTAACCTTGAAGGACAAAAAAGGCAATTAGATCATCATGAGGGAAAGACGCTTGTTTGATTTCTCTCAGAGTAGGAAGATTAATTTGTATCACTGAGAGCAAAGGCATCATGTCACTCTCCCAGCCCTAGCATGGGCAACACTTTATAAGAGGGAAGCGCAGCCATGCCACCCACTGCAAGACAAATGACTAATAGTCTCTCTGCATACAGTTAATGGCAGTTTCTCTACCCCACCCCTGTCTCCCTTACCCCCACACATCAGAAGCTCCAAAGTGCCTACCGACCTCATCGAAATCATCCTGGAAGTTTTAGCTTATTGCCTGGAGTTACTCCAAATGGTCAGATGGAGATTTGGAGTGACATTCAGAAACCTCTTTCTAATCTCTGTTCTTTCAGGAATACTACTTGATGGCATAAAGAACTGAGCTTGTAGGGTGTTGGAGAAAGGAGATAGGAGTCTACCTTTGACAATTAGTACTTCTCACACCATGGAAGGAGAGCAAGAAGGGCTCCAGACTACAGGATAAATCAAATTCAATCACTGTTCTAAATAGTCCAGCATCTGTATGTGGGTAACCTATGTGAACAGATCAAGAGCCACAAACCTTTAGTGTCAGGTTACCAATTTATAATTACCCAAACTATACCAAGCTATAGGAAAAAAAAAAACACACACACACACACAATATTAATGGTATTAACAGCCTTTCTCTGGTTTTCACCCAAACCTAGGTCCTCCATTTATTTTTCATACTGGTTGTCTTAAGTATACTTCTCAACCTTATGGACTTCCTAGGCCTCCACTCCCTGTAGAAGCCACATCACAGGTGAGCATCAGTGCTACCTGTGCTCACTATGAAAGATGAGGGCATTCATATTTGAACCAAGGATACTGCTTCGCTCTGTTCCCAAAGCCTCCAGAATCACATCAAGCCACAGTACTGCCTTGTGCTGCTCTTGAAACAAAATGGCACCTGGCATCACTGAGGTGCTACAACATTCCAAGAGCCATAACTGAGTTCTGTACCTTGGAAACCCCATGTGCCTTTGGCTACAGCCAATATCTTTGACTATGTTGTAAGCTAGCTCTCAATTGGGTAGGCATAAAAGCCATGCTGCCTTGACTCCCTTCTAATGTCTCACAGAAATCTTGAGAAATTACTGTTTTTTCTGCATTTTGTCTTTACTGCATGCATTTTGTTTTTACTTTCAGCATCTGTCAAACATTGTGTCTATTTAGACACAAATCCCTCAAGAGCTATGCTAAGTCTGGATGGCAGGCAATAGACTGTACTCAGATTTGCCCCAATCCTCTAACAATTTAGGCTGTTATTGGACCTAGCATGTGTACATGGAACTTTTTCTCAGGAATCTCCTTGGTAGCCCATGGGCAAGTGAATGGGGAGCCTCTTTACAGCATGCCCAAAGATATCTGAATCCTAGTGGAGAATTTACACTAGGCTTTCACTAGGCTCTTTTCTACAAGAGATTTTATTCATAGCACGTCAAGCTTGCAAACCAGTACAAAAGACCATAGGAAGATGCATTGAACTAGGCAGAAAATGACCAGAATTCAAATTCCAGTTCTATCATTTGTCAGCCATGTGAGCCCTGGGCAGGCCATTTAACCTCCATCTATTGGGATAATAATAACTTCCCTGACTACCCCCAGGCTTGTCCATTCAAGAAGTACATATTGAGCTTCTTTATAAAAGATAGAAGATAGAATGCCAGGCCTGTTGGTGATCCAAAGAAAGTCACAGATTTTGCTAGCTAACAGCATACAAAATAACAATATTTTTGAGAAAATATTAGTTAAGTTCTTATCATTTATCCTGTACTTTATATGTTATCTCATTCCTCACAATAACCCTATAAGATTATAAGATTAGCATAATTAAAACCATTTTACAAATGAGGAAAAATTCAGTAAGGATTATAGCTTTATTCAAGTCACACATCTAGTAAGTGGTGGATCTGGAATTCAAATCCAGGTCTATCTAATGCCAGAAGCTGTGAATTTTTTTCCCCACCAGATCGTACTGACTCATGTATATAAATAGCTGTAATACAAGATATAAAGTCATTCATCTCATAAGGCATAGATGAAGTGTCATGGAATCAAATAAGATGCATATGAAAATATTTTATAAACAGTCAAGCTGACACAATTGTTAGGTGTTTGTGTTATTATCATTAGGGTAAGAGCTCTATAAAATATGCTGGCTGTAAAATTCCATCTGTAAATAGGAGCTAACCAAGCCTTGTAGAGGTATAAAAGAAAGAAGCATTTAAGTTCAGTTGCCAACAGATCATTGGAAGGCAACTGATGCCTCAAATTCAATCACTGTTCTAAAAAGTCCAGCATCTGTATATGGGTAACCTATGTGAACAGATCAAGAGCCACAAAGCTCAATGGTAGCACCCAAGCAGAATGAAGATGAGCTCAGCATATCATGGCATGCTAGATAGGCCTCCTGAGAAAACATACTTGGATGGGTTATTAAAATCACTTGGTGAAGAGGGACCTTATTCAGGATATGTGGACCATTGTGGCCACTATAAACAGGACTGTGTACCCCCACAGGGTGTGAGGAACTGGTTGTTGTTGTTTTTTAATTCAGACTGACACAGAGCTCTTTGTTGTGAGTTCAAGGTCTAATAATCATAGTTTACAAATATTGAGCACCTATTATGTGCCAAGCACTGAGCTAATCACAGAGTACATATTAAGTCATTGCATTGTGATGAAGCCAATTATATTTATCTGATTAAGAGTATAAGTTTTGAAGTAATAGAGGTCACTATTTGTTTTACCTTGGACAAGTTAACCTCTCTGAGACTCAGTTTCCTAATCTATAAAATAAAGATCATAATGCCTACCTCATAGAGCTGTCATAGAGATTAAATAAGCTAATAAATTTAATTAGTAAAACAGTACAATATTTAGCACAAGTAAAATGTTCAATAAATGACAATGTTGTTGATGTTCTTCTTAGATTTTTCGGTTGAAAGTCCAACAGGGTTTATTCTTTTGAAATCTAGGAAATGGATAGTACTAGAGTGTAAATTCTAGGCATATTGGTTATCTATAGCATAAAAAATTACCCCAAAATGTAGCAGTTTACAGCAATACATTATCTCAGAGTTTTTGTCGGTCAAGAATCTGGGCATAGCTAAAGTGGATTCTCTTGATCAACCAAAGGACTTGTATGCATGCATATAAGCATAACCAATGGACACAGACAGTAGGGAAGGAGGGCATGTGCTGGGGGGTGGGAGCAGCGAGGGAGAGGTCAATGGGGGGAAAACGGAGACATATGTAATACTTTCAACAATAAAGAATTTACATTTTAAAAAAATAAAGTGGATTCTCTGTTTTAGGGTCTCTCACAGCATATCAAATTAAGGTGTTAGCCAGGGCTGTGGTGTCATTTCAAGGCTCAATCAAGGGAGGATCTACTTCCAAGCTCATTCATGTGGTTGTTGGCAGGATTCCAGTCCTTGCAGGCTGTCAACCCAAAGTTCAGCTCTAGCTATTGGCTGGTCACTACCTCGGTGCTATGCCAAGTGGACTGCTCCAACACGGCATCTTGCTTCCTCAAAGCCAGCAGGAGAGACACTCAGCTAGCAAAATGAAAGTCCCAATGTTATAATCTAATCACAGGATTGATAGTCTATCATTTTTGCTATATTCTATACTTTTTTCCCATTACAGTTCACATACAATATTATTTTATATTAGTTTCAGGTGTGCAGCATAGTGGTTAGGCAATCATATACAAAATGTTCCCCCTGATATTTCCAGTACACAAAGGGCACCATATATAGTTATTACAATATTTTTTACTATAATCTCTATGCTGTACTTTACATCTTCATGACTATTCTGTAACTACCAATCTGTACTTCTTAATTCCTTCACCTTTTTCATCCAGCACCCAAGCCACCCTCCCACCTGGCAACCATCAGTCTATATCTATCAGCCAGTCTCCATTTTGTTTGTTCATTTATTTTGTTCTTTAAATTCCACATATGACTGAAATCATATGGTATTTGTCTTTCTTTTCCTGGCTCATTACTCTTAGCATAATACCCTCTGGATCCATCCATACTGTTCCAAATGGGAAGATTTCATTCTTTTTTCTGGTTGAGTAATATTCCATTATATATATATATTAGAGGCCCGGTGCACAAAATTTGTGCATGGGTGCCATCTCTAGGTGTGGCCGGCAATCGAAGCACAAGAGTCTGGTGTGGAAGGACAGGCCCCAGCTGACCTCTGGGCCCTGATCGAGGTGACAATTTGCATATTAGGCTTTTATTATATAGGATATATCATATCTTCTATATCCAATTGTCTATTGATGGGTACATGGATTGCTTCCATATCTTGGCTATTGTAAATGACACTACAATTAACAAAGAAGTTCATATATCTTTTCAAATTAGTAATTTGGATTTCTTCAAATATATACCTGGAAGTGCAATTGCTAGATCATAAGGTAGTTCCATTTTTAATTTTTTGAGGACCCTCCATACTGTTTTCCATAGTGGATGCACCAGTGCACAGGGTTCCCTTTTTCAATTTACAATCCCACCAGCAGTGCACAGGGTTCCCTTTTCTCCATATCCAAGCCAACATTTGTTATGTATTATCTTTTTGGTGATGGCCATTCTAAGAAATGTGAGATGATATCTCATTGTGGTTTTAATTTTCATTTCTCTGATGATTAGTGATGTTGGGCATCTTTTCATATGTCTACTAGGGGCCCAGTGCATGAATTTGTGCACCTTAAAAGGAACTGTGGGTCGCGAGGCTGTGGTGGGCACAGGGACATGTCTCGGCCCATCCTCTGCACCCCCGCCTGGCCCCTCCCACCACGGGCCCGGTCTCCTGTCTGCTGGCAGCCCTGCTCCAGCCACTGCCGCTCCCACACGCTGACCGCCACACGCTGACCACACTGGGCCCTGCTCTCATCCACTGACAGCAGGGAACGATTGGGGCTGGCACCAGCAGCAGGTGTGAGCAGCGGCTGTTGCCTGGTTGCCCTTCAGAAGAAGGAGAAGTGAAGAAGCCCTCAGGGTCGATTGGGGCCAGCAGCCACTGATCGCACCCACTGATGGTGCTGAGCGATCGAGACCAGTGCCAGGTGCCAGCAGCGGGTGTGAGTGGCAGCTCTGGTGCTGGCTGCAGGTGCGAGCGGGGCTGGCACCAGAAGTGAGTACAAGCAGCGGCTCCAGTGCTAGCAGTGGGTGTGAGCGGGGCTAGTGTTGGCAGTGGGTGCAAGCGGCAGCTTCAGCACCAGCAGCAGGTGCAAGCACTGGGCCAGACAGCAGTGTGTGGGAGCAAAGAATTTTCAGTAACCACCAGAGGCTTGACCCGATGACAACAACTAGCGCCCGCCTTGGTCTGGCGCCCCCCCCCCCCCCCCCCGCTCACCTGCTCCACCATCCCACCACAGCCGACACCCACCATGTTCCATGCGCGCCCCCTGGTGGTCAGCACACGTCATAGGGACCAGATGTTGGGTTGTTGGATTGTTGGGTTGTTCCGCCATTTGGTCTATTTGCATATTAGCCTTTCATTATATAGGATTGGCCATTTATGTCCTCTCTGAAGAAATGGCTACTCAGGTCCTCTGCCCATTTTTTTAATTCAAGTACTTGGTTTTTTGGTACTAAGTTGTATCACTTCTTTATAAATTTTGGATATTAACCCCTTATCATATGTGTCATTGGTGAATATCTTCCCACATTCAATAGGCTGTCTTTTCATTTTGTTGATGATTTCCTTTAGCTGTGCAAAAACTGATATTTTGAGTGTTCAGTCTGCATAAACTGTTTAGTTTGCATAAATTCATTTTATAAACTTTTTCATTTGATGTAGTCCCATTTGTTTATTTTTTCTTTTGTTTCCCTTGCCCAAGGAGATATGTCAGAAAAAAAATATTGCTAAGAGAAATTTTTGAGATTTTATTGCCTATGTTTTCTGCTAGGAGTTTTAAGCTTTCAAGTCTTACATTTGAATCTTTAATCCATTTTGAGTTTATTCTTATATGTGGTGTAAGAAGGTCTAGTTTTCTTTTTTGTATGTATCTATTTAATATTCCCAATGCTATTTATTGACTAGACTGTCTTTATACCATTGTATATGCTTGCATTCTTTGTCATATATTAATTGATGACATAGTCATGGTTTATTTCTGGATTCTCTTATTCTGTTCTATTGATCTATGTGTCTATGTTTATGCCAGTACCATGCTGTTTTGAATACTATAGACTTGTAGTATAGTTTGATATCAGATAGCATTATACCTCCAACTTTTTTCTTCTTTCCCAAGATTGCTATGCCTAATCCATAAAAATTTTGGATTATTTGTTCTAGTTCTATGAAAAATGCCATTGGTATTTTGATAGGTAGAGATTGCATTGAATCTATACCAGTAGATTGCTTTGAGTAGTATGGTCATTTTAACGATGTTAATTCTTCCTATCAGTGAGCATGGTATATACTTCCATTTATTTGTGTCTTTTTCCATTTCTTTCTTCATGATCTTATAATTTTCTGAGTACCAGTATTTTACCTCCTTGGTTATATTTATTCCTATGTATTTTAATGCAATTGTAAATGGGATTGTTTTCTTAATTTGCCTTCCCATATTCTATTCTTTAGAAGCAAGTCACCAGATCCAGCTTATGCTCCAAGAGTATTACACAACAACATGAACACCAGGAGGAGGGGATCATTGGAGTATAAAATTAAGATTCAAAGTGAATTGTGAAAATAAGTATAGGCCAGTGGTCGGCAAACTGCGGCTCGTGAGCCACGTGTGGCTCTTTGTCCGCTTGAGTGTGGCTCTTCCACAA